>NC_090930.1:267184591-267817534 GCF_040938575.1 Ambystoma mexicanum
ATGTGTGTACACATGATATCCAGGTAACAAAGTCACTCCACTTTACCATAGCCATGTCAGACATGTGACTAGTGGACAGCGACATGCCTAGTGAAAGTGGTGGAATGCAAACAAACTGACTGAATGAACAGTGAAAAAGAAGCAAATATGTTGTGTCAAGGTGACACTTCAAGGGCAACTGGCGTGCAGTTGTGCTAGATGTCTACTGTTGGCAGAAGGGATACTGCTATGGCCAAATGCAGCTGCGCAGGAAGGATTGCATGAAACACATGGCTGACCCATACGACTCAGGCGCACACACTCTCACCTGGCACCCGAACAGAAGCCCTCACACACACACCATGCACATGGATGACACACACATGCATGTGCACTCACCGGACAATGCCTCGTAATCAGCCAGATCTCCCACGCCTTGGATCTGTTCCTCCGTGACGTAGGTCCCAGCGACTGACTCATGTGGAGTGAGTTCCATGTCTACTACTGGAGACCCACCTCCAGTCACTGGAGTTGCGGCATGACTTGATTCCAGCTTACTCTTTGCCCTGTGCTTTAGGTCATTCCAGCGCTTATAGCAATCATTGGCTGTGCGCCTCACGATTCCAAGGGCACTTACGATGTCCGGAACGGTCTGCCAGTGTGCCTGGCGTTGTGCAGGTGTGGTCTTGGATCCTGCAACAATGACCATCTCGTTGTCATGTCCGGACACATACTCGACAAGTGCATTCAGTTCGTCATCCGTGAAGCTGGGCTTCCTGGACGGGCCGGACTGTGTAGCCGTGTCTGGGGCATCAGCCTGTGCCGGACGAGCACTCTTCCTCTTCCGCTTGGAAGGTGGTGGTGATCCTGAGTGTCCTGCGCCGCTCTGGACACTAGGGGCAGGAGCCCTGGTGGACTCTGTATCAGGAGTGTGGGATTGCACACTCAGCATGGGAGTTGGTGCAGGCATTGGGTCTAGTGTGATGGTGTCAGGGGGAATGTCAGCAGCATGGACTAGGACCGACACTGTCCTGGCTGGGTGTGTGAGGGCTGGGGTGGATGGAGCCGCAGCTGCCCCTGCAGCCTCTCCGCCCTGCCTCCTTGGTGCAGCAGATGACCTTGCTGCCCCAGATCCACGTGGCATGATGGCATCAACGTGCACCAGCGCACGTGTCGTAGCCCTGCTGACCTGGAAGTCAGCCATGGAGTCAGCCAGGTCTGGTGCCACAATGGGCTGGTCCAACAAGGGCTGAGCATGGATGGTGTCAGCCACTTCAGCCTCAACGGGAGGGGGGGGAGGGGGGGAGGGGGGGGATGATGGGTGCCCTTGACTGGTCCTCCACACATGGGGGGACAGGCTCACCCTGCAAGTTACGACCACGTCCCCTACCGGATCCACCACGGCCACCACTTGTGGCTCTTCCACGTTTGCCACCCTTACGGAATCCTCGCCTCCCAGCCATGGCACTGATATTAATGTGCGTATGGGAGTGGCTGTAGACAATTGTCCTGGCCAATTGGGGGTCAAAGGGGTTGGGTACCAGATGGTAATTGTACCCTAGTGCTCTAGCACGGCTGATTGTAACCCCTGGGGATAGATGACGGGTCACGCAACGCACAGGAGGCCCAAAAAAGGGAGATGACGTGCACGCAACCCCTCCTAGACCACGTGTGCAGAAAGAAAAACCTGCACTACGCTGTGGCACCCAGTAACACAAGAATGAACGTATGCGTGTCACACGCAGCCTAGAATGACCTCTGAAGGGGTAGGCTACACACGGGGCAAGCACAGAAGTTGGATACGTGCGTGACTCACCGTCTGCCAGGTAAAAGAGCGTGAAAAATGAGCGCGTTTGGCTGGCTAAACCCCCGCCAAAAGAAGATGTGTACGCTGTCTGAGAAGACAGGACAACAGTAGAAGGGGACACTGTTTGAGGGAACAGGCCCAGGTAAACCAGTAAAAGAGAAAAAAGAGAAAAAGCTGTCAGAGGTAACAGGGAATACGAACTGGAAACGCCGTGAAGTAAATCGCGTGTGAAACGACAAGAAGTACAGAATTCACCCACTCGCTCTCCACGAAAAGCACGTACAAGGAAATGGTGTTCTACATGTACCTTATATACAGGCCCACACGTTCAGCGTCACTTACGCGGCGTGTACGTTCACCAATCACACGCTTTGTCACTCCTGCGTGTAGATCCATTTTCACCAATCACACGCTTTGTCACTTCTGCGTGTAGATCCATTTTCACCAATCACACGCTTTGTCACTTCTACGTGTAGATCCATTTTCACCAATCACACGCTTTGTCACTTCTGCGTGTAGATCCATTTTCACCAATCACACGCTTTGTCACTTCTACGTGTAGATCCATTTTCACCAATCACACGCTTTGACACTGGGACGTGTCACGCAACAATTTCCTGCACGTGCAGGTGACTATAGGCGCGCATATGCTGTTGACGGGTTTACGCGCTAAGGGCCTTTGCTGACGTGTGGGATTTCACTCCCTATCAGGCTGTCCACGCGTTCACACACGAGAGACCACGCTCCTGGCCAGGAGGCCAAATTACTGCCCCCCAGAGCCCTGAGCACGCTCCCACCTGCCATCTGCTGCTGCCTGACTGCCTGCTGGCCACGTGCCCCACAGTGCTGGTGGGTGGGGGTGTTGGGAGACATGGGTGGGGGCCTGGTGGAGGCTGCCCCTGGTGGCGGGGGGTTGGGGGTGTTGGGAGACATGGGTGGGGGCCTGGTGGAGGCTGCCCCTGGTGGCGGGAGGGTGGGGGTGGTGGGAGACATGGGTGGGGGCCTGGTGGAGGCTGCCCCTGGTGGCGGGGGGTTGGGGGTGGTGGGAGACATGGGTGGGGGCCTGGTGGAGGCTGCCCCTGCACTGCTGGGGGTTGGGGGTGGTGGGAGGCATGGGTGGGGGCCTGGTGGAGGCTGCCCCTGCACTGCTGGGGGTTGGGGGTGGTGGGAGGCATGGGTGGGGGCCTGGTGGAGGCTGCCCCTGCACTGCTGGGGGTTGGGGGTGGTGGGAGGCATGGGTGGGGGCCTGGTGGAGGCTGCCCCTGGTGGCGGGGGGTTGGGGGTGGTGGGAGACATGGGTGGGGGCCTGGTGGAGGCTGCCCCTGGTGGCGGGAGGGTGGGGGTGGTGGGAGACATGGGTGGGGGCCTGGTGGAGGCTGCCCCTGGTGGCGGGGGGTTGGGGGTGGTGGGAGACATGGGTGGGGGCCTGGTGGAGGCTGCCCCTGGTGGCGGGAGGGTGGGGGTGGTGGGAGACATGGGTGGGGGCCTGGTGGAGGGTGCCCCTGGTGGCGGGGGGGTGGGGGTGGTGGGAGAAATGGGTGGGGGCCTGGTGGAGGCTGCCCCTGCACTGCTGGGGGTTGGGGGTGGTGGGAGGCATGGGTGGGGGCCTGGTGGAGGCTGCCCCTGCACTGCTGGGGGTTGGGGGTGGTGGGAGGCATGGGTGGGGGCCTGGTGGAGGCTGCCCCTGCACTGCTGGGGGTTGGGGGTGGTGGGAGGCATGGGTGGGGGCCTGGTGGAGGCTGCCCCTGGTGGCGGGAGGGTGGGGGTGGTGGGAGACATGGGTGGGGGCCTGGTGGAGGCTGCCCCTGGTGGCGGGGGGTTGGGGGTGGTGGGAGACATGGGTGGGGGCCTGGTGGAGGGTGCCCCTGGTGGCGGGGGGGGTGGGGGTGGTGGGAGACATGGGTGGGGGCCTGGTGGAGGCTGCCCCTGCACTGCTGGGGGTTGGGGGTGGTGGGAGGCATGGGTGGGGGCCTGGTGGAGGGTGCCCCTGGTGGCGGGGGGGGTGGGGGTGGTGGGAGACATGGGTGGGGGCCTGGTGGAGGCTGCCCCTGCACTGCTGGGGGTTGGGGGTGGTGGGAGGCATGGGTGGGGGCCTGGTGGAGGCTGCCCCTGCACTGCTGGGGGTTGGGGGTGGTGGGAGGCATGGGTGGGGGCCTGGTGGAGGCTGCCCCTGCACTGCTGGGGGTTGGGGGTGGTGGGAGGCATGGGTGGGGGCCTGGTGGAGGCTGCCCCTGGTGGCGGGAGGGTGGGGGTGGTGGGAGACATGGGTGGGGGCCTGGTGGAGGCTGCCCCTGGTGGCGGGGGGTTGGGGGTGGTGGGAGACATGGGTGGGGGCCTGGTGGAGGGTGCCCCTGGTGGCGGGGGGGGTGGGGGTGGTGGGAGACATGGGTGGGGGCCTGGTGGAGGCTGCCCCTGCACTGCTGGGGGTTGGGGGTGGTGGGAGGCATGGGTGGGGGCCTGGTGGAGGCTGCCCCTGCACTGCTGGGGGTTGGGGGTGGTGGGAGGCATGGGTGGGGGCCTGGTGGAGGCTGCCCCTGCACTGCTGGGGGTTGGGGGTGGTGGGAGGCATGGGTGGGGGCCTGGTGGAGGCTGCCCCTGCACTGCTGGGGGTTGGGGGTGGTGGGAGGCATGGGTGGGGGCCTGGTGGAGGCTGCCCCTGGTGGCGGGAGGGTGGGGGTGGTGGGAGACATGGGTGGGGGCCTGGTGGAGGCTGCCCCTGGTGGCGGGGGGTTGGGGGTGGTGGGAGACATGGGTGGGGGCCTGGTGGAGGGTGCCCCTGGTGGCGGGGGGGTGGGGGTGGTGGGAGAAATGGGTGGGGGCCTGGTGGAGGCTGCCCCTGCACTGCTGGGGGTTGGGGGTGGTGGGAGGCATGGGTGGGGGCCTGGTGGAGGCTGCCCCTGCACTGCTGGGGGTTGGGGGTGGTGGGAGGCATGGGTGGGGGCCTGGTGGAGGCTGCCCCTGCACTGCTGGGGGGTGGGGGTGCAGGGGGACATGAGCAGGTGTGCAGGGTAGTCCCCTGTTTTGTAGGCTGCCTGGAGGGGCCGTGGAGGGTGTACAGGGAACACCTGTGAGGACCCACCCAGCCTAATCGCGTGTGACTTCCCACGCACCCCTGTAATACACGTACCCAGCCAAATCGCGTGTGATGATTCCCACGCACCCCTGTAATACACGTACCCAGCCAAATCGCGTGTGATAATTCCTGCGCACCCCTGTAATACACGTACCCTGGCTAATCGCGTGTTAAACTTCCCGCATACCCCTGTAATACACGTACCCTGGCCAATCGCGTGTTAAACTTCCCGCGTACCCCTGTAATACACGTACCCTGGCTAATCGCGTGTTAAACTTCCCGCGTACCCCTGTAATACACGTACCCTGGCTAATCGCATGTTAAACTTCCCGCATACCCCTGTAATACACGTACCCTGGCTAATCGCGTGTTAAACTTCCCGCGTACCCCTGTAATACACGTACCCTGGCTAATCGCGTGTTAAACTTCCCGCGTACCCCTGTAATACACGTACCCAGCCAAATCGCGTGTGATGATTCCCACGCACCCCTGTAATACACGTACCCAGCCAAATCGCGTGTGATAATTCCTGCGCACCCTGTAATACACGTACCCTGGCTAATCGCGTGTTAAACTTCCCGCATACCCCTGTAATACACGTACCCTGGCCAATCGCGTGTTGAACTTCCCGCGTACCCCTGTAATACACGTACCCTGGCTAATCGCGTGTTTAACTTGCCGCGTACCCCTGTAATACACGTACCCTGGCTAATCGCATGTTAAACTTACCGCATACCCCTGTAATACACGTACCCTGGCTAATCGCATGTTAAACTTCCCGCATACCCCTGTAATACACGTACCCTGGCCAATCGCGTGTTGAACTTCCCGCGTACCCCTGTAATACACGTACCCTGGCTAATCGCGTGTTTAACTTGCCGCGTACCCCTGTAATACACGTACCCTGGCTAATCGCATGTTAAACTTACCGCATACCCCTGTAATACACGTACCCTGGCTAATCGCATGTTAAACTTCCCGCATACCCCTGTAATACACGTACCCTGGCTAATCGCGTGTATAACTTCACGCGTACCCCTGATATGCACGTTACCCGCTTTGCGTTCCTTGTTTGGCAGCCCTGTAAACTGGTACAGGGTTAGCGCAGCCCTTTGCGATGATTTAGCGATTTTGATGGCTTTTCCTTGCGCGAGGGCGTTCTTGGGGGCGTTACTGGCGCTGCTGCAGGGTCGCTGCGATACTCTGCGCCACGGCTGGTTTGGGAGCCTAAAATCCATGAATACGCTGTGCGCCGGATTCGGTTTTGGCGCACGCGGCTGGCGCAGACTATCGCACGCGCACGCTGTGCGCCAGCCGCGTGCGCTACTTGTGCGCTGAATTCTATGAATTACCCTGTTAGTCTTTCCATTAGCCAAGTCTTAATGGTAGTTCAAAGCGGCGCAACCATGGCTGGCAACTTCCAGTTGCATAATGTGCATAAAACATGGAATTTCAAATCTATGCACACGCCTGTGCTCACGCAGCACATGTACATCATGCTTTAGGAATTAATTATACATTATTTTCAGGTTCTACAAAATTCATAGAAACGATGCAAACATGTGGCTATTTCTCCAATAGGTCAATGTTAAAACAGAAAAGAGGAGGCTTACTTATGGTGTGAAACATACGCGCCCCCAAATAAAATATGTATAAAACTGGATCAATTGCGCTTTGACATAAGACAAACATGGATTCACTGGAGGTTTATTTGGAAACACAGTTTTAACTTCAGAGGATTTTAAGAAACACGAATGACTAAAAGTTTGGATGAATAAGCAGTTGGTTACACAGTTTTGTAGTGTAAACGTCGTTTGTCTGGTGTGTATGTTTGTGTCTATATAGCGCCTGGTATAAGGGGGAAATCGCACTAAACTGGGACGACACAAGGGTGGCTTTCCTTCTGCCTCCCTCTCTGGTGGATGTTGCGTCTGGAATCTGTTACATGTGTTGCCTGTTTAAACAAAGAAACTGAAGAGATGAATGCGGAACTGAGCACCCTATTATCAGACGATGAGTTACAACCGATTCTTTCCGATATCTACTGCAGACTTGGCTCATGCCGAGTTGAATTAGAGCAGAAGCAAGTACGAAAGTTCCAAACGGATACCTATGACTATCTAAACAACGAGGTGTACAGGTGGGTGGACAAGTTTTTACAACCAAATAGGCCAACAATAGCAGTAGTTTGTCATTATGCCTACGCCCGGGCATCCGGATCGAGTCCATCAGCCCCGGGAGCAGGCATCCAGATACTCATTAAAACCCCAACAGCCCCGGCTGGGGGCTGTTTGGATTCAGTCCTGGCGCCCTAGGCGTCAGGCTCATCATAAAAATCAGTGTGCCAGGCTCATAGTCTTTACTTACCTTATGCAGACCATGCTGCAAATGAGTCCAAGCCAACGTGAGGCCTGGATGGGACTATTTTATTACAGAGACTATTTTTTACTCGGGTGTGGTTCTGGGGATCTTCTTACCTGGGACTACTTTGCAGGCTATTTAAACCACGCCCGAACAGCAGCTCATGCTTCGTGTTATTCTGCATCCAGCAGCGTAACGCTCACCGTGTCTGCAAGTCAGCATCCAGTCTTCTGCCACACCCGTCTCGAATCCAGAGCTCCTAGACAAAAGAAAAGAAAGTAGAAGAGGTTAGATCACGGACATTATTTGATTCCTTACCTGATTCCGGACCCAGCACATATCCGAGCCTGGAAAGGACATTATTTCAGCACGCGTCGCTTCGCCAGCAGCATCGCCGCATTATACTCACCAGTCCACCGCATCTTTCAACTCGGCGCTGCCTCCTCATTTTCTTCGTCGAAACCCAGCACCTGGGGGGAAAACAAAAGGAATAACAAGGTGAGCCGAGAAAACCGACAAAGACAATCTCTTTGCCACCATAGGCTTACCTGCTTTACCACCCGAGGTATTATCCATTAATTCACCACATCTTTCTATGCCGCACCTATAAAGGGAGAGAAAACAGTAAGTTAAACTCATGCAACTTTTACCGGACAGTGTTTGGTAATACAGACTCTTACCTGAACGCCATCAGCTGCCTCCAGGCAATATTCTTTTGGACCCAGCTGCAACCTAACGAGGGAATGGAACAGGAGTGAACATCGGACATATTGAACTCTTTGAACTTTATAGACACTGGAGTCAATATTCCTCCGGAACTCCTCCAGTACCTTCAAACCAGTGAAGTAACTGGTATCTACACGCCCCTTTTTTCCATGCAGGATGGAGAGCTCATCATTTAAAAACATAAGGTGAGGTTACCAAGAGGGGATATCGGAGGTGATTAGTGGGGAGAACGAGAACAGTTGGGGGGACCATCACTAAAGTCCACGGGTGGCTAAATCCCTTTCTCCACTTGCAGGAGAATACTTCTACGAGTCCAGCAGACAAGATTAGGCGGGCCAGTCCTGACTGTCATCTCTTCACTACGCATCATGTTGGTGGAGACCGCAGCTGTCCGGGTCCGATCAACGCCCCTGTGGGAACCAGGTGAGCGTAACAGAACACAAAGCCTATCTACAAATCCCCACCCGGGCTTAATGGAGACCTCAGAAACCGACCAACTAGCCCAATTTTTAGGAGAACTTAGGGCAGAAGTGCACTCCGCACGCCAAGAAACTAATGCCCTCAGGAGAGAACTGATTGTGTCAAAGGAGCGCACTGATGATCTTGCCAGACAACTGCTGCAAAACCAAGCCTGGCAAACACCACTACCTGGACTTGGGGGGAATTCAACCCCCGTTTCATCGAGTAGCCCTGTGCAAGTGGTTCTACCAGGGAGCATTCCTTTAGCTCCCTGGTACCCGGCTTTGCTGGGGACCCAAAAAGGTTTGCCGTGTTCATGAACCAATGCTGCTTGCACTTTTTATGCAGACCAGGAGCTTTTCCAAACGACCAAGCCAAAGTAGCCTTTGTACTGTCATACCTTAGTGGCAGCGCAGCGGATTGGTCAATTCCATTAGTCAACCAGGATGACCCTCTTCTTCGGGATTTTCAGGGTTTTCAATTGAGCATGGAAAGACTATTCGCCAGACATTCACAGGGACAGGCCCTGGATAACGAACTTCTATCCCTACGACAAGGAAACCAGGACCTGCTAACTTATATCGCAACCTTCAATAGGTTGGTGGTGGAAACCGGATGGCCAGAGGTAAAGCGAATTACATTATTTCATTGTGGACTTCGGGGTGAACTCAAAGATGTTTTGGCCCAAGTTGTGAACCCACCTCAGGATTGCGCAGAATATATAGACTTAGTGGTCCAGCTAGACCACCGACTTCAGAATAGAAAAGCTGATCGAGCTAAGTTTGAGAATCGGGTATTGGTTAAACCCAATGTTACTCCCAAAGGAACAGATGCATCAGAACCAATGCAGATCGGGGGGGTTAAGGGACCCTTAACTCAAAAAGAAAGAGAAAGGAGACGACAGATGCAGTTGTGTTTGTACTGTGGGGCCTCAGGACATTTTCTACGGGATTGCCCTATAAAACCATCCAAGAAAGTAGTCGGAGTTGCTGATAGAAATCAAACAGAGCCTGATTCGGGAAACGACCATGCCCGACAAGCGTGGAGGTCCACTTGCCGAGCTTAAAGAAGGACACTCAGACCTCGCACCTAATCATACCAATGGTCCTTATTGATCCAAGGCAGCCATCACGTATGCACGCAGTTAGGGCATACATAGATAGCAGGGCCGTAGGAAACTATGTGGACCACGAATTGGCTTCTAGGATGAATCTACCTCTCTGCAAAAAGACCACTTCGGATGTTATCACCACAGTCGATGGAACTGAAATTGCCTCTGGGCCTGTAATTCATTCCATCACAGAGATGACACTGTTGGGTCAAGATGGGCATCGAGAGATTATTGTGTTTGACTTAATCAAAGCCCTGCAGTTCCAAATAATACTGGGGATACCTTGGTTGGAAACACATAATCCTTGTATTGATTGGCGAGAGAAGAGAGTAACCTTCCCGGAGTGTGCACACACCTGTTACCCAGAAAAAACCATGAACAAAAGCCTGGCCACAGTCGCTAATCCAGTCATGCAGTTATCTCAGGAATATCAAGAATCCCAGGATGTTTTCCAAAAAGAACAGGCAAACACCTTACCACCTCATAGATCATACGATTGTCAAATCGACCTCATACCCGGTGCACAACCTCCATGCTGTAGGATCTACGCCCTTACGGAACCCGAAAACCATCACCTACGACAATACTTGGACCAATACCTTGCTAATGGCTTCATTCGTCCATCTAAGTCCCCCGCATCTTCAGCTTTATTCTTCGTGCCCAAAAAGGAAGGTGACCTCAGAACGTGCATAGACTACCGCGCAATAAACCAGATCACGGTGAAGAACCGATATCCATTGCCTCTGATCCCCAAACTACTAGACCAAGTAAAGGATGCTTGCATCTACACTAAATTAGATCTCCGAGGGGCAAATCATCTGGTACGTGTAAAGAAAGGCGACAAATGGAAGACCGCTTTTCGCACCAAGTACGGATTATTCAAATATCAGGTGATGCCCTTCGGGTTGTGCAATGCACCAGCAGCCTTCCAGTGTTTTATGAACGATGTTCGTCGTGAACTCATTGACGTCTGTGTTGTCGTATACATAGACGATATTCTAGTGTACTCCTCCTCAGAATCAGACCATGTTAAGCACGTTCGTGCAGTCCTTGAGAAACTACGCCAGCACAAGTTATATGCAAAATTGGAAAAATGTGTTTTTCATGCTACAGAAGTTGAATTCCTTGGATTTATCCTGACTCCAAAAGGAGTCCGAATGGACTCTCGAAAGGTGGACGCAATTCTCAAGTGGCCATCACCCAGTTCAGTTAAAGGGGTGCAAAGCATGCTTGGATTTGCTAATTTCTACCGCAGATTTATTCCTGACTTCTCATACGTTGTACACCCCATCACAGCACTTTTGCGAAAAAACAAACGCTTCTTGTGGACCGAAGAGACTGAAAAAGCCTTCCAAGAACTAAAATTGAAATTCACGTCGGCACCTGTCTTAAAGCCTCCACGCCCCCAGCTCCCATACATAGTTGAAATCGATGCATCCAGTTTAGCTATGGGGGCTGTCCTGTCCCAGAAGGATCCGGAAACCGGTCAACTTCATCCAGTAGCATTTTGGTCCAGAAAATTCTCAGCCCCCGAATTAAACTATGCGGTTACCGATAAAGAGTTGTCAGCCCCATCAAATCCGCCTTCAAGGCTTGGCGGCATTATCTTCTCGGTGCGAGGCATACCATTACTGTAATCACCGATCACAGGAACTTGCAGTATTTAAAAACAGCCAAGGCCCAATCATCTCGTCAACTTCGATGGGCCTTATTCCTTGCTGAATTCGATTTCGTGATCACTTATCGACCAGGTTGTAAGAATGGTAAGGCACACGCTTTATCCTGAATTGGGATGGGAGAAGCATATTCGAACCCGGAACCGGTGCCTATAATTCCTGAACAAAGAATTATTGGGATAACTACTCTACAGACCTTAGAAGATATTCATTTAAAGATCCAACAACATTTCAATTCAGCAGCCCTGCAGGACTGGGTTAAAAAGGGCCCAGATTATTCAGTTGTCAATGACCTACCTAACTATCAAGGGCGTCTATTTCTATCACACAAGGAACTACAAGAACAAGTCATCTCCAATTACCATGAAGCTCTGATGGAAGGGCGCCCAGGTATTGCAAAAACTGAAGCTAAAATTAAAAGACAATTCTGGTGGCCCATCTGGCGAAAAGATGTAAAGTCATTTGTACTGTCTTGTGGCATCTGCGCCCAGAACAAAAGTCAAAAGAAGAAAACAGCTCGTCTTTTACAACCTTTAGATATTCCACCCACACCATGGCACACTTTGTCTTTAGACTTTATTACAGATCTACCGCCATGTAATGGATTCAACACCATTCTAGTTATTGTGGATCTTTTTTCCAAGATGGCCCACTTTATTCCTTTAAAAGGATTACCTTCTGCTTCAATCTTGGCCAAGGAATTTCTCGAAAATATTGTTCGAATACATGGATTTCCTTCCCTATTGATCTCTGACCGAGGTAGTCAGTTCATTTCGCAATTTTGGCAGAAGTGTTGTCAATTGGCACAAATCGACGTACGGTTATCAACCAGTCACCATCCCCAAACCGATGGTCAGACGGAGAGAACCAACCAGACCCTTGAACAATACCTACGTTGTATGCTCCACCAAACCGAAAGTAATTGGAAGGACATTTTATAGATTTCTGAATACGCATACAATAACTCTGTACATTCAGGAACGGGACAAAGCTCCTTTTATACCATATATGGACATCATCCTCGAACCTCAGAACTCGATTCGCCCCAGCATTTAGAAATGCCAGCAGTAACTCATCTGTATTCTACTATTACACAAGCTTTTAAAGAGGCAACAAAACATTTGAAACAAGCAAAAGAGAAATACAAGAAAAATGCTGATCAACATAGAAGTGAGACCCCACCATATCGAATCGGAGACCAGGTTTGGCTGGCTACAAGACATATACCTCTGAAAGGAACTCAGACTTTTAATCCTAGATATTTGGGACCTTACACCATTAAGGCCATTATCAACCCGGTGGCCGTCAAATTAGAATGACCCTCTAATATGCGGATTCATCCTGTCTTTCATGTTTCACTTCTAAAACCAGTTCAACCCGGGACAAGATTAACCAAACCACCTGACCCCATCCTAATAGATGGAGAACCTGAATTTGAGGTAAAAAACATCCTGGATTCTAAAATGGTTAAATCAAGAATTTTTTATTTAATCGACTGGAAGGGTTACGGACCACAAGAAAGGTCATGGGAACCTATTGACCACGTTCATGCTCCTCGATTGGTGAAAAAATTCCATCGGGACTTCCCAGACAAGCCACGGACAAGGGGAAAGACAACTTTAGAAGGGGCCTTGTGGGGGAGTGCTGTCATGATGCCTACCCCCGGGCATCCAGATCGAGTCCATCAGCCCCGGGAGCAGGCATCCAGATACTCATTAAAACCCCAAAAGCCCCGGCTGGGGGCTGTTTGGATTCAGTCCTGGCGCCTTAGGCACCAGGCTCATCATAAAAATCAGTCCTGGCGCCATAGGCACCAGGCTCATAGACTTTACTTAACTTATGCAGACCATGCTGCAAATGAGTCCAAGCCAACGTGAGGCCTGGATGGGATTATTTTATTACAGGGACTATTTTTTACTCAGGTGTGGTGCTTGGGAACTTCTTACCTGGGACTACTTTGCAGGCTATTTAAACCACGCCCGAACAGCAGCTCATGCTTCGTGTTATTCTGCATCCAGCAGCGTAACGCTCACCGTGTCTGCAAGTCAGCATCCAGTCTTCTGCCACCCCCGCCTTGAATCCAGAGCTCCTAGACAGAGCTCCTAGACAAAAGGAAAAGAAAGGAGAAGAGGTTAGATCACAGACATTATTTGATTCCTTACCTGATTCCGGACCCAGCACATCTCCGAGCCTGGAAAGGACATTATTTCAGCACGCGTCGCTTCGCCAGCAGCAGCGCCGCATTATACTCACCAGTCCACCGCATCTTTCAACTCGGCGCTGCCTCCATCATTTTCTTCGTCGAAACCCAGCACCTGGGGGGAAAACAAAAGGAATAACAAGGTGAGCCGAGAAAACTGACAAAGACAATCTCTTTGCCGCCATAGGCTTACCTGCTTTACCACCAGAGGTATTATCCTTTAATTCACCGCATCTTTCTATGCCGCACCTATAAAGGGAGAGAAAACAGCAAGTTAAACTCATGCAACTTTTACCGGAAAGTGTTTGGTAATACAGACTCTTACCTGAACGCCATCAGCTGCCTCCAGGCAATATTCTTTTGGACCCAGCTGCAACCTAACGAGGGAATGGAACAAGAGTGAATATCGGACATATTGAACTCTTTGAACTTCATAGACACTGGAGTCAATATTCCTCCGGAACTCCTCCAGTACCTTCAAACCAGTGAAGTAACTGGTATCTACGCGCCCCTGCATGCCATGCAGGATGGAGAGCTCATCATATAAAAACATAAGGTGAGGTTACCAAGAGGGGATATCGGAGGTGATTAGTGGGGAGAACGAGAACAGTTGGGGGGGCATCACTAAAGTCCACGGGTGGCTAAATCCCTTTCTCCACTTGCAGGAGAATACTTCTACGAGTCCAGCAGACAACATTAGGCGGGCCAGTCCAGACTGTCATCTCTTCACTACCCATCACGTTGGTGGAGACCGCAGCTGTCCGGGTCCGATCGACGCCCCTTTGGGAACCAGGTGAGCGTAACATAGTTCCTCTAACCCGGGTAGTTCCGATAGTGAATGCACTACAGACACAAACATTCAGCTAGCAACGACATGTAGTATAGATCCCACTCTACCAGTACGCAACATTTAATTAGGGAAAGGAAATATAAACAAAGAGCTAGGAGGGGGCACATACATAGTATGCAAATCACGACTCCAGAGCAAGAGAACCTAGTGGTTAATGGATTCAATAGGTTGCTCACCACAAGTGAGGTAGAAACCCTTCAGAAAGACAAGAGTTTCGTCCCCACCTTAAGTTCCATTCTTTTTAACACGCACATAGATGTGTTCCGGGTGGTGCGGAAACTTAAGCTACGGTAATGTTTTCGCTAACCCTGATAATAACAATGGCGACTTTGACTCCCAACTCATACCCCCTATTTCCATCCCTAGCATTGACATTTTTGAGAACCTTTGTCCAACAGACCACAAGAAGGCATCCTTTAAGGCCCCCAGGCATGGTAATCACAGAAGGAATGAATGAGCACTTATCAGCTCTCTGTACAACATTACCATAAGACTTGCAGATAAGGGAGGGGCCCTTGTTAAACTCAACACCATCGACTATGACACAGAACGTAGGAGACAACTGGGCGATGTTTCCGTTTACATGACTCTTGATCTTGACCCCATAGGCGATATTATTAGTAACCTGAAAGTAGTGTTGGGTTACACTGAGACTCTGTGGATGAGTGAGAAGACCAATGTCTTCTTATACAAAATACATCCTGAGATTCCTATTTTTTACCTACTCCCTAAGATCCATAAAAGTGTTGTCAATCCCCCTGGCAGACCTATTATTGCCACTACTAATGTGCTTTTGCAACTTGTACATACGTCAGGGACATGACTCATTTTCTTAACATCCTTACAAACCTACGATTCAACGCAAACCATGTTCTCTTCACTATATGCGTTGCTAGTCTGTGCACCAGCATACCACATACTTGGGACTTGAAGCTGTAGAATGTGCCTTGTTAAACGAAGAACGACTTGGTGCTAGCAAAACATTCATGTTGATACTTCTGGAGTTCATCGCCCAGGAAACGTACTTTAGATTCAAGGACTCTTTTTACTTACAGTCTAATGGTACCTCGATGAGTTGTACACCAACTCATCCTGTTTAAATTTGAGACAGAACACATTTTGCAACATCCAGCGTCATATAAATATTTGGTACATTGGTGTCGATACATTGACTGCATTTTTGGAGTCCGGAGTGGTCCAGCAAATATTTTGCTGTATTTTAGGGGATATTTGGATCTCATTGATCCTAAAATACAATCACTATGTGCATTGACTCCCTTGGCATACGTTTCTTGGACATCTGTGTTACACCATCACCTGTGGGTTTTCAGACCAACTTGTATAGGAAACCTACTGACAGTAGCAACCTATTAGCAAGGTTACATTTTCACCCACCTAATCATATCAGAAATCTTCCCTATGGGCAATTACTCTTGGTCAAGTGAATAAGTATTATGATTTTTTCTTTGTTTTTAATTAGAATTTAATTGTAATACAATTTTTACAAAACAAGAAAGAAGGAAAGAAGCCCAACGTGCTCCGTGCTTCTCTCAAAAGTAAGCAGTCATATCTTGTTAGTGCCCTTTAAGCCGGCCCTGATCGATCTCTTTAAAGAATGAGGCCACACTAATCAGCCATCGTGTGTTTGTACCACTGTTTAAGGCATTCCACCAACGCTCTTTGTCAAAAGTTTCAAAACTTGCTAATATTTTGCTAATATTTTACTCAAATATCTTGATCTAGCAAGTTGAATACCTGTCCAAGACAGTAAGAGATGATGATTTGTTTCTATTCTATCCTTTTCCTCACAATAACGATATTTGTTTGAAGTAGATTGCTTTCTTGCCGCCAATACTTCATTGTCTTGATCTGGTTCAGTCTAAACCTTAGAAATAATCTCGCTAAGAGTTTGTCCGGGAATTTCTCCAAGTAGCTCCGCACTGTATTCACTTTCATTGGCATTGTTGGAAAGCCCTATGTTAGTTTGTAGTGATTGGCTGTTTCAAGGTCGTGATCCAGTCTCTTTCTATTAATCGTTTAGCCACTTTGTTTGGATTTTCTAAGAGTTCTGTTTCAGTGGTGTCCAGATCCGCCAGTACATTGTTGTCAGTTAGGGCCCATTTTGTCATAATGGTGTTCTTGCCGTTCTCCAATTCAGTATTAACGATAGACAATATCGTAGATCTAGGTTCTATAATCGCCTTTCTATAAAGCATCAAGTTATTTCTTATGACTATAGCTGCCAGTGATGACGTGCATAATTTGCGCCTAATGAGGCTCATTGGTGTCGTCTGTGATAGATCTAAGACTCTTCTCCAAAAATAGCTCTCTAGTTTCAACCAGAGAGTTGCTGGTAATAAGGGCATTGCCTCTGTCCCGTATTTCAAGCTTGGTGTCACTTTGACTTTGAAAAAGTTAATAACCGGTATTAACGAAAAGCGTCCATGTTTCCTATCAATTGCCTTTGCTTGAGACGTTAGAATTTTTAATCTTGTAAGTAGGAATTCTTGCATTGGGTACTCCGTTGGGCTACTGCTTATCATCACTCCAAGATATCTGAAAGAGCGGACCTTCTCCAGACAGAGACCATCTGCATTCCAGTTTGTTTTTTCCAGTTTTTTCTCTCGTCTTTCCATCACCATTACCTTAGTTTTTGTTTTGTTCATTTCTAGGTTGTTGGTTTTTAAATACGTGGACAAGTTGTTAATCTGCCTTTGTAATTCAATTGGTGTTATGTCTAGGAGGATAATATTGTCTGCGTATAGTATTCTAGAAATGTTCTTGCATTCAACTGTTGCAGGAAAGATTCTCAAAGTTTCTTCAGTGTCGCCGAAAACAGCTATATAGGCGTTGTATAAAGCAGGGGCCAATGGGCACCCCTGCTTAACGCCCCTAGCTGTTGTGATTTCTTCGGATAATTGGCCAGACTTGTTGAGTCTTACCCTCATGGTTGTCTGATTGTAGAGGGCTCGAATCGGTCCTGTTATTGACTCCGGGCATTTCTTATTCTTTAGTTTTATCCACAGACGATCCCCACTGACCTGTTCGAATGCTTGGACCAGGTCAATAAACACCATTTACACCGTTGGTCCTCCCAGCAGGATTTCCGCTTTGATGGCACTCAGCAGGAGTATATTGGTTGTTGTCCCTGTGTTTTTTGTAAAACCTGTCTGATGTATTTGAAGTTTTCAACCAGTTTTGGAAGGCGTCCAAGGTACGAGAGCCGAACACTTACCAATAACATCCAGGAGGGCAATCGGGTGATATTGTCAAGGATCGTCTCTTGCCCCTCTTTTAAAAATCAGGACGATGGTAGCCCTCCTCCATGATGTTGTAATCTCTTGCGCTCTGTTACAATTCCTGAAGATTTTCCCCATGAATTGTGCCCATATATCGTCTGGGATTGAGCTCTGGAATTTGTTAGTTTTTAAATTTTATTTAGGATTGTCTCCTCGTCTTGAGGAATGTCCCAGGATGTTAAAGCGGTAGTTGGTATACATTTTGTTTTGTTCAGCAGAGGCTTGTACAGATTGGTGCAATGGTTCAACCACTGGGCTACTGCTAGATTACTTTGGAGGAGGTCATTGTTGTTCTCACTTGTACCCCTTATCAAAGACCAAAATTCCAGTGAGTTCTTTCCGCATATTGCTCATAGCATTTGTTCCGCATCCAGCTGGTACAGAGTATGCCGATGTTGTGTTAGCCAGTGTTTATATTCTCTTTTTCAACGCTTCTACCATTCCTGATTCTCCAATGTGTTTGATTTTTTTAAGACACGTGCTAACTGTCGTAAAACTTTTCTTCTTGTTACCAGTTGTGTGTCGTAACTATGTCGATGTTGAATATTTGCGGTAAGTCTCTTACGTCTTTTCTGTGTATAAGTCTGGAGAAGAGGTATGTAATCTAACTCGTTAAATTGCTGTCTTTGGGAAGTTATAACGTCTCCTGTGACCTCCTGGTAATGGATAGTTATTTGTTTGATCGCTTTGTCCGATCATTTTAATCCAGTTCCCCTATAATCTGTTTCTAGTTCAAGAGGCATTCACTGCTGTATTCCCTTGGGGGCCATCCAAGTAGTTTTTAATAAGTTGTGGTCACTATTTGCTGTTGTGACAATAGAAAAAGTTTCTGTCAGTCCCAGCAATTCCTTTGAAACGTACGTGTGTTCAATCGTGCTACATTGAGTAGTACGCTCCCAAGTCGGTATGTGTGTGTTCGTTGTATGTCTCATCTAGTGTAGGTTGTGGAGATCGTTTCCAAGCATAAGGTGTGTCCTTTGGTCACTAATGTCGGCTCATATCGAATTGAAATCGTCGTAAATTATTACGTGGTTACAGTGGTGATCGATTGATGAATCCTCCAGAACTTTGGATAAGGTGCTCAGATACAGTTTGTTTGTAATTATGTCCGGGTTCCAATATGTATTTATTATTACAATTGTTTCCGTTGTTATGTGACTGTCCTGGGTTGTAGTTCGTTTCCAGGTAAATAAGTGAATAATGAATGACCATGACCTCTGCAAAAAAGACTTAAACCACATGACAGCTCTGTTCCTCCAGCAGGGATGCAAAGAAGAAGAGTTATCACAACACAGAGATAAAGTGTACAGCACTCATAGACAATCGACCTTGACTAAACGTAACCATTGAGAGGGGTCAGATCGAACATTTATCGCCACATATTCCACACAAAGCAACAGTATTAGGAAGATTGTCTTGAAGTACTGGGATGTCATCACAGCTGACTCTAGGCTCCAGCCACTTTTTACCAGAAGACCAGTGTTCACCTACAGGCATAGCCAGAACCTACGCAACTTACTTGTGAATACGAAGGGGTACACTGGTACAGTAAGAGAAATGGCACGTTTCCTTGTTTACATTGCACTGATTGTAGTAAATGAGAGGTGATATTGTTCACCGCCCGAGAACTGGTGAAAAGATTACATTGAAAGACTTTGCTACTTCTGATACCTGTTATGTGATCTATGCCATCAAATGTCCTTGGGGCAAGTACAACATACAGACTGGTTATACTAACTCACATGTCACTAGACACTTCATTGAATAGAGACATCAGCACTCGCGGATTCGATTCCAGATAATGGAAGTAGTAGTTAGGAACCCGCATGAGGACCTTCATCGCAGACTTAACTGCAGAGAAGCCTTTTGGATTCATCACCTGTATGCCTTGGCACCTTTAGACATCAATGAAGAATACAGCGTTACCTGCTTTTATGACTTCAAGGCTAAATTGTGAACTCTTCATTTGTTTCATATTAAAGTAATAGTGCGCTCAAAAATGTTATTGTCCCAATCGTTTGGGCAAGTTGTTATAAGCATCCAGTGATCGACCGTAAAAAAAATTCCGATCCATTTTACCTTAGTTTTTCTCACTTTTACACATGTGAAAACAACGTGCTGGGCACAGCCATCTTGTGCTAATCTTACTGTGGATCAATCACCCTAAGTTCAAGTGCTCTCACTGCAATAAATCAAAATACCCGCCCCTGAAGCTGACATCACCTGTCCCAACGATCTGCTCCAACTATTTTCATCAAGTTCGTGGCCAGTGTAGCCCAACGTGCCATATCATCACCCACGCCCGCAGAAACAGGAAGATAAACACAAGATAATCACAGACATACTCACACAGAGTATACCTTCTCTGTCTTGCCCTAAATAGCATTTCCATATACAATATTTCAATAATGCATCCACAATAGTCTGCAATGTTGCAAGTGCTTTTATTTTTCAAAGAATTTTCACAAGAAATGATAAACTCCAAGATACGAACGATTTTTTAATTTTGCAGGCAAGGTAGAGCTGATGACCATCATATGACTCTCGAGCTACGCAGATTATGGTGAACGCTCAATGTTCTTTGTCATTGCCACCCTTGGGGCTCCGTGTGGGAGAAGACCTTTCTTTTTTGCACTTTCAAAGCCCAACGCTCTTGCTTCTCGGCGTTCTTACATCATGAGTGCTGACCTGTTGCTCCTTACTGCCGGAAACACCAATGGACATATAGGGCCATATCGATTGTCCCACATAACGCTGATCGAAAAAACACTGCTTATGGTAATCCTCCAGTGTGATTGAAGAAGCCATCTGCTGGCACTGGAAGCTATGGTACGGGCAGTACGGTACAAAGTAGCTGCGAACAAAACACAATAAAAATACATTTCAGTAGCCATCCTTTATTTTAATATAACAAGTTACTGTATAACTCATAACTGTTTTAAACCTAATCATATGCACAACACAACCAATATTTAACACACAAATGATATGATATGATATGATATGATATGGCATTTATAACGCGCCTATGCACAAGTGTTTCAAGGCGCGACGAGGCAAGGTAGGGGGAACATAGGGAAGACAGACAACGATCCTACTAGGCCAGGTGTCATTCAGATAGCGCAAGTGCATGGGACAGAGAGGGAGGAGAAATGGGGGGCAAGGGAGAGAGGACAGTGCAGTACAAGGGATAAGAAAATAAATGAACAATAAGTAAAAGTACGGCCAGCAGGTGGCAAGTGCAAGGGTAAGTGCAGACATCAGGTGTCAAGTGCTGGTAGTGGGACTGTAGGGATATAGAAAACAGTCCCCAAGTGCGGGTGTTGCCAGGAAGGTAGTGCAGGAGTGCGACCGGCAGGGGAGGGGACCTGGGCCCGAGATCAGAGGGTGGCCAGGTAACCAGTGCAGTTTCAGTGTCAGCCAGGAAGTCAACAAGGGAGAGGAGGAGAAAAAGCAGAAGCAAAGAGAAAGGTTTTGAGGTGCTTCCTGAACTGAAGATGATTCTCCTCAAGTTTCAGGAGGGCAGGGAGGCTGTTCCAGAGGGAGGCCCCAGCTGAATAAAGAGATCTACCACCAACTCGTTGCTTGACTGACCCTGAGGGAGTTTGAGGCAGAAGAGCGAAGAGCTTGAGAAGGAAGGTATTTAGGAAGAGAGAGTTGAAGGTATTGAGGGCCCAGGCCCAGAAGGCCTTGTGGACAATGCAGAGGGTTTTGAACGTAATCCTCGCGGCCACTGGGAGCCAGTGCAGAGATTTCAGTGCAGGAGAGATGCGATCCCTGGGCTTGAGCCAAGGACAAATCTTGCAGTCCTGTTCTGGATGAGTTGCAGAGGGCGGAGAGTAGAAGCAGACAGATTTAGAAAGAGGCTGTTACAAATGTCCAGCCTAGAGAGAACCAGAGCTCTGGAGACAGTGAGCTTATGGGGGAAGGAGGGGAAAAGAAGAATACCTCTGAGGAGGTGCAGCTGGTAGTGTGACTTCTTAGAGACGTCAGAGATGTGAGGGGAGAAGGAGAGTGTGGAGTCGAAGAATACCCTGAGGTTTTTAGCCTTGCAGGTGGGAACTGGAAGAGGGCCAAGAGAGGCTGGCCCGAGAGCTACAGGGAGGGAGGAAATGAAAACAAGCTGTACTACTTGAGACCACGAGTTGCGTACCATTTGAGCACTGTGAAGTAGGTATAGCTCCCAATGGGATGGAGAACCACATGGAGACAACAAAGAACAAACATAGCAACCATTCAGCTTGAACCCCGGACAGGGGTCATAACGAAGCTTGTGAGATTACTGTTCGAAAAGCGATAACAGTGCACACGGACAATGGTTACCACACGTCAATTATTTATTATGCATACAGCACTGCACCCAACTCCCAATAAAAATGTTATGTAAACTTGAATTTACATAATTTCTGGAAATTCCATGGTTAGTTTCTGGCGATGAGCAATCGCTCTGTATGATCTATCACACACTTTCACACTAACTTGGCGGTACATGTCCACTCTCAATATAGTTAAATGTATCTTTTTTTTCTATTCCCCACAATTTATGTCCTTCAAGCAATTTCTGCCTAGCATTCAAGGCCAAATTACAATAAGGCACTTGTCCTATTCAAAGGCAGAGACGTCTAGCTATCAATTTCAGCAAAGAGAATGTGTGGAAAAAGGCATTGAGGGCATACAGTGTTTCAGAACAGGAAGGACAGCTTGAAACATCCATGTAAAGAAATGTTACGCCACGTTAACGTGTCAACATTCACGAATTGTGTGTGTTGATGCAACGCATTAGTGTTTATGAGCCCTAAAAAAAATTCAAAATAAAGCTAACCTCACCCTCCTCCAGAACTGTTTCATTCAAGCAAGCAGATTACGTGTTGATGGAGTAGCCGGCTCCACCATATTATCGTGTCTTTCGCAATGTAACTTGTGAGAGTTAGATAGATCTTAGCAATAGCTACATGGATAGATGATCCTAGCTTACACATGCTGCAATAAATATTGGATGAGCAAAAAACCAATTGTAGCCTTCCGCCCCGTATGTAATACTGTCATGTACACTGTTGTACCAATGAACGGTGCATGTTCAGACACTGTGTGTGATCTGATTACTGGTGCTGTGGTCTTCCAAAAGGTGCCTGGTCAGCCCTCTCTGTAACTATGCAAGACAGATAACATAGCACATCCCTGAGCAGTGTGTCAACATGTTTTTAAAATGGCAGTAGCTGGTGAAAGTGCATGATTTTGCCGCTGAAAGAAAAAACTGTTCTTCTTGGGATGTCTGTGTCAAGTCAGGAAGGGGCATGAGGCATTGAAAAATTGGTTCCCACTATTCAAGTAGGGTGTGCCCTTGGAGTCAGATCAGTTTTCAGAAGACTGAGCATACCTGAGTGGCACAGGATAACAAAGGCAACATCGAATGTCTCTGACTGTCTGACTGATATCCTGGAGCAGTGTGCCTCCAATGATCTCTCCTTCATCCAGATGCTCACTGTGTCGAGAGCACTGGTTCTGTCTGGGCCTTTCCAAAGGCACCAACATTCACTCTGTACTAAGAGAACTTTCGTGTTTCATTTTATTTTTCTTTAAGAAATCACATCCTAGTATAAACTAGACAATATATTTGTATGATCTAGTGAAACTCAGATACTAGGCACAGTATAAACCAATAACTCTGATGCAGGATATCACATTTAATACAGGGGAGTTTTACCAAGGGGTGTAATATTCAATTACAGTTTCTTTAATTTTTGTCATCTATGATTTGGCATTTATAGCACCTCCAGATGTGTTTACGATAAGTTCGGATTTTGGAGGACAAGGCTTGTTTGCAATGTTTTGTGGAATTGTGTGGCTCCTGGGAACAAAATCAGCTTCCAGTCCATGATTATGCATGGCCAACACAGTTAATGTCAGATCTTTGACAAATTCACAATTAATGTCCTTGTATATTGGCTTAGCCACCCATGGTTTGCTTCGTTTTGTAAAGGCCTTGTAGTAACGTGGCACTCGCAATTTTCCTGAAGTTCTCGCTTGATTCCTACCTACTTTATTGTTATGGTCAAGTACAGCTAGTCTTGTTCTCGCCTCCATACGGTCTATGCCGAAGTACAACATTTTGGCCCTGTACTTTAGGCACATATTATGGAACACTTCCAAATCTCCAGTGTGACAGAAATCAAGTCCCTTCAGGTCTCTTGAAAGCGTTTTATCGCACACAATCTTTTCAAGTGCTTTGTGTGGAGGTGAACGTGGCACCAACCACCTCTTCTTCTGTTCCTCCTCCCTTGACAACGGTACATGTGCACATTCGGGGAAATTTTTGTTTTTTGTCCATGCATGTACATTGGTACAATGGTGCATCAATGAATGCCATTTCTCAAGTACAATTTCCACAGATCCGTCACAAGTTTTGGAGATCCACCAAAGATGGTTGCTGATGTACTGACACCATTTTATAAGGTTTTCTGAACCCTTCTTTTCCCCAGCAGCTGTAATTTTTTTGATTGATTTAGCAACATGCCATACATCAAATTGATGCTGAATGTGTGGAAACTGCTTTCGCATGGCCTTCGCTATCCAAACGTGCCCGTCAGTGGCTACAACTTCTATTTCCATTCGCCTGGATTGCAGAAGTTGAATGGATTTGATGAAGCCATGTTTCTCCGTGGCAACAGACAATGAACATTCAGACACCTGCACCACGACAGAACTCACAATTCTTTTACTTTCCATGTCTGGAAAGTGGTAAGTGCAGTACTTTGTGGAAAATCCTGGACTATCACACTGTCCGTCGCCAGCTAACCAGAAATGTTTGCCAGAGAATGTACTGTCCATTGACATCTGTTCAACATTCCAAGCATGACTAATAGCAGGGAATAAGAAGTCTCTTTGGTATTTGTAGTATTGAGTTTTAGCAAGGAACTCAAGACCAACAAACTGACAAAAACTGTAAATCTTGCTGAAAGTCGATCCTCTGAACAGTAAAGCTGCTGAACAAAGTAGATTCACTGCTGGCACTATGCCACGCATCGGTTGAGCAGACCATGTAAATGTATTATGGAGGTTGACACAGGTTGCTTGGATTTTCAGGTTGGTGCATTGTAATACGCGAGATGCATTCACCAATGGCTCCCCGCATATCTTGGCCCCGATTGTATGTTCAGATTTGAGCATGTGTACAATCTCTATCAGGCAGCTATCGAACACAATGTACTTTTGCTCCTTTAGTAGCCAATAGTCCTGCAGTACTGTTTTTTGTGAGTCGACTATGGTGGACAAATCCTCAAGACTGAAGTCGAGATCTTGTGCAAGATCATCCGTCAATTTCGTTGAAGCTTCAACCTCTGTCAATTCATGATTTGATAATTCAACATGAATTGGAGAAACAGCTAACTTTGAATTTTGTTTTGGTTGAAACTTTTTAGCGGGTGTAGATTGTCTGAAGGGGTCGGCAAGCAGTTGCAATGCATCATCACTTTCTTCATTGTCATGTGTTCGGCCTGACACAAAGTAGCAATGGTCCAGGCTGACTCTGTAAGGGTCGTATGTGACATTCCATTCATTTTCCAGCCACTGGACAAATGCATCACTAGTCTGCTTGTTGACTGTGACATACTGCACCTGAGATATTAGTTGCTCCAATGTGAAATCTGTTTGGCAAGCGACATCTTTGGTTTCAAGCGATGTCCGCGACTTTATACTCCTCTTACTTCTGGGCTTCTAAAAGAATAAATAGAAGAAGATGCGGAATGTATTGCACACATACAGAACATACAATGTTGCAACTAAAAACCTAGAAAGACTAAAACATCTGCTCAAAAGCTTGTGCAAAACAAACTGGTACGTTCTTTACCCTTGTTTTCTTGATTTGCTTCAAAACAGTGGCCTTCTCTTTGCAGGTGGCGACATCAAGCTGCAAAAAATATCTTGTTATGGTTTTAATACAGCAAATTTAATTTCAAAGCAAACAAACATAAGTACATATCTACAAATTGAAAACAACTAGACGGACTGGAAAAGATAACGACATAATGAAAATGTATTCAGAATGCAATGTGATGCCCAATTTCACTTCATAAATGTATACCTCGGTTGCATGTGCCTCTTCTAAGTCAACATCTGGAGTACATTCCTTGAACAGAGTAATATACAAAAAAATACAATGGCAGCCAAAGTGCACAATTAAAAATTTGCATTCGACAGAGCACCTCCAAGCTAAGTATTTTACATAGACTTTGAATCATATACTGTTAGGGTTGTTGTCGCAGCACAAATAGAACGTTAGTATGGACAAAACCTCGAATCGAGTGTAAGTGACTTGATCATAACATTCAGTTCATATTTCAGCTGATATCCATCTGAGTTCAAACATGGGCTTGATTTGAGGGCACCCTTTAAAACATATTGATTACAATGTTGCCCTGCAAAGTATTTTGCTTTGTAATGTGTCCTTGATAACTGTTCTGCATTGGGAGGAAGTGCAACGTTACTACGAAAATCAGGAACGTTTTAAACAGTGCACGGTCACATACATTTATGTCTCAAAGTATATCCAATTTTGGATGCACTGTGATTCGCGAAAGTTCAAAGTTCCACCATCCACTGATAATACAGCACTTGTTTTAATATGGATTAAAAAGCAATGCAGAAGAAGGTACATACTGAACTGAAATAAAGACAATGGTACACATGTACACAAACCATACCTGCCACTTTGTACAAATAGCTAGTACTGCACATAATACATTTTGATATGTTTAGATTGAAAGCATAACACATGCAAGTAGTTCAATCGCATGCAAAGAGTAGTGTCACATAATTACTTGGTATGTGTATGAGGTTGAGGTTGACTCCGGAAAAGAAATTGATGCAGAATCTTGCGCCTTCATTTTCAGCCCAATGTCTGAAAATAGTGCAATGGAAAAGGAAAATTAGTATTTGAAAATTTCACTTTGTGCAGGTCGGTAGGGCTCACCATTGGGATAGAAGGCGTGTCGGTGGTTTTGTGGCTTGCGAGGGTCTGTTCTTCCATCAATGTGCTTCAAGTGAAGAAGGATATGTCAACCAACACATTTCCCAAACATAATTTCTAAGGGGCACTGTGGAAGTTTTCATCAATGATCACATTTAATGGTTAGAGGCTCCAGAAAGCGGGGAAAGATGAAGTATAGTAAGATGAAATATTTGAAACTTGTGTTGAATCCGGTGACTATGGCAAATTGAGTAATAGAACAGTGATGTAGATAAATAGATGGAAGATTTATTAATGCAGACCATTGTCCTACATACCAACAAACATAACAAATTCAAGTTCACTACTCACCTCACCAGCCGCATGCGGGAATTGAGTTGGGATGGCATTTGGAAGCAATTTAGGAAGAACTCGCAGTTGACGTTTCTTTGTGTACCTTGACTGGTAGTTCATATCGTGGGTGAAGTGCAGGCTGCAGATGTAGAATCGATTGGCCCTCACGTCGGCCAAGATTGCAATTGCCTTAATTTCAATCTCGTCCACTTTACAAATGCAAATTCCAAGCCATCTTCTTATTAAATCAATATCCTTTGGGAATACATGCATGATGGTACCCGGATCTTTGACGTGGCTTGCAGAAGTGCAACCAACAACCATACATGATGGCATTCTTGAAAAGTGTGTGAGATCTGTATAAAGAAATATGAACTATTAGCATGAATAACACAGGATGAATGTGAATAAAGCAATTTGCACCAGAGATTTGTCTTTAAAGTTTAATTAGAATAAAGACTGAAAAGCTGTGTGACCTAGCCCAGTGAACTCTGCAACAACTTTATTATACAATTGTTATACTGCACATTCTACTACATTGCACAGTGATAAATTGTGGTAGTTATCGAAAAGAAAATACCTGAACTAATCGCTAATGCATAAGTCTTTGAGATACATGAACATTTAAATCCTGGGTACATTTGGTGGAAATCGACATAAACGTAGATAGTAACGTTCGATGACCATAGGGAGGTAATTAGTTGACTTACCCTTACTTTGGCAAACAGATGAGCAGATTCAGCAAGCAGAGGAACAAGTATCCGGTGAACAGGTAGCTCGATGACAATGTAACTAGTAAATCTCCCAGATGTTCTCAAGGTAAATCACAAGGTGTTTAAAAAGGCTTACAGAAGTGGTTGTGTATGGGAATGGATGACATGTTCATAGACACCCACTCTGCCTCCATCCCAGTGGTTCTCATCTGCCTCCTTTCCGCGCACATGCATAGGCCTACTCGAGCAGCATATAGGGCAATAGGGCAAGGCTTGTAACACAAACGCAAACCTGGTTGTCATCAATGTTTGACAACTTGAACGATCACACCTACTCCGACCCTTGGGAGGACACGGTCATAGGTGCAAAATGCCATTGATACTGGAAGGCGGATGGATGGGGACAAGGTGAGCGCAAAAGTGCACCAACCAGGGCTGGATTGGTCTACTGGGTACTGTGGAGATGTCCTTGTGTGCCTCTGCATTATTTTCACATTTTATCATATGAAAAGGGTGGCGCTAGATCACAATTTGGAATATGGGACCACTTTGCTAATTATTTCCAGTGCCTCCATTCGTTCACAGTCCACCCGGGTAACAACCATTGTAGCATGACACTCATAGACAATTGCGCGTGTTCTTGACTCACTGAAAAACTCAAAAAATATCCTAATTTACTCAGTTGTATTTTATTTCATTGGGTGATGTTAATGGCACCAACAAACTATAAATTGTATACTTGAGGTTGTAGTACAGTTTGAGAAAATCCCCTGTACTGTCCGCTGTCACTGGCAATTTGTTGCGAATGGCTCGAACAACACAGGCGGGTATTACTCATCGATTGTGGTATCCAAGCCTCCTAAAAAGCCACCATTTAAATGAACGCTAGGCCACCAGCCTGTACCACCTGAGAAAGAGAGACATACATATTTTAATTGAATGAACCTGATAAGTGTAGCAGCCAACTTCAAAAAGTGCATCCGAAATTCGATGGTGTAGATGCCCTTATAAAAAGGAAGGCGGGAACCCGTACAGCACAAGTCCCCACTATATGCTAAAAGAAATATTATAACACACCACAGAGGTTTGATCTACAATCTGCTTTGCTTGGATCCTAGTGATATAGGTGGAGGTGTGTTGCTTTTGGGATAATATAGTGATGCACGGCATTAGGGCTGTGGTGGGTGTTCTGGAATGGTCAGTGCAAGGGGTTCAGATGAGTATCAGCATGAAAGCAACTGGGGGTCGGAGCTGGTGGAATCCCAGACTGGAAGGGTTGGGGTTGAGAGGGCACAGGCAGTTTAATGGAGATTGATGTACACTTGGGATACGGCCTGTCACGGTCTCACATTCTCTGCAGAGCACATTCTTTCAGTAATGATACTACAGAATTGTAACAACGGCATGGCAGGACTTTCGTAAGAACAGTGCTCGTGCGGAGCTGACAGGGGGAGGCGATGGTGTGGGCTTGCTGTGCGAGGCACTGGGGAAGGTAGAGCTCCATTTCTACAGAGATGTATCACAATTCAAAGAAAGTAGAAGAAAAACATGAAATTCAAATGGTCTAGTCAGTAAAAATGACATCACATCTAGAGTATACTTACTCGATCTTGGATTGTGCGGCCAAACTGTTCCACGAAGTTTGTGCATAAGCACCATCATAATCCTCAACACGGACCTTGTGAGGCAGGCTGCCCTGAAGTCATGCAGCTCTGTAACGCAAAGTGGTGGTGTGTCTTCTTCGGCTATGTAGGCCGAGCATCCAGAGTTTTCCCGGCAGCAGCAGTTTTCCACCTCGGTTGGCATGACCTCGCAACAATTGCAGGTATACCACGTTGAAACGTCTCCCATGCGACTCTGCTGCCGCTCATGCTTTGATGATTGATCTTGCAAACTATTGTCTGATTCCCCATATTTTCAGCAGCCTTCTCTTTCCATTAGTTCATCCTCTGAATAGTCAGGCTCGTACTTGTAGGGCGGTATTGTTGACATTGTATGACAAAGATTTAACCAAAAGTAATGAGTGAAATCAGTTCTGCTACTGTAAGTAACGGTTCGCAGGGGCTTTGTACTAGTAAAATAGCTCAACCACGCAGAAACAGCCACGGGGGATCTAAACTAAATACAGTGAAACTGTTGACTAATAAACTAGAGTGTTGCCTGATCAGAAAGGGTCTGTTTATACTTCTTGAGGAAAGCAGCATCCTGTCATTTCCATGGAGACACGTCAGTAACTTGCGGACAGAGAACGTTGAAACAAAACGTGCATTGGCGCTGTGGAATGGGCTGAACGCGTCTAGTAATGTCAGCTTCAGGGGCAGGTGTTTTGATTTATTGCCACGAGCGCACTTGAACTTAGGGCGATCGATCCACAGATAAGATTAGCACAAGATGGCTGCGCCCAACACATTGTTTTCGCAAGTGTAAAAGGGAGGAAAACTAAGGTAATATGCATCGGACACATGTTGACGATCGATCACAGTATGCTTATAACGACTTGCCCGAACGATCGTGACAATACAAATTTTGAGCGCACTATTATTTTAATACTTTTTGCCATCTACTTTTATTGCTAGAGTGGTCTGTGAGTATGTTAGGTCGAGTTGTTCATTTTATATTTGTTGGATACTGTACCCTCCAATATCCCTTCGGACCTAGTGAGCTGCTTTGCTTTCAATGTAGAGACTATGGCTAGTTGTTGCCTTTAGTATTTTCTCTGGGTGCAAGTAGTTTAGGTTGTGTTAATTTTTCAAATGTTCATCTCCCATCCCTAGTATGGGTCAATTTCTCCCTTTGTCTGACATCATTCTGTAATCTGGGCTACATGTTCTCTTTATTCTGTGTCTTTTCACATCATGTTCTCTTGCAAACATTATTATGTTTTAATGGCTTTTTCTTGCTTTTGTACATCCCTCTAAAGAGGCTCTTGTATTGTTTTGTTTTTTTTCATTGGTATTTTTTCCATGATGATCTTCTGCTCCCACCTTTGGGATTTATTTGCTTTGTGCCATCTCATAGATATTCCTGTAACCTTCACGCTGAGTCTGGCACGTAGTGACGTCATCGCATCGGATGACGTTAGCAGTTGCCTACCTTTTAGTCCTTTCCTTCGAACCACACATTTACTCTGCTGTGGTTTAGTATGCGTATGCACCGTGAGGGTTTACTGTTCACGTAATTATTTCAGCTGCTTGTTGAGATATGATTCCTGCTCTACACATGCTGCTAGTTGTTGTGCTCACTGCATTCTATTATATTGTTTTTTCAGCTCCCTCTTTACGTGCCACACACACAGCGCTCTCGTGCTCCCATCGCACAGTGTGGTTCGGAATTTTCATGCTTTATAGTTTTACTTTGTTGGTTGACTGCCAGTTTCCTCCGAAGGTGTTTTCTTAATGTATGGTTATTTTTGTCACCAGAAATGTTATGAACAAACAACTGCTTTCGTTGTTTTTAATTTTGTATAACTAACAGGTACTTGTTGGCATGAATGTATTGATACATTTTGAAGGCATGCCCCAAAATGCTCACACCAGAAAAAATACAACCCGCTAGGGTAAAAAGCCCAAGAAACTCTTGCAAGGATAACAAGTTTTATTTCTACAAAATAGGTTTGCCAACAAAGAACTCTACTGCCAAGGAAGGTTCTGAGCAAAAACAGTGCAAACTTAAAAGGGGACACAGCATCATTCACATACAGTATAAACCTGCGCGGCTGGTTGGTGCAACGCTATACATGGTCGGCCTACTCCATAGGGGATGCCAGGGCATTGGTCCCAGCCCCGTTCCTCCATCTTCCATCACGTGGGCTCGGCTGGGCTCATCGCCTCCAGGAAACCAAGGTCAAAGAATCAATTAGATACAATTGCTAACAGTGCTACTCTATCATAATACAGGGCACCTGGCATGAGCATGGGCTGGTACAGGGGGAGACTTGTCTGTCACTCTGACCCACACACATTTCACTCATCACAATTGCGTCTTTCGGCTTCCAAGGCTTCCACCCTCACTTTTGAACTATATTTTATCCCTCCCTGTACCTCGCATTACAAATTATGTAATTATGAAATAAAGGGAGGGTGACCATTCTCTTAGAGCTTTTATGGCTGATTGGTTTATGGTTGGTGGTCTGGGGTAAGCTGCTATCTTCGGAATTCAGGGTTCTTGGGATTAGGACAGTTGTAGAGGCTATAACTCATAATTGGCTGGGTGGGGTCAGAGGCCTGCTCTGGCCTGCTTGTGATAGCACATGCACCACGGCGCCTCACACTCTCTTGTGGCCTTGCAGGGCAAATTCTTTCTTGGGATAAACATGTTGGCAACAATTCTAGAACAATTGGAGTTTCTGTGGAAATTAGCAGCGTGGGCCTCTCTCATCAGCGCTTGGATCTGTTCCGATTTCCCCTTCAGACTCGTGGCCTGTGTTCTAACACACCAAATAATACTTCATGGCCGTGCAGGCCCCATGCTTCAATTCTGAATACAAAATGGCATCTGCTTATATGTGCGCACTAAGTCTAAACATCTAAATTCTGCATCATTTTATAATTGTGTGGGTGCCCTTAGAACATCTCACTTTCCTCCTGATTTATCAGCGTTCTTCCATTGGAACTCACCTCAGACTAAAGCACCCATGGGGTGGGATGGGATCGTTCCCTTCCCAACAATTTGTATGGATTTAGTATGCCTTATTTATTTATTTACTTATACATTTATTTAGCACACCTAACCCACAGGTATCTAGGCGCATTTCTTGAATATTCAATGATGTTACAATGTCTATACAGTGCAGTTACAGTGAGCAAAGATAATACGATACAGTACAATTACATTTGAATTCATGCATATGTGAGTACTTAAACTTAAATTCATGATACAAGAGAGGTTACCTATCCGTCAGCAGTCAGCTAAGGCAAAGCACAGGTGGCTGTGTATGACAGAAAGGTGCTAATACATTACTGATCTTGGGTAAAGAGCCAAGTTTTCATTTTTTTCCTAAAACTCCAGAACAACGGTTCGGCTCTTATTCTCAAAGAAAAGGAGTTCCACAGTTTGGCTGCTAGCACTGGGAAACTGCTGCCCCCAGCTTTTTGGAGTTTATATCTTGGAATGGTTAGCAGATGTGCTTGGGTGGAGCATGTAGGTCTGTTAGTAAGAGTCTTGGTAAATGTGTTAGCTAGGTATTTAGGGGCTGAGTTAGAAAGGCACTTATGTGTTAGGGATAGAGTTTTGAAGGAGATTCCATCTCATATTGGGAGCCCATGAACATTCGGTCTTACCGCAGTGATGTGGTTAGCTCTAGGGATATTCAGTGCTGCTCTTAAGGCATTATTTACTATCACCTGGAGTTGTTTCATGTTGTGACTGTTTGTGCCTGCATACAAAGCATTACAATAGTCCAATCTGGATAATATGAGGGCTCTGGCCAGGGTGATGCAGCTGTCTGTTGAGAGGAACAGTCTGCAGGCATTAATACATTTTGAAGTGTAAGCAGCCGCAGATGCTGTAGCACTAACTTGTCTGGTTAGCATAAGGGAAGAGTCGGGGTAAACTCCCAACGTTTTCACTTCTTTGCATACTTTTATAGTGATGTTGTCAATGTCAAAGGATTTAAATTGGTCATCTAGTTTCTTCAAACTATTTTGTGAGCCGATAAGGAGTAACTCAGTTTTGTCGTCATTCAGACATAGGCCCTGGATGGCCATACAGGCCTGTATGGTTTCATAGATTTCATTCAAATATTTCAAATCCGTATCATTCCATCCTGTGATAGGGATGAGGATTTGTGTGCCATCTGCATAGTTCATGTAGGTGACACCCAAATTATCCAGGTGGTTGAACAAAGGCTTAGTAAAGATATTATAAAGTGTAGGAGATACACACGAACCTTGTGGTTCTCCACACGAGACTGGGGCAGGCTCAGCAACTGTCGTCGGGGCAAATACCCTCATGGATCTATTGGATAGGAAGGATTGTATCCATTGTGAAGCTTTAAAAGAGAAGTGGGCCGCTGAAGTGAGATGTTTGCAAAATACTTTGTGATTGAACAGGTTGAAGGCTGCTGATAAATCTAGTAGAAGGAGGAGTGCTAGGTTGCCTTTGTCTTTGAACTCATCCATTTGAGTTTTTAGGTCTATGAGCGCAGATTCCGTGCCGTGCCCTGGTCTGAAGCCTGACTGGTGTAGGCCCAAGAGGTTGTTAGATTCTAAATGGTTTTGTATTTGTAAGTAGGAATGGTACTGTTGTTATTGGTCGATAGTTATTAGGACTGTTAGGATCTAGTGTAGGTTTTTTTTAATAGTGGCAGGACCCAGGCATCTTTGAGGTTAGTTGGGAGAGTACTAGTTTTAAAGGAGGCATTTATTAGGGAGGTGATGAACGGAGCAAGTTCTTCCCTCGCTTCTTTAATGACTGTGGCTGGGCAAATTTCTCCTTGACATCTTGATGGTTTGAGACTAGAGATTATTTTTTTTACATCAGCTATAGTAATCGGGGCAAAGTCAAATTGTATGATCGGCTTCTTTGAAGTATCAATTGGGTCTAAGAGTTGGGTGTCCAGTGGCAAGGAGGACTTTTTTTTCAATTTTGTTTTGAAGTAGGGACATTTTGTTCAAAAGGGCTTTTTGGATCTTGGTACACCAAGTAGAATCTTTAAGGCAAGATTCTTCAGGTGGAGCAGGTGATTCTAATTCTCAAAGAATGGTGAATAACGCTTTCATGCCAGAGTTGGCATTCGTAATTCTTTTGTTATCTACGTCACTTTTAGTTTGGAGGATGGCTGTTTTATATTTGCTAGATGCAGTGGAGAAACTCCCTTTGTTGAATACCATGGGGTATTTTTTCAAATTAGCTTCTGCTGCTCTTTTGTTGCTACGCAGAGTTTTGAGGTTAGTAGTGTACCATGTGTTAATGTGGGCCAGCGGTTTAGCTTTATGCATACTTATTGGTGCAATTTTGTCAATAGCATTTAGTAAGGTTTGATTATAAAGCTCGACCATCGCTGATGGGTCTGTACTGGTGAGGTTTGAGTAGTTAATAATGGGATGCAGTAGTGGCAGTAGTTCCTCAGCTGTAATGTTCTGTTTGTAGGGCAGGAGGTGCTTGGATAGTTGAAGAGTTGAGGGTGGGGTTCTGCTGGATGGTAAAGGTAATAACATGGTGTTCTGACCACGGGCAGGATGTGTTAGGATCTTGGTATTGCAGTTGAGATCTGCCAACCAGTCTAATGTTCTACCTTTGTTGTGGTTGGGGTTGGTGATGCGGTGCGATAAGCCTAGAGCAGTGAGGTGTTGGCTAAGGCTAAGGCATTAACATCATGGTGTCATTGAAACCTTGATTGAGGTCTCTGATCAACATAATTTGGGTGCCTGGTTTAGTGTTACAGGTGAGAAGTTGTGTGCCATCTTCCTCAAGTGAGGATGTTGGACCTGGAGGTTTGCAAATAAGATGGATAGTCAAGGTGCGAGAGGCAGTAAGAGGTAGGTTAATTAATGGAGAGGAGTTCACAGGAAGGGGTTGGTTGTTTTGTTCTCTTTTTCCAAGCTGATTTGTAGCTACGGAGGCTACTACTCCACCCCTGGAGGCTTCTCTATCCGTTCTGAAGATTGTGTAATTTTCTAGAATGGCCCAGGATAGAGCCTGACCTGCTGCTGCATGGAGCCATGTTTCTGTGACCACTAGAAAGTCCAAATTATTTGTTGAAATAACTTCTGCAATATCTAGCGCATGTGCCAGTAGTGATCTGGCGTTAATAAGAGCATCCTTGATTGAGGAGCCGTCATCTAGGTCAGATATGGCTGTAGGTAGGTGGTTTGTTTCTATTAACCATACATTCTTTTATTTGATATTCTCCTCCATTTTCTGTTTTGTGTTTTCTTACCGTTTTTACCTTGGTGAATGCATCCATGTCCATTTTATTATGTATGTATGTTTTATATATAGCGCCCTGCAAAAGGATTAGTTCTATCCGAAATGCTTTGGCCATGTTATTTGTTTTCCCATGTCTACGCTTTTTTATGATTTGTATCATTTAATGCAATTTATACTTCATATTTAAGTAGTATTTAGTGCTTTTTTTGTTCTTCAATTTATGTTTGGATGAATAGATTGCTGTGAGCACACGACATTGAGGCTCTCTTAGCACCAATCATATTTTGCTGTTCTCAAGAAGTTGGCATTGACATGCAATTTTGGCAGGGGGTTAATGCAAGATGAACTCATAAGGGATCAGGTCATAATACACATCAATAGTATTATTATACAAAAGAGGTCATGGATGTGTGGCAATCCTTCGCTGGAGGAAACCATAGCAAAGGTCAAGAAGGCAGAACACACTACAATTTGTACTAAGGCAATTAAGACATGGATGAAGACCTGCAGAAGCTTAAAAAAATTGATGCAGTTAAATCAAAAGATGTAAAAGAGATGTTTTTATGGAAACCTAAGGAGAATAGAGCTGATGTGGGCATATATAAAGAAGGATGGAAACATTCACAATCAGATGATGCACGAGAACAGAAGATGACATTTTCAGGTGGAAGATGTTAGCACTGTGGAATAAAATGACATTATGCCAATTCAAAAAATTGTCCTGCTTCAAACCAAAAATGTTCACATTGTGGGATGGGAGGTCATTGTGGAATTGTGTGCAGGAAAAAGAAAGAAGACAGCAGAGTGAGGTGGGTGCATGAAGATGCGGAAGAGGAAGGTGATGAACAAGATGTGGAAGTAGTGACCATAGTGCAAGGCAAAGGAAAAAAAGAGTCCTAAAAGTATGTTTAAAATAGATGGTATTTTCGCTGGAGAAGGAGTGTGCAGCGTTTTCCCTACTGCTGTCCTATCACTTTAAGGACGTTAAAAAGTCCACCCTCTGGCGTGGAGCGCCAGCGCAGAGCTTGGTGATGAGTTCAGTCACACGTCAGTCGGCCGGCAGGAAGGGCAGAGGGCAGAGGAAGGATGGAATAGGGATGCAACTTGCTGAGCACAAAGCTGCATGGGGATGGCAACACAGCTCCGCCTACAGCTTCAGTCTCAGCCTCCAGTCCAGGAGGCCAAAGGGATAACGGCTTCAAAGGTTGCCGGTAAGTGCAACAGAAAATGTGCCTCAATAAACATTTCCTTAACACCAAATCCTGACTTTGTATCGCGAAACCCACACCCGCCCGGAGAAGCTACATCCCTCTGCTCACTATGTCCACAGAGTCCATCACTGTTTCCAACCCTGAGAGCCGACCCTCTCCTGTGAACAGAACAAGCCCAACCAGTACTTACCGGGACTTCTTGATGCTCCCTTGTTCTACCGTAACTCGGACGATGACGATGGAGCCGCCGCCGAGTAGAGGGTCGGCGGTGTTCGCTTCCACGGAACTGACACGAACGTGCATCATGAGAAGCGGTATACGGGGCACCTCGCAAATGAGCACCGCAGATATCCCTAATGAAGGACCCCAGGGTGGTAACTGCATTGAGGAAGAATCACTGACAAAAGACTTTGGCTTCAACCGGGTGAACACTGCATCTCTTAACCAAGTGGAGTCGGGTGCACAGCCTTGGTCCATGCACCCTGAGAACCAGAAGAGCTCTCTGCATACCTTGTGTCAACTTTCCCCCAGAGGGTACAGGTTTCCACACAGGCCCATAATCCAGTGTGCGGAACCCACTCTTTGTTGGTTTATGACCTGTATGTGCCTTCTCTGCAATGAAGCCCCCCCTTATATTCAATCTAACAAGCACAGACCTGTGGTAGTCTTGGATCCCACGCGAAGGGGTGCTTCATATTATTGCACCATTGTAGAGAGCACCCTCCAAGCAAATTTACAAAATGTACAGGCTGTCTCACCAAATGGATAACCAAACTAGAAACCCCAAAACGGTCTTCAGGGTGTCAGGGACAGTTTGGGAGGGCACTGCTGATACTACTGGGAACATTGTTTTGGATTCAGAGGCCCTCTCAAAGACAGTACCCACCAAGGGGGTAACTTCATCTACACCGGCACAAGCAAATCGAAATGATGTTGCTAAGGGAGTCCCCCTGGGGGCTGGATTGACAGCACTCCATCAATCCAAGTTAAAATGTACAAGGAGCAGCCTTTTTGATACACCGGGGGAACTATCTGATGCAGAGATTTTGGAAGGAGCTGGGGAGGGCCTGCCCCCCCTTAATCCAAAAATCACTTACATCTTTAAAGGAGGTGGGGGTACAAGTTAGAAGACTCTTATCAATGGGCAGAGGAACCCCACAAGGGCAAAAGCAGAACTATGAGATTCAAAAGTTGTAGTGCCTAATTAAGAAGTCTCTGCCATCAGTGCAAAATACGGATGCGGGTGTGTCAGCAGTCGCAGGGCTCTCGGTTTACAAACCAGAAGGTGAACTCAATCCCAAGACTACAACAAATAAGACCCTCTCTCGCGGTCAGGAACTAGGCCGAAAGGGACATGGACGTGGACCTGAGAGTCCAGTTAAGCCAAACTCTGAGACATTACCATCAACACCGGAAGGGTCCGTAAGTAAGCCTGTACCATAAAGGCTGAGCAACCTGTGCGCCCAGCAGCCCTCCGACCCTGGGTGTGTCAGCAAGCAAGGCTCTCACTATACTCCCTTGCCCCTCCTCGCACAACTTCCTCAATACCTTTCATCAACTTTGGATTCTTCGACAGAGTGCTCAAACCGTGGGTCCATTAATGAAAGAAACTGAATTTATTTGACTCGCCCGCCTGCCCGGCAAACCAAACCAGATATTTTAACCATCATTTCCTCTCTAACTTACTAAGCTAAACGAGGCACTAAATTATACATTAAAGGACCAAACCACTTTGATGGCAATGGTCCATTCCAAACTCCTATTCATCAAAAGGCGTCATCAACGCCTCAGAGCTTAGGAACTCAAATTCTTCAAAAACCCAAGATTTAATGGTTAGCTCAGCAGTTTCAGGAGAGAATGCACCATCATCGACATGGGACCAGTTCACGCAGACATCAGTGACAGGTCCTATCCGTGAAGACCCAACCTACGAAGAAAGAGCACCTACAAGGTCCACTAACACGGACCCATCTGTAGGGGCAGTCAGTAAGGGCCCCCAGACAGCACTGACAGGAAAGTGCCCAACGGACGACAGAAGTGAAAAAAAGAAAACTAAAAACCAGCCGCTGACAAAATTGTCCAAGCAGACCTTGCACTGCTGCGCCAACCCCAAGGAATTATTGAAACCAGTGAGAGAAGTTTCAGTAACTAATGGCACAAAGAGTGCTTTACAAGTGTTGAAACTCTCCCACCCTTTACTGACAATATCCGATCGAGAAGACAACTTGAGATCGGACGGTACAAAGGAAGAAGTTACAATCTTCCAGGACCTAACAAATGTGTACGTTTACTCAATTGAGGACTCAGGGACAGAATTGGAAGCTAACCAGGAGCAGCGAATGACAAGCTTAACTCAGAACCAAAGCTTATTCACTCCGGTGGGACCAACCCTTGAGGGAGATAAATCTACTGAATTCTTAACATTGACTGAAAAAAGGCAAAAAGCCCTGGCAAAACACCAACAACTTGGGCAGCCTGTGGAGAAGACCCATCGAGTTGGAAACAAACCAGGGTCTGGTCGATCGGGCCCCAAGCAGAAAGGCAGCGGGCTGCGGTGTATCCAGGTCTCAGTTTCCTTGGAGTCAGCCAACCGGCAGGCACACCCCCATCAGGATGTCAAACTTTGAGGAGCTGCAGGGGTTCCAAGAACAACTCATGCTGGACACTGCAACACGAAAACCTCAACAGGCATGCACGGGAGCGGCCGGCAGACAACGAGCCTCCCTTCGGCAAGCTTGGCCACAAAGCGGGAAAAGTGTTTGCTCAGTTAAACTCGAGCAAATACTAGACAAGGGCGACGACTTAATATTGAATAGAAAAAATGTAATGGACTTGGTACACTGCATCCCGAACCTCCGCCAAGTGGTGTCTGGGAACCTAAGGATTATCGAATTTGTGGACGAGTTTCGCACGGACAGCATCTATCTCCACATAACATCCCGGGTGGTGAAGGTGAACCCTTAGGGGACCCTTTAAATCAGTAACATGTCATACTCAGGATGGAATGCAGAATAACTCTTACACAAAACAACAAAACCGACTCAGGAAGTTAGCAAAAAGTCTCTCCTTACTGTTTTATTTTCAATTCTCTAAAACAGGGAGTTACAACGGACATCAACAGACGTTCACTCGTGTTCTCAATCCTTTTGCATAAAAAACACATTTATATACAAAAAAATCATCATATGTGACGTCATAATATGTTGAAAACTAAGATAACCTTTGGGGGTTGTGATTGGCTTAAGGGGAATAGCTAAGTATACTTTCGTTAAGGGATCGGGTTGTGATTGGGCCTCTAAAGTCAGGTGGACAACTTATGCCCACCCCTAGTGCAAGTCATCTTCATCAGTTACTAGATACACGGTACACCATTGGCTATCAAACTATAAGGCCCTTTGTTATATGGCCCTCTACTATTGTTTGGCACGCTTGTACCCTTCTTGAACATTCGGCTCACTAGCAGCACGTAAGCTGGTACCCCAGGTGCCAGTGGGTGGACTTGACCGTGTCTCCCCATCCAATTAGCCCAACTTCTCTCATCGCTCATGCCTTCAGACATTCAGATTGTCTTTGAACTTGTCCTTGCAAAGTATCATTCCTCCTGAGAATAAAACAGAGTAAAGGCACACTCTTATCGCAGTTCAGGTATGCCCAACTCCTATTTCCATCCTTGACTCGCGTGACAGGAGACCGTATTTCGGCCTGGTTTGCAGCACTTAATTGTCTTGAATTAATAAACATGGCACTCATGATGTTCTTTCTTGCACCTTAACAAGGGCTGATTCAGCTTCTGACGTTCACTGTTCATCAAGGATAGATAACCGGTTCTTGGCTGCTCCATGCTTTGACACCAGGCCAGATAGCTATTTCAGGCCTTTCCTCGATCTTCAGCTGTTTTCTTACTGCGACACCGCTTTCTGATCCTTCTTTCTTGACGGGTTTAAGCTTGCTAAATGTGTGACACTGATGTCCAGATTCTATATAATGGCGGCGCCGCCTGCAGTCTATTCACTACGTATAGCTAGCCTTTATGATCACTTAGTCACTTTGCGTTGCTGCATCTGTACAGTTATAAAATGTCTTGCATGTTCTGCAGTGCTCTTCACACATCCAATCTTGATTCTGAATATGAAAGTTTACTCGATTCTTTACTTCATCATCAGATTCTATAAGGTCTATGCATCTTCTTCTTCGACCACTCTTCTCAGTGCGTCACGCTCATTTCTTGTGACATCACCAGCCTCTTTTTCTCTCATCTTCATATTCTTTCAGGGATCTTTAAGAGATTGTCATCTCAACGGGGGTACATCATATAGGGTCTTCTCAATGGATATCTTTTCTCGAAGACTCTCTGTGGAATTGGCTCAATCACTGGTGTTGTGCATGTCGCAATTTCCTGTTTCCAAGATATAGGAAGAATGGGGGTGGGATTCCTACAGAGGCATTCGGCTGCTCCTCTACACTCCCCCCTCTGGCTGATTCATCAACCACTCCTTCATCAGTCTATACATCTTGGTATCCTCTCTTGAAGAAGTGCTTCTTCGGAGTCCAGATCTACTCCCTTCAGGGATCCTGCTGATTTCACATGTTCATCAACACTCCAAGTCATGTAGCTGCACTGTCCATTTGGATTACAGTAAACCCATCTTCCAACATACCTCTTGTTATTTCTTGGATGCAGGAACTTTGTTCCCTCAGGTGCTACAATGCTGGCTTCTATATATTTTCTGATTTCTTCCTCTGTCAATTCCTTTGGTCCAAACCCTGACTCAACATCGATCAATATCTTCAGTCCTACTGCTTTCTTTGCTGTCTTCTTGCACTGTGTAATTATTATCCTGATCACACAGAATCCAAATATTATCATCACCAATACTGCTCCCAGGAACTTGAAGATATGTGCCATCCATTGTGGAACCCACGAGAAGATATATGCAAACCAGCTGTCATCTGCAATATCTTCTGGCTCATCTTCCATTTTGTTGTATAAACTCATCAGCAACGTTATGGCCCCTGTCAAGGTCCCATTCTTGTTATCAAAAGAAGGTATGAACATGCTACATGATTTCTAGGTTTTTGGGGCAAAATCCTCCATCCTTTCATGCTTGACTAAAGTGACAGTGATGTAACAACATTCCAAATAGAACCCTGCTATTGGATGTCATAGGAACCTGGAGGATCAAGAATGTTTATGTTAGAACGGGTTTTCAGTTATGTGCTTCACCAGAGAAGGGAGCTGCACCTTATCCTGAGCTCTTAATTAAGATCCTGTTACCTTGCTGATAAGTGTGGATTATTGGGCTACAATATAACAGATCTCTGCTTGAAAATACCCAATTATTTGAATACCCAATTATTTGAATGTGGTGGCATGAGTATGCTGTGTGTGAAAATGCAATGGGCGCCAACTGGCCCACGTTGTGCCGTAACATTTGCATATATATTTCCTCAGAGAACACCATGTACAGTGATCCTCAGTCAGCAATGAGAGACAAGGCAACACCAGTTACTTGTACTCTTATAAGTGGTTGGGTGGGCCTTGTTCTTCCTCTGAGTCATCAATCGGAAGCACTGTGATGCTGGAAATGCATCGGAGGGACATGGCCTCCGTATCCTTTTCCTTTGCTTTTTATCATGTGCTCTGTCTTGTTTTCTGCACAGGAGTTCATGTGGGACTCCTGGCGGTGCAACTCTTCCTGTATTTGGTTTGGTGACGAGATCCTTGGGATGGGATACCCGTATGGCACCCATGGGTGGGAGTACGACCCTGTACTCCTAGTGTATGTTTTTGGGTGCCTGTGTGTGGCCCACAAAGCAGGGTACGGGCTGGTGGCAGCTTGATGCTGAATTGACAGGTGCCCTGTGCATCCTCCATTTGGGGATGCCCAGGCCCTGTCATTGGAATCAGTGGATTCCTGATGAAGGCAAGATGGCCCCTGTGGCCTCTTGCTTTCTATCACCTGTTACCTTACTTTTCGCGAAGTCCCGGGAAGCCCTGACTCTGTCCCTTCCCCCTGACTGGCTGTTGGGTGGAAGGTCCACCTATGGTGTTCTGGGGAAGTCCAGGCCAGACTTGCTGGAGCCTTCCCAATGACTGTATGTTGTGGGTACACCCGTGGGGTGGGACCTGGGTGAATGGAGTGTGTGACGAATACGCTTTATGTGTTATGGATGTCTAGTATCTGGTGTTTGACACAATGATTCAGACAGCCCTGCCCATAACTGGTATGAATGCATTGTGTAGTGCGGAATGGCAGAGTGATTGACCGAATCCACATTCTGTGTTGTGAGTGTCTGGATGGAGAAGAATGGCCTGAATGCACTGTGCGCCTGATCGGCTGCCTGACTGCCTGAATGCCCTTCTGAGTGATTGGTTGCCTGAGTGTGACCCAGCAGAGTGAATGGGAGATCAACAGTATATTTGGGGGCCTCTCACTGCTAGAAATCATTCAGAAGCTGACGTTGAAACTGATGCTTAACTTTGAAGCCCACTGGAAGAAGAAGAACTGCTGCTGCTGTCCTTCGCTAATCTGAAAGCTGCTGTGCCTTCAAGGAACTGATCCAAGAGAGGACCTGGCTAGGAGACCTCTTCCTGAGCTACGAGGGACCATCGTGCACCAGCTCCTCTTTGCCAAAGCTCCCTAGTAGACATACCTATGAAAGGCTGCTGACCAGAGAAGGGGTGCGCAGAGGAGAACGAGGGGTGCGCAGAGGAGAACGAAGAGGCGCTCCGGACAGCCATCCACCGTTGCCGACCGCCGTTGCCGACTTGAGCCACAGTGCTCCCTTTGCCTAAGGCATTTGATCCAAGGACTCCCTTGTTCATTCTCGTCGACCGCTTTCATCCTGCCGGAGAAAGTCAAGGCCGCCGACGACTGAGGACAATCCGCCGGTAGGTTTCCCACCACCCGAAGAACTCAGAGGCGCCGACGAAGCTACGGAAGCCAGCCGTGGTCCCGCCCCATTCACCAACGCCAGACGCTGATGACCCGACGCCCTTGCTGGGCCAAAGTACTTCATTGACTCTTTACGGCAACAAACACTTGCGGTCGAGGTGCACCGCATACCTCAGCTTGCAAGACGTTTTTGACTGATCGTCAACGAGCACCACCAGAACCGAAGCTGCTGCCGCAACCAAAGTGTTCACCCTTGTTCCTCGTGGGATCTTGACAATCTGTGGCTCCTGCCTTAAGGGAGTTGTTCAAGAAGGATCCGTCAACGACCCAACGTCGAACTCTGCTATTCCAGGTACATTGGGGTGTAGAACGATTTAGAAGGAAATAAGACTCTTGTGAACTATATATGGACTGGGCTTGTACGTTATATCTTTGTTTACATGTTTCTGAGAATGGGGGATCCTCATACAGAACTGTGCCTGGTGGTAGGGGCTCAGTATTCTGCCAATTGATCTAACCAATTGCTTTCCTCTTATGCCTGTTGTTGGTTCTCTTTATTACTTGATTTGTGTGACATTTAAAGTAGATACAGTTGATGCACTTTAATGAAATCTGATAGTAATTGTGCTACCTCGTAGAAATGTGTATATACTTGCCATTGTAGATTAACTGAGCACAAAGTGCATTATTTTGATTACGTATATAACCTTGAACTTTAATTATATAAAGACTGTGTTTTAACTAATACAGTGTGTGGACATTCCCTTGTGGGTGCTTGGGGACTACACTGTACTTAAGAACCAGCCTGCATCACCTCCTGAGAGATAGGCCTTGATTGCTTGCCCACAGTTTACCAAATAGAGAATCTTGGCTGGGGTTCTCTGTGCCTCTCCTCTACCACATAGAGAGCAGGAGTACAGACACCCAACTCCAGTCTTTACAAGCACCATAATGAATAGGGGGTTCATCAACTCATCCTCATCCACCGGTATTTGATCAAGCTTGTCAAACGTTGCAATGTTGGGTTTTAGTGAATTAGTTGTCATCTCGCTTGGTGCTTGCTTTCATCTGGTCTACAAACACACCTGAGCAAAATGGTTCATGCACCCACACACAGCACACTTCTTTCCCCATGTGGAACAGGTGCAGTGTGCAGAGCAGTAATTAGCACTGCCGCATCTCAAACAACGATTGACTGATCTCCTCGGAATGAATCCTGCTCCCGTGGCATTCCTACCAGAAGTGTTTGAAAATGTTTGCTTTTCTGCCCATTTCATTACATTGACCGCACAAATCGGATTCAACGTTTGAGAAGAACTGCTAACTTGCAATTTCACCTTCCATAAAGACTTGCTCCAGACCATGGATTGTTCTATTCCCTTGGCCAGTGTGATGGCATTGTCCAGGGTTGGTTCAACTGCCAGCCAAAGCAGATCCCTATGATGCTGATTATTGTTTTGCACCCTGAGCTAGTCTTTGATCAAAATGTGCAGGTGGCAGCCCAGATTCTCAAAGAAGATGCATACTGTTTAATACTTTCATCGGGTTGCGGGCCTAAGTGTGTAGAATAGGTGTTGTTCCATTGCAGTGTTTATCTTGGGAAAACAGTACTTATCTAGTTTCTGCAATATTTTATCAAAGGGGCTTAGAGGGGCTGACCCCGGAGGTACTGGTATGGGGTGGTAGGTGCCTGCTCACTTCCTGTTCTTCTGACCAGAAGCAATTTGATAAAATTCCCCTTTTCTTGACTGCAGAAAACAGATGCAGATCAGATTCTTATAAGTGTGTTAGGAAGTCCTGCCTCCATCCCAGTATTACGGGTTTGCATATCGTGGGAGACATTTGGGTGGAGGTTCCACATGTTGTAGAGTCAGTGTGCGCGCTGTGCTCATGCCATCACTTGGTGCTCCATTGCCATGGGGTGGTTGTGTTCCAACACCATTGGAGTAGTCATTGTTTTGTTCAATTATCTTTTGTGTACATCTTCCTGCAATTCAATTTGTCAACCTTGTCTCATCAATATTCTTTGTAAGTCTTTTGTTTATGGTGTCCTGTGCCAGTAATATAATTAGACTTTACATTTTTTATTGAATCTGATAAACCCCAGAAAAACACCATCAGGTGAAAACGGGCCTCCTTTGTTTAAACCGAAAAAACTGCCTCTCACCTCTAGTGGTGCTTTAGTGTGAGCACGGATGGGAGGACATTTTGCAGGTGAAGAGGTGGCTGGAGAGACAGCTTGGCATACAATAGGAGAAGGGCCCTACTCTCATAATGCTTCCTCTCCTGTCCCCTGACCTTATTCAAAAACATTGCACATTCTATGTTACAACATTTTCTTTGTAAAAAAATAAATATACAGATGTATTGCAGTGATTAGGTTCTATTTTGAGGAACTGTTGACACATTTGAACCATTTTTGTGTCTGCGGGTTCAGGGCTCAATACTGGCCAAAGTTATCAAAATAGTCCTTGACCAATGACAAATATTTGTATTTATGAAAAACGGTTTAACATGGATTACACCAAAATATTTGTCAGTGGGCAGGTGGTGGTTTGAGCAATCGTTATTAACACAAATTGTGAAACTGTAGATAGCTATAAAAGAAAATATATGTATTTTTCATTGTGCTTCCTGGCATGTGAGGAAAAATGTAAAACAAAATAGTGTCATTGGGCCTCATTACGACCCTGGCGGAGTGGGTTTACGCCAGCGTTATTCGCGGCGGACCCGTCCGCCTTACTACGAGTTCCCGTAGCGCCATGGAACGTTTTCCGCCTGGTTTTTCCGGGCGGAGAAATCCATGGCGCTACGGGACCTTGATGTTAATTACGCCACCGTATTTTGCGGTGGCGCAATTAACGCCTTCCCCACTCCCATTATACCCTATGGGGCAAAAATGGGAATGGGGAAGGGTAAAATGGGGAATGGGGATTTACCGCCCCGCCAAGGTCGGCATGGGGCGGAAAATCCGCCAACCTCCATGGCGCTATCGGCAGCTTTCCGCCGTGCTCCGCGGTGCATTTAGCACCGCGATTTCCGCCAGGGTCGTAATGAGGCCCATTGTGTGGTATACTTGTCCCAATCTCTTGTGCTAGTCACAACCCAAGGGTTCTGCAATGGTGAGCCGGCTGGAATACGAAAGTGGGAGACAGTTGAGCAACTGTCAGGAAGGAGGACATCACTGACGGTCTATGGCAATGAAAAGTGTCTTCACCTGGCTTGTGTGTTCTTCCCCCTTTGTGGGGACACCATGTTGGTGAGGAGGTCCACCTACTGATCCCAAGTGCTAGGCCAGAGTTGCTGTGCCATCCGAACGCACTACGGCTCTATGTTTCCTGCAGCCACAGCGCTAATCTTCAAGTATTTGGTGCAACAGATGCATCCATTTCGTGAGTAATGGAGAAATTATTGATTTATGGGCAAGTACACGAAATGAAATGTTCCATGGAGCGATGCTGCTGTATGAGGGACTCGTTAGAGGAAAGCACCCCACGCCGTCAGAGCACGTGACACGCACCTGCTATTGTTCCCAAGCAATGCAGCACACATTGTAGGAAGCCAAACAAACTGTCTCCAGGCAACTCGTCCTTTTTGCATAGACTTCAATAATAGCCTGGCACTTAAGGGGTTAAATGAAAGAGACACTAATGCAAAGAGCATCGGCAAGACTGAGCAATCTTTGCTACAGAAGATGGTAAATCTACCTGATCATTCTTTGGATAGTGATCTGTTTACTTTAATTGAACAAAAAAGTGTGGTAACGGTCAATTAGTTCATGGAGCACTGCATGGGATTGTTTCATGGACTGGGTCTCAATATAAGTGATTTAATTATGAGAGCATGATATGTTAAATTTCTCATACATAGGGCCGATTGGATTTCAGCTACGGAAACTGCAGTTACAAATCTTTGTCTCACCCTAAATTGGAGCATACAAAGTTAAGCACCTTATTTAAGTAAGTTTCCTAATAATTATGCATGCAATAGTTTGATACAATTCCGTTTTAATCTCTTCCCCACGAGCGACATTTCAGCACGTAGAGGTTTAATAGCAAAAGACACAGCAAAAACATAAATGAAATTGAAACTTGATAACAAAGCCCTGTTTTTGTTGTAAAAAAACACATTTTTTTCCTATACGAAAGCCAAAAAAAAAAATACATTTAAAAAAAGGCATTCAACCTTTTTTTTCAGTCCTTTTGACTCGAAACTATTGTATTCGATCCTTTTGTTTTCGATCCTTTGACTGGACACTCTCTGAAAAGGAGTAGTACTAAAGTTGCTAATTCAGCACCAGATAGGGGGCGCACCTACCACCTCTGAGATTATGGAAGGGGGCGATGAGGCACCTGCTGGGGACAAATGCCAGAAGTACACAAAGCCATAGTCCCCTTACAAATAAAAATACCTCACTGGGAAGGGAAAGTGTAAAGATGCATGAACAAACAGCCCATGCGATCTTATATAAACAGCACAAGGTAATTACAGGGCAGTCTGCCAGCCAATCCAACAGTCACACGGGGTAGAGGGAAGTGGACCTGAGCCAGTCTACCAGTCACGTGGTCTGCGGGGCCCATCAGCAGGTGGCTGTGGGAAAGGGACTCTGGAGACAGTGGCGTTCCTTGGAGAACCAATCAGATGTTAAGTGACTGTTCTCCAGGGAGGTGGCCAGCCTTCGGAGTATCCACCACCGGACTTGTGAAGGTCGCCATCTAGCATGTACTGTGTGAATGTCTCCTTTCCCACCAGAAACAGGGTTTTTCGTGTCCCATCCTTAATGGTGCTGACCGATGGCAGTGTATTAAAGTTCTGGCAGTCAGCACAAATGTTATTTTACTAGTCCAATTGCTTTTCACTAACATATGTTTTATCACTAAGGATATAGTGCACACTAGCCAATGAACTTGCTGGGAAAACGCTGAGAATGAGAACATGCCAAATTGCAAATGTTTCAATGACTTCCCTTTATTGTGTTTTATGGTATAAAACTAATAACCACTGTGCACTCAGATGCCAGCTCTTTTCAATCGAACTTGTTCCACTGTTCTGTTTGATTTGTGCTTGCCTGGCTGTATGTAATAAACAGCGTTACTTCTTGCCCATTATGTGCTCCTTTTTGAGTAGGTGTTTTTATGGCATGATAGGAGGACCCCTAAGTACATTTTTTGTAGGCCCTAGTGAGACTCAGTTCTCCCAGTCAGCCGAGGGTATCTAGGCCACCATCCCTGGGGACTCGGGTCTGGCAATTGCAGACATGATCGACACACCTCAACAAAGAGGCCCTGCAGACGCTGTGTTCGCGAAGGTCTGCCTGGTCCAAGCACCACCCTGCGCGCAGTGGGAGGAGTGAGCATTTGCTGGAAACTCGGTGCCGAGGGGATTCGAGGGTCTCTAGGACATTAATATAACCATGAAAAAACATGCTGCATTGTGGTGCATGCCCACGAGGGGAGAAGAGATAGATTGTTATGGTATCTAGGATCGATCCTCAAGGAGGGAGAACGATCAGCTGCAGTGGTGTAGAAATGAGTGTGGGTCAGCCATTAGGGAGTAGACGCAGGTGTGGGCACCCCTGCATTAGAGCAGGAGAGGTGCGTCCTGTCCTGTGTGGCAAACCCCGTTAGATGGGAGTTGCGCATAGAACCGGCAATTGTATAGTTGCATCATTGAGGGAAGAGTTGTGTCGTGAATTATTGTTTTGGGGGTATAGAGAGGGACACACATGCAGTAGTTAGTGTGGAGAGGACCAGTGTGATGAGTATCTGGATGGACCTGTAGAGAAGGCCAGAGTGAACGTTAAGAAGGAGTGAGTGTGTGATAGCGGGATAAAGAAACACAAGGGTAGATGGTACAAAAAAAGAAAGGGGGGTTGAGAAATAAGGACTTATGTGTTGCAAATTGTCCCAGTATCGTAAGAAAAGATTAAAATACAATTTTCCATGAGTGGCCAGGGGAAGGTACATTTGACAGTAAAATAATAGAAAATACGTTTGCATATTTGTTAACCAAATACAAGGGCACCAGGCTGAAGAGTAGACAGACCATATTGGGGCTCTGGAAGTTATATGAGGAAACTAAAGAGGAAGAAAGGAAAAAGAGACTTCAGAAGGGAGTGGACCAAGCTGTCCGCCCCCACCTTACGGGTTATATCCTACATTATGACCCACAGCAGGATACTTCTACCCCCACCTAGACACTATGGGAGGAGACCATGGGAAAATGACAGGGGAAAAAAAGGGATGCACGAAGACAGGAAATACACACAAAGGGAGAACGGAAATTTCTAGCAGACATAGTGTATACGTATGACCAAGAGGACTGGGGTTCACACCACGCAATCACCGTTCAGAGCACCCAGGGCCCAATGAACCCTCGCCTCAAATACAAATGGAGGACTCAGCCAAGGGCAAGTTGGAACTGTCCTTTATTTTCCAGAACAGACAGGGATCATACAGGAAAGACGTTTCCAGCAATCACAGCTCATGAGCCTGTGTCAGGAGTTTTTGTGCCATTCTGACATCACAAATCAGGGCTTTCCCTAAAAACCTAAGAGCCTTCCTGATTGAGTGATTGGAGTGGTATAACCTATGGCTGGCATCTATATAAGGTATTTTACTGGCCCTCGCATGTCAGGTGGCTTGCCTGACCCTTCCCAACAATGATCTATTACATTGTTGGAGGGTCACAGGATTACCATTCGCCGTTACCCTCTGCCATCTACCCCTGGATTTATGCTACCTGATTGGCTGGAGCTGGTCTCAGTGCACCTTCTCAAGGTGATGAGAAAGACTATGTGTTCCCATTGTAGCCGTCAGTATTACCACATTGCCTTTGAGAATGCCTTCAGGATTGCAACGCTGTAAAACAAGATATTTATAATTTTGTGTCTGCTTTGCTGGGAACTGCTCCTCTACGCTCCATGGGTAAATGCCCATTGTTCTGTTCGGCTGCACTATGTCGGTAAAGGCCGCAAAATTGGGCCTTCTGTTCTGTAATTAGTGAGGATTTATTCTGCTGTTTTGCAGGTGGCTCCTTGTCTCTGAGCTCAGGAATGTGCTGCTCGTCTATGACTTTAGCTGTGAGCCCTGGCTTGGTGCTTTGTGCAACCTGATTCTGCTTTGCTTCACCTTTCGTTCAGAGGCCTGTGGCTTCATGTAATTCTACTATAGTTATGCTATAATTGCTATATGTCTATATTGTGCTATTCGTCTTATAGGTTAGTAGTATGTTGGTTCTTCCAGGTTCCTTATACAATCCTGTAGTTCCATGTGGTTAGTTGCAATAAGCGTCTTTAAGCTTGCTCTGCATATCTTGTTGCCTTGCATTTCTGCATTTGTGCATTTGGCTAATGAGAAAAAATAATAAACTCTTTCAACAGTATGTATATGTGTCTGTCCTCTATCTACAGAACTGTGTAAGCATGTTCTTCGTGTGTACATGTTTGTGTCCATGTAACTGATGCGTGGCTGCAAGTGTGCTTCATGGCTAACTTTGCTATGTCGTGGTGTCTCTAATGATGTCAGTACAGCAGGCTATTTGTCATTAGTCGATCATGTCCATTGAGGGATCTGGATCCATAATCAGTGTTGATGCACCTGTATCCATGATGACGTTAGCAGGATAAGGTTTGAATGACTGTCTGAGAGGATACCTGTTTGCGTATGTATTTGTCACTGGATCTCCTGGAGGATGTCCAAACTGAGACTGGCATCTTGCATCTCTGACTCTAAAGGGCTGTCATGCTTATAGGGGTCAAGAGGGGCATTCCAGAGACCCTCTTTTCAGTCCCCCCTCTGGTCGACTTGTAGACCAAACCACCAAAACTAGTCAATGTTGCCATTGCTAGCCATATCTTCGTTATTCCTCCAAGAAGTCCATAGTAATTTGCATGGGCATCAATACTCCATCTCATGTAAATGCAGTCTGCTTCTTGGTTACACCATACCCATCTCGACCTGTATCGCTTGTTGTCCACGGGATCATCGAATGTTATCATCTCGGTCTGGAACAATGGGAATTCCTTTATCTGTGTCCTTATTTTATTTCTTTCCTCTACAATCTTGTCTTCTTCACCATTTGTATTTATGTCTACTATTACCTTCATCCCTATTGTTATCTCTGTCGTCTTGCAGCATTGTGTGATGCAGACCGTTATCACACATAATCCTACTAGTACTAATATGAGTGCTTCTAGTAATACCTTTAGTCCGTCTGCCATCCATGGTGGCTTCCATGAGAATGTATGCAACAGCCAGCTTTGGTCTTTTCCTGTTCCTTTTGCTTCTTTCTCCATCTTGGTGTGCATTTTCGACAATCTTGTCACTGCTTCAGTCAGCGTGCCATTTGCTTCATCGTTTGCACACGCGAATGTTCAACATGAACTCCCAATCTTGGCACAAACTCCTCCTTCCATTGCTATGTGAAGGTCTAGAAACTCCTCCTTCCTTACTGCTCAGAGTTCTTCTTTTATTGCATTGAAGCCATTTACTGTGGAGTTTATTGTCTGCATTAGCTCTCATAATCTGGAGCCATTTTGCATTTGTGTATGTCTGTACAGCTGAAACTACTGACACAAAGAACATCTCCGTCCTACTAAACAATCTACTTTGAGGTGGTATGTCGTCCAGTGATGTTTCTGATGCTGATGAGAAGTAGTTCTCTATTTTTCACTTTACTCCCTTCTACTGACCTCTTCTTTCTCTTTGCATTGTCCATTTTAGGGAAGTCTTCTGTCTTGATATCTTTCTGCGGTACTACTAAAGCTGGTGTATTAATGTGTACCAACAAACATATTCCTCCCCAGTTGGGTGGCAGCTTCTCACACGCCTTGGATCTGCATGCCCAATAATGATCCAGTATCTCTGCCAGCCCAACCTTCATTGCGGGATGTTTCTGTGTGTACTTGCACTCTTTGTTTTCTCCAGACTTTACTGCACCATCATTCTGGAAACATAATTCTGGTTTCCTCCGTGGTATTGTGGGCATTGGTCCAACTTCATTGTCCACCCAGGTCAGTAACATCGTACTTGCATCCAACTCTTTCAGACACTTACCATTTTCTCCCTCTAATGTGTTCACTAGAGCCTTTAGGAGTGTATGTGGTTTGCTACCCACTACTCCCTCCATCCAAGTGTTACTGTGTTAGTATTCTATGAATTCAAGGTCCACGAACAAAATATTCTGCCATAGCAAGAAGCAATATCTGTTCCCACACAGCCTTTATTCTGGGGTCACGCAGTACCAAGAGTACTGATGGATTTTCTCTTTCCAGGTGTGGATATACTTGGGACAAATAAGCTATGAAGACACAGAAATATACATTTGGATGGCGTCTCCTTGTGCTGTTAGACCACCTGACAAATTGTACAAATTGGCCTTTGAAAGGTTTCGGGATGAGGATCATGAGGAATCATGAAACAATGCAATACTAACTAGGCAATAATAATAGTCACACTCTCACGTTGAATGCTGACAGTGTGTGAAAAGAAAAATAACAAACAGACAGTGTTCCCTCACTCTGGATGTGTAGGAAGTCCTTTCCCTATCGTTCCTGCTCTGGAACGAAGAATCATAGAGTGTCCTCTGCTGGGTTGTGATTGTTCGAGGCAATTGTTTTCTTCTTATACTTGTAAATCATTGGCCCTTTTGATATTGCTGCTAGGAGAGGCTACTGCTTTGTAGGGCTTGATGTCCCCTACGTAATTCCAAGTTGTTTTTCCTGCAGGTTTCACAGCTCGCTCAGTGACTAGTTCAACAATGTGCGGTCCAGTAAAACATAGCTTGTCCCACTTTCTGTTGAAGTTTCGTAACAGGAAAATGTCCCCTAGATACACTGGTAGCAGCTTTAAGAGATTCTCAGTTGCTTCAGTGTTGTTGTTCTCCTCTCTTGATGATTCAGGCCTCTCCCGTTTTCCCTGCAGTTGATGAGAAATAAAAGAGGCACTAGCCATCAATGAAGCAGTGTATTCATGCATTTCCTGGGCCAATACATCAGACATTTTTTCAGCGTCTTTGAGCGCCCTCATGGGAGCAGCCAGGGGAAGTTGCATGCGCCATCCAGTCACCACCTCATGTGGGGGTAAATGGTGGTCAGGCCTTGGTTTATTGCGCAACGTGAATAATGCTAAGGGAAGACAGTGAAGCCAACTTTTATTGAGAGTCTTTTTAATCTTGGCTATGCTTTCCTTGAGCAGGCCATGGAGGCGTTCACATATCCCATTTGCTTGCGGGTGATAGGCACACGAGAATTTGTGTTATATTCCTAACAAGGTTGTTTGTTTGTTTGTTTTATTATTTATAATGTGCACCAGACCCAAGGGTATCAGAGCGCAGCAGTCACAGGGCAATGCGAGGCTTAGTTACAGAGAATCAAAAGTGTGATACATTACATACAACGCAGGGTGAGTGATGTGTTGGAACATCTCATTGGTGAAGTGAGGCTCATTGTCAGAGCACAGGACCTCACACACGCCCCATGGTGGGAATATCTTCCGAAATAGGAATATCGCTGCTCTAAGGGCATCAGGATGGGAACCAGGACCAGCTTCGATACATCGGGAAAACAGGTATACAACCTCTATCATGTAGCGGTACCCTTGGCATACTTGGATAATGTTGACATAGTCGACGTGCAGGTGCTGGAATGGACCCATTGGCGAGGTATGGCTTTTCTCACTACCCTTAATGTATGTCCTGCTGTAAAGTGTTTACACACTAGACAATTAGTCATGAATTCAGCCATGTCTTCAGCCAAGTTGGGACAGACCCAGTCCTCTCCTATATGAGCATCAAGCACCTCCTTCCCTATATGGGTAGGATGGACTAATTGTGTCAGTGCAGTGTGCAATAATGCAAATGGCATTAGCACTTTTCCTGTGATATTTTGCCACCAAAAGGCATCTGTCAGAGACACTGTACATCCCCTCTTAACCCATAGCTCTTTTTCTTCCCTGGGTGTAGCTCCCTGCAATTCCATTATCTGTGTCACTGGTAGTATCCTTCCTTTAGTTTCATTGTTCGTCCATAGATGCGCGCTGGTGATGAAGTATCCATTTATAATATGTCCCCAAAGTTGGCCGCACAGTTTGCTTCCGCATCTGCTGCCTCATTACCCCTAGAGATGGGTCCCTCCCCCTTTGTGTGTGCTTGGCACTTTGCCATTGCAATGCACTGTGGGTACTGGATTGCCTCTATCGGTCTACCCAAAAGGATTGCGTGCTGCACCGGTGACCCATCAGCATGTCCAACGTGACAGTCCAGAATGTACTGTGGATGTCACATAGGCTGAATCCGAATACATTGGCACTTCCTTTCCTTGGCTGTGCTCCAATGCCAATATTAAAGCCACCATGTCTGCTGCTTGTGCAGATAAATGCGACCTTAGACGTGCACTTGTCACCACCTTGCTCATACCGTCTTCTCTCAATCTGACTACTCCTCTCCCAGTATGTTTTTTGGAAGAACACCCATACCCTGTGTGGGGTGCCTGTCCCTAGGAAGGAGGTGGTGGACCGTCTATCTAATAGAGAAAGAGGAGCGAGACTATCCCTATACATAGAATTTATGCTAGTATGGTTTTGGAATATGGATAAAGAAACAGACTTAAAAATGGGGATACGCCCCATCTGCTCGCATTCTACTGACATTTCAGGGAGGGCGTTTTTCGTTGAGGTTCAGGATGCCCCTTTTCAACTTTTAATAACAATTGTTTTGTGCCAGTATGTTTTTCCCAAGCGTTTGGTCAATTGTTGCTGACCCGTAAATATAAAGCACATCACCCCCCTCAGGCGCATTCTCCTGTACTTTTCTAGTGTCGCTGAATTCTTCTGTGTTTGCTGTGCATCTGTGGGCATAGTCGCCCTCCCATAAGAGGTCGGTGATGAAAGTCGCTGGGTTGTCTAGTCTGCATTTCACTATCTTGAGAGCTGGGTTTGACAGTAACACATCGTACCCTGAAGCTCTCTGTGTTTTCAATGTACTTTTTGGTCTTTCCAGTATTGCAAAGAGAGCATACTCCATGTAAAGAGTGGTGCTGCATCCCATGGTAATACTCGCTGATTTGTTTACTGCGAAGGCAGCGGCAGCCAATCCCTTTTTTTATACCCAGTGTCCTCTCATTACTGGGTCTCTATTTTCCGAATGTAATATGCTAATTGTTTGTGCCCCATGCTTGTTGTTTGTGACAGTACTGCAGTTATAACCACTCCATTTGAGTGTGAGAATAAGAAAAATTCACTTTCATAGTCTGGGATCCCTAATACTGGAGCTGTGCATATTGCTTCTTTCAGCTCCTCGATTGCCTCAGTCATTTCTGTTGTCCATTGTAATGGACCCTTCCCTTGTTGTGCTTCCTTCAGTGTTACGCTCACCGGGTCTCTACGGGGACGTTGGAGCACGGTTGGAGCCCTGCCTGGACTTGACTCCCCTGGATCGGTTCTCTCCCCCAGCTGCTGCAATGTAGACTGCTCTGGTTGCTGGTACAGCCCATGACAGAATACGACAGGCAATGAGAATGGTGTGGTTGTATCGTGATTTCCCTGGAACCCTATGTTCCAGAATGAGATGAGCAAGCGTTTATCCATGTAAGCTCACCTGATTTCTTGTAAGGATGAGCTCTCCGTCCTGCTTCTCATTAGCAGGGGTGCCGTGAGTGGACCTAGTTGCTTCACTGGTCCATGGATGTGGCGCCCCAGACCGGCTGCGACCTAACTACTTGGAAGGTAAGTGTTCTTAACAATGATCATTGTCTGTGTTCTTGTACAATGTCTTTTTGCCATGATTATAGTTTGTAATTCTTGCAATGTCTTTTCTCTCCCCAATAGGTGTGAAGATGGCTGTGCGGTGTCACAGTGTTTAGAGCGAGTCCAAATGGTGTCCAATAGGATAGCAAAGCTCTCAAATAGAAGGTAACTTGGCTTTAAGGGTTAAACGCAAGGCTCAGGCGTTGTGCGGCCAAGCGTAAGTTATTTATGCAGTTTCTAACCTCGTGTGTTCTTTTCTCTTGCAGGAATGGCCTGGCGGAGTCAAGCGAGAAGTGGCTATCCAACGACCTGTCCCCGGTTGCTGGATGGATGACGCTGTGAAGATGATGGATGGAAGATGAGCTCCCGCGTAGCAGGACGTCCGGAACAGGTGAGGATGCGCTCCGACTCTGACGACTATGGGAATCAGGTAAGATGCGATGAGCTGCCGGCGATGGATTCCAGTAGACAGGTAAGATGCGCTTTCAGCGATGGTGTAGCTGGAGCCAGGTCAAATGCATGTCGACCGATGGTAAGCTGGAACTAGGTAAGTTCCGCGCTAAGAAGAGCTGGAAAAAACAGGTAAGAACTCTGCAGGCGGCGGTAAGCGTTACGCTGCTGAAAGCAGACTGACGTGAAGCACCTGTATGTGGGTGGGCTGGCCTTAAATAGGCTGGCCCCAGCCCCTCCCTTTGGTCCCGCCTTGTGGCTCCACCTTGCCACTCCCAGAGGTTCTTGCACGTGCTCCCCAATGTTCTCCAATGGCCACGCCCAGCCTGGATGCACGCGCTTTAGGTACAAAGTGTGTAAAACACAATTTTGCATGAGCCTGGTGCCAGAGGCGCCAGGACGGGGTCCATTTGGACCCATTAGGTGATAAAAACATGGGCCCTTGTCCAGTGGCCATGACAGTCAGTGCACTCAACAAGGTTTTAGTGCAAGTGCTGTATTCGAAGAGCCATGCCCTGCAGTAGTTACATAGTCCTAGAATCTGCTACATTTGACTTATGGTTGTGGGTTTGGCTGTGCTGCGTACTGCTTCTGCTTTTTCTGGTGTCACCTTTTGCCAGTCTTGGGACATAATGTGTCCAATGTACAACATTTCTTTCTGGCAATATTGTAATTTGTCCTTGTCTACCTTGTATCCCTTGTCTGCCAGTACTGTCTTCATGTGCACAGAGTCATCTGTATACTGTGTCTCTGTCTTGCTGCAAATAAATAGGTCGTCTACGAACTCTATAACAGTGCTCTCTAATTTTACATTTCCTAAATCCATTTGAATGTTGAATATAGAAAGTGATTCACAGTACCCTTGAGGAAGTCTTGAATGTTTCCACTCCTTATTTCTATATAGAAATGAAGTTAAGTCTTGTGAGTCTGGGTGTAATGGTATGGAGAAGAAGGCATTCTTCAAATCTATAACCGTGAAGTAGGTAGCTTCCGTGGGAATGCTACACAGAATTGTCGCTGGATTTGGAACTAAAAGGAAACCCTGCTTCTACAATGTGGTTCAGAGGGTGAAAGTCCTGGATAAAACTCCATGACCACCCTGTTGCCTTTTTGATAGGGTACATTGCAGTGTTACATGCTGATTCTGATGGTACTAGGATGACCTGCTTCACTAGTGCTGCATTTGTCTCATAGATGTCCTCGTCTGCCTCCTTTGACAGGGGATATTGCCTAGCTCTTGGTAAAATGGCTCCTGGCTTCAGCTTTATTTTTACTGCTCCTATCCCTTTCAGATGCCCCATATCAAAGGGCTTGTGGTCCATAAAATGCTGGGGTCCTTTGCCAAATCTTCCTCGAGAAATGGCGGTGTGCTTGTAGCATCATCGCCATTCTCTGTTGTACCTCTCTGAGATGTATTTTCATCCAGTATGTCATGCTGATTTCAAATACTATCTCGTTGTGTGATCTGTTGTCTTTGAACAATTCTTCATCTGTAACTGTAGTCAGTCTGTACCCTTCTGCCACAGTGATTACTGATCACCATGGTCATCCTGTGTCAACTGTCCCATGTACTGCTATCCAGTCATCCCCCACTATTACTGCCTCTAATTTTAGTGGCACTATCGTCCCTTCCTTCTCATCTAATGGTATTTCTGGTCTGAACAAGTACTCATTTGGAATGTGCCATATTTTTCCCTGAAACCTGGGAGCCATACTATTATTATTTCAGTCCCATATCTAAATAGCTCTTTATCTGCTGGCACCCCCGCTATACCTTGCATCCACAATAAGCTTGAATAATCTCTCTCATGTTTGGAAGGTGTATCCCAGGTGTAGAAGACACTATCCCCTTATCAATGAATGAGATGGTCATGTCGAGTTTGCTTATGATATCCTTCCCTGTTATGTTTACTAGTGTCTGTCGTGAATACAGTAAGGGTAGAGCTAAGTCACGTTCTCCTATAGAAAGTGCAATATCATCTATAAATGGAACCAATTCCGTCACCCCAGAGAATCCTTGAGCATTCATGGCATCGCCTGGCATACTATACGTTCCCTCCCGGATGCAGGATCTAGTCGCCCCTGTATCTACAAGAAAGGAAAATGTTTTGTCACCTATCGTCACCCCTATGCATGGTTCATCCCCAGTGTTGGGTGTAGTCTATAGGATGGAACACATCAGGTCCATCTGTGGGCTATCCTATTGAGGGTATAATGACTTTCCGTTTCCCAAGAATGGGATGCACACACTACACTGACCCCTCCCAGTTTCCTAATGGGAGTCGTTGTCATGGAGTCCGTGCATGCTAGTGTCCCGTCATTTGGCTCTGCTGTGTATGATGGCTGCATGTTATTCTGCATCTGAGGTATCTATGGTGTTTGTGAATACTGTATCATGGGTGCCTGCATCTGTGGTGGCTGTGTCATGGGCTGTTGTGTCTGTGGGTATGCCTTTGGTATCTATCCTTGCTGTTGTGTCTGGTCTGGGGCATAGAACTCATTCTGTTCCCCTGGGTATGCTGGCTGGTATTGTATCACCCCCATTCTGTGGCATTCCCCCATTCTGTGGCATTCTCCCTCTGCTTTTACATACCCTAGAGATATGTACTATCTGTTTGCACACCCAGCACTGGGGTGGTTTTCCTATTTGCCTCTGATACCCTCCAGAGAACCCTTCTGGGCCCTTCTGCATTTGTTGCCCATATCCATAATACCCTCCAGGAAATCCGCCTTGGCTCGTTTGCATTTTATGCCCATACCGGGGTCTCCTCTTCCTCGAAAATGCATGCTGGGCATCCCTCGGCACCATGAACCCTCCTTCCACGTGCAGCAGTGCATACTGTGTTTCTTGTGTGTTTTGACCTCCCACACGTGTTAACACTGCTCCTTCCATGGCATATTTAGACAGTTTCTTCTGCACTAACTTCGCCTCCTCTTGCTTTCTACCCTCATGCTTTTTTCTCACATTTTCTTACATTAGCTTGCAATAATGTACTATTGTAATTTGTATTTCTGACCATGGCTTTGCTTCCATCCCCACCAACCTCTTTAGTTGTCTTTGCACCTGTTCTGGTAACCCTTGGCATAGTATATCATAGAATAATGCCTCTGTTTTATCCCACGGTTCTCGCGTTTGAAGGTGCCATAACTCTTGAATAGCCTGAATATATTGTAAGGGGTCTTCATCTTCCCCCATTCTGCGTGCCATGATTGCACTGATATCTGACGTGTCTGGGTATTGCGGTCATAGAGCTTTCCATATGGCTGCTCATCAATTAGCAAATGGCGTACCATTGTGCCCCATATTCTGTGTTGCTACTCCTGGGTACCCCGTCCTTTTCCATACATCATCGGCAGCCTCTCCAAGGACCGCCACTAGTAAGCCTTTTACGTCTTATTCTGCTAATTTTTGTCCTGCTGTCATCCTTTCCATTTCGTATATCCATTTCCCTGCACCTGCTGTCAACAAGGGTAACCTACACCTCAAACTCTCCTTTGTAGATATGTTTCCAAAGTATGTACTGAGGTCGCCCTTCTCCCTTTTCCAGTAAGGGTAACTGTGACAGTCCTGGCCCCCCCATCCAGTCTCCCGCTGTCTTTGGGGGATGTGAATGCACTTGCTTCTCCTCCCCTCCTTCGTGCTAGAAGGTCTCTGCACATATGGGTTTATGTCATCCATGCTGTGCAATGTAGCCCTGGACTGTCATAATCTCTCATCCTTGTCACCCCACACTCCCTCTGTATCTTTGTCTGTTACCCGTTTGGAGCTCCAATCAGTGCTTTTCCCTGCCAATTAACAATTAAGTTGCCCTTATTCCCTCGTCCTAACTCACTACCAAGTCATCATCTGACCCGGTGTCTCACAAGTCACTTCTGAAATCTTTGTGGAAGCCCAGTCTCCTCAGTACCGTTGCTCCCTGTGGTTCCCCTTCTAGGTCAATGAAGTTCCTGCTGTCCCCCCTCATGGAGGTGTAGAGGAGGTCCCAGACATAGCATACACCCCAGCCCCACAGTTTGGGGTACCAGGAACAGACTCGCCAAGGTGCTTGACGTACGAGGAGCAATTGAACCAACAGAGAGCTGCACTGGGCCTATGCCCAGTGCCCATCAGAAGACCAATACCTGTTGAAGTGCCTATAACCAGACAAACATGGGCAGCTCAGTATCCACTGAGACAACCGTACCAGCAGCTGACATGAAATGAAGACTACTTACAAACTGTCCCCGAAGAGACCCAAAGAGTCTTAATAGAGGGCAAATGGTGACGACATAAGACCCCAGACAGACGTACAGATGAACATAAACGACGAACGAAAGATGACACACAAGTGCGAAATACAAAGAATAACTATGTAATGGACGTGTAAGAAGAAACGATGATGATACATAAGGAAATGAAACCGTGAAGCAAGATAAAAATATGCAACTAGTAAATGCCTGTAACTAGGCTCGAAACGCAAGAAGCTAAGTAAACGGTACTGCTTGCAATGCTTAGTCGAAGAATAGAGCGGTAAGCGCCAACTATATATATCTACCTCAACGAAGCACATTAAATATGTGCGACTCCATTTTGTAAAGCAGAATTCAGCCCAGGCTGCAAGGGACTAACAAGGCCAAGATTCACATTCCAGCCAAAGCCAAGTGAAGGAGCGGAATCGAAACTCAGTAAGAAGCAGCTCAATGCCTGGGAATTCAAGGTCATCCTAAGGAAGGGAGGAGAGTGGCAGCCTCAGAGAATCGAAACTTCAATCGAAGACAGAACTGATGAGATAGCATTTGCAAAAGACAAATGGATTGGAGGACAGATTTTCTTGAAACTTGATGGGAAAGGAAGTGATGATGTGAGACCAAGAGAGAGGTCTGACGAGGCACAGAGAAGGGAAAAGGAAAAGGAAATAAGGGATGAAAGAATAAGAAGGAAAGATAAGCTGAGGCGAGAACAACTTTATAGCCAAGAGCATGAAAATCAGCTTGTTCGCAAACAGAAGGCAGCTTATGACCAGCACAGAAAGAATCAGCAAAGTTTAGAAGAAGAGCAAAGAGTACGTGAAAAGAGAATCAGAAGTCGAGAATATGGGGAGGTTAGAAAGGCAAACGAACGTAGGAACGAAAGGAGAAGAGAATGCAAGACTAGAGAAGAAGCAAAGAAGCGCAAGGAAGTTGACGATGATATAGAACGTAAGCGTAGACAAGGGCACGCGATCTTGAATATTTGGAGCGGGAAGTTAAAAAACCCAATCCTGTTGTAGAATGGGAAGATTTCAAAGAATTCTTCCCTGCATATGACTCAGTATCAGGCACGAGTGGGGCAAATATTGAAGATGACTTTGACACCAGGAGCAACAGGGAAACGATCGATAAAATATATGATGAAATGGGGTTGGAGCCAACATCCCACGGGGAAAGGGAAGATGAGTGCTTGGAGAGCACTCAGTCATATGATACAGAGGAGGTCACCCGAAGTAGTGGGAGCGGGAGATTGTCCCTGGACAAGCTAGAAATGAGTAAGAACAATGATGATGCAAGGAGTTGTGTGAATTCGGAACAATCAATGTCCGACTCCGGAGGGGAAAAGGAGGACGAGATAAATGAAGCAGGGAAACAACACGAAAAGCGGCTCCCAAGGGATGAAGGGGTACGATGGTCAGACGCGAGCAAGTCCGTACCCAGGACATCAGAGTCTGTGGTGCAGCCTGACCGACATGTGGAAACACCCCACAGTCGGAGGGGGGTGTCAGCGCCCGCCTATGTAGACAGATTGAGGACATTGCCAGGAAGACGGCGATGCGGAAATGTTACCCCAGTGATAGACAGGAGAGTCATGGGGAAGGAGAAGGAAGACTGTGCATTCCAATTCCTGCTGCTAGAAAAAGGGGGAATAAGACCACAATTTATTCCATGGCCACACATGGATCGAGAGAACCTGAAAAACAAGCTTCCATTGCTGACATCGGGAGCCGGGAAGTGGATACATGAGTTAGAGAAAATGACAGGGGGTGTCACGTTAGCTATAGGGGACATTAAGGGCCTACTAATTGCTATACTTGATGAGAGAGCAGATGATGTCTGGAAAAGAGCAGGGTACCCTGGGATAATCATAATTAACACTACCCATGACGGGGCACCATTTAATAACTGTAGAGCAGCAGTGTGGAAAGCGCTACGAGTGCTGTGTACCCAGACACTTCTGATATGGGAGCTATAATGACTCGAAAAATAAAGGAGTCAGAATATCCATTGATTTATATCCAGAATTTCCAAGACGCATGGGTGCTCGAAACGCATGAATCTTGGACGAAATCTATCCCTGTAGAAACAGCTCAAGAAATTGGTAGAAGTAGAGGCTAAACCTTGGGCCGAAATACAGTTGACTATTGCACATTACTGTAGATTATTGCAAGAAAAGAATCGAAAAAAGAAGGCAACTCAGAAGAGTGAGGAAGCGAAGCTGGTGCAAAAGAAATTATCAAAGTATGCTCTCGAAGGAGCTATGCTGACAAACCCAGCTGAACCGAACGTACCGCAGGCGTCTAACCCGCCGCAGAACAACAAGGGTAACGCAGGATTTTTTCTGAGGGAAAGAGGATTCAGTGGAAGAGGATGGCAGAGTAATCAGGGAGGTTTCAAGAATAATCAAGGAGGCTTTCAAAAGGTGCAGATGGGCAATCCAGATATGTCATATGGACAGATAGCCCGACCACCGCCAGTATGTTGGCTGTGTGGTATGACAGGGCATGTGGCACGCGCATGCAGAAGCCAAGGCACGTGGCAAAATGGACAAGGAATGGGAGCAGGCACAGTGAATCCGCCTGCTATCCCACAACAGGGCGGTGCACAAAATCACACAGTACAGCAGCAACACCAGGCTTGCAGCAAGGTGCGCAACAAGGGGTTCAACCCTCAAACATGCGGAACCGCCACAAGTGCAATCCCAACAGGCACCACCGCAAATGTCTCAGGGCACAAACTCCGGCAGGGGACGTAACCCTGGGAATGGAGAAAATCCACAAGCATATAGTGGACCGAATTTATATAGGAACTAAGACAGCTCACTGGGAACTCTGATGTGCTCTATCCTATGAGTGACACCAGACCCTAACAGGGAACCAAGGGTGAATGTCGTCAAAGGGGGGAAAGAATATTCCTTCTTAGTTGACACGGGTGCAACCGGCTCGTGCATACGAGAAGGCAAGTTTTACTTGTCCGGCCAGGCCATAGATACTCAGAGTTTTACAGGAGCTCACAGCAGAGTTGCCTTTACGGACAATCTCCCCGTCTCAGTAGAAGAATGTGAGATGAATGTGCCGTTATTGTATTCACGTCAGACCCTAGTAAACATCTTGGGCCGAGACTTAATGACAAAATTAAATATGACAATCTCGTTCACGGAGAAGGGCATAGTATGCTCCAATCCAGGAATGCATTATTCAAACGTGTGCGAAATGATTAGAGCATACTCCGGACATATGGCCATGAGAGCTATACCATTAGAACCAGAAGTCTTTGCATATGGCATACGTGTGCTTATGGCGGGGTTGCCAGCTCTTACAGATAGGACCATGAGAACCCCAGACGAGTTTCTGTTCAGACCAAGAATACCCACGCTTGAAGTAGGGGGACAAGTATTTCCCTTAACGATACACATTGCAGCAGTACGAGGGAAAGTAGCAATGGTCGAAGGGTTCGACAACGAAGGCAGACAGTGGTGTGCAATTATCGCCATTGAAGAAGGGTATCGAGTGACTGACGTCACCGATGACGATCTGTTCGGAGAACACCCTGATGAGGGTGGAAGTAAGTCTCATATTCTGGGTCAAAATGATCAAACGAGAAGTGCCACAGAGAATGATGTTAGCATTGATCCGTCCCGCATACTTTAATGACGATATGGCCTAGGTGCTTGTCTCAGTATGGACTACAGGGCCCTATGATGTAGGCCTTCTGAAAGGGACAGGGGAAGTGAACATTAAACTAAAACCAGGAGCAATTTTACCAAAGGCACGAAAATATCCCATGTCCAGAGAAGCGGATGAAGGGATTGCGAAGATAATTGCCGCCATGATGGACAAGGGCATCCTAGTGACGTCAGAATCACCCTGTAATACAGTGATTTATCCCGTCAAGAAATCTAAAGGAGGATCTTGGTGTTTAATCCAAGATTTAAGAGCATTAAACAATATTGTTGAAGCCAAGTTCCCTCTAGTCCCTAATCCATCTACAATTCTATGTAACATACCAACTGAGGCGAAATATTTCACAGTGATTGACTTGAAAAATGCTTTCTTCTCAATCCCGCTGCATCGTGACTCACAAGATCTAACGTCATTTACTTTCAGACAAATGTGTCTGAAAAGCAGAAGGTTGCCACAGGGGTATTGTGAATCCCCGTCCATCTTCAACAGAGTCCTGCAAATGGACCTAAGCAATATTGCAGTAGACAGTGTTGTTTTGCAGTATGTGGATGACATTCTGATCTGCAGCACCACTGAAGAGCAATGCAGACGCAATTCTATCCAGTTACTGACTATACTGGCTGAGAAAGGATATAAGGTTGACAAGGAAAAGCTACAATACTGTCAACAAGAGGTGCTGTACATAGGCCAGTTAATTTCACATGAAGGGAAAAAGGTGACCCCAGAAAGGGCTGAAGCCATCATGAACACGGCTAAGTCACTCACGATAAAGCAAATGCAGAGCTTCTTAGGCCTGTGCAATTATGTTAGAGCATGGGTCTTCGACTACAGCCCGTATACCAAGCCTTTACTCCAGGCCCTAAAGAAGGCCCAAGCGACAAAGGAACAGATTGAATGGACTGGGGCAATGAACAAAGGGTTCGCAGAACTCAAGAGAGCAATTTGCACGGCTCCAGTTCTCGGGATTCCTAATTATGCAGAGGAATTCTACCTGTTCTCGCACACAGATGGCAGAGTTATGACGGCAGTGCTCGCTCAAAAAACCTTGTTGGGGTACAAGCCCCTGGCGTATTATAGTGGAAATCTGGACCCAGTGATGAGAGGCCAGTTCCCATGCAAACAAAGCTTAGCTGCCGTAGCATTCGCCGTAGAGAAGGCGACAACCATTGTAATGGGATGCTCCATGACGTTATACGTCGAGCACTCATTATTCTCCATCTTAGAGAAACCAAAAGGCACATTGACATCTCAGAGAGCTTCTGCATATGAAGTGATCATATCCAATCCAGCGATCAAAATAGTTCAAAGCAAAACAGTAAACCCGGCTACATTCCTAGCTGAGCCAGTCACCGAAGGCGAGCCGATACATGATTGCACAAACTATGAAGAATTCTATGATGAAATCCCCAGGGTGAAGGAAAATGCCCTGGCAGGTGGTGAGATCGTTTTCATTGATGGTTCTTCGAGAATCGACCAAGAAGATGGGCAAAGATACACAGGCCTTGTCGTAATGAAACACATAGCAAACTGAGAATTTCAAATACTCTTCAGTGCACGAATACCATCTCATTATTCAGCACAGGCGGCAGAACTATTGGCATTGATAACCGCCATTGAGAATCACGCAGATCAGGCAGTAACGGTGTACAGCGACTCCGCCTATGTGACGTCAACAGTGCACGCAGGTTTAGCGCGCTGGAAAAGGAGGGGTTACCTCCGAGCGGACGGCACGCCAGTGCAGCATGCAGCCTTATTAGACAGGTTGATACAGGCACTACAGCTCCCAGTGGGCATAGCGGTCATGAAATGCGCCGCCTATACTCACGGGACAGATTTTGTGTCACGCGTAAATCACGCAGCAGACACGGAAGCCAAGCGTGTGGCATCCATGCATTAAATGATCATGGAAGTAGAAGTGGCACGCACCCATGAACGAATGATGGTAGCTCGAGCCACCCCAGAAGCCTATAGTAATATGGGGCAGACTCAACTGATGGAGATTCAAGGGGAGGCACCACAGGACGAAAAGAACCTGTGGAAGCGTCGAGGATGTTCTTTAAAACCCTCTGATGGATTGTGGTGGCAAGTAAGCACTGGTAAACCAGTCATGCCGGTAGCCCTATTGAAAATAGCATTGGAACAGCTGTATTACCCATTTCATATGACAAAAGAAAATCTTGCTGCAACGCTCGCAGAAGACTGGTTGATACCGAATTTAGTGGAGCATGTTGCATTCTTCATGGTGAACTGCATAATCTGCCAGCAATTCACCGCTGGGCACACATTAAAAGTAATGAGAGGAGTCATCTCCCGGCCAAATGGGCCTTTTCAGCATTTACATATCGATTATGTCGACATGATTCAAGTGTGTAACGGGTACAGGTAGTTAATTGTAGTGGTGTGTCCATTCTCTAGATGGATAGCAGCAGGTCCCTGTACACACCCAGACTCAACCTGTGCTGCCAAATTCCTGGTGAGGGAAGTGTTCCCTAGATAGGGGGTGTGCGAGGTGATGAGATCAGACAATGGGGCTCATTTTGTAAACGCTGTCTTTGAGCAGATTAGCTTGCTGCTTGGTATAAAGTACAAGTTCTCGCCAGCGTATCATCCAGAAGGTAATGGTATTTGTGAGAGGCTCAACGGCTTGTTAAAGGAAAGGACAGCCAAGTTGAAGCTTACTCTAAAGAGCAGATGGTTTCACTGCCTTCCACTGGCATTGTGTGCTCTTCGGAACCAACCAGGCTCCGACCATCATCTTACACCGCATGAGATAGTCACAGGAAGAAGAATGAACACCCCCCTTACTCCACGAAATAGAGCTAGATGTGATGCCCAGTCAACCCGAGAGGTCCTGGGAACCGAATTGTCGGAATACCTGAACTGCATGACATCAAGCCTTCTTATCGTTTCACACCAAGTACAGCGACCAAGAAAAGGGTACAGCACAACACAAGACACAGCAGGAGGTGCTGAAACAGACACAGTTCAAGGTCTATGTGTGCCAATCATCTTCCCTGGTGATGCCGTGTTGGTAAAGGACCACATGAGAAAAAGGTGGGACGAGCCAAGATTCAACGCCCCTTTCATCGTCGAGGACTGCATTCCGTCAGCAGTTAAATTGCAAGGCAGGCGAGCATGGATCTTCCTTAATGACATTAAACCCTATATCGGTGAGATCCCTCTAGCTGCACCCAACCGTGAAGAAACTACAGACAATGGGGAAGAATCTCAGCATGTGCAGACGAAATCCATGACGAGGAAGCAGGACGCATGAGCAGGAAAGCCAAGACAAAGAGCCCGTTTGCAAGTTGTGGCTTAAACCAGACATGTCCTCTAAGCAAAAAAGGGGATAAGGAGATAATGGACACTCTGTGCATCGTAGTTGCAAGGTGAAGAAGAGAATTGCGCATCTAAGCCACAACACACTGATAATACAAACTTTTGAATCAAGCCATACTTAAGCATTGTTGAAAAACAAAACTCTGAGAGACTGTGAGCAAAGACTTTCTGTGTGAGAGCATAAAACAAGTCCTGAAGCAACCAACACCAAGACTTTGCTTCGCAGAATTCATGGTATCTCCAGGTAGAAATCTCACATGGGATGTACTCACCTACTTCCAGTTAGTGGTAATATCATATCCGTCACTTGTAGGGAGAGTCACGAGTGTCACAGACTTTATTCAAGAACCTGCCAACAAGAAAGTAATCCGGCAACTATTGACAGTCATCGCGGAAGCCTTCGCAGAATTACCCAAATACAGTGATAAGGACACAAATGCTTCCACCGCAGGTGATCATAGATGAACTCACATATATACTTTTCTTTCACATCATAGAGAAGTGCCCAGCCCTTGTCGAAGAACCACAAACACGCTGACACTCATTCGAGATCCAACAAACACAGAACATTTGAACCAACTGTGGATCAAGCTTAACTATGTAGTGGCAATCCACGCAGAAGAAAAGTGTAAAGACTGTTCACGTCAAAAGAAAGGCCCATGATCTAGAAACCAGCAAAGCAGGACAATGTCCCTGTCACCCGAGGACAGCCGGCTGGCTCACAATGTCCTATTCCGTCTAGTCACTGACTATCCAGAAATGGTGGGGGAACCTGCCGAGGTTGACGTCATCACCTTCATCAGAGATCCAGCTAATGTTGCACACATGGGAACAATCCTCCATGGGATCATGCTCCAAGTGGAGCTGTCCAACTTCCAACGAGAATATCTACGGAGATTCCAGTGAAACTTTCCTCCGAGGGACAGATCGAGAGAGCAGAGACAAGAACTCCACCTTTGTATTTTGTATTCTTATTTTTGACTCTGACTTTGACTGATTGCCATTTTTCCACTTTTACATTAAAAAGGATCCAGCATGTCTTCAGGACTGAAGCAAATTCACAGGGTGGACTGGGAATTGACCTATTTTGAATATGCATAATGAACGTGCCTCACCAAAGGTGTTAGTCTAACTTTTTCCATAGTCTAGCAAGGGAACTGCATCCTGTAACCAGAGACAATCGTCACCCGCAAGAGGGGGTACACTTACGAAGCACAAGACACTTTATGTTACAAACTTTCTGAGAAACAATAATGGAGTAAGTGAAAGGAATTAAACACTGACATTGACATGACTGAGGTGGGGGCCCAGAACAGTAACCTGGTCCTCCCACAAACAGATGGGCGCCCGCACTTTCTTGGAAGAAAATGCTGCAAATTGTCGTATCGCACAGTTATGTGTATATCCATAGTGAGTATTATTGTTTTTCTGTCACTAACTATCAGAACTGCATTGTACATTGGTGCACGAAGCATTCCAATTTCAGTGCACCCACCAGATAATATACGTATAAATCCCACAAAAGCACCCAGACCCTATGTAGTCATTCCGGTTCCAAGAAAATCTGATGGTAAGATAAACAAACTAAAATTGAATGTAATTAGTAGTGATTCATACACACTTGAGGTAACGAATGAAGAGAAAAGCTGGAGACAGGGTCAGCACGGAATGAATCAAATTACAGCACTGACCACAACACTCACACACACACTGAATGCACACAAACAACGGCAAGTGTCAATGGCTACAGAACCTCAAACAAGGACAACAAAAAGCACGAGACTGCCTACCAAACAACCAGTCCCTGAAAATAATAAAGGCGACCGTAAAGAAGCAAATGAAAGACCAATTAAAAAAGATATAGCAAAAGCCCTAGAGAAGACAGAAATGGCTACGAGAGAATTCACTGCAAAGACACAAATGCTGATAGATCATTTATTCCCGTTTATAGCTAAAGCAAAGAAATTACACGAGGAGCTGAAAAATAAAACTACAGAGACTAGAGTGACAAGAATACCAGTTCCAACGAAAACGGCAAACACCAGGCCCACGATACGATCTTACGTTGGTGCAATGCCAAACGGATGGTGGATAGAGGCACTCTACGAAAGAATATAAGAGGAGAGGAAGAGAAATGCAAAACCGCATCTTATGTATTGATGTCCCGACAGCACATTGTTTGTCACACGTAGCAATGTGCAACACCAGAGGACAGTTTGTGGGAAGAGATGCCTCACTGATATGGGCAACAGAAACAACATATCTCGATGAAGATGACTATGTCCAGGACATTAAGACAAGAAACAGAGCCCATACCAGGAATCACGTGATCAGGTATGCAAAGCCAGAAGCGCAAGGAGCAGGAACAAGATGGGAGATAAACCCGAGACTAAACGTCCAAGGAAAAACTCCAGAAGAAGCCCAAATTTGGAAGAATAGAGGCCAGATGCAGATTTGGGGAACAGTGCTTTCTCCAAACGGATGGGAGAAAGGAGTAGTGATATGCCGAGCATGGATGGTCCTTAGAGCCTGCAAGGAAGCAATAGAAAACTCACAAAAACTGTGCGAACCTCGATGGCCAAAGTTGGTGAAGTTGCTAACGTGTGTTGAAGACAGGGGAGGACCCCTGCAGATAGTGCCACTGGAAAGCCCAAAATTGTGCTTCAGGAACAATGGCACAAGGAAGATGGGAGAGAATCAGAACTGCGGACGCATCTTTGAAGCTCCAGGTATGACTCATCGAACTGCAGTCATTATGGATCATTACTGGGCATGTGGATCCAAAGCATACATAAGGCTGCCGAAAAACTGGGGAGGCATATGCACGATAGTGAACGTCCACGTTCCTGCACTAGTGATCCCAAAAAGTGACCTGAGTATTGATAGCTTCCCAAAGGTAGATGCTAACATGAGGAAGAGGAGGTCTGTGGAACTGGTATCCCGAATGAAGAGAGAGAATTACTTTTCTGCAAAATCAGAAGAAGCATTTTATGCGATACCTTACGAGCACAGGCTGTTTAGCCTCACCTCATCAGTATTCGCAACAATACTCTTGCCACATCCAATCCAAGTTGGAGTAAACACGAAATGGTTGCAGATAACCAGATGGGAGTTATTGCAGACCATCAACACCACCATAGAAGGATTCAACACAATCAAAGAAGAATTGAGAGCAATCCTATTGATGACCCTCCAGAACAGATATGTACTTGACATGATCATTGCGATGGATGGAGGTGTTTGAGCAAAAATCGGAGAATCATGTTGCACGTTTATACCTTCGCATGATGAAGAAAATGGAACTTTAACAGAAGCCATAAGTATGCTGACAAACATGCAGAACCAGATGATCAATGAAACCGACGAGGTTGATGATGAAAGCTGGTTTGGATCACTATTTCTATGGGTCCCACAATGGATGGCAGACATATTCAAAATTCTGGGAGCCCTGCTAGTAATGATACTACTAGGATTTTGTGTTATCAAGATAATCATCACACAATGCCGGAACACAGCGAAGAAACCCATTGGAATGAAGATCGTGGTCGATGTCAAACCAGGATGGAAGCCCAGAGACCTGACTGATGAAGAAATCAGAGACTGTGTGAGGGCTAGCGAATTTGCACCAGAAGGAACAAAGTTTGTGTATCCCAGAAAACGGCGAAGGTACGAAGGGAAGTGGATCTATTGCAGCCCAAATGGACAATGTCAGCTCATGACCTAGAACAAAGACGAACATGTAAAAACAGCAGGAAGTCTGAAAGGAGTAATAAAAATATGGACTCCGAAGATAAATACATTCTCACCATTGTGTACAAACCCAGAAGAAGATGAACAAGAAGCAGAAGAGCGAAATAAGACAAACCCAAAGGAGGATGCAGAAGTGGTCGATGAACCGACCAGAGGGTGGAGTGTAGAGGAGGTCCCAGACATAGCATACACCCCAGCCCCACAGTTTGAGGTACCAGGAACAGACTCGCCAAGGTACGTGACGTACGAGGAGCAATTGAACCAACAGAGAGCTGCACTGGGCCTATGCCCATTGCCGATCAGAAGAGCAATATCTGTTGAAGTACCTATAACCAGACAACCATGGGCAGCTCGGTACCCACTGAGACAACTGTACCAGCAGCTGACACGAAATGAAGACTACTTACAAACTGTCCCCGAAGATGGAGGGTAAATGGTGACGACATAAGAGCCCAGACAGACGTACAGATGAACATAAACAACGAACGAAAGATGACACATAAGGGTGAAATACAAAGAATAACTATGTAATGGACAAGTAAGAAGAATCAATGATGAAATATAAGGAAACATAACCGTGAAGCAAGATAAAAATATGCAACTAGTAAATGCCTGTAAGAAGCTAAGTAAACGGTACTGCTTGCAATGCTTAGTAGAAGAATAGATCGGCAAGCGCCAACTATATATATCTACCTCAACGAAGCACATTAAATAAGTGCGACTCCATTTTGTAAAGCAGAATTCAGCCCAGGCTGCAAGGGACTAACAAGGCCAAGATTCATATTCCAGCCAAAGCCAAGTGAAGGAGCGGAATCGAAACTCAGTAAGAAGCAGCTCAATGCCTGGGAATTTTCGGTCATCCTAAGGAAGGGAGGAAAGCGGCAGCCTCAGAGAATCGAAACTTCAGAGCATACCAGCCAGCCAGTGAAGGTCGAGATAAAGAGGCCCCAGGCAGGTGGCGATGCTATGGAAGAATCAAATACATGAATAACAGGAAAATGAAGCAGATTCACAGTGAACAGACACGTAACCAGCCAAGGGCAAAGAGGTACCAATGTCTGATATCACCCAGAACCCGAGGATGCCATAACTTCTCCTGATAAGAAGCTACAGTTCGTGGCCATCCACTAGCCAACTAATTGACACATAGCCCTAAAAGTACTGATTGATGGAAGAAAGGCAGGGTGAATCCTGGGGCACAAGGCACCGGGGTGTCCATTCTGCATGCTGCTAATTAAAGTGGAGGTTTATGCTGAGAGGTGTAACCTACCCAATCACAAGGGACCAAATATTCTTGGGCCCTATAGCTTGTAGAACCAATAAGACGTCGTAGTTGTAGTGACGTCTATCACGAGTGATGCAGAGGGATGGGCCTAGACGCCCACCCGTTAAGAGTTATCCATTCCTCAAGCTCTGTTACCATATACAGATAAAGCACCTATACTTAAGTTACCTTTTCCAACCAATAGAATTGCATGTCAAACTTATGAGTGTTACATGTCAAACTAACAGTGTTACATGAGTGTTATCAATGATGATGAGAATTTACTAAAAAAGTTACTGTTTGCATGAAGAATTTGAGGAGTTGAAGCGAGACAGGCGATCGCAACACTGCTGATTTCCATTTGTTTCCCCGTTTTCTGTACTTTTCATTAAACGGACTTCCCTTTGCCAAACCATTGAGTTGTCCTTATTTGATTGGTGTCGGAGTAAGAGGATCCTGCACGCCATCCTCCTCAAGGTGCAGCTATCTCGTTGTAAGGTGCCGGAGGGCGAGCTCTGAATCTCAAAGGGCCCGTTCAGAGGTCGCTCCGCCCTCCAGTACAGAGGAACCTGTGTTAGCTTTGTCTCGCAGTGTAGCTGCCCTGTCACATTTCTTGCTGCGCTGTTACTCTGTTTGTCTAACCCTTCCTTTGCTGTTGTAAAAGTGGTCGATCCAAACCTAAGTCTTATGTTTCTCAATGCGCGCACCTCCTCCTTGCGTTTTTGCTCTCTTGCGAACCGCTCTATTTGCCACTTCCTCTGTTCCCTCTTTACTAAAACTTGCCTTTCGTTCTCATCTTGCTCCCTTCTCCTCTTTATATCTTCGAGCTATCTCTGCCTCCTCATCATCGCTGCTCCGGCTCCTTCTCTTCTGCCTTTAGCTTCCCCCTGCGCACTTTCTCGCATTCTTCCTGTTCCTCTTTTTCTTTCCTCTCCACCTCTTCTATTATCTCTGCCCACTCTCGTGCTTCCCTGCCCTCTTTACAACCTGCTACTTCCTTATTCACCCCTCCTGGTCCCCCTGCTGTCTTCCCATCTAATTTCAGGAGTATTTGTCCTCCTACCCACTCTTTCGATGCTATATTCTCCAGCCCTACCCTTGTGCTTGTTTGTGTCTCGCTGTGCACCCCTTTTCAACCTCCTGTGGCGCCTTTCTGCCCCTCCTCCTTGGCATATAGTGCAGGTTAGAATATTGGATTTGAGTACCCCTCTGCTGCTTTTAACTCCCGTATAGGGTATAATCCCTGTGTTCCTGCTGCAGCCCCTTAGTGATCAGAAGGAGATGGGAGAGCACGAGCCAAGGGCGGTTTGCATGGGGCCTTCTATAGGCTCAGCATCCATTGATGCCTCGCCACTCCCCCTGTCGTCCCAAAACATTTTCCAGAGTTAAAATATTGCCAAACGATTGCTCAATTTCTTTCTCTTATAAACCTCTTGCAAATGTGTGTGTAACATTTGCTGTACATATTTGGAGAAGCTCCCGCCCTTTGGCCATGGCTTAGTCAATTTACCTTCTGTGCTTTTTGCCCATTCCCCGCTAAATTTAAAATCTTGTTCTTATGTCGTAGAAGGGCCTTACATAGCTGCTGTGGGGGCGTGTCCCCTGAACCTTTACCACAATACTTTTACTTTTAATACTTACTTGACCTCGAGTCAAGGTTTTCGACAACCCTGCAGTTATTTTACAAACTATGCCTTGTCATGCACAGTGTGAAATGTTGAAATAACAATTGTTTTTGTACTGTCACAAGCCTCTATGGCTCTAAACCAACTTTCCAGGCATGCTCTGCGCACTGCCCCTCTGCACACCCGCCAATCTTGCGCATGTGTCTTCGGCGCACCGCCGCTGAGCAGCTTCCTTCATCAATTTGTGATGACCAAAACCGAATTATGCACCTCCTCGCGCTCTCCTAGTCCTATACACAGACCTCCCTGGTGACATCACTTCTTGCTAAGTAACAGAATGATAGAAATTACTGACAGAGCTCACAACAATATCTTCCCAATACACTGATATTTTCAAAGCTCCAACATATACCCACAGCCATCATCCTGACTCCTAACAGGGAATACCAACATTTCACATGCTCAATCTGTACCTACAGGGTCACCTTGTAGATAAAACGCCTCTGTGAGACTTAACCAGAAGAACACCTTCTGCAATTTAAGCTAGCTCCATTTGCTAAGCCCTTCATACGGGAATACCATCATCCAAGAACCGAGCTAAAACGCCCAATCCACAGTGAAGCGAATATTTAATTAAATCCTGTTATCTGTACCCTTAAGTCAGTAGTCTAGGCTATTCACACAAACCTTTTAACTCAAGACTGCTTGTCCCCATACCACAAAAATGACACCTACCTCCACTCCTTTCCCTACTATACTTCACGGTACTTGACAATACTACACCAATACTCAACAACACTCATCACCACCCCAACCCAACATTTCTTTACCACCCCTTCAAATTGCTGCATGACTGAGTCAATGCTTGCACTCCGAGATCCACTGATGCTGCTTGGCCACCAGCTCTCCCCAAGGCTGCCACACCACCCTTCTGGTCTGCTGGGCTCCTCACGGACCGTGGGCAGGATATTTCCAAGATGGCTCCTGGCGGCCTCTGCACAGGGTGCACTTGCGCTCCACAGGGTGCCTTACAGTCCTCGAGGCACTACGACGGAACAGGTGTAGTGAACCATCTCTCTGCTTCTACTTTGTTTAGGTATGCCAGAGAGGACCGGGGTTCAAACCACGCAATCACAGTTCAGTTCAGAGCACCCAGGGCCCAACAAAGCCTCCCCTGGCATACAAACAGAGGACTCAGACAAGGGCAAGTTAGAACTGTCCTTTATTTTCCATTACAGAAAAGGATCATGCAGGAAAGACGTTTCCAGCAATCACAGCTCCTGAGCCTGTGTCAGGAGTTTTTGTGCCATTCTGATATCACAAATCAGGACTCTTCCCTAAAAACCTTGGAGCTCACCTGATTGGGTGATTGGGGTGGTATCACCGATGGCTGGCACCTATAGAAGTTATTCTACTGGCTCTCGCATGTCAGGTGTCTTTCCTGACCCTTCCCCAAAAACAATCTATTACATTGCTGCAAGGTTACGGGATTACCATTGGCCATTGCCCCCTGCCATCCACCCCTGGATTTATGTTCCCTGATGGCTTTATCTGATCTCTCCAGGCCCGGTGCCCTGCTCTGTTCTCAGCGCTCAGTCCACCTTCTCAACGTGATGACAAAGACTATGGGCCTCATTACACGGACGGCGGTAAGGGTTAACGGTCACCGTTAATGGCAACGGTGACCGTTAACCCTTACCGCCGTACTACGAGGTCCCTTAGCGGGTTGGTGCTCTAAGGCCTGCTTTTTGCAGGCGTTAAAAACCAACCCGCTAAGGGACCTCGGAGCTAATTACGGCACCGCAAAATTGCGGTGCCGTAATTAGCGCCTTCCCCATTCCCATAGAGCCCTATGGGGCAGAAATGGGAATGGGGAAGGGCAATGGCGGAAGGGGGATTTACCGCCCCACCGACCTTGGGATGGGGCGGTAAATCCCCTTACCGCCAAGGCGGTGCCGGTAATTTACCGGCATGGTCCAGGGTGCTAATAGCACCCTGGATCACCGCCTTCCGTGTAATGAGGCCCTATGTGCCTCATGCCGAGTTTGCCAGTTTGGGAATAAGGGTACCGTTAAACTCACAGGCACCCTTGTTTCTGGACCGTCAAACTACGAATTTGCCTGCCAGAGCTGCTGTGCCCGACAGGTCTGACCCTGCCGGGCACATCAGTCGCGGTAGACAAAGCCGTCATGGAAGCACTGTCACAGTGAACATTGGTGCCAGTGCTTCCGTGTCCCCACTCCCATAGAGTCCTGTGAGTCTCTATGGGGATTAACAAAATCACCGGCACCTGACTTCCCGGCTGCCGGACTTGTAATAGCCTGGTGGCACCGGGTGCCTGACAGGGTTACCACCGGACCCGTAATGAGGCCCTGTTAGACAGAATTGCATGCAGTTTCCTCTGGGACCACCACATACAATTAAGGCTACAGGTTTAAGCAAAAACCAACCTTTGTTATAAGTCTGTACTACACTGTTTAGTGGTAGCAGGGCTGAGCAGTCAGGCTTATCTCAAGAGGGATTGTGAGCAGTACAAAATATTACACAGAGGACTTACAATCACAGTGGTTCAAGTAGACACTTATACTCAAGGTTTCTTGGTAAAACACTTATTAATTTATTTACACAATCATTTATGAAACATTCACTAGTGTTAGGCAACTTAATAATATACACAGATATACTTCAGTACTAAACCAATATGTTTCTGAACAAGTTAGGCTCCCCTGAAGTGGGGAAGTGGGAGCAAAATGGCACTTGCTAACTTTCAAAAGGGGTAAAAAGGCACAAGGTAGCAGAATACATTACATATACTTGGTAGACAGTGCAAATAGTTTTCGTTCACCAGAATAGTTCAATTGAAGTCAATAGGCTAGGCCAAAGTCAATGGGCTAGTGTTCTGGATAGGAAAAAGCAGTTCTGGTATGACATGGTAAAGTCTTTGCAAAAGTGCGTAGAAGTAGTTTTGGCAAAAAAAAATCATATGTCGGGTCACAAGCTGATTAGGCCTGCAAGTTGGGAAAGTTCCACGAACTTTCACCACGAAAGAGAGGTTTTCTCAATCACCTGGGCACTGTACCTTAGTTTGAAGAAAAATATTCTGCTGAAGTCGTGGTTTCCTGGCAGTTCCTGCAGATCTCACTGTTCCTGAGCCTCAGTCGTGGGGACAAGAGGGAGGACGTTTGGGGACTCTTGCACTGCACGGGATTGTCAAAAAAAGCAAACAAGATGGAGTCACTTCAGTTTCCAGTAGCTGTAGATTCAAGAACACAAGCTGGTGTCCCTCTCCTTGGTTAATCCTAACCGGCCTTGAGAATAGTATCCAGGTGTCTTACGAGTTGATTGGTCCCACCAACTCAAAGGAAGAAGCCGTTCTTGAAGGAGCTTCTCTGTCGAATGGAGCTTTGGCAATTCGGACTTGCAGCAAGGCTTCACCAGGCAAACCAAGGTCCAGGAGTTGCAGCAGCCATCCTCTTCCAGCTCGTCTTCGGGTTCTTTCGTTTCAGTGGTCGACTCTGCCTTCCAGTCCAGGAGACTCGCCTTTTAAACAGTTTTCTCTCATTCATTCCAGCCTAGCTGTCACTCACCCAGCAGGGTGGCTGTCCTTGCCGGAGAGTCAGCCAGCCAATCACGCCAGAGTGCATTTGGGTCTCCTAGGAGACTAAGCACAGGGAGTTTCGGGCACCTTCCTCACTTCCTACCCACCCAGACACTCAGACGCCAGAGGCGGTCTTCACTCCTGAAGCCCACCAAAGCCACACGAACAAAGGGACCAAACCTGGTTTGGCGCGCAGAGACAAACTCTAGAAGGACATTTCTAAAAAGAAACGGCGAAAAAAGAAGACCGGGACCCGTTTAAACAAAGGGGCTTAAGGCGCCATCTTGAAAAACATGTTCGCGGTCGGGAAAAATCATGGTAGTTCATAGTAAAACCACTGCCACCAGCCTTTTCAATAGGAAAGGATAGCATTTGACTGCTACATGAGTATTTGAGACACAGGGGATTCCAGGTAAACCCTCCAGCACTCCATTGTAAGATGGTGTGTGCTGGGTCTATGAAATTGGAAAGACTAGTAAAGTAAATTTCACTTTACATTCTCTGGGAAACAGTAGTTTATTCCAGAGAAGGTATTTAAAACTTTGGGAAGTCTCAAGAGACATCCCTGTGTCACTGCACTGAAGGTGCTATGTAACACACATGAAAAGATGATGCCTATGGAGTTATCTAACACCCCATATACAAAGAACACAAGTGTAAAACATACATCAAAACACATGAAAGAGTGGGAAAAAAGGCTCACACTCTTTCCAGGTATGAAAATCAAGTCCTCAAAATCCAGCAAAGTTGCTGGGGGTCTCTAAGGTGAAGGGAATTAGCACATTTATGAGAATTCTCCCTAACACTCACCCCCCGTCCCCCAGACTAAGGGACAGGAGGATTTAATCCACCCCTGGATAAATCTCCTTACTCCAGTCGGTCAAACATTCTGGAGAGACCATCAGCATTTTAGTGATTACACCCTGACCTGTGTTCAATGGTAAAATCAAACCCCTGTGGGCTGATTGGCCATCTTAACAATTTAGTATTCTCCCCCTTCCTCTGCATTAACAATCTCAATAGTTGGTGGTCAGTCTGAATCACAAAAGTAGATCCATACAAGTATGGTCTAAACTTCTTCAGTGACCACACAATAGCAAATCATTCACGTTCAATGGTTGCCCACCTTGTTTCTAGTTCCTTCAGCTTCCTGCTGATGAAGCAGATGGGGTGCTCCCTACCTTTCTCATCCAACTGACTCAGAACTGCACCTATACCTGTATTGGAAGCATCTGTTTGCACAATGAAGGTTTGGTTATAGTCAGGAGCTCTGCGGACTGGAGCTTGACAAAGGGCTTTCTTAAGTCCTTCAAAGGCCTTCTTGCATTCTTCATTCCATCTGACCTTCGTAGGAAATTTCAGTGAGGAGACTACATTCAAAGGAGTAGCTATGGACCCATAGTTCTCAATGAAATTCCTATGCTAACCAGTGAGGCCTAGGAAGGTTCTCACTTGGGTCTGAGTAGTAGGGGTGGCCCATTCTTGTACAGCTTGTACTTTTCTAGTCAAAGGCCTTATTTAACCTCCTCCTACCTCATGTCCAAGGTATACCACTTTGCTCTGACCAATTTGACATTTACTTGCCTTTATAGTCAGATGGGCCTGCTCAAGAGCCTGCAAAATATAACCTAAGTGGTCAACATGTTCTTTCCAAGTAGGGCTGAACACTGCAATGTCATCCAAGTATGCCATGCAGAAGTCCTTCATCCCATTCAGTACTTGATTAACCATCCTTTGGAATGTTGCAGGTGCATTCTTTAATCCAAAAGGCATTACCTTAAACTGGTAGAGGCCTGCTGGGGTTGAAAATGCAATTTTCTCCTTGGCATGGTCTGTCAGGGCTATTTGCCAATAGCCTGACGTTAGGTCAAATGTACTGAGGTACTTGGCCAAACCAAGTTTGTCTACCAGATAATCTGTCCTAGGTAAAGGATGGGCATCAGTCTTAGTGACTGCATTTAGAGCTCTATAGTCCACACAGAATTTCAACTCTTTGGATCCTGCCTTTGCACTAGTACAACTGGACTAGACCATGGACTGGTAGAGGGTTCTATTACCCCGAGATCAAGCATCTTGTTGACTTCTTCCTTTATGTGGGTTCTGATATTATCTGACATCCTGTAACTGCTATGCTCACCTGGTCTCTGCGGAGGCATTGGGGCACGGTTGCAGCGCTCCCGGGAGTGAGGTTGCTCGGGTCCGACTTCGCCCTCTGCGCTTATGTGGTGACTGGTGGTAATAGGTGATGCTGCTCGGGACTGCTCCTGCGTGGAGAATAGGGGGCGTGAGTATGCCAGCTTGTGCGCCTGATCCCCTTCTCCCTAACCGTGGTACCCGTGGGATGTGCTGTCCCTGGAAAGCTCACCTGTTTATTAGTTTTGGCGAGCACTCTGTCCTGCTGCTTCTGGCAGGGGCACTTGCATGATCAGGACCGAGTTCCTTCACTGGTCCCTTGCATGTGGTAGTTCAGTCCTGCTGCGACTAAGCCACTATACTTCAGGTAAGTGTTCCTGTTTGCCTTTGTCTTTCCTCGTTTGTTGTATTGTAAAGTTTGTTGTTTTGTATTGCTGTCCGTTCCACTTTTGATGTTTGCTCTTTTGCTTTCTTCCCTTGCAGGTGATGTTGCCGGCCTGGCAGAAGCTGCTGAGCTCGAGGCGGCAGCCGGAGGGAATGAGGAACGAAGCTGCAGTGGTACAGTAGCTGGTAAATTGTTAACTAGGGGGTGCGCTGGGTTCAAATGCGGCGTGGCCCTAGGATGGATGTTATAACCTTGTCTTTCTTCTTCTTCACAGGGTCCAAGTTCGTGGATGCGGGGTGCGGTGCTGCAGCGTCGGGATCAAGATCACTGGATGTCAGGAGATAAGTCTGCAGATGAAGCGATGAAGCACCGGTTTCCTGAAGGTGAGTATGCAGGAGTACGCCTGGTTTCAAAGGTAAGTAAACTGGTCCAAGCGGCGGTGAGCGTCACATTGCATGCAAGTGCACAGTAAAGTGAAGCACCGGCCTTAAGGATGGAGCAGCATATATATAGCGAGCTTCTGAAGCCATGCCCACCAGGTTCAGCCTGCCTGCCACACCCTGCCACACCCGATGAGTCAGCATATGAAGACTAGGCCTAGGGAGCCAAACCGGATGAGTCAGCACATGAGGATGTTCTCTGGAATAAAGGCTTTCAGCTCCTGGAAAGTTATTGTAAAGTAAAGCACTCCTGCATTGAAATAAAGTAAAAGCCCTCCTGCACTGAAATAAAGTGTTCCTGCTCACATCTCTATATAAGCCTGGCGCCTAAGGCGCCAGGACTGAGTCCAGCCAGGGCCCCTGTGTTTATGGGTCCCAAAACGACATAAGTGAGTCAAGTGACCCATTGCCCCCATCACTAGATGGTGTGGTTTTTGTGTTCTGGGGCCTGGGGCCATGACAGTAACCTCTGCTTTTAATGGGTAAACAGTCACCAGTGAGAATGTGATGCTGGCCCAAGGGGTCAAGCCTAGTGATAGTGAAAACAGGAAGGCAAACTGATTTAACAGAAACTCGCACTCCTCCTGTTGTTCCAGTGTCAGATTAGAAGAGAGATTAACTCCTTCTATTTTCTCATCTAGAGGTTGTCCCCTGAGGAGATCAGGTAGAGGTTCACTCTCTTCTTCCTCTTGAGCTGAAGCTAGAAGAAAAGCTCCCACTTCTGGTCTGGTGACATAAGCCTTTAGACAGTTGGTGTGAAAGACCCTGGGGGCCTCTTTAGGATTGCCTAAATCCACCAGATAGTTGACCTCTCCAAGTTTTCCCACAACTTTGAAGGGTCCCATCCATTTGTCCTGTAAGGCCCTCTGCCTTGTAGGAACCATAACTAAAACTTGCTGGTCTTGAGTAAACTCAACTATGTTGGCCTTCTGGTCATGCCAATGCTTCACCAGAGCCTGACCTGCTTTTAAATTAACAGATGCTTCTGTCATCATGTGTGTCATTCTCCTCCGGAGACCTAACACATAGTCAGTGACTCTCACTGGCTTTGAAGAAGGGGCACTCTCCAACCCCTCCTTAATTAGGGCGAAGGGACCTCTAACTGGATGACCATAGAGAAGCTCAAAGGGACTAAATTCAACTCCCTCCTGGGTGACCTCTCTATAAGCAAATAGAAGACATGGCAGTAGAAGGTCCCACTTTTTTCTAAGGAGGTTCCTGTAAAGCATCTATCATGCTCTTCATAGTATGGTTAAACCTCTCTACCAATCCATTTGCCTGTGGATGGTAGGCAGTTGAGAACTTGTAAGTCACTCCACAGTTTTTCCACATGGCCTGCATGTAGTGGGACATAAAATCTGATCCCCTTTCAGAGATGACTTCCTTAGGAAAACCTACCCTGGTAAATAAAAAATACCAAGTAGGGCCTTAGCAACAGCCAGAGCTGTAACAGTCCTCATAGGTATAGCTTCAGGATACCTAGTAGCATGGTCTACTACAACCAATATAAATCGATTGCCTGAAGAGGTTGGAGGGTCTAAGGGACCAACAATGTCGATTCCTACCCTCTCAAAAGGAACTCCCACCACTGGGAGAGGCACCAAAGGTGCCACATTCTTGGCTCCATTCTTGCCAGATGTCTGACAAGTATAACAGTTCCTACAGAATGTATCTACATCAGAACCCAACTTAGGCCAGCAGAAATATAGAGAAAGCCTTTCCTTGGTCTTCTTGAAGCTCAAGTGACCAGCCAAGGGAATCTCATGGGCTAACTGTAGGAACTGGTGTCTTGTCTCTAGAGGCAGTACAAGTCTTCTGTAGTCCCCTGGGATAGACTCAGTTGGTTCAATGTAGAAGAAGCCATCTTCTCAGTATAACCTGTGCTTCCCTGGCTCTTGTCTTTCCAGTGAGGAAGCTGCCCTTTGGCGAAGGCCTTCAAGAGTAGGGCACTCTCTCTGACATCTGCTGAAGTCGGGCATACAGGGGCCACCTTCTGCCAGTAAAGACTGCAACTCAGGATGGTCTTTAGGATCCAGATCTCCAACAGGGGTAAGGTCTTCTCCCAGCTCTGAATCCTCAGCAGCTGATTCAACCTTTCCTGTGACTGGGGACAGTCCTCTCGGGGATGTCCTTCTTGGTATCACAGGAGTGCTTTCTGACTTTTTCTTTGAGAGCTTGGGTTTCCCCTTTGTCTCAGTCTTCTTTGAAATGGCAGTTAGTAGCTCCTGTGGGCTAGGTGTTATAGATTCTTCTGTAACATCCTCTGGAAAGCCATCTAAGGTACTCTCCCTGGCCCTCCTTGTCTGTCCGTTTCCTTTTGCTTGGAGGCCTGGGGGTGCTTGATACAACTCCAAGAGTTTTTAAGTCATTCCCCAAAAGGACTATCCCAGGCATCTCATTTTGTACACTAACAGGTATCTTGACAGTCATGTTGTTGCACTGGATGAGAGCTGGTAGTCTAGGAAGCATTTGGACAGGGCCTCCAGCAAGCTTGGTGAAGCTTTTAGGTGCCTTAGCAACATCCTCAGCCTTGGAAAAAGATTCATCCACTACAGTAATTCTGGCAGTAGTGTCTCTAATGGCAGGGGTCTCCTGACCATTTACAAGTACACTGTCCTTGAAATATGATTTTGTGTTATCTGGAATAGAGTTATACACATCTAAATCCTGCTGTTCTCACAGACCCAGGGATACTAAAGAAACACTGGCAGAGACTCCAATGGGGTCTTCAGCCAGTACGTGAAAGTTACCACTTGTCACATGTACGTCTTCCTCTGGGGAGAAGGCTAAGGAGACAGTGTGGACCCCTGAAGGTTTACCCATGCATCTGGGATCCCCTTTCACATGATCAGTAGACCCACAAGCATAACATGTTCCAAATGTTTTGACAAATGGGGGGCTTTGCTGACCTCCCTCTGGTTTGACACCAGAGGTTTCACTAGCATGATTTGGTTTCCTTTGTGGCCTACCTTTCTTATGTTTGGGGCCCTCTTTTGGATGGGAGGTATTACAATTCTCTTTGCCATCTTTCTTTTGTGGCTTCCCATCATACTTTTTATGAGTTGCCCTAGAATCCTTGTGAGTAGCCCTGTTGGCAACCCACAAGTCAGCAGCCTTTGCTAACTTCTTTGGATCAAGTTCCTTAGAGTCAGCCAAGTGCTGTCTCAGCTCAGGAGAGCAGGCATCAAAAATAGATTCCAACAAAAATAGATGTCTCATTCCTTCAAAAGTGTTAACTCTGTAGCCCTTTACCCAACCGTCTAAGTATTTCAAACATTCACATACCCAGGTAGCCCAAGGGGTACCATCATGCTTTTTTGAGGGTCCTAAACTTCTTAGGATACTGGGAATGAGTTTTCCTAAATCTAGCTATCGAAGCTAGCTTCACAATTTCATACTCCAATCTTTCAAGATCCCCCACCTCCATTACAGCATCAGTTGCAACCTGTGGGAGCCGAGACAAAAGCCAAGGAATCAACTGATTTCCTGTGAAACCCTTAATCCCATAGTTATAGTCAAAAGCAGCCAACCAATCCAAAATATCAAGTCTCACCTAATACATACTCACAGCTTCTTTAGGCATGTGAGGCCTCTTAGGACTGGAAGACATAGAAGACTATCGGATAGAACAATTTTCAAGCGACAATTTCTTCAATGGCATGATTCAACTCCATTTCTCTGAGCCTGAGCTCTTGATGTTTACTTTCAGTGTGCATTTGGAGCCTTTTGAACTCTCACTCAAGTCTCATTTCTTCAAGAGAGATACATTCTGGACTCAGTACTGGACCTGGTAGGGTCCATGTGGTTATAGCTTGAGGAGCTAAACCAAGTAGAGGTGCAGTGGGGCTCACATCATGAGACTCCTCTGATTCTCCTAACTCATCAATAACATCTGAGCCTGACTCGGAAACATTATCATCCTCATCAACATTATCCACATTTGCTAAGGGGGTAGGGGTTACAACTCTTTCACTCAGACTTTGATGATTCAACAATTTCTCAATCAATTCAGTTTTCTTGCCTTTAACAGAGAGAGACTTGGCTTTACACATATCTTTCAGTTGATCTACTGTAAGAATGATCAGGGCTTCCTTTCTGAGGTTATCCATATCTGCCATTATAAACAATTGCTTATCTAGTGGTGTTTGGCCTTGTGAAGGTTATTTGAACAAAAGTAAGAGCAGCACTCTCAATGTAACAACTATAGTTTATCCTCACCGTTGTACACCAGTGTTAGACGGAATTGCATGCAGTTCCCTCTGGCACCACCACATACAATTAGGGCTACAGGTGTAAGCAAAAACCAACCTTTGGTATAAGTCTGTACTACACTGCTTAGTGGTAGCAGGGCTGAGAAGTCAGGCTTATCTCAAGAGGGATTGTGAGCAGTACAAAATATTACAAAGAGGACTTACAATCACAATGGTTCAAGTAGACACTTATACTCAAGGTTTCTTGGTATAACACTTATTAATTTATTTGCACAATTATTTATGAAAAATTCACTAGTGTTAGGCAACTTAATAATATACACAGATATACTTCAGTACTAAACCAATAAGTTTCTGAACAATTAAGGCACCCCTGAAGTGGGAGCAAAATGGCACTTCAGTAACTTTCTAAATAAGTAAAAAGACACAAGGTAGCAGAATACATTACATATACTTGGTAGACAGTGCAAATAGTTTCAGTTCACCAGAATAGTTCAATTCAAGTCAATAGACCAAGCCAAAGTCAATGGGCTCGTGTTCTGGATAGGAAAGAGCAGTTCTGGTATCAAACGGTAAAGTCTTTGCAAAAGTTCTTAGAAGTAGTTTTGGCGAAAAAGAATCATATGTCGGGTCTAAACCTGATTAGGCCTGCAAGTTGGGAAAGTTCCACGAACTTTCACCGCGAGAGAGAGGTTTTCTCAATCACATGGGCACAGTACCTAAGTTTGAAGAAGCAAATGCTGCTGAAGTCGTGGTTTCCTGGCAGTTCTTGCAGATCTCACTGTTCCTGAGCCTCAGTGGTGGGGACAAGAGGGAAGACGTCGGGGGACTCCTGCGCTGTATGGGATCATCGAAGAAAGCAAACAAGATGGAGTCACTTCAATTTCCAGTAGCTGTAGATTCAAGAGCACAAGCTGGTGTTCCTCTCCCTGGTTAATCCTAACCAGCCTTGAGAATGGTATCCAGGTGTCTTACGAGTTGATTGGTTCCATCAACGCAAAGGAAGAAGCCGTCCTTGAAGGAGCTTCTCTGTCGAATGGAGCTTTGGCAATTCGGACCTGCAGCAGGGCTTCACTAGGCAAACCAAGGTCCAGGAGTTTCAGCAGCCGTCCTCTTCCAGCTCGTCTTCGGTTCTTTCGTTCCAGTGGTCGACTCTGCCTTCCAGTCCAGGAGACTCGCCTTTTAAACAGTTATCTCCCATTCATTCCAGCCTAGCTGTCACTCACCCAGCAGGGTGGCTGTCTTTGCCGGACAGTCAGCCAGCCAATCATGCGAGAATGCATTTGGGTCTCCTGGGAGACTAAGCACAGGGAGTTTCGGGCACCTCCCTCACTTACTGCCCACCCCAGACACTCAGACGCCAGAGGCGGTCTTCACTCCTGAAGCCCGCCAAAGGCACACGAACAAAGGGTCCAAACCCTTGTTTGTCACGCAGAGACAAACTCTAGAAGGAGCTTTCCAAAAAGAAACAGCAAAAAAAGAAGACCGGGACCCGTTTAAACAAAGGGGCTTAAGGCGCCATCTTGAAAAACATGGCTACCGTGATTTTTAGCTACCCGTGTTTGCGGTCCGGAAAAATCATGGTAGTTCATTGTAAAACCACTGCCATCAGCCTTTTCAATAGGAAAGGGCAGCATTTGACTGCTAAATGTGTATTTTAGACACAGTGGATACTAGGTAACCCCTCCAGCACTCCATTGTAAAATGGTGTGTGCTAGGTCTATGAATTTGGAAAGGCTAGTACAGTCAATTTCACTTTACATTCTCTGGGAAACAGTAGTTTATCCCAGAGAAGGTATTTAAACATTTGGGAAGTCTCAAAAGACATCCCTGTGTCACTGCACTGAAGGTGCTGTGTAACACACATGAAAAGATGATGCCTATGGAGTTATCTAAAACTCAACATTCAAAGAACACAAGTGTAAAACATACATCAAAACACATGAAAAAGTGGGAAAAAATGCTCACACTCTTACCAGGTAAGAAAATCAAGTCCATAAAATCCAGCAAAGTTGCTGGGGGTCGCTAAGGTGAAGGGAATTAGCACATTTATGAGAATTCTCCCTAACAGGCCCTATGTATTCCTATTGTAGTTGTCAGTATAACCACTTTTCTGCTTTGCTGGAAACTGCTCCTCTTCTCACCCCGTAAATAGCCATTGTTCAGTTCAGCTGCACCACATGGATAAAGACCACAAAACTGAGCCTTCTGCCCTATAATTAGTGAGGATTTATTCTGTTGTTTTGCAGGTGGCTCCTTGTCTCTGAGCCTAGGAATGTGCTGCTCATCGCTGACGTTGGCTATGAACCCTGGCTTGGTGCTTCATGCAGCCTGATTCTGCTTTACCTCACCTTTCATTCAGAGACCTGTGGCTTCATGTAACTCTACTATAGTTATGCTATAATTGCTATATGTCTATATTGTGCTATCGATTCTTCTTATAGGTTGGTAGTATGTTGGTTCTTCCAGATTCCTTATACGATCCTGTAGTTCCATGAGGTTAGTTGCAAAAAGCGTCTACAAACTTGCTCGGCATCTCTTGCTGCCTTGCGTTTTTGAGTTTCTGCGTTTGACTAATCAGAAAAAGTGATAAAAGCTTTTGACAGTATGTATATGAATCTGTCCTCTATCTACAGAACTGTGTAAGCATGTTCTTCGTGTGTGCACATGTGTGTCCATGTAACTTCGTGCTTGGATGCAAGTTTGCTTCATGGCTAACGTTACTATGTCGTGGTGTCTCTAATGACGTCAGCACTGCATGATATTTGTCATTAGTCGATCATGTCCATTGTGGCGTCTGGATCCATAATCAGTGTTGGGGCATCTGTATCCATGATGACGTTAGCAGGATAAGGTTTGAACGGCTGTCTGAGAGAATATCTGTTTGCATATGTATTTGTCATTGGTCCTCGTGGTGGCTGTCCAAACAACGACTGGCATCTTGCATCTCTGACTCTCCGGGCTGTCATGCTTATAGTGGTCAAGAGGGGCATTCCAGGGACCCCTCTTCAATAGAAACCAATATGCACCAACAAGTGGATGCGCTATTCAATTAAGCCGAATGCGTGATAGAGGAGGAAGTAAGGAGAAAGAGTAGGGGGGACAAAGTAGAATGGCTATCAGGGAGAATACAATTTAAATCAGATGAAGAAGAGGAAGAAGAAAAGGAGAAAAACGCAGATGAAGGCGAAGGGGATGATGCAGCATCCGACGAAGGACTATTAAGGGACGAATAGAGTGATGTGGATAGTGACGAGTGGACACCTGACAAAATAAGAAGAGGGAGAAAAGAGTGAAAAGACATAACAGTGATGGAAGTGACAGGGACTTATCCACCTATCCCCCAGCAGGGTGGGCAAAGTGAAAATGGGATTAACACAGACTAGTAAAGTGGGAGGAATAAGACCTAAGGCACGAGTAATGCCTTTACTACAGAAGGGGAGAAGTGGTGCACATTATGTACCATGGCAAACAATGGACTGAGACAACTTAATATGTAGCCCTGTCTTACCTCATGGCCAGGGCCAGTAAATGGATACAGGTGCTCGAGAAAGAAATGGCAGGGGTGTCATTGGCAGCTGGGAATATGAAAGGTTTATTCGCTGCAATCTTAGGCGAACAGGCAGATAAAAGAGGGAATCAGGCAGGTTACAAGGAAGTCAAATTAAGCACCAATCCTCATGACGGGGCTCATTTCAATAACTGCCAGGCCTATGTGTGAGAGGTCCTGAAGAGTATGTATCCAGACAGTTATGACCTAGGGCACAGTAATGGTCCATAAAATGAAGGGCAACGATGACCCATCAGACTATATAAAGTGAGTACAAGACCTATGGATGCAAGCGACATGAAGGTCTTGGGACAAATGTATTCCCCTGTTCTACCACATCCTGATAAAAGGGGTTCCAACCGAGGTACAGGCATCTCTGGATAAAATAGTGAGCATAGAAACCAAAGGCTGGCCTGAAATACAAGCAACAATAGTACACTATTGCAAGCGAAATCAAGAAAGTGATAGACAGGCAGCGGAAAATGCTGCCAGGGCAGAAAATAAATTGGTGCAAAAGGAATTGGCATAAAATATCCTGGAGGGGGCAATGCTTGTGCCGGATGCTGTATACACCACAATGGGGAGGGCCACCACAGGGAAATAATATACACAGGGATTGTACCCTGTGCGAAGAGGGTACCCACAGCGTGGGAAAGGGTGATATAGAGGATTTGGATATTGAGTTTCAGATCATGCTACATTTGGCAGAATATGGGACAGCTGGCATGAACCTGCCCATTTTGTGCAACTGGCTCAAACACAAGTGATCCAAGCAGCACAGCAACAAGGGATCAGTATGACACAACCACAGTGGAAGCAGGTGTAGCTCCTCCCAGGGCAGCCACCCCAGGTACAGGCATCCCTGCATCAGGGTGGTGCACCAATACAAGGGGGAACCGCTGACAGTGGGATAGCAGACCCCACTGGAACCCAACCATCGGCAGTGACAACAGGGACCACCGCAGTATTGAGACAAAACATGGTGCCCCACTATACTGGAGTGAGCACTGTAGGAGGAAACCCTTTCTCTTTCTCACCAAACAGCATGCAACAATAAGGGGGCCCACAGAAAGCCAGAGTGTGTGCAGTCCTAGCAGTAACTGATGGCACCGAAGCAGAATCTGAGATAGCAGTGAAAATAGGGAAGAGAGCATTTTCCTTCCTTATTGACAAAGGAGCAACACAATCCTGCATCAGAGAGGGGGGATTCTCATTATCCAACAAGGTAATGGATACACAGGGCTTCTCTGGGGCAGTGGTCATGGTTCCAGTGACGAAAGATGTACCACTGACAATAGGAACACAACACCTTGTAGCAGCATTATTGTTCTTCAAAGATACTTCTATTGATATTCTAGGTAGAGATTTGCTCAGCAAACTAAATGCCACGATTTCATTCACAGAGAAGGGGATGGTGTGCACTAGGCCTGGCATTTACTATGCTTGCGTGGCTGCATTCATCTTGGAAGCACACATTCGGAGCATCCTGCAAGCACAACCATTGTACCCAAGAATGTTCCTGTATGGGTTCGAGATCCTGCTGGTGTGGGTCCTGGTAATACAAGGAAGGTGTTCCAATTGGCTTCAGAATTCATGTTCAGACCACAGTATCAGAAGGATGACTTGAAGGGAACCACTGAGGAATTAAACCTGGAAGAAGTAGTGATACACAAAGCATGATGATATTGTGTGGGACGGACAAAGACAATATGGAATGGCGTACGGTGCTGTGCATTGACCCAACGCTGACAACTACAGGAGTATCAGATGAACAACCACTACTAATTCTAACACAGGTACTGAAAAGAGAAAAGAGACACACAGAAGAAGATTTCAAAAAAGTACCCGGGATGTTATGGACCAAGGACCCCCACGATGTAGAGGCCTGAAGTGGCCGAGGCAGTGAAAATAAAACTGAGGGAGGGGGCACTATTGCCCCGAGCAAATCAATACCCATTGTCCATAGAAGCAGATGAAGGGATATACTGCACATTACACGCATTATGGCAGCAGGGCATCATCCTGACATCCACCTTGCCATGTAATATGACGATATACCTGATAAAGACATCCAAGGTTGGGTCGTGGTGCCTTATTCAGGACTTGTGCCCACTGAATGATGTGGTTGAGACAGAATTTCCTGTAGTTCCGAACCCTTCCACAATATTGTGCAATATCCCAACAAAGGCGAAGTACTTCACAGTAATTGACTTGAAGAACGCCTTCTTTTCCATACCTCTGCACCTAGATTCAAGATACCTAACTGCGTTTACGTAACACGGAATCAGATTCAAGCACACTCGTTTACTATAAGGGTATTTCGAGTCACCCAGCATATTCAACATAGTTATACAGATGGACCTGTGCAACGTACAAACTCCAAGTAGAGTGATTTAGTACGTTGCCAATTTGTTGATATGCAGTGAGATAGAAGAAGGGCGTAGAGCAGATTCAGTGCACATTTTGACACTGCTAGCAGAGAAAGGATACAAGGTGGACAAAGCGAAATTACAGTATTGCAAGGAAGACATTGTGTACCTGAGACAAATAATGTCCATAGATGGGCGCAAGATAACCCCAGAAAGGGTATAGGCTATTCACTCAACAGCCTACCCACGTACAGTGAAGGCGATGCAGACATTCCTGGAACTATGTTATTACTGCATAGCCTGGGTGTTTGATTACTCCTCGTATACCAAACCCTTATTACAGGGCCTTAAGGAAGCACAAAAAGAAAAGAGGGAACAAATATGGACCTCTGAAATGAAGAAGAGTTTTACAGAAATGCAAGACACATTGGCCCACGCACCAGTTCTGACCACTGTGAATTACAAAGAAGAGTGCGATCTCAGATGGCTCAGTGATGACGGCAGTCGTTAAACAAAAGAAGCCACAGTGGCATTAGCCATTTGCCTATTACTGTGGTCTTCTCGACACAGTAATGCAGGGACTCTTCCCTTGTGTACAAGCTCTTGCAGCTGCCACATTTGCAATAGAAAAAGCAGCAACTATAACCATCGGGTGCCCCGTAGTATTATATGTAGAGCACTCACTATTCGCCATTCTAGAGAAATCCAAAAGCACATTAACAACGCAAAGGGCATTAGGTTATTAGGTGATCCTAACAAACCCAGCCATAGAGGTGGTAGGTGCCAAGAGGTCAACCCAGCCACATATATAGCAGAACCTACAGAGGAAGGGGATTACATACACGACTATGCTGCACACATGGACAGAATGTAAGAGGACGTACAGGTAAAGGAAGAAGAAATAGCAGGGGCTGACATGGTCTATATCGACAGGTCATCAAGTATTGACCCAGAGACGGGACGACATACTGGTGTGCCAGTAGCGTGCCACATAAATGGGAAATATGTAATAGCTTCCCAGCAATGGCTACCTTCACATTATTCAGCCCAAGCAGCAGAGCTAGTGGCAATGATAAGAGCACTAAATTTGATGGAAGGACATGCAGCTAACATCTTTTCTGACTCAGCCTATGTCACATCAACAATACATTTGGGATTGGACCGATTAGAAAGGATGGGGTTCAAAAGGAGTGAAGAGTCCCCTGTGCAAAATGCAGAATTGATCAAGCAACTGATTGACGCCCTAAAAGTACCAATGGAGGTGGTCATAATAAAATGCACCGCCCAGACAGGTAGGCAAGATAGGATTTCACTGGGGAACAAAATGGCTGACAGGGCAGCAAAAGAAGCAGCATATCTGCCTGAGGGAAGTATTAGAAGATATCCAGAGGAAGAGGAAAATGTACCACTTATGGCAGCAGAAAGGAAAGTGGGTGGAGAGGAAGAAAGAGAAGAGAGTTTTAAAACCATCCTCATTGTCCAAATAATAGAATTACAAGGAGAGGTACAGAAAGAGGAAAAGGATCTATGGATAAGGAAGGTATGGTCACTTTCTCCTACCGACCTGATTTGGTGACAAAATAGGACAGAGAAGCTGGTGATGCCCAGAAAACTACTAAGTGTAGCATTAGAACAGCTGTACTTTCCCACTCACTCATCAAAAGAAAGTATAGCAGCAGAAACTGGTATGTGCCAAACCTGCATGAAAGAGTGGCTGAGTGTATGGGAAACTGCATAATTTGCCAAAAACATATGTCTGATTACACCTTGAATACACTGAATGGAACCATACCTTGGCCAGAGGTGACCTTCCGGCACTAGCATATCGACTATGTTGCAGGGCCGGTGCTATCACTAGGCAAGGCTAGACGCTTGCCTGTATGTTGGAAATGTTAGAGCAACAAAATGCTTCTTCAACACCTCCAGACTACGTCTTGCCTAGTGATAGCACCGGCCCTGTTGTTAGTTACTGTGTGCAGTCAGGCTGGCGGCAGCAGCAGACCAGGTGGCGCCGTGAAGGTTGGGACCTGGGGTCGGGTCAGGATCACAATGAGTGAATGTGCGTGGTGGCAGTGCTGGCACCTGTGCAATGTGCATTAGCATGCCACCAAGCACCACACGTGCCCCCTCGACCGATCCGATTTTTGACTCAATGTTATGGATGATGCAGTGCAGTCCGACGACCAATACGCAGGAGTCAAGACCGGTGAGGAGAACCCCTGGACCAAGGAGCCGTGCCGACTACACTGCTGACCAAGTAAGTAGCGGTACCAGTGCGCAAACCCTTGTCAAACGTGGTTACTTACTTGCAGAACACACATGTTGAAAAACTGCATTGAAGGGCTATGTGGCGGCTGAGGAATGAGTGCCAGATCATGCCCCAAGCAGACTATTCAATTCAACAAAGCCAGAGTCAGTGCCTGCGAGATATCTCAGCAGGATTGGGGGTGGGGGACTGGGGTGTGGTTGCTGAAGACGGCGGTTTATCGGTAACGAGCAGCGCCACTGCCAGCCAGACCAGGCCCAGCACCAGGCTCAGTGCCGTCACCCGTCGCCAGGGCTCCATGGCCGGGGCACAGGGACATCAGGGGCTGAGAGCGGGACTACTGAGGGGCACAGCAGCCAGCGGTGAGCCTACGCCCCCATCTGCAGACTGAAGTCCTGACTCAGTGTGGCTCAGTGGCTCTGCCACATGCTTCACAGGAGCAAGCGCTCCAGGGCCGCATAAACCACAGTACTCTGTCAACTTGTGGCAACATAATATTGCCTGAGCTTTACAAAATATTTTGAAGACTTTCTCAACAGCTCCAAGTCTCTTAAGTGCAGGGAGAATCTGAGGTTTCCACCGTGTGACTATCACGCCGAGATACAGGTAGTCATGAACCTGCTCAAGTGGTATGTATCCCATCCAGAAAAACTGCTTATCCTTACCAAAGGTCATTATTTTGGATGTATTGTTATTTATTTTGAGATTATTTCATTCACAGTATTGGTCAACAGCCGATAATTGAGATTGTAAGGCCCCTAACCAACAGCACAGACTACCACACATAGCACCAGTTCCCTTGAGAAGCATGGAGCCTCTAGTGGTGCAAGCATGACTGGCAGACTCAGAGTGAACAGAGACTGGATGTTAACAATCTGACTTCACTGATGGTGTTCAATTAGGACTAATCCATTCAGATAGGTGTGGAGCTTGGCATCGGTGCGGGGCACTTTTCTTAGAGATTAAAATGGTGGGCTTTAGTTTGCCCTTGTGCTAAGGGCAATGGCTGAAGCAGGTTGTAATGACAAGTGGCATAGATCCCGTCAGGGGGCACATGATCCGGTGAGTACACTTTGATGGTTTGTGAAACTATATGATGACAAAATGAACCATAGTCTGAACCCTGCAGCCACTGTCAGCGCTGGGGCTGCAGCGGCTCTGTCACCCACTGTTATTTGCAGTGCAAACGCGCTCTTTTTTTCTGGAGCTGCCTTGGTCTCCTGTCTGGTTCTGTGTTTCTGATGCTCCATTCCCCGCTGCACACTGTACGTTCCTCGCCGCCACCGCCGTCAGAATTCGACCGTATTCTTGCATGCAGCATGCCAACTTTCGAGTCACTGCCTGGCTGCCAGTGCCCCCTCTGTCCCCTGCTCAGTGTTCCTGTGTTCTCCTCCCAATTGCCTTTGCTCTTCTGTCACACTCCTCTCCCGTTCTCTCTGCTGCCTATGCAGTGCATTTCCTTCTTCACACCCTCCTTTGCCCTTAGTACTCACTGCATCATTCCCCTTTCTGTCCACGTGCCTTTGTGGATTTGCCTTGTGTCTGCCTAACACCCTCTGTCCTTCTGCCATGCTCCCAATCCAAACTATTGCATCTGAGTGTGGAGCAATTGCGTATGAGGAGGGAAACAAAGGTTGTCGGTGTTATTTGCTTATTTAGCCACCCATTGATTACCCAAGGCCATGCTAATCCCTATGGCCATTCCAACCCAATTCCTCCCTAAAACACATCCACTCCTGGAATGTGTTCCCATCTGGGAATGGCTCCACACACACCGCAGGCCACACTTTGGATGCTCTCATCTCTACTGACATCTCTCTCTCGATCCCTCTCACTACCTCTCTCTCCTGAACTGACCACTCTCTTCTCTCAAATCACCTGAAGCTCTCCTCTTCTCTAGCAGCGACACACCCGCACGGCCACTCGGCTTCAAAGTCACCAGACCAATGAAAAAAAATGGCAGTGGCTGCCTTTGCCTCCACCTAGTCACCTCCTCCCACTCCTGCTGCTGATTCCCACCCTGACACAGCCCTCGCTATTCTCAATCTCTCTATCTCCAACGCTCTTGGTATTCTTTCCACTGTCATGAGGGTCCGTCTGAAGTCTCCCAAAAAGTGCAACTCTTGGCATGACTCCAATCTGGTTGCCTTAAAATGCAAGTGTAAGGCAGCTGAGCGGAAATAAAATGTGTCGGGCGAACCCTCTAACAAACTGGCCTGCCGCCTCCTTCAAAGGTGATATCGACTCTGCATCCGCACCAAGAAAAGAGACTTTATTCAAGCCTGCATCTCTTCGGCATCAAGCAACACGGTCAAACTTTTCAAAGTCTGTAAGGAACTGACCAACTGTGCAGCAGCCTCTTCTACTGTCACACCGACCTAGGACCTTTGCTCGGCCCTGGCTGCACACTTCATCACAAAAACCCAAGACATCCTTTCTTCCCTCCCCTCCACACCACAACATACACCTACACTGGAGCCTCCTTTGCCCCCCCCACTTCCCTCTCTTCCCTCTCACCTGTCTCACTCGCTGAGGTCACCAGACAAGTCCGGTCCATGAAGGCCCCAAACAAACAGGTGGACCTCTGCCGCTCCAAAACCATTAAGGACAACATTGACTCCCTCACCCCAGCCTTGGCTGATCTTTGCCATCTCTCCTTTTCCACTGCTCAAGAAACCCTCTGCGGACCCCATCAATTCCGGCAAACTACCGCCCTATCTCTATTACTCCTTTCCTGGGCAAACTCCTGGAGAAGTTGGTGATCTCTCAGCTGACCCTCCACACTGAATCTACTGGGAGCTTCCACGACCATCAGTATGGCTTTAGAGCATCCAGAGGCATGGAAACTGTGCTTCTGAACACCCCCATGAAGACCTGCTCTCAAACCTTGACACTAACACTCCCTCTGTCCTCATTCTCCTTGACCTCACCTCTGCCTTTGACACAGTTAACCACAACATCCTGATTGCACAGCTCTGTGACACCCTGGGAATCACAGGTCAGGCTCTGGCGTGATTAACCTCTTTTCTCTCTGACAGCCCATCCCAGGTGGAACTCAGAGCCTTTCTCTCGACTATCGCTCTCTCAACCTGTGGCGTTCCCCAGGGATCTAACCTATCCCTCTGGTTCTTTAACGTCTATATGGCTGCCTTGGCACATGTGATTGCCACTTTCACCTCTAACTTCCAGTGCTATGCGGATGACACGCAACTATCTTTCAGGCTACCCTCAGTCGCCTCCTCTTCCTCGCTCATATTTGACTGTCTGTCCGCTACTCAGTCACGGTGTGCTGCAAATGACTTGTGCCTCAACGCCAGTAAGACTGAGATCGTTCGCATTGGTACCCCTGCTCCCGCCTTCCCAGTTTCACTCTGGCCGGCATCCCTTGGCCTGGCACCCGCACCCACCTGCCGGCTAATAATCTTGGAGTCATCTTCAACTCCGCTCTGTCCAGCTCCTCTCACATTTCTGACATTGCTAAAAAGTCTAACTATCTGCTACACCTCCTCAGAGGTACTCTACCTTTTATCACTTTCCCCCAGTGGCTCACTGTCTCCAGAGCACTGGTTCTCTCTAGGTTGGACTACTGCAACAGCCTCTTCCTCAACCTCCCTGCTTCTGCCCTGCGCAATTCATTCAGAACAGAACTGCAAGACTTATCCTTGGCCTCAAGACCAGGGACTGCATCTCCCTGGCACTGAAATCCCTAGACTGGCTCCCCGTGGCTGCAAGGATCTAGTTCAAGACCCTCTGCATTGCCCACAAGGCTTTCTGGAGCCTTGGACCTACCTATCTGCAACGTTGCCTACCTAAATACCGTCCCTCCTGAGCCCTCTGCTCATCTACCTCCAACCTTCTGCGAGTGAGCCGGTTCTCCAAGCAGAGATTTGGAAGGAGATCCTTATCCTCAGCATGGGCCTCCCACTGGAATAGCCTCCCTGCCACCCTCTGTCTTGTGCCTGATCTCCTTAGGTTACGGAAACTCCTCAAGACCTTCCTCTTTTCCTGTTCCTTCTTTCTCCCTCTACCCTGCTAACCTCGCTCTCTGCTCTCTCCCTCTCTCCCTCCTTGTTGGTACAGCTTGCTGACTGGCCGCCTGGTGTACCTCAGAGTCTCACAGGTCCCTGGCACCCCACCAGTCCTCTCTCGCACTTGCCTCAGGTCCCTGCACTCACCCCACACTCGCTGCACTTGAGAAATGACCCAAGAGAATGGCTCTCTCTACACTTACCCTAGTCTCCACCGACTGGGTGCACTTGGACCCACCCCTGTAACTGTCTGTGCACTTGCACTGCTAGGCCCTGAAGACCCTCGCGCATGGAAACAAGGCACAATAACCATACACAAACTGCTACGACAGACACGAGGTTCAATTCCCAAAATCTAAGGTTTATTGCAAAGCAAATATTCTCAGTCGGCCGACTGGATCTCACGTCTCGCAACGTGTGTCACCCAGACCTCGACGCAAGAGAGCGAGCGAGCATTCTACAACAGTGTCATATATATAAAAAGACAATCATTCTATCAGTTTGTGACACATCAAAACCGCCCATAAAGTATCTTCTTGAGCTAGGGTTCAGTGATTGACAATTATGACAAATATGACACCTTCTGAGACATTTCTTTGTTAATCTATATTCCTTGATTTAGCAACAGTTGCAGTTTGCAGGACACAGACAGGATTCTTTGTTACAGAGAACATAATGCACTTGTTTAGTGAACAGACCATGTTTGTAGGAGAGACACATTCCAACACATCCTATCTTCTAGTTTCTATTTGTGAACTAAGGGTCAGTCTGATCTAAGCGGGCCCAAAGAGGGGGGCCGTAAGGAGAGTATAATTCATGCCTTTAATGGTCTGTTCTACAGCTTCAGCGAGACCACCTGGCACCTGGCTTGGTGATTAAATGCCTGTCGGCTCACCTTCAAGGACTTGTGAGGGAGGAATACAATGTATTTCTGTACTGCTTGGGCATTTCTGTCTCGGCTGGTCTCTCAACATGTAACTTGCGGCCTTGCTTTGTGCAATAGCAGAACGAAATTAAATACATTTCTGCATAGCGTTTGAACAGAAAAGCAAGAGAAAGCAAATGGCAGATCCTGCGGAAATTAAAATGGACGCTCTATGGATATGCTGACAATTCTGTAATTGGCGATGCTGGGCATATGATGCAATTGGTTTTCGGCCAACATAATATAGCATTTATGCCATGGTAGGGTAGTTTCTAGACTCACAAACCTTCCTTTTGGACGTAAACCTAGAGCATCAACCATACATCGCATCTTCCTCTGACCATGTATCTAATTCTGAACTTTACATACTACTGTAATCGTCATCATCAATATTAATTGACATAAACTCTTTCATAGTTTGCATTTCGTTGTTTGCATTCGTATCCACTTTGGGAGCTCTTTTCTCTGTTACCATATGCATGCATTCATCAGTTATTTCAGAGCAAATAATTGGCAGGCAGTGTAGGCAAAAGCAGCATGTCATGAAGATTCTGGGTATCGTTCCTAAAATTGCACTAGTTTCCATCCCCATGAGCGTAGTAACTCCCAAAACCAGGAACTTATATTCAGTTCCCAACCACTTGTCGGGGGATGAAGGTTAGAACTAAGAATGTGTAACTTCTTTATTGCCTCAAAAATCGTAGGGGAGGAGTCACTTACAAATACGCAGCACGCTGACCCCACAATTTTGCAAACACCTCCAGGGTCAGCAAAATCTATATGAAGAGCCATTCTATTCTGAAGTGTCATTAATCTAACTGCCTTCTCTTCTAGGGTCATATTATACAATATATCAGTTGTTCCATTTATCGTTTCTAAAATTCTTGACAATCTTCTTATATTATACAAGTTTATTGCTTGGCCCCAATATGGTATAAAAGATTTTGCTATGTCTCCCGCAATATATCCTGCTTCATCATCCCGCCAGGGCCTTGATCTGGATAATTTCGATATATCTGATGTTCGGGAAAGGAATACCCCGGGGAAGAGGATCCCTAAGTAACAGGTTCCACCCCAATTTCTAGGTAACCAGGGATATTCTTTTTCTCCACATACAAAATAAACGGAGTCACCTACAGATATCGGTTCTTCTTCTCTCTCAAGTACTGCAATATTCATGCATCTATCGAATGTCCCTACTGAATAGGAACCTTTCTTTCGTAAACAAAATGGAACAGTGCGAGGATTATAATTTATTGTATACGAGGGGGGCACTACATCTTTGTTCCCTACTGGGTTCATGTGAAACGTGATTCCAGATGACTTATAAGGCACATACATTCTGTCTACTGGCGTTACTACTGGTTTTATCACTCTTGCTCTGTTAAATATGGAACAACCTACAGGTTCCATTACCACTTTCTCAAATTCATCTATGTTTGTCTTATCTATTTGACCTGTGTCACTCTTATTCCACTTTCGATAAAAGAGTGCCCTTAGTGATGCATAGGATGCTGTATTAAGGGGTAATGGCTGTAAATACCAACCTATTCTTTTCCGCCATGCTGGGGTAAATGGGTGCAGACCCAGCAGTTAGTCTTGTTCAAGATTGAGTGAGTCATATTCATAATTAAAAGCAACGTGTTATTACCATAACTTTCCCTGAGTCTTTCTTCTATTGGAGGGAGAGTATAAGAGAGTACATGGACTGGACTGTCTGTGACAGGTGCTTTCATGGCAGGCAAAGGAGAACTCAATGAATGTACACTCTCCAAATACCATAATACTGGGATAATGGTACACAGAATACACAGAAGTGTTGCCATCATCAGCATTCATTTCTTACAGCAACTCTTTCTAGATTCCTTTATAGCCTCTATATATATTACATCATCAGCGTTGGTGCAGGAGGGCACAGAAGCAAGTATGGACATTGTGTGCGATTCTTCTTCGCCGTGAATACTTCTCACAGCAGCGCTCGTTGAGACACCAATAAGTTCGAAGAGGTTAACAAAGTGTTTAGGCCAGTTCTCGGCAGCCTGGATTGCTAAACGTGTGGCAAGATTATCGTGCCTCTGCACATTGCTCAAAAGGCTCCAGAGCAAACATCAATTGCCTTTGTACCATAAGTGCCCCGCTTGTTTGCACGGGGTGATCAACAAATTGATTTTTTATTTTCAAAGATAGCACCGGGAAGCCGTGCTCCAGAGCTCCCATATTGGTACAGCCCCCACGCTCCACTTGCCTAGGCCTCCGATTCCCAATTCATCCATGATGGGAAAAGAGGCAACAACAAAACGTGAAGATCAGATCACTTTCAATTTTTGAGAACGTAGGTTGTACCTTATCGCTTCAGGTACTGTGTGATCAATGAACAGTGCTGATGCACATCCAGATGTAGGCTTAGTGTCAGCCTGTGATGCAGCAAGTGACGATGCAGGCTTTATGTTAGCCTGTGATGATTCAGATTCAGCTGGGCAAAGTTGGGGCACATTTAGCCCTTTCTCCTTTTTAGCAATCTTCTCAGGTTTTCTCTCAGGCTCAGGCAGAATTTGTGGCAGAGAACTGGCAATGGTGTCTTTCGAGTCGGGGGCAGCTGTTTCTTTCTGGGCATCTGGATCAGGCAGTTCTCTCAATGGCGATGGAATTCTTTTTGTGTGGGTGGCATGGATCCACGCCTTACGACCATCCACACGAACTGCAGTATGTGTTGTCAGAAGTATCTGATAAGGGCCCCGCCACCTCGGTGCAAGTGAGCCTGTATATCAGACAGGAAGAGCCTCCTGCAGCTGCTGATTAATCAAACAGAGATTCTGTGTTAAAATGTCAAAATATGTCACAATATGTACTAAGCAAAGGGTATTCAACTTCACTCAAACATCTGTGCTGTGGTGCGCACCAAACATATGCAGGTCTCCCCATTACAATCTCATATGGGGAGAGTCCAGTCCTTGCTTGCACAGACGTGCGCATAAACAACAAAGCTAAAGGCAGCAGATCTGTCCATTTTAATTGACTTCCTGAACAGATCATACTTATTTTATTCTTTAAAATGCCGTTTTGACGCTCAACAAGACCGGCACTCATCGGGTACCTGGCGGAATGGAATCATTTTTCAATGTGAAGGCCTGCACAAATCTGTAATATCACGGCGGCAAAAAAATGCGGGCCGTTGTCTGACCATTTGACTCGTGGCAGGCCAAATCTGGAAAAATACTCTTTGAGCATCACTTTTGCTGTGCTTATTGCTGTACAGTCTTTGAGTGGGTATGCTTCCACCCATTTACTAAATGCACAGACTACCACCAGGATGTATTTAAGATTCTGACATCTTTCCATTTCTATGAAATGAAAATGGATGACTTCAAAGGGCATAGAGAGGGGGCCAGAACTACCTGTCAGAGTAGCAGTTCCTTTTCCAATATTATGTTGCAAACAAGTCAGACAATTCTGGACTAGCCTCTCAGCATTTTATCTAATGTGTGGGTCCTGCCATACTGTAGCCAGATGCTGAATTATTTTCTTGGCACATATGTGTGTGGGGCTGTGGGCCATGGTGACCATTGCAGTTACGTAGGAGTTGGGCAGCATCCACTTTCTACTTTCTTTGTCCACCCAGCAACCTTCTACGTCTAACTCTGCGGAGCCCTCAGCCCACCCTTTTAGTTCATCGGCAGTTGCTTCCGCCTGCATCTCTTTGACTGTGGCAATCCCATTCTCTATTATGCAGGGTACTTCTTCTGACTGAACTATCAACATTTTCGTGTGCAAATCAGTGGCAGTTTGTTTTGCAATTTTGTCTGCAAATGTGTTTCCTTTCCCAACGTTACATGTTAATTTCTTATGCGCTTCCCATTTCATTATTGCTAGCCGCTTTGGACACGTGATTGCAGACAACAATCGTGCTATCAAAGGGCCATGTTGAATTTTTGTTCCATGTGATGTTAGAAAACCCCTCTCAGCCCAGAGTCGACCAAAATTGTGTACCACCCCAAATGCATACGGACTGTCAGTATATATGTTTACATTCAGATTTTCAGAAATTTCACATGCTCTTGTCAATGCTATTATCTCTGCAGCCTGCGCTGAATTGTATGGAATTCTTTTGCTCTCTACAATACTCTTCAGTGTCGTGATGGCATAGGCAGCAGTTGTCGTGCCATTGGGCAATTTAAAACAGGAACTGTCACAAAACAGTTCTCCGTCTGGCTCTTTCTGTGGGTGTCTGTTAGGTCAATTCTCCTTGTTCAGTAACCATTATACAATCATGGGGTGGTAATTTTTTCTCACTCATGTCTTCATTGGGAGGGGGCATTAACTCTGTAGGATTCAAAGCGCAACATCTGTGAATTTGAATGTGTGGCGCAAAGAGGACAATTTCGTATCTAGTCAATCTGGCTGATATAAGATGTTGCGTCTGCGTTCTATTTAAAAGAACGTCTACTGTGTGAGACACCATTAAGGTTAAGGTGTGACCCAAAACCATTCCCTCAGTTTGTTTTACTGATGCGGCAGCGACAGCTTGCAAACAGCGCGGCAAAGCGCAAGCGACAGGATCCAGCGTGGTAGAAAAATAACCGCATGGTCTATTTCTTCCTCCTTGTTCCTGAGTCAAAACAGCCAGCGCACAGCCATCATTTTCATGCACAAATAACTTTAAGTCCTTTTCATAATTTGGTGTGCCCAAAACTGGAGCTGAGCACAACGCAACTTTGAGCAGATCAAATGCATTCTGACATTTCTCACTCAATGGTAAAGGCAAAGCCATATCCTTCTTTGTCAATGCCATCATTGGTTTCACAATCATAGCGAAATACGCTATCCACTGCCTGCAATATGAAGCCATGCCTATTATGGCTCTGACTTCTTTCTGTGTCTTTGGAATAGGCATACCAGAAATACTTTCTATTCTTTCAGGTGTCAGTCTCCTTCCCTCTTTCGAAAGGAGCTAGCCCAAATAGGCCACTTCCTTTCAACAATATTGAAATTTTTTCAAAGACGCTTTATGTCCATGTGCAGCCAAATGTGTCAACAATTTAACAGTACTCTCTTTGCAAATGTCTTCTTTGTCTGCTGCAATTAACAGATCGTCAATGTATTATAATAGTACACAACCTGCTGGTTGTTCCAACATGTCTAGCTGCTCTTTTAGTGCTCTGCTATAAATACTTGGGTTCTCAGTGTAACCTTGTGGAATTCGTGTGAATGTGAAAGAACGCCCTCCTAGTGTGAAAGCAAATAGATATCTGCTATCTGGATGTACTGGGATGGTAAGAAATGCATTCTTAAGATCTACGACACTAAAATGTGAAGCAGAGCCTGGAATCATTGTCAAAATTGTAGTGACATCCGGGACCAATCGAAATTGGGGATGAACTACCTCATTCAATGTGCGCAAATGAATTATGAAACGATACAGTATTTCATTACCTCCTTTCTTATAAGCTGGAAGAATCGGACTATTGCAGGTGCTACCAATATTCTCTTCAATTACGTTTCGTTTAATCAACTCAGAAACAATGCATTTCAATGTTTTCTCACCTTCTACTGAAATTTTATACTGTAGGATACGTGGCAATGTGACTCCCTCTTGCAAAACAACTCTCACTGGCTCTATTTTTAAACAACCAACATCATTATCATTGATTGCCCATATGCAAGTCGGTACATTACTTAACTCATTTGGTAATTGTTTAGACAAAAATTGTGATACTGGCAATTTTTGTGGTGCAATTGTCAAAAACACTCCATCAGGAGAACAATGAATAACCGCACTTAATTTTTTCAACAAATCTAACCTCAATAAATTCTCACCGCAATTTTGTGTTAAAAGGAACGGGCAAGACCAGTGAATGGACCTAATTTTATGGGTACTGACTGTGACACTTGACTAATTACTGGGGGGCGTGCGAATCCTACTGAAACATTCTTTTGCCCTGACAGTGGTATCTCTGGAACCAAGGGATGATCTATTGAGCACTTCTGCACACCTGTGTCCACTAGAAAAGTGTGCTCCTTATTCCCAACTTTCATTTCTACATAGGGTCCTTTCTGATCAACGGGAATAGACACTGGTTCCGACCCCTGTCTTGGGCAGTCCTAGCGGAACAATACATCATCCGATGTGAAGTCACCAGAATAGTATTTATTGGACTGAGTGTCAAAAACATTTCCTTCTCCTGTACCATTCTGCTGATGTTGATTTTGGTTCTGATTCTGGTTATTATTTCCTTGATTATTCCGATTCTGTGGCATCCTAGTATTTCTATTTTGCCCTTGTGTTCCCAGGCGACCTCTATTCTGTCTTCTTGGAGCATTCCCATTTCTATTCTGTAAATGTGGGCACTGTGCTCTCCAATGACCTTCTTCCTTACAATATGCACATTGATTCAGTCCGATTGGACCTCCGTGCATATTCGAGTAATTTCCTCTTGTCTGTGTATTACCTCCGCCCCTATTATTATTTGCTACCTGTTGCAGTAACACTCTTGTTTTTAAATTCACTCTATCCCTCACCTCTTTCTCTTTCTCTGAATTTACTCTATTCTCATAGTATTGTGCCATGTGTAATACTTCACTCTGTGACTTTACTTGCCATGCACTCTCGGACATCATTATTAAATTTTGAATTTTCGGCAGCAACCCTCTCACATATTTGGAAACAAATAGTATTTTCCCCGGTTCAGTGCTTAAATCTTGGCCACTGAAATCTAGTCAGTGGCCAATTCATCTTTTCCTTGCACGCATGCAGTTAATTTGTCCCAGTTAATTCTCCTCTCAGGTACCAAAATCTTCAATTTCTGTATTATTCACGTCGGTAACGCTAACATGTTTGACGATGGCTTTTTGCCAGCCTTTCTATCCGTATCCTCGTTTATCAAATGTTCCCACGTATCACCCAGCATCTCGCTATCGTCTACATTCCTAATTTGCTTCCATATATCTGCTGGGAGAATTACAGGAAATAATAGGTCAATATCACTCATTGTAAAAATGGACAACTTCAAATATGACTCAATTTCTTTATGGAATCCTGCCGGATTGTTTCTCAAATCAGAGTTTGTTTGTTTTATAGTATTCACCTCTTGTCTAGAAAAAGGGACATGTACATATTGTGCTGTATAATGTGCTTCTGTTACCTGCGCTGGTTGTCCATTAATACCAGGAATTTCTACTTTTGGTACAAAAGTGGGAGGGACACAAATCAGAGATTGTTTGTTTTATAGTATTCACCTCTTGTCTAGAAAAAGGGACATGTACATATTGTGCTGTATAATGTGCTTCTGTTACCTGCGCTGGTTGTCCATTAATACCAGGAATTTCTACTTTTGGTACAAAAGTGGGAGGGACTTCTCTCATGGGAAATATGACACTGGCCTTTCCTTCTTTCTCTCTCTTATTAAGTACTATAGCTAGAGCAAGGGTTAGAGCAGTCTTTCCAGTTTCAGTCAAACACGCTCTCTTGTACACTGCCATTAATTCAGATGGACAACAATCATTTCTCTCAACATATTTATCTTGCAAATATTCAACCATTACTTGCAATACTTTCCTTTGCATTCTATCGTATACAGTTCAAAAGTATCACACACTTCCATTATAGGAATACTAGCATCCATAATCCATCTGAGCGCCTCCCGTGTACATACTTTTATTTCTTCACTAACAGGTTTTGACGGCGGAAAGAATCGCCGCACGACATATGGTGTCACCTCTTGTTTCCCTCTTTTTACCTCTTGGTGTCGAAACCCAGGAACAGAAAACATCTCTGAATACAATTCAAGTTCATTTTTAAACTCAAATAGTCTGTCTATATGCTCCTTTATTTCTCCCTCACTTTCGCTCATACGTGAAAATGCATTCAGATCTCGCAACTTCTGCGGCACCACCAAGCCGATCAATTGCTTCCATCTATTCATAAAATACTCTCCCATGCATTCCAACAATACCTGTCTTTCACGAGCTTCTTGTAGTCATACATTGAACTCAGCGTTGATCCCTCATCATTGCTTTCAATGTACATTTCTGCCTGTTCTTTCAGTGCTCTCTTCCTCTCCCTGCTAACCGTACTACGGGTTTGGTAAAATATGAAGGAAAGCGAGGCGCGCACTCCAGGTCCTGGTCAATTAGACATGTTGCAAAAAATATATATATCTGGGCTAAATCCCAAAATGAACAAGTTTCTCAGTGTTACCAGGGTTAGATCCCTTCAGCTGCAGTTCTGTTGTCTGTAGTTGTACTCCTTCAAGCGCTTTCTCATCTCAAATAATCATCAGGAAGGCTGAGTTTCATTAGCAGGTCTTACTGATTAGTCTCAAAGAATTCTGGTAGTTGTAGTGAAAACGTTTTTCCAGTACAGGTGACCAGCAACTGACACCCCTCCAATAGCACAAGTCCTTCCCAAGTTTGGGGAGGGGAGAGAACCATCTTTATGATTCTCCAAAGTGGGGCACAGTTACCCCGGTGCCGCTGCCTCTGGAGCCCAGAACTCCCATAACAGTAGGTAAAACATGAAGGAAGGTGAGGTGTGCACTCCAGGTCCTGGTCAATAAGACCTGTTGCAAAAAATATATATATATGGGTTAAATCCCAAAATGAACAAGTTGCTCAGTGTTACCAGGGTTAGATCCCTTCAGCTGCATTTCTGTTGTCTGTAGTTGTACTCCTTCAAGCGCTTTCATATCTCAAATAATCATCAGGAATGCTGAGTTTCATTAGCAGGTGTTACTGATTAGTCTCAAAGAATTCTGGTAGTTGTAGTGAGAAAGTTTTTCCAGTACAGGTGACCAGCAACCGACACCCCTCCAATAGCACAAGTCCTTCCCAAGTTTGGGGGAGGGGAGAGAACCATCTTTATGATTCTCCAAAGTGGGGCACAGTCACCCCGGTGCCGCTGCCTCTGGAGCCCGGAACTCCCATAACAGTAGGTAAAACATGAAGGAAGGCGAGGCGCGCACTCCAGGTCCTGGTCAATTACACCTGTTGCAAAAAGTATATATATCTGGGTTGAATCCCAAAATGAACAAGTTGCTCAGTGTTACCAGGGTTAGATCCCTTCAGCTGCAGTTCTGTTGTCTGTCGTTGTACTCCTTCAAGCGCTTTCTTATCTCAAATAATCATCAGGAAGGCTGAGTTTCATTAGCAGGTGTTACTGATTAGTCTCAAAGAATTCTGGTAGTTGTAGTGAGAACGTTTTTCCAGTACAGGTGACCAGCAACTGACACCCCTCCAATAGCACAAGTCCTTCCCAAGTTTGGGGGAGGGGAGATAACCATCTTTATGATTCTCCAAAGTGGGGCACAGTCACCCCGGTGCCGCTGCCTCTGGAACCCGGAACTCCCATAACAGTAGGTAAAACATGAAGGAAGGCGAGGCGCGCACTCCAGGTCCTGGTCAATTAGACCTGTTTCAAAAAATATATATATGGGTTAAATCCCAAAATGAACAAGTTGCTCAGTGTTACCAGGGTTAGATCCCTTCAGCTGCAGTTTTGTTGTCTGTAGTTGTCCTCCTTAAAGCGCTTTCTTATCTCAAATAATCATCAGGAAGGCTGAGTTAGTCCTGGAGTGCGCGCCTCGCCTTCCTTCATGTTTTACCTACCGTACTACGGGTTACTCTAGTGCTTCCTCTCTGTGCGGGCCCCGCCTCTGCAAAGCTGCCTTCTCTGATAGCTGCTAATTCAAGCTGTGTAGGTGGAGGGGGAAATGGGATCTCGTGTTCTGGGGTAGCTGGTGCAGATGGAACAACCGGAAGGGGGGTGTGGTAACTGAGGTTGAGCAATGGGTACTGGTGCAATTGTGTCAATTTTACTTTTTGTGTGTTCTTGTCTTTTTTCATTCAAAATTTTATTTATTAGTTCGTCTGGTGCATGTAACTCTTGTTGTGGATATATTTGTATGCCTAATTGAAGACTCCTATCCGCCCTTCTGATATCCTCATCCCATTGCTTTTCTTCCTGTTCTAGCGCTCTGTCTGCATTAGATCTGTGCCTACGCGCATGGTTCACTCTACTTCTTAAACGGATGTTAGCATCCTTCCTCCAGTCTCTAATGATGTCAAATGTCGCAGGGCGTGCTTTCTTGCACAGCAGTACTGATTCCAAATGTTCTATTCGAGGCATCTCAAAACTACTATCTTTCGGCCATTACATATCTTCTACATGTCTGGTTTGCCTATGCCAAATTTCATTAAACATAATCGCTCCTATCCCATACTTCACATACATCTCGAATGCTGGCGACCCCATGGGTGGCGCAGCCTGGCCAGTTTCCAAAGGTTGTCTACCACAGTGGATAAATCCCACTAGACAGGAACACAATTTCCCAGGCATGTTTGATCTTATGCATACCTTACCCTGGGCATTTGATCTTGCAAGAGCAACTCTTAACCAATATCAGGGCTTTTAAGAATCGGGGCACGACTCACCGAATCAATCAGCTTGTCTCTCAAGACGCAATTTGTCCATATACAGACGCAACCAAGGATTGTCGTGACTGCATATCTGGCTCAATCTGCCTCGTTTCGGGACCCTCGCCTTCTTGCTCTCTGGCCGGAAGCGTCGATCAGGGACCGGTTGTGTACAGATATGCAAAGAAGTCTCTCACCACTTTCACAGGGGCGCCATGAACACCTCTTGATCCCGGTTTGATGGCCTCGTCCTCGATTTGTTTTCTTTCTTCTCGCCTTCTTCAAATTCAACGTACACAATGGAGCAAATGGGGGAGTGTCCCTATTCGGGTGCCATTCTTTTGCTAGGTCCTGAAGACCCTGGCGCATGGAAACAAGGCACAATCACCATACACGAACTGATACGACAGACACGAGGTTCAATTCCCAAAATCTAGGGTTTATTGCAAAGCAAATATTCTCCGTCGGCCGACTGGATCTCCCATCTCGCAAAGTGTGTCACCCAGACCTCGTGAGACGCAAGAAAGCGAGCATTCTACAACAGCGTCATATATATAAAAAGATAATCATTCTATCAGTTTGTGACACATCAAAACCGCTCATAATGTATCTTCTGAGCTAGGGTTCAGTGATTGACAATTATGACAAATATGACACCTTCTGAGACGTTTCTTTGTTAATCTATATTCCTTGATTTAGCAACAGTTGCAGTTTGCAGGACACAGACAGTATTCTTTGGTACAGAGAACATAATGCACTTGTTTAGTGAACAGACCATGGCCCTGATTCATGGATTATTATTTAAAGAAACGGGATTTGTGCGCCATTCTGCCAGCAAATCCCTGTTTAACTAATGGGGATTTGCGGGCAGAATGGCGCACAAATCCCATTTTTTTTGGTGCAAATAATCCATGAATCAGGCCCCATGTTTGTAGGAGAGACACATTCCAACGCATGCTATCTTCTAGTTTCTATTCATGAACTAAGGGTCAGTCTGATCTAAGCGGGCCCAAAGAGGGGGGCCATAAGGAGAGTATAATTCATGCCTTTAACTGTCTGTTCTACAGCTTCAGCGAGACCAGCTGGCACTTGGCTTGGTGATTAAATGCCACTCGGCTCGCCTTCAAGGACTTGTGAGGGAGGAAAACAATTTATTTCTGTACTGCTTGGGCATTTCTGTCTCAGCTGGTCTCTCAACATGTAACTTGTGGCCTTGCTTTGTGCAAGAGCAGAACATAATTAAATACATTTCTGCATAGCGTTTGAACAGAAAAGCAAGAGATAGCAAATGGTGGATCCTGCGGAAATTAAAATGGACGCTCTATGGTTATGCTGACGATTCTGTAATTGGCGATGCTGAGCATATGATGCAATTGGTTTTCAGCCAACATAATATAGCATTTATGCTATGGTAGGGTATTTTCTAGACTCAAAGCACGATCTGAATGCACTGTGTTTGAAGATTGTCTGTCCTCCCCTATATACCCCTCCCTTTAATTGCACTTGGTAAAACTGCAGAATAGTCGTCAGCCCTATTTGATGTGTCTCAACTGCTAAATGTGTTATTTGCACTTACTCTGCCTGTGCAGACTATTATCATCTCTCAATTTCAAGAGCTCTGAACGACTGTTGTTTTGTTCCCACCCTCCTTGAGCACTTTGAAACACTTGCCTTGTGTATAGGCGCTTTATATAAAAACATTACCATACAATACCATGTATTTGAGCGTGCTTTACTCAAGCCTTACCATACAACATTGTACTTGTCATGCCTGCAAATGTTTTTTCAAAGCAGTCTTCTGAGAGTTATTCTCTTAATTTGAGCTGTGCGTGCGCTACTGAAACCATTGGCATTGGCAATGCTAGTTTGTTTTGTTTTGGCAGTATGTCGCAAAATCTGGCAGAGCACCTAGAGCTGCTGTTTTGAGCTGCCCCACATTTGTTTGTTGATTTCTTTTTATGCATGCTGGCCTATAAGTCAGCCTCTCCTGCAGGGCAATACACGTCTCGTGAACATAAGGCTGTAGGGGGGCGGGGGGCGTTGGTGGGAGGCCGGTTGATTGAGAACGGTTAGGATCTGGAGTGAGGGGGCGGCAATCTGACAGTTTGCCTAGGGTGGCAAAATTCCTTGCACCGGCCCTGCTATGTTGACATGCAAGAAAGAAGTGCCTCCTAAGGGTGCCTCATTGTGGTCATCTGTCCATTCTCACATTGGCTTGAGGCGGGACCCTGCACAAAGAATGATGTGAGATCTGCCACAAAGAAAAGAGAAGGAAAAGCCTACCAGTCAACACTCATACAAGTCCTACATCTTAGATCTGACTCCCCCACTATTCGCTCACTGTTACACTTAAACCCATCACTTCCTTTTTAAATCCCCCTCAATACTCACGTGTCCGGGGTGATCTGAGAGCCTCCATTTACGGTCTATCCACAATCAGGGCCACCCCCAAACCAAGCCGTGGCCCGCGAGCAGTCAGGTATTTGCTATGGCCGGGACCCTTGGAACCTCTCTGATGCATACGCTCACTGGTCAGCCGAGGTTGAGCTGATTTTGCTGAAGGTGTCCCGGATCTCGCCGCACGACACGGGGTTGTCTCTTGGTGCACTCTTGATCATGTCCCAGGGGTCACCACGTGAAGGTGGTCACTCCCCACATGCAATTAGAAACTCATCCCAGTAGGGAATGAGACCACGAGATTGGTGTGAGAGACAGCAAAGGTTTTATGTAAAATTCAGCATCCAGAGAACTCTGCTTCCTTGAGAGCGCTCTGGCAAACAATATAAAGCAATACATTTTTAAAGGGTCACAGCATCAAAGATGACGTTTTCCATATAGTCTACAAGTTATATTTTGATTGGTGAGGGAGTAGGTCCCAGTATGGGACTATAGGGGCAGGCTCCACGAGATTGGCTGGCAGCTTGGCGGGCTGGTAGGCATCACATGGGTCAGCTGGGCTGGTCCGTGTGAGGTGAAGGTCAGTTCGGGTCCGGGAGAGGCGACTGGTACTGTCTAACTAATCTACATGCTATCACAGGACATGCAGTAAATAATAACCCATAAACTATACCTTTGGTATTAAGAGAGGCCTATAAATTGCACACACTTATTTACATTATCCCGCCTCAGATCATTGGCAAGGTGAAGGGTGGGGGGGTCTTGCGCTCCAGGTGACTTACTGGGGGGTGAGATTTAACAGTTGTCAGTTCTGGCACTTCAGAGTTGGAGGGGATGATTTGATATGTGTTGGTTTAGGGCAGAATATATGACAACATGAGATTAGTTATATTGGGGCACTCTAAGGTGGTCACCAAGGAAGGGTCACCCTTCTGTTACATCAAAAGAAGACTGGAGGGGCACAATGTTGAACAGGCAGTAACTTTCCAACAGTGGGGGTGAGAGGTGGAGGAGCGGGTTTGTGGAGACGGATGGGCCACAAGTCATGATTCGCCCCGGTCACATGCAGGGCAGTGATCTCAGAGGAAGGATCAAAAGAATACACTGTTTGCTTGCAACAATTCGTGCCAGAGCATCCGTGAGAATTAGGCTTAGGTGTCACAGATGTGGGAGGAAAAAGGTTGGGTCTGTCAGTGCTTGCTGTGCGCTGCGCTGCTGAGGGGAGAGAAGGCTTCACAGATACCAGAATGCGGCTTAGTCCAAAGATGGAGTCTAAGGGACACAAAATGGAGTCCAAATGTATCTTGCAGTAGCCCCGCTCCTGTAGGTGCCAGGGACTCGTCCACTGGGACCAGGAAACGGCAAGGAGGGCTGTCCTCCACTATTGCAAGTGAAGGTGGTCCCTTTCATGTAGAATGTATGGGGAGAGGGGCAAACCGACCCCCTCCTTCCTTACACCCCTTACAAATAAAAAGACCTCACTGGGAAGAGCAAGGGTAGAAATGTACAGCATGAACCAACAGCCCAAGCGATTTTATATAAATAGCACAAGAATGGGTGAAATACAGCATTGTTAATGAACACATCTAATGAGGAAATCCTGGGGGCGGGGCCCAACCAGGAAAAACCCGATCTGAAACACTTGATTAGCACACCGGTGACCAGGGAGTAAGGAGATGGAGCACACGTTGCTCATCACAAGTGAACCGGAGCAGCTAGAACAGCACAAGGTGATGCAATTACAGGGCAGTCTGCCAATCCAGCAGTCACACGGGGTAGAGGGGAAGTGGACCTGAGCCAGTGTACCAGACACATGGTCTCTGTGACTGTGCTCCCGGGAGTTGGCCAGTCTTCAGAGTATCCACCACCGGACTTCTCAGGGTCGCCATCTAACATGTACCATGTGAATGTCTCCTTTCCCACCAGAAGCAGGGTGTCTCGTGTCCCATCGTTAATAGTGCTGACCAATGACAGTACCAGCGGTCATCACAAATGTAATTTTAGTAGTTACTAATTGTCCTGGGACATGAGAAACAACGTGGTGCCACATGGGGAGGTGATGTGCTGGGATGGTATTAAACAGTTTGGTCCAATTGCATTTCACTAACGTATGTATTAGCACTAAGGATATGACGCACACTCGCCAATGAAATGCTGGGAAAACGTAGAGAATGAGAACATGCCAAATTGCAAATGTTTCAATGTCTACCATCTATTGTGTTTTAAGGTATATAACTAATAATCATGGTGCACTCAGATGCCAGTTTTTTCAATCAAACTTTTTCCACTGTTCTGTTTGATTTGTCTTTGCCCGGCTGTAATAAACAGCATTGCTTCTGGCCCATTGTGTGCTCCTTTTTAGAGTACGTGTTTTTATAGTATAAGCGGTGGACCCCTGAGTACAGTATCATGGAAAGCAACATTACAAGAAATTGGCATGAGTAAACCAAAAAGCAAAGAAAGTGTGATGAGCAATTTATGTTATGTTGATTTATACTGCGCACTGCTGCCATTTTTAATCCAGGCACTCTATGAATTGTCACAGTTATTATTTATGGAGCAATAGAATGAGTGGGACATTTTGTTTCTAGAGTACAATGTGGAGAGAATCAATTCTAAGGACTTTCACGGATAAGTCAAAGTCAGATAAAATGATTTGCTTAAATTCATACACTTCAGTTAAGTGGTGATGCAAGGATTTGATTCCAGTCTTAAATATAGAATGTTGACTGCATACATCTTCCAGTCTCTGCTTGGTACAAAGATGTGATATTCAGGCAAATTTGGAGGTACGTTTATTTTTGGGGGTGCGTGTGTTAACAATCACCTAAAAAGTCTCACAATTGGCTACAATTGATTTTGCACTGCGTATGTGTCTACTTCTTAATTTAAAATGCATATCAGTCCTCAAAAGGTATGTGGGGTAGCACCCGCAGACCTCTCCACATATCTCTACCCACAAGTGGGATCACAGTTTAGAGAGGAGCGGGTATTGTGTGAGAAAGGTGTTTGGGTTTGGTTAGATACACTGGAGGCAAATATTAGAAAAGGTGAACGCTATGGATGCCTCTAGAACATGGCACTCTATTCACTGTGATTATTCTGGTCTTCTGGTCTGAAGCCCAAAAAGGTCAGGAGCAAAAAGAAAAAAGAAAAAGGCTACTAGGAATGCAAATGGTTGCTATGCATGGATTCCAATCTCATTTCTTGGAATGGGAAGTGACTGTGCTATGAAACTACATAATGACATCACAGCTTAACCATTCTGACATGAACAGTGTTGAGCACAGGCTTGGCAGAAGCAAAAGGGTGGACTGAACTCACACAGGAAATAAACCCACTGATGGAATTGTATTGGCGGTGATGGAGTCCCTGTCTCTAGAAGGAAAGGCAGCTGCTGGTAAGGTGTGACTACAGTATTACTGCTAAATTAGGTTGACTGGCAGTACAGCCTATATTTTAACATAGTCTGGTCCTAAAAAAACACCCAGATGTATGTTTAGTTAGCTAAATGCATCAGTAAAAAATTGGCACTACAATTCACACTAAATCATTTGGATCAATATTATCATTACTATGATTTTTATAATCAATATATTTTTTCTTATTATTGCTATCATTATATGACAGTAATGTCCTCCAAATCTAGCGATACTAATATGCTTTGTCCTGTTTCCACAACTGAAGTTGTTTCTTTCTTCTCCTTCCCCATCCTGCGTTCTTTTTTTTGTGTTTAGGAAAGGGTGGTGCATGTCATACTTGTTGAGTAACACATCTTACCCTCAGTGAAACACAAGTCTATTGCCTTATCTAAGTAGTGATTGCTGGACAGGCTAGAACCTTCATGTTAGAGAACCTCCAAGGGTATTAGACTTTGAGAGGGATAGTTGAAGAGGAGATGATCAACAAAGCTGGGACTGTGCAGTGTCCGTACTCTGCAACACATCGCTTCATCTTCCATTTGTGCCCTGAGTGCTCACTGCCCTGTCCTGTTTCCACAACTAAATGTAATTAGATGGTTGTTTATGGCATCCACAGGAAGCAACTAGCAAATATGTTCAATTTCATCATCCTACTGTGACGTCACAGCAGAGTGTTTTTGAATTCATAATCATATACCACGATGTCACAGCAAAGGGCAGGCATTGCTTTTGCCTGCCTTGATCGGGTGCCATTAGACACCCAGGGCCAGATCACAGAAACTTTGCACCGGTGCAAGCGCAAAATTGCATGGTATTAGCACTAGGGCAAACTTTGCACTGGTGCAAAAATGCAGTAGAATTGCATCTTTTTTGTACTAGGGCAATTTTTGCCCTGGTGCTTTTAATATGCCAAACTGCCCTTGTCATGGTGCAGCAGTTTTCTAGTGTGTGCCACTGTTTTTAAAATTAGGGCAAACTTTGCCCATGACTTGGCGCAAGGTTTCTGTAATCTGGCCCCAGGAAAGCAGGGATAGCCCACCAACCTGCCCACATGAATCTTTTTAAAAAAGTAACTTATTTTACTTGACCTGCAAACCTCGACCCTGCCCACCGAATATTGCTGGATTAGGCACCACTGGATTCCGGCCAAGACTCAGTGGGTTTAGTGAGGTAACTGTGGGCCACAGGGCTCTTAAACCCGTATACTGTGCTTGGGTGGGTCGGGAGAAGTAAAAGAAGTGTAAGAGGCGTCCCGCTGCATAATCCGTTTCGGAACTTCCCCTTGCCTATCTGTCTAAAGACTTTGTTTTCGGTGGTACTCACTGGGGCTGACTCATAGATTGGCATTGCACTCTAAAATAAAAATTGTGGTTGTAACTCAGGCGTGCGGAGACTGCAGGGTATTTTACCCTTTGATCCATCAAAATCTTCAGCCATCGGAAAAGAGGTTCTGCAGTGGGCAGTTTATCTCTTGGTCTCCCTAGCCCTAAAAGGGGGTTTACCGTAATTTTGCCAGTAGGAAGTCTGGGTTTTGAGCTCCTACCCCTGGTGCCTGTTGTGGACACGGTCCCTCTGAGACCTGAAATGGGGGTCATGGATACTCGACAAACGACCTCTACATTGGGCTTCGCAGGGTATCCACTAGCCTCTGTTGATGGAGTCACTGAGGGGTCACTGGTTAGTGCTGGATCTGCGGTCTCAGGGGATGCACAAGAAGCCGTTTTAACCCAGGATTCTGGGAACTCATTGATGGTAACAATGGGAAACTTGAACCAAACTCTATCCAGAATTGAGGAAAACATCAAGGAGCTTGTGGCTGGGGACGTGGGCCAGGGAGGGGACCTGGTCTCTGATGTGTCTATATTGGCACCTGCCATCTCGCATGAGCTGAGGGAGTGGGTAAGGCGCTCCTTGGATTGTATGACAAACCAGTGGGCTCTGCCAAAGTATCCAACTTGTGCACAGGGCCTAACTGAGATCATGCTATTTCAACCAAACTACATGTTTCCAAGCAGATCTGATGCTTCTTGCTCGCTGATTCCGAGCAAGGAACCCACCCCCATATTAAGTTAGAGGAAGCTTGCCAGTGCTGAAATACTTTAAAGATTTCAGCACTGGACAGCTCCCTCTAACGTTATAACGTTAGGCGTGTTTGATTGAATTTGCATGCGAAAAATGCAAAGTGTTTATATAAGGGAACCCTATTCGATGGAAGGGTTTCGTTAAATAAACACTTTGCACTTAATGTATGGGAATTCGATTAATCATTTTTGATAGAAATGATTCGATGCATCTAATTCTCGACGGGTTTATTATTGCCTCAACCAGGACCCACTATCAGGAGGTGAGCTGTGAGCTATGAGGGACCTGGGCTGGTGCCCAAGGATGAAGTGCAAAGGGTAGGCTTACCTGGGCAGTGTGTGGAAAAGGCCCAGGTTGTGACTCTAAATGGGGGTCCTTTGCCCTCTGTTTCCATTTTAGGGATGGGTACGGAGAGGTACAGGTTATTCTGCGTAGTAGTCTTATTGAGGATCCTCCCCCTGGCAAGGCCTCACACTCTAAAGAAAAATGTATTCCCCAGAAAAAGTCTAAAAATGGTAAACTCCCTCCAAAACAGAATAACAGGGGCTCACGAAAATTCCTATCTAAATTTAGGATGGAGGTTGATAAGGGTATGGCCCTTACAAAAGCGGATCAACCTAAAAAAAAAGGGGTTCTTCAAGAAAGTGAACGCAAAGGATTGTCGGGGGACTAGGAGTGACCCTCCTCAAAGTAGGGGGCCGGAGAAGGTGGGGAAGGGTGCTAAGCAAGTTGAAGTGAGCCCTTCCTTAAACTTAATTAACAGCTTACTTTACCCGTGTGATGAGGAAACACTAGATAAGGGTGTAGGTGGAGGTCCTCAAGTAGATGCTCATAGGGCTACCCCTATAGTGGGGCTGTTTGTGGGGAGATTCTGTGCCTTGAGGGACTCAACACTGATACCCTTCATCACAACTAAACAAATTTCCTCTGTGGGTCTGCTTTGCAATGAAAGGGGTTTGAAATCCCTGCCAATTAAGCAATATTCAGGATCAGTGGTTGCTACTGAACCAGACCCTATGATATGATGGGTTATGGGATCGAACCTGTGGTGCTCTGTGACGTCTTGCTTCCAAAGCGAGCACATTGCCCCTGAGCTATCCTCCCGAGACTATAATAGAGGACCCACTGGGAGCTTTATGTAAAGTTCCCACCCCTATGTGCCGTACCAGAATAGAAGCGGTCGGGGTTGCCGAAAAGTAAGAAACACCCACAAGGAATGGCCCTGCCTCTTCACTGTGTAGAAGGGTGCTGTAAGGTGGATAGAGAGGTTAGGGACTCTGGGGGCCCGAGTGATAGAAAGATGATGGAGAATGGTGTCACGTCTTTATTTGAGTCTGCTTTTGGAAAGCTCTAACAGAATGCCCTTGAACAGACTTTATATACTGTTGTTACTTTTTGAAATTCCCAGTCCGAGGCTGGTAACCTCAGGTGACATTAACCTTGTGGAATTTGTCCATGTGTACTTCCTCGATATTGTAAAAATATATTTGCGTTCACAAATCATCAAGAACGCAATTTTGGCTGAGTTTCCTCTCCCTAGGCTTTGAAGTGATATTTGTGGGGGTCTCAGTGATCTCTAGACTTCCTGAGACTCATTACGCGTAGCGCGGTAAAAATGGGGTCATTACCGGCATGGCGGAACGAGCGGGTCCGTGCTCATATGACCCCGCTAATAGCGGGTGATTACGAGTGCGCGACCACGCACAAACCCCCATGCCGGTAATGGCCATACCGGCATGCTGCAAAAGGCCCTCCAACCCCCCGATAGCGCCATCACGGGACCTGCCGATACCGCCACCGCCTAGGAGGAACCCCTAAATACCGACCCGGTAATACCAACATGCTAATACCGGGCACGTAATCCCGGACCCGGAAATAACGCCATCGCGTCGGAACAGGAAATGGGCTGGCGGCCATCTTTAAAAACACAATCCATTGCAATCCTTCAAAACCACCTGTTGATTCCTGGAGAGCTCTGTGCCAATCCTTCCATAATGTCCAAAGCAACCAGGAAGACCACCCCCCGGCTGCGGAAACAGCGCTTTTCCGACGCAGAACTAAATATGTCGGCTGACACCCTTGCTGAACACGCAGACATCATCAAATCATCAAGTAACACCATCACTGATGCCCTGCATCTCTTCTACCCCCCAGGCACTGATGGTAAAGATGCCAGCAAAGACACCACCGCGAAAGCATCCACGTCCCACCCAAAGAAAAGGGCTACCGCCACCACCACCTCCGTGGCAGCCAAGCAGGCCATGCCCACAGCCAGTGTGCCTGACCAATCCGAGACACAGCCAACAACACTTGCTGCCAGTGTGCCTGACACACTTGAGACCCAGCAGCCCACACCCACACCAGATGAAGGGGAGTCCCTACAAGCACTGGCTACCACTGAGGATGATTTGGAGGAGAATGTGGACCAGGGGGAAGCCATGGTAGTGACATGTCCACCCACCCCAAGCCCTGTGTCCACCCCCACGCCCCAAAATGAGCCTTCACCCATCCACAGCAGTGCTGATCCCTGCCTCCATGACTCGGACCTGAGCCCCTTCCTGGAGGACAGAACCGAAGAAGAAGGCCCCGTGAGTGCAGCACCCACCACTCCTGCTCCCACCAACACCTTCGAGTCACGTCTGGCGAGGGTGGAGGCCCGACAGGAGTTCATGTTGGAGATCCTGCGGCAGTACATGGCAGATGACGAGGACACCAGGCGGGAAATCGCCACTGCCATTGCGGGGACCACTGCTGCTATTAACGCCAACACAGCCGCAGTGAATGCGTCAGCAGTGCTAATGAGGGACTGCCTGGGGGCAGTGACACAGGTACTTACGTCCATAGTGCTCCACATGCAGCGGCCACGCCTTGCAGCAGCCGTGGACCCTGCCACCGACTCCTCTTCAGCCACCACACCTGCTTCCTCAGTCCCCACCAGCCCTGTGCGTCCCACCAGGAGGAGTGCAAGGCACGCCGAAATGCTGCCCCTGGACAGCAGAAAGTCCCGCAAGTAATGTGGGCGGTCAATGGGAGTGGGACACATGGTTGGGGGTGAATGGGAGCATTTGGTGGAGTTGATTGGTGGGTTTGGGAGTTGATTGGGGGTTTGGGAGTTAATTGGAGGGTTTGGAAGTTGATTGGGGGGATTTGGGAGTTAATTGGGGGGTTTGGGAGTTGACTGGGGGGGTTTGGGAGTTCACTGAGGGGGTTGGGGGGAGTTGTCACATTGTTGCTGTTCAATCTAATACACCCGTTGTGAGAAAAAACATAATGGCTGGACATTGGTGATTTGGTGTGTATCCATTTATTGAATGATGGTGTTCCGTGCCCAACTCCCAACATTCCCTGTGTGCATGTCCACATGGACCCAGTGTGTCACTGACACATGTCTATCATAGTCCCTGTGGTTCAGAAGTATTCGTGAATCAGTGATTGGCGTACTGCATGGCCATCCCGTGCATCACGTACTGGCAGGGGTGCTACTTCACCTCTGTCTCCATCCTCATCATCCTCACCCGATGCATGCATGTCATTGTCAGGTGGAAGTGGTACATTTCTCCGGATGCACATGTTGTGCAGCATGACACAGGCCATGGTTATCTTTGCCACCTTCTCAGGCCTATAAAGGAGTGCCCCACCAGACCTGCTTAGGCAGCGGAAACGCGCCTTCAACAGGCCAAAGGTCTGCTCAATCACAACACGGGTACGGGTGTGCACACGATTGTACTCCTCTTCATGGCTGTTCTGCGGGTTCCGCACAGGGGTAAGTAGCCACGGCCTCAAGGGATATCCTCCATCAACTGCAAGCAAATACAAATAGGTGTGTGTCACTCTGAGCTGCCACCTTCAGGAAGCACAGTCATGGCTGCAGCTATTTGGTGTGGACATGCACATGTCCCTGTACGTATGCAAGATTGTTACCTAGATGCATACTATACTGCTATGAGGTGTGGTAGTCTGGATGGCGTTCAATGGATGATGCAGGGTGTGATAATGCATGCTGAGGCGGATGTACTGTGGTTGTACGACAATGTTTAGCCTCCCATTTATGCTGTGTATTTAACACTGTGCATGATTACACTAGCCGCATTGGCACAGTTGCAATCCTATTCAGTCATGCATTGCTTGACATAACCATGGCGGTCTGGTTGTGCCTCTCACTTGTTGTCATCGATATGCATAATTGGTAAAATGTGTGCCAGTGATGTGTCATGTTCGCTTTGGGAGGCTCAGGTCAGGAGTGTTTAGCTCTGCATGCATTCTCCAATCACCGACAATTGCCACCCAGGTGGAGTATGCATCCCCCCCTTTCCCACCCAGGTAGAGTATGCATCTCCCCCTTTCCTACCCAGGTGGAGTATGCATCCCCCTCCTTCCCACCCAGGTGGAGTATGCATCCCCCCTTTCCTACCCAGGTCGAGTATGCATCCCCCCCTTCCCACTCAGGTGGAGTATGCATCCCCCCCTTTCCCACCCAGGTGGAGTATGCATCACCCCCCTTCCCCACCCAGGTGAAGTATGCATCCCTACACATCAGTGCCACAAAGCACTGCCATGGGCCAGTTGGGCAACTCACCAAGCAGCCAGGCACGCGGCCCAGCATGTCGCTCCATTGACGGGGTAGCGTGGAGTTGCTCAGCACCATGGCATCATGTGTTGATCCGGGAAATCAGGCGCAGCAATGTGTGATGATCTTGCTGGAGTCACATACCATTTGTACATTGATGGAGTGGTGTTGCTTGCGATTGCGGTACACCGCCTCTATGGCATGAGGGACTACCAATTCCACATGGGTGCAGTCCAGGGCACCAACACAATTGGGCATGCCTGCCAGTACATGGAAGCCTACTTTGGTGTTGGCTATCTCCTGGGCAGTCCGTGGTAGGGATATGTGTGTGCTTGCGTGCTTCAGGAGGGCATCCAGCACTTGGCTCAGCATGCGTGAAAATAGTGGTTGTGAAATGCCATGCAGCTGCCCCACTGTGTGTTGAAAGGCGCCTGTGGCCAGGAAGTGGAGCACAGACACCACCTTTAGTAGCGGGGGGATGGCAGTGCGTATTTCTATGACGCTGGCAATGTCGTTGTGTATCATGTCCACTATGGTGGTGATGGTGTCCCGGTCCAACCGGTACATGGTGTGGATCTGCTCAGGGGTTAGGTTGAATGGCCTGGGTCTGATGTGAGGGATTGGTGGCTGCCTACGAGGCACTGCTGGCTGCGCTGGTGGTAATTGCTGGGCCTGTCTCACCCTCCTTACCATTCCGCCTTCCTTTTTTCATTACCTCCAATCTTGTAATGAGTCCCCCTGCCTCAAAAGACAGGTCAGCCCTTAAGGGAGAGGCGGCTACAACACCATGAAAGTGGCTCTGAATCTGTGCAGAGTCCACAAGGTAAGGTCAGGTGTGAGTGGGGCCCTTGGGCAGAGCACTGGTTTGATGGGGGAAGGGGATCTGGACAGGAATTTTGAAATTCAGTCCTTGGATTGGTTTCATGGAATTCTAGAGGTTTTGCAAGCATTGTGAAAAATCAAGAGTTGTTTGCCTCTTTTGACATCATCTACCTTTAGGGAACCTTGTTGATGGACACTCCGATAATAGTTCATTTTTGATGTAGTGTTCATTGAAGCGCAGAGAGGCTTAAAGGGTCGGCCGCTTGTCAGGATTTAAACGCCCATTAGACGTAATCAGGGCATCCCTGTGCGAAAAGTAGATTCAGGCAGAAAAGACATGCGTGCAACCGTTCTTGAATGGACAATCCAGGACATGGAGGTCATTAGTAAGTGTCCGCTGGTAAATGTTTATCTTAATCCAGAGATCTCCCAGTGGGAGAAAGCACTGTCTGCGATCTCTTTCCTGCTTCTGGGCGAAATACCAGAGGAAGGGGCATCAGTCATTGTTTTGGGGTACTTTTTAATGCTGATGTCATGATGCCTACCTCCATGGAGCCAGGTCCGACCCAGCAACCCCAGAGGCAGGCATCATTCCCCCCAGGGAAGTGCCAGCGGGCCCAAGCTGGGGCCCTTTGGACACAGTCCTGGCGCCTTAGGCGCCAGGCTCATGTTGGACCCCTGTCCTGGCACCTTAGGCGCCAGGCTCATAAAGCTAGACATGTGTTCAAGTGTTTTAATGTGCACTTACCTGATGCAGACCATGCTGCTACATCCAGGCCCTCTTGAGGCCTGAATGGAACTACTTTACCTGTGGGACTACTTTCCACCTGGGTGTGGTCGGGGAAGGATACATACCTGATCGGTGGAAGGATACATACCTGGAACTTCTTCCAAAGCTATTTAAACCATGCCCGATCAGCAACTCACGCTTCGCGTTGTTCTGCTCCTCGCAGCTGGACGCTCACCGTGTCAGCTCCTGCATCTGGACTTCAGCCACGCCTGTCAGCATCCTGGGTCACCTGCAAAGGGAGATAAGAGAGAATTGGGGAGAGAAGACCTTACCTGCTAAAGCTGTATCACGGAGACATCACACTGACGATCCTGAAAGGGAAGACATCATTTTTAAAAGCATTTCGCTTCGATCGCTGCAGCGCTGCATTTCACTCACCTTTCCTGGGCACCTCCATCTTCAGCAGTGATCATCCAGATCCGCAGCCACTTCCCAGAGCCTATAGAGAAAAAGACAAGAACACAAGGTGAGAGAAGGAAGGGAATAGGAAAAGCTCAGTTTCCTTCTAAGACTTACCTGTTGGGTCATTCCCATTTCATTTCGGGTCCTGCCGCTTCCTGGCATTCCAGACCCCGGCCCCTATGGGGAAAAAAGACAAAGACATTGAATGAGCGAATGCAAAGACATTACCCGAACGCTCATCCAGAACTTACCTGTCATTTATTGGAACTGCACGTTTCACTTCGGGTCGGCGCCATATCTCCGGCATTCCGAACCCCGGCCCCTAAGGGGAAAAAGACATAAGCGTTAGCGCTTGCGGCAATAAGACAATGAACATTATTATTAAGCTTGAACTTTTGAACTTGCAACAGAACTCTTACAGCGCCTTACCTGAATAGTCAAGCTTATTTGAACTTCCATCAAACCTCAATCCAGTGAAGTAACTGGGTTTCAACGCGCCCCTGCATCAGAAGCAGGATGGAGAACTCATCCTTCCAGACCCTAAGCTGAGACTTCACGGGGAATCGTGGAAGGGTATCGTGGAGGGTTGGAAGGGAGTGGGAGGCTTGAGCATTATTCAGTCAGTAGGTAATACTCCCTTTTCACGCACAGGGGAATATTCCTACGAGCCAGAGAAGCCAGAGTAGAGGGGCCCTACCTGTCCATCTTCAGAGTCCTGCGCTTCACCATTGAAGAAGCATCAGCACTCGGAGCCAGACCTGCGCCTCCGTGGGAATCAGGTGAGCGTGACAGAATGCGAAGCCTACCCACAATCTCCCACCCGGGCGCTATGGAGACTTCCGAGACAGATCAGCTGGCCCAGCTTTTGTGGGAATTACGGGCAGAAGTGCACTCAGCCCGCCAGGAGACTAACGCTCTCAAAAGAGAACTGATCCTATCCAAGGAAAGAACAGATGACCTGGCCAAAAGGTTATTGCAGGCCCAGGCAGGGCACACTCCTTTACCTAATTCCGGAGGTACTTCCACATCAATGGGTTTGAATAACCCGGTACAAATCAATCTACCTGGACACATGCCTTTGGCCCCGCCTGAACGTTTTGCGGGGGATCCCAAGAAATATGCCGTCTTTATGAACCAATGTCGTTTACACTTTCTATGCAGACCCGGGGCCTTCCCTAACGACCAGACCAAGGTAGCCTTTATACTATCTTACCTCAGTGGCAGTGCTGCCGATTGGTCTATTCCATTGGTAAATCAGGATGATCCCATTCTCCAGAATTTTCAGGGTTTCCAGGCCAGCATGGAAAGATTGTTTGCTCGACACTCTCAAGGACAGGCCCTTGATAACGAACTGCTATCCTTACGACAAGTTAATCAGGATCTCCTGTCCTACGTTGCCACCTTTAATAGACTGGTTGTGGAAACTGGATGGCCAGAAAACAAAAGGATCACATTGTTTCATCGAGGCCTGCGCGGAGAGCTTAAGGATGTTCTAGCTCAGATAGTAGATCCACCCCAGGTCTGCGCAGACTACATAGACTTGGTGGTTCAACTTGATCACAGACTTCAAAATAGAAAAGCAGATCGGTTCAAGTACGAAACCCGAGTACTGATCAAAACCCACGCCAACTTTAAGAGTACCGACGTATCCAAACCTATGCAAATCGGCGGTGTTAAAGGACCATTAACGCAGAAGGAACGAGAGAGAAGGCAGAAAATGCAACTTTGTCTGTATTGCGGGACTTCCGGGCACTTTCTTCGAAATTGTCCGGTTAAACCACCTAAGAAGGTGGTTGGAGCCACTGATAACGATTTTTTGACACCTGATTCGGGAAACGACCTAGCCCGACAAGCGTAGGGGTCCGCTTGCCGAGCTTGAAAACAAATTCTTTGACCTCGCATTTTGTCATGCCAATGGTGCTTGTGGAACCAAAACAGCCTCAGCAGTTGCATGCTATAAAAGCATACATCGACAGTGGAGCTATTGGAAATTACATAGACCGTGAATTGGCTTCCAGGATTAAGCTCCCTCTCCGCCCGAAAGTAACCCAAGATGTCATTACTACAGTAGATGGAACCGAAATAGCCTCAGGGCCTGTAACGCATTCCACTGTTGAAATGACACTGGTGGGTCAGGATGGACATTGGGAAGCAATCGTGTTTGATGTGATCAAGGCCCCACAATTTTAAGTAATTCTTGGAATTCCTTGGTTAGAAACACATAATCCCAGAATTGACTGGCGAGCAAAGAAGATAAGTTTTCCTGATTGTGAACCAACTTGTTATCCAAGAAATCCAGTTATGGGTCTAGCCTCAGCAACTTCCACCCCTGTACAGCTACCGTCAAAATACCAAGAATTCCAAGATGTTTTTCAGAAGGAACAGGCTAACACGTTACCTCCCCATCGGTCTTATGATTGCCAAATCGATCTGGTACCCAATGCTCTACTACCTTCTAGTAGGATTTATGCTCTTACGGAACCTGAGAACCTGCATTTGCGTCAGTATTTAGATCAGTACCTAGCCAATGGTTTTATTCGCCCGTCCAAGTCTCCTGTCTCCTCAGCTCTGTTCTTCGTGCCGAAAAAAGAGGGCGACCTTAGAACATGTATAGACTATCGCGCCCTAAATCAAATAACGATTAAGAATCGTTATCCTCTGCCCTTGATCCCTGAGCTTATCGACCAGGTGAAAGACACTTGTGTGTACACCAAGTTAGATCTTCGAGGAGCTTATCACCTGGTGCGTATAAAAGAAGGCGACGAATGGAAGACTGCATTCCGCACCAAATTTGGGCTCTTCAAATATCAGGTGATGCCCTTCGGTTTGTGCAATGCACCTGCCGCCTTTCAGTACTTTATGAATCATGTTCTTCGGGAACTTATCGATGTCTGTGTCATTGTTTATATTGACGACATCCTGGTGTACTCTTCTTCAGAATCCGATCACAGAAAACATGTTAGGGCAGTTCTTGAGAAATTGCGCCAGCACAGACTATTTGCAAAGCTTGAAAAATGAGTTTTTCATACCACAGAAGTTGAGTTTCTCGGATTCATCCTGACACCACAAGGAGTCCGAATGGACTCGCGAAAGGTGGATGCCATCTCCTAGCTCGGTGAAGGGAGTTCAGAGCATGCTCGGCTTCGCCAATTTCTATCGAAGATTCATCCCGGAATTTTCCCGAACAGTCCAACCCATCACAGCTCTCCTAAAGAAAAACAAACGCTTTGAATGGACTCTTGAGGCCGAACAAGCCTTTCAGGACCTGAAAACCAAATTCACCTCTGCACCAGTATTGAAGCACCCGCACCCAGATCTCCCTTACATTGTGGAAACCGACGCTTCCAGTTCGGCCATGGGAGCTGTCCTGTCGCAAAGAGACCCAGAAACTAACCAACTACACCCTGTGGCCTTTTGGTCCAGGAAATTTTCTCCTCCTGAAATCAACTACGCAATTACCGACAAAGAGTTACTGGCTATTAAATCTGCTTTCAAGGCTTGGCGTCACTACCTTCTCGGGGCAAGACACACCATCACCGTAATTACGGACCACAGAAATTTACAGTATTTAAAGACGGCCAAAGCTCAATCTTCACGACAACTCCGATGGGCTCTATTCTTTGCGGAATTTGATTTTGTAATTACCTATCGCCCTGGCTGCAAGAATGGTAAAGCGGACGCCTTATCCCGGATTGGCATGGAAGAACCCAATTCGAGTTTAGAACCTGTGCCAATCATACCTGAACAAAGAATCTTAGGCCTAACTTCATTGCAAACTATTGAGGATATCCAAACGCAAGTAAAACAACTTCTAGACTCTTCAGCCTTACTGGAATGGAGTCAAAAGGGTCCTCATTACACCGTTAAGGATGATTTACCCTACTTCCAGGAGCGGTTGTTTCTGCCAAGTAAAGAATTGCAAGAACTTGTTATTGCCCATCATCATGAATCATTAATGGAAGGACACCCTGATATCGCTAAAACGGAGGAAAAAATCAAACGCCACTTCTGGTGGCCTTCTTGGAGAAAAGACATAAAGTCTTTTGTATTGTCTTGCGGAATTTGCGCCCAAAACAAGGGTCAAAAGAAAAGGCCAGCCGGCCTACTTCAAGCCTAAGGCGCCAGGCTCATAAAGCTAGACATGTGTTCAAGTGTTTTAATGTGCACTTACCTGATGCAGACCATGCTGCTACATCCAGGCCCTCTTGAGGCCTGAATGGAACTACTTTACCAGTGGGACTACTTTCCACCTGGGTGTGGTCGGGGAAGGATACATTCCTGATCAGTGGAAGGATACATACCTGGAACTTCTTCCAAAGCTATTTAAACCACGCCCGATCAGCAACTCACGCTTTGCGTTGTTCTGCTCCTCGCAGCTGGACGCTCACCGTGTCAGCTCCTGCATCTGGACTTCAGCCACGCCTGTCAGCATCCTGGGTCACCTGCAAAGGGAGATAAGAGAGAATTGGAAGAGAAAGAAGTCCTTACCTGCTAAAGCTGTATCACGGAGACATCACACTGACGATCCTGAAAGGGAAGACATCATTTTTAAAAGCATTTCGCTTCGATCGCTGCAGCGCTGCATTTCACTCACCTTTCCTGGGCACCTCCATCTTCAGCAGTGATTCCACCGGCACCATGGCACACCTTGTCAATGGACTTAATAACTGACCTGCCTCCTTGTGCTGGTTACAACACTATTCTTGTAATTGTGGATCTATTCTCCAAAATGGCCCACTTTATCCCTTTAAAAGGTTTGCCTTCAGCTTCCACCTTGGCCAAGGAATTTCTAGAGAATATAGTTCGCATACATGGTTTCCCTTCCATATTAGTCTCGGATCGTGGAAGCCAATTTATCTCCCATTTTTGGAAGAAATGTTGCCAACTAGCACAAATAGATGTGCGGTTATCTACCAGCCACCACCCCCAGACCGACGGACAAACCGAGAGAACCAATCAGACTCTCGAGCAATATCTTTGGTGCATGTTACACCAATCCGAGTTAAATTGGAAAGACATCCTTTGGATCGCAGAATATGCATACAACAATTCAGTGCATTCTGGAACCGGACAAACTCCTTTTTATACTTTGTATGGTCACCATCCTCGGACCTCTGACCTAGATCCACCTCAGGCCCTGGAAATGCCCACAGTAAATCATTTGCATTCCACAATAACCCGAGCCTTCAAAGAAGCTGCAACTCATTTACAGCAAGCCAAGAAAAAGTATAAAGAAAACGCTGATTTGCACCGAAGTAAAACTCCTCCTTACCAAGTAGGAGACCAGGTATGGCTAGCAACGAAACATTTACTCCTCAAGGGCCCGCGAACCTTCAATCCCAGATTCATAGGACCTTATCCCATCAAGGCTATAATTAATCCCGTGGCCTTTAAACTGGATTTACCGTCCAACATGCGTATTCATCCAGTTTTTCATGCATCACTTTTGAAGCCAGTACAACCAGGGACCCGACTGTCCAAGCCTCCAGACCCAGTTCAAATTGAAGGGGAATTAGAATTCGAAGTTAAAGACATTTTAGACTGCAAGGTGTTAAAGTCAAAACTCTTCTATCTTGTTGACTGGAAGGGATATGGACCTCAGGAGAGATCGTGGGAGCCTAGTAACCATGTTCACGCACCTCGATTAATACAAAGGTTCCACCAGAGATTTCCGAACAAGCCAAAACCCCGGAGGGAACAACCTTGGGAGGGGCCTTGAGGGGGGTACTGTCATGATGCCTACATCCAAGGAGCCAGGTCCGACCCAGCAACCCCAGAGGCAGGCATCATTCCCCCCAGGGAAGTGCCAGCGGGCCCAAGCTGGGGCCCTTTGGACACAGTCCTGGCGTCTTAGGCGCCAGGCTCATGTTGGACCCCTGTCCTGGCGCCTTAGGCGCCAGGCTCATAAAGCTAGACATGTGTTCAAGTGTTTTAATGTGCACTTACCTGATGCAGACCATGCTGCTACATCCAGGCCCTCTTGAGGCCTGAATGGAACTACTCACCTTTCCTGGGCACCTCCATCTTCAGCAGTGATCATCCGGATCCGCAGCCACTTCTTTTCTAGAGAGAAAAAGACAAGAACACAAGGTGAGAGAAGGAAGGGAATAGGAAAAGCTCAGTTTCCTTCTAAGACTTACCTGTTGGGTCATTCCCATTTCATTTCGGGTCCTGCCGCTTCCTGGCATTCCGGACCCCGGCCCCTATGGGGAAAAAAGACAAAGACATTGAATGAGCGAATGCAAAGACATTACCCGAACGCTCATCCAGAACTTACCTGTCATTTATTGGAACTGCACGTTTCACTTCGGGTCGGCGCCATATCTCCGGCATTCCGAACCCCGGCCCCTAAGGGGAAAAAGACATAAGCGTTAGCGCTTGCTGCAATAAGACAATGAACATTATTATTAAGCTTGAACTTTTGAACTTGCAACAGAACTCTTACAGCGCCTTACCTGAATAGTCAAGCTTATTTGAACTTCCATCAAACCTCAATCCAGTGAAGTAACTGGGTTTCAACGCGCCCCCGCATCAGAAGCAGGATGGAGAACTCATCCTTCCAGACCCTAAGGTGAGACTTCACGGGGAATCATGGAAGGGTATCGTGGAGGGTTGGAAGGGAGTGGGAGGCTTGAGCATTATTCAGTCAGTAGGTCATACTCCCTTTTCACGCACAGTGGAATATTCCTACGAGCCAGAGAAGCCAGAGTAGAGGGGCCCTACCTGTCCATCTTCAGAGTCCTGCGCTTCACCATTGAAGAAGCATCAGCACTCGAAGCCAGACCTGCGCCTCCGTGGGAATCAGGTGAGCGTGACAGCTGAATGCTTGGAGGAATCCTGGTACCAAGAACCAAACAGGAGGAAAACAAGGGCATCACTCAAAAGGGGCTTAATGATTAGACACAAGCTCGAGGCGTGGGACTTGTCGCCATTGAATGGAGATTGTACAGGCGATGTGCCTCCTTGTTTTACTTGGCAGAGTGGTCCCTGGCGCTCTACCTTTGATTTTTTTTTGTGTCGGCGGATATTTTCAGAGGAGTGGAAATTTGGTGATGAAGAGCGCCGAGTTGAGTGATCACTTGATGGTGCGATGTGAGTTGTCATTGTCCCGGGTGAAATGTGCAAATGACAGGATTTTGAATGTTTAAGTTAACCCTAGGAATCATGGAATCATGAGTTAAAATAGACTCAGATGATAGCCTTGGCCTTTGATGACCAGATTGCAAGGCTTTTTAGGCCTGACAAGACAGTCTTGTGTTCTTCGAATGGTATTGCCCCGTGGGTTTTGGGGGGCCTATTACCTCCAAAATATCTGGGAAAGAAGCCAAGGCTGGTCGGGAATAATCATGATTTTGATGCATTGGTTCAAGCGTGCAGAAGGTAGATGGGGAAGCACACTGGTGAACTTTCAGAAATCCATAAAGTGAAACAGAACTACAAAAATTGGGTGAAGGGTCATAGATTTGTTATGGGGATAAATGACGAGGAACAAATGTTGGGTTGCATGCTGGGACACAATTCCACTGGGTTTTGGCAGCTAATTAAACTTAGCAGCACTGACCTGTTTTTTTCAGATTCAGGCAATATCTGAAGTAGCTTGGGTGAAACACTTAACAGATGTTTATGAAAAGGAAGGTCTAATGGGTTCCAGTCTCTTTTCACACATCAGCTGGTCAGGGGCTTTATGTTGGGATCTGGATGGTATTGCTCTTTTAATAAAGCTGAGTAAAAAGTAAAATTATCCGGGCCCAGACGGTCTCTCTAACTTAACTCTAACATGAAATGTTTTGCTATGGTCTCAACTACTGTCAATTTTTTGGGAACATCTTACAAAAAGCGAGATTCCAGTGTCATGGAGCACAGCATTGATTGTCATGATTTTTAAGGGGGAGATGGATTGTCTCCTCTGCAGTACAAGCCAATCCCACTATTGTACGTCTCAAACAAGATCTTTGCGAATGTGATTCTGAAAGAGCTTCAGATCTGGGCCGGGGGTGGGCGAATTGTTGACATCTGTGTCAGGCAGGTTTTAAGAAGGGAGTGAGGACAGCTCTAAACAGCTTTTTACTGTCTCTTCTATCGGGGCAAGCGAAAGACCAAGGGAGACCAGTTTTTCTGGCCTACCATGATGTAAGCAAAGCCTTTGATCATGTGAATAGGGCAATTCTCTGGAAGATCTTAAACGACAATGGATGCCCCCTGCCCTTAAATGGTATCTTGGAGGCTCTTTATTTGGGGACCAGAATTAGAGTTAGGTTGGGTTTGCTCTGTTTTTATTTAGTTTTTATATTAAGGATATGGCCGATTTATGTAACTTGTTGAGGACAAATCTGCCAAAATTGGGGGAGCTAAAACTGCAACACTAACACTTGATGCACGCCGATGACATTGTCATCTGTGACAAGACCCCTATTGGTCTGCAGAGAGCATTATATGCTGTTAACACATTCTTATGTAATTTGGACCTGTTAAGAAATAGCACTAAAACTAAAATCTTGATGCTGAATAGAGAGAGGTCCAAATGGAAAACATTTGAGTGGTCCATAAAGGGCCAAGCTCTGGTGGTTGTAAACAAATATAAATAGCGTGGCTTGTTTGTTTATGATGGGAAGTGTGGGAAAGGACCGGATGGAGTCTTAAAATCTAAATTCTTGGCAGCTACAAGTCAGCTGATCCAATGTGATTATTTGTTTGGTAGGTTCTCAGTGATGGCTCTGATGAAGCTAGTTAGACATAAAATGGTGTCAAAGTTGATTTTTCGGGCTCAGACCATGGAAGACAGGGTGCTATGGACAATGTTGGAGGCAAAGTTGTGGAGAAAGGTCATGCGCCTCCCATCCTCAGTTCCCTTGGCAGGGATCTTGTATGAGTTGGGACAAATTCCAATCCAGACACTAATGAATTGGGGAAAACTACACATTTATGCTAGTATTATTGCACCCCCAAAGGTTTCCTATTTTGTGCATCTTAACTTGATATGTGTAAAGGGCAACTGTAGGGTTCTTGAGAATTGGATGGAGGCGCCCGCAGGTTCTATAGAAAATTGAGTCCTCAACACATACGTTTGGATACAGATGAGGGCTGAATATTGATGTTTTAATGACCACTTTGTTTGGTCAATAAAAGGTTTTAATGTGTTACCCCCCTATTTGAAGAAGCACCCCTCGAGAGACTTAAGGTTTAAAATGTTGAGGTTGAAGCTAAATCAATTCCCAAATATGGAGGTATTGGGGATATACAGGAAGGTGCCAAAGGGAATGAGATTATGTCGATATTGTGCAAAAGAGGACGAGACACTAAAGCATATTTGTACAAATTGCCCCACTTTACGTTCCTTCTGGAGGGATAAAACAGAATTGCTTGTTAGTTTGTCGAGAGGACGAGTTATGGACCAGAATTTTAAATGCTAATGAAATGTCCTTATCATTAAGATTCTTAGAATTTGTGGATGTGGTTTTAAACTTTTAGGATGTTTTAAACGTTTAGGATGTGGTCTTAAACATTTTAGGGTGTATTTTGTTTAAATGATTTTGTGACAAAGCAATCTGATGTTTTAAAAATGTGTGAAAAATTCAGTTGATGTACTAAAACGCACAATCAAATAAATTAATGAATGAATTCACTAATCTGTGGCTACAGTCCAGTGGGCGATCCATGAGTGTGACAGTTTGCAAAAGCCACTGCCACAGATTTCACCAGCTTTCAGACTCGCTGCTCCTTCCCTGTGAGAGAGCCATTGGTGGGTGAGAGTGGTTGGACATGGTGAGGGAAGTGAGGGAGATGGCAGGATGCCAGGTACTCCTTTTTTTCATAGTGATGGTGGAGATACTGAAATAGGAAGTTGTAGGTGAGGGTGGCAGCACCTCAGTTAGCAAATGTTTTGATTGGGCATGGGCAAGCATATGGTGGCAGGAAGCTAAGTAGAGTGTGTTACCTGTGACTGATTCTGCTAGTCTGTCTCCTACCTCTACTGTTCCTGTTCCTGCTTTACTCCATAAAAAACCATAGCCCTACATGGGGCGTGTCACAGAGTGTGGTGGAGTGTGTTACCTGTGGCTGACTCTGCTAGTCTGTCTCCTACCTCTACTGTTCCTGTTCCTGCTTCACTCCATAAAAAACCATAGCCTGTAACGCTCACCTGATTCCCACGGAGGCGCTGATCCCGGCTGGGCTGCTATCGTTTCTTCAATTGAGAAGCGTAGAGCTCGGACGACTCTCAGGACTGGGCTTCCGCTTATCGAATGTCTGACTTGCAGGGTAAGTTTTCTGCAGGTGGAAGAAAAAGGGTTAATCACCGTTTGATGGGATTCCTTCTACCACCAATCAGCAGTTTCTCCCACAGCCTAGCTTTCTACTTGTTTCGGCGAGCTCTCACCTTAGGCGTATAAATGCTGAGCTCTCCATCCTGCGTCTGGTGCAGGGGTGCGTGGATTCCAGTTACGTCACTGGATGAGTTCAGTGTTGAGGCTCAAGTCTTTTGCGGCCTTAGTTGTGGCACTGGTGCTGGGATGCCAAAGAGCGATGCCGCCGTTACTGCACGAGCGGATGCCTGTAAGTATACTGTAGTCTTTAGGCTTTAAAAGATGGGCACCTCAATAATGTCCCTTTTCCTTTGTTTCAGGCCTCGGGATGCTGTGGGCGTAGTTTTCCGTTGCCGCTGCACGTGCCGATGCACGTAAGTATAATGTTCGTTGGCCGCTTTTAATGGCACCTCTAATAATCTCCTTTTTCTAGTTTTCAGGTGCCGGGATGCTGCGGGCTTTATATCCGTTGCCACTGCACGTGCCGATGCACGTAAGTATAATGATCGTTGGCTGCTTTTAATGGCACCTCTAATAATGTCCTTTTCCTAGTTTTCAGGTGCCGGGATGCTGCAGGCTTTATATCCGTTGCCACTGCACGTGCCGATGCACGTAAGTATAATGATCGTTGGCCGCTTTTAATGGCACCTCAAATAATGTCTTTTTCCTGTTTTTCAGGTGCCGGGATGCTGAGGTTGATGTGGCCGCTACTGCGCGTGCAAAAACTGGTAAGTTAAGATGAATGCGACTGCCTTCACCCGAACCCCTTTTTAATTATGTCCTTTGCCTTTCAGGTGCAGAGAAGCTGCCGAAGAGAAGGCCGCGGTTAGCTCCGTTGCAATCACGGATGGATCAGGTAAGCGGGCGTGGCTGCGAGCGAGTTGCACTTTTCTAACCTTATGTTTATTCTTTGCAGGTTTTGCCGGTGACTGGATTCCGGGATCTGGTAAGTATTGTTCTGTGTCTTTCTTCATCCACAGGTTGCTGCGCGGAAGCTGAAGATGACTCTGGACCTGGAATGCAGGAGCCGACTCGGTGAGCGTCCTGCTGCTACTGCAGAATAACACGAAGCACGTGTTTTCCATCGGGCGTGGTTTAAATAGCAGAGAAGTGCTTCCAGTGTGTGTTCTTCCACCGGTTCCACCCAGGTAAGAAAAGAGTTCCTGAATGGAGGGAATAGTTCCTCCCAGCCCTGATGGCTGGGGACTTCAACCAGACTGGTTTGTTCTGGGTAAATATGCAGCATGGTCTGCCTCAGGTAAGTCCACCCAAGCATTATTACACTGTTTATCAATATGAGCCCGGCGCCGGGACTGAAACCCTTCATGAGCCTGGTGCCAAAGGCGCCAGGACACGGTCCAAAGGGCCCCTGTAGGGGTCTGCTGGGTCCAGAGTAGTTGAAGACGGGTCTGCTTCCGAGGGCGCTGGGCCAGTCCTGGCCCCTCGGGAGTAGCGCCCATGACAAGCCCCATGCGGAGCGTGTCACAGAGTGTGGTGGAGTGTGTTACCTGTGTTTGCTGTGTTGGGCATGTTTTGTGCGTGGACATTATTTGCAGGACTTTGGACTACTGGATTCTTGGAGGTGAGCCTTGTTCATTGCTTGTTGTCCTTCCCTTAAAGAACCTCATCACAGCATTTTAATCATTGTCATTACTCAGAAAAGCTTTGCGCTGCTCGCAGAGGGCGCTGCGAAACAGGCGAAGCATATCAAGGGGATCAATTCCAGCTATATGGGGACTCGAAGTGCTACTGCAGCTGCCTCTTCATTCAACCTGACCTCCGCTGCTTTGTTTTCTTCATCAAACGCCCCTCAACCCAACACTAGGCATTGTATAGCAGATGATAGGACTGGAGCAGCCATAGGAGCGATATCGCGAACAGCAGAAATGGAGGGGCTAAGATCGCTTACCTTACATCCACTGTTCGTCCCTTGCTATCTCCGGACGAGCCCCCCTGCTCTTGTGCCCACGCCCGCCCCCTGAACAAGTGGTTAAATCTTGCCTGTGAAAGATATTTCGGATTAGTAATAACAAAGCTACTAAATCTCTGTTCTATTCTAAATCGCCAATCAAAATCAGTGATTATTATCCTAAGTTACAGGCTCTTCCTGTCCCAACTTTGGTCATCGGCTCTACCTTGGCTCCACCCCCTTGCGACCAGCCAGTCTATGGGAGGCAGAGTTGTCTGCATCTGTCCCCTGCCTGGGCTCCAAACCTATTGTGTCAGTTTCATCAGTGTTGGGGGTGGGTACTGGGTCTGGCTCTGGTTCTGGTTCTGGTCCTGATTTTCCCCCACCTCTGTCAACACTGCTGCACAACGGAGATGCCTACGGCGAAGATGTAGATCCTACATATGGTGGTGTAGGACGTAAGCCTTTGCTCCTTCTTCTACACCTGCCACTACCACTCCGGATGTTGCCATGCCCAATCGGGTGGTTGTTTCTGTGGTCGGTCACCCTTCTACTGCCCTCTTGGATTTAAATGTGTCTTGTCCTCTTGATGATCCTCCTGACGATCCAGATGATCCACTTCACATCCATGAGGGCACTCCTCGGCATAATCTGCCCTCCAACCCTCATACCTCATCCATTTCTTCACGGTCGAGTAGCCACAGCATCAATAGCTGTGACTCTGTGTCAATGTGTGCTGCTTTGCAAAGCCTGCTGTCTTCTCTTCTTACTCGATCGAATCTGACTTTATTTGATCTTAAGTAACAGGACACTGCCATGACTGCACACACTTCTACTCTTAAATCATGCAGTCCTGGCCCTAGCTGGTCTAGTGAAAAATATTGGGCAACACCTTGATCACCTGACATCTATATCAGCTGTTCCTATTCAACTCAAGTCTACCTCATGGGCTAACATACCAATGCATCAACCAGCGGTGCCCAAGGAGGTTATTCAAGCCCAGAAAGTCAACTAAGTTAACACTGGCCCATCAGGGCTGCCCATGGTCCCCGATGTTTTAAATCCTAGCATTAGAACCTCTAGCGATCTATGTAAGGCAACAATATGAAGAGATCGGGGTTCACACTAAGGGGAGACCGCACTTGATATCACTGTATGCAGACAATGTGCTGCTGTACCTCCGGTACCCGGAGGAGAACCTACATTATATTTTGGAGGTAATGGAGCGGTACGCGACACTCTCCGGCATAGCGTTTAACCCCATAAAATTGTGCATGTTTCCCTTAGGAAGATACAAAGGAGTCCCACAGGAAAATTTACCAATTTTTCTGATAGCCTGGGAGACCAGAACGTTTAGATACCTGGAGATCAACATATATCACACGATAGGAGACAAGCACAAATATAACACGGAAAAAGAGGTAGAAAACATTAAAAACAGCATGGGGTTCTGGGCGAAGCTCCCCCTAGCCATGGTGGGGAGGGCGGCTTTGCTGGAGATGGTGGTCTTGCCCAGGCTACTACACTTTTTTGTAAACATCCCACATATGTTGCCCAGACGCTTTTTTATTAAACTTCAGAGTCTACGCAGGGGCTTTCTTTGGCACAACACCAGAAATAGAATTGCCTTATGGAAATTACAGAACACGTATGACAGAGGTGGTATAAACTTGCCGAACTTTGAGATATACCACTTGGCCGGGCAACTACAATATGTCGCCAGGAGGCTGTCGGAAGACACGATGGCAGAATCTAGACTGCTAAGGGATGAATGTGACCCATATTTTATGAAAGAACTCATTTGGCTACCCAAATCAGAGCTAAAAGGGCGATCGAGATTGCTGGAACTAGGCTGGAAGACATGGCACAAGGTATGCCGGGCTATGGGTAACCCGACCCCATGCTTCCCGCAGACACCACTTGTGACGCTACTCGGGGTGGATGAGCAACTAAGAAAGGGGATTCGTAAACATTGGGAGCCGGTAGCTTAGCAACTCTCGGAGATATATGGCAAGAAGAGAAGGCATTGGATTTCCAAACGATAGTTGATGAAACTGGGTTACACCCAGGGCAATACATCACTTATACCAGAGTGGTCAATCGGGTGAAGGGGACATGGTCCGAAATAGTGCTAGCAGAACAACCTGACATAGCTATAGAAACGATATATGATATCTTGGAAGGAGGGCATGTGGTATCCCAGATCTACGAACTGGTGATGTCTAGCGTGGGTAAGGAGGTGTCCCAGCTGAGACTGGATTGGGAGGAGGATGCGGGAGTGCCCATGCAAGACGGGCAATGAGAAAGGGCACAGAGATACCACAAAATGATGTCCAGAAATGCGAAGCTGCAACAGATCCAGCTGCACATAACCCATAGGGCATACATGACCCCACGGAAGATCACCAGATTTGGTAGCACAGAAGTACAAACATGCCGCAAGTGTGGGGAGGTGGATGCGGGGATGATTCATATGTTCTGGGCATGCCCGGAGGTGGGAAAATTCTAGGGGGAAGTTAACCAACGTCTAACTGAGAAGGGAATTAAGCTGGATGCATAATCCATGTAGGCATGCATGTTAGGGGGTTTCACCAGACCACGCAACTTCAAAAACGTGAGCAAACTCAAGGACCTGGCCTATATTCTGGCTAAACTGAGAATTGTATGAGCTGGAAAACAAGCCACAGACCCAGAATAGAGGTATGGTGGCATGATCTGCTGAAATGGGCCGATGTCGAAACAGTACTATGGTATGAGGCAGCCAGCAGAGGGGAGGAAAACGAAGTGGGACCTCTGATAGCATGGAGACAACTGGTGGCCACATTGTCGGGATCCACCCAAACCAGCCCAAGTGAACATGATACATCCGAGAGCAGCGAAGGGGAAGAGCCCCCAGACATGACATTTGGAGGAATAATGGAGGAAGCTCAAGTTAAGGGGGGAGGAGGGAGGATGACAGTAATAAAGATATGCAAATGTATGCTAAGAAGCCTGAAACTGAAACTGTCGGGATGGTGGTTGTTATTTGTTTGTTGTAAAAACCAATGAAAATTGTTTTTAAAAAAAATAATAATAATAAGTTAACACTGGTCCATCACAGGAAAAAAGGAAGGTTATTTGTCAAGCAATTAAATATGCAAACAAAAGACCAATTATGTCAAAGTCTGGGCCAGGCTCCAACTCTAGCCTCAACATCAGCTCATCAGTGGAAAGGCCACTTCGGCTCCTTTGGTTGTCACCCTATTGTTACCTATTTTCCTTGAACTTTAGGATTAAATACTGTCTGCAATAATGCTATATTGGGCCCTCAAGTTGTTCCTACTCAGGCGATGCCCTGCAATGGTGATCCATCTCGTCTGGTCAACCACCTGGCTCCACTTATCGATATCACTGAGTCTCCTACTCCTAATTCTGTCAACCTTGTGAGTTGGAACAACTGTGTTGTCCAGACCTCTTTTTGTATCTCAGACCTGAAATCTCCACTGAGCGCCTCTACTGCAGTGCCTGTTGCTGCCAGCACGGTAGGCCACAAGCCTCTGGTTGATGTTCCTCTTACCTCCTCGTCTACTCTTCCTATTGTCGGCCTCAAGAAAACATGCAAGCATTAAATTAACCGAAGAAGGGGGTGGGGGCAACAAACAAGAACAATCTGGTGAACGACTTTCCCACTGTGTATAATCTAAAACACTTGTTTGCTATACCTACAACTACACCTCCTCCCAAAGCTCGTACTGGCCCAACAGTCTGTTCTGCACCTACACCAGAGGTCCATTCCTTAGTTACATCTATTGGGACTGAAACCGGTTCTAATAATGCCTGCCCACCTACGGGGCCCACCGAAAAGGCGCTGCAAATCAGGAGCCTTTTCTGTAGAGACCGATCTGACTTTTTGAATAGGGCCCAAGTATTGGACTTGTTCCATTCCATCATCCCGCTTCGCTCCATCAGCAGCAATGACATTAAGGCCGTACTGAAATGTGGGGGTGCTGATTATGTCACCTCATTTGTTTATTTGTCCTTGGACACCATGGTTGATTATGTCATTGATCATTCGCAATTGTTTTTCAGAGTTGGATATGAATGTGCTGCTTTGAGTTGTAATATCCTTCTATCTCTGACTTATGCAGGTGTTCCGGTGGGAAGGACGAAACCCGTCACTAGCAATCGCTCAAAAGAGTTTTCACCATTTAATCCAGTGGGCGCCTCCTGTGCTCTACCTGATCCCAACCCTGTTACAACTAACATCTTACAGGGCTGTGGGTTGCCCAATATGGGTATGGGGGAGGCAGCGGCTGGTACCGCTAATAAGGACACCCATTCGGAGTGGCTTGCAGGGTTGGTTCGAAAGAAAAACCTGAGGCATCCCTAACCACTCCTCTCTCCTCATAAGCTGGAACACTAGGGGGCACAAACATCTGTTTGAACAGGATGGTCTGTTTGATCACATGGATTGTTTTAGTGTTCTAGCTTTTCAGAAGACTTGGATGGTTGACCCGTTGGTGTTGGACGGGTGGGCAATACTTCAAAAGCCTGCAATTAAAACGACTCTGGGCAGGCCGAAGGGTGGTCTTGTCTTGGGTGTCAAAAAACCTCTGTGACTGACTGAGATTCAATGCCACTCACCTAACATTCTGATTGGTTGATTGTCTCTGAATAACTTGCTTGGGTCTCAGGATATTCTGTTTATTAACATATACGACCCTCCATATGCTGTCCCTCATAGTGCTGTTATGAAAGATCTGGTTGGGTGACTTGACTCAGAGATTGATGTCCTCACTACTTTCTTGGTTGGGAAGTCTAGGATTCCTAGTGCTCATGATCCTGAGACCAGGAACATGGAAGTACATTATATTGGCCCCAGAGGATCAAGATTTCAGTCTTTCCATAATTCAATGCTAAAAAGTTGTTTTCCATCCAAGCCTTGAAAGCATCGAAAATCTTACCAACCATCAATGAGTCGGCTTCATAGGATCCAGACATTCCAGGATGACTTTCCTATGATTCTATCTCTCGACATGATGTGTCCTAGCTATAGTGATCGCAACACAGGATCTGTAGCCCTCAATAGAGCAATGACTAGAGTGAGTTGGAATCCTGCTAGAATCGAGGCCGCGACGGTAACTGCACGTAGGGTCTTTTCTGATTTTCCAATAACAGGGCCCGTTCCTACCTCGGCAGAGGACATAGCCCTGCGTCTTGCAAAAATAACACAATTTGAGGGCCTTACAGCTCAGGTTTCTGAGAGCGTCTCAATGGTTATTAAGGGGAGTAATCGGAGGGCCGTCGGTCCTGCTAACATACACAGACACGACGGGACGTGGCTTGAGCTCATGCCGTGAGGACGCTTTCAACCGCGGCTCCTGCTCTGATCCTGGAAAGATCCTGCGTTCTTTAAATAAAAGGCAAGACCGAGCGACTTGACCCGCACTGGTGGCTCCGACAAGCGTTTCCCCAGCCCCCGGACACGCAAATCCTAAAATCGGAGTGTGGGCAGGAGAAAAGACGACGGCAAACCCGAGACCCCCCGGGCTTCAAGATGGCCGATGCGGTCTCGGCTCGGCAGTGAGGGGGAGGAGCGGCTGGAAGTTCGACTTTGAGTGAGCCCGCCAGACACACCGAGAAGGCTCGGCAGAGGACATCGAGGGACACAGAGACCGGCCCGCCAGCTGGAGGGACCTGGTACACACAGGAAGACCCCGGAGGAGATAAGAAGTATGTGGTGCGCCCGCACATCTGAGGCCCACCAAGAGAGCCACACTACACGCAGAGGGGCTGGGTCCCGGTGACTCCTGGACATAATTTGTCGTGGTCACCCATGTAACAACGAACGACTCAGGGACATTATTTGCTGAAGGTACTGGATGGGTCAAACATTGAAACAAGGCTCTTGGGGCAGCGTACCGAAGCACACCGCATGCTATACTACACAGATCCTGGGGCCTATAACCTCTATAAACCGCGAGCGGCTGGTCCCCAGACGCAACACGTGAACCACCAGGTGCAATACTACCCTTGCAAGACCACTACATCCCTCTCCACTCTCAACCATCACTGGGGCCATGCCATCCACGAAACAAAAAAAGGAAACAAAGATCATGGACTCCTTCAATGCCAAACAGAAAGGGCAACCACAGGCCGCCCTAGAAGCACAAGCACAACCCGCAAAGAGCCCCGCTAACAGTGACAATCAGGTGCTCAAAGCAATTGCAGCTTGTGTACCTTCATCGACACCAGAATTGGGGAGATCAAGTCGGACATGCAACTGATGAGACAAGATATGAGAAACCTCACAGAAAGAGTCACCACAGCCGAAATGACCCTGAAGGAGACAGCAGGAACCACCAGCGACCTGGAGAGGCGACTGACGGAGCTCGAAAGGAAGAACGCAGCACTGGAAGCCCGAGCAGAAGATGCCAAAGGGTGAGCCCAGCATAATAACATACAGGTTCTGGGGGTTCCGGAGGGAATAGAAGGGCCCAACCCAACAGACTTCATTGAAAACATGATACTAGATTGGAGCGGAGAAATTGTCGCAGGGGTTCACGGTGGAACGTGCCCACAGATCACTACAAAAAAGGCTGCCTCCGGGTTCGCATCCGCGACCCATGAGAGCTAGGATACTGAACTTCCGCGATAGGGAAATCATTCTGAGGTTCTCCAGAGAGGGAGGAGAGATCTGCCGGGATAACGCCAAAATAGCCATATACCCGGACTACACCCCAGCGGTTCAGAGAGGCCGGAACTCCTTTGTGCCAGTTAAGCTGAAACTCAGGAAACTGAACCTCAAATATATGCTCATGTACCCGTCCCGCCTCAAGGTCCTTTACAAAGGGCGTTCTGTCTTTCTTGAAACGCCTGCCGCGGCCAACATGTGGCTGGAGCACAACAACCTGGACGATGGCCGTGAAGCTGTTACATGAGGAACGTTGATTCAGACAGCCATGGGGTGGGGGGAGGAACGCATCAAGTGAAGCCTGCTCGGGCGCAAAAGAACATTGAGATGACCGCCACAGTATTTTATGAGGCAGGGGCAAGCGGGGGCCTCCGACTGGGCGAAGGCGCACACCCACGAACCGTTCAGTGTCGGCTGGTTGTTGACACACCACAGCCCGCACGCCTTGGCCCTGGAGGGCCAGTCAGTTGCGGTGGCGCCCGAGCGCCACGGACACAAGGTGGCTGCTGAGCGCAGTTACCCAGTTCTAGTCCTGGTTTGGTTATTAATTTGTTTGGTTTTGGTTTGTTCTTATTATGCAAGCAATGAGATCTCAACGCAAAATGAGGCATGTAGCATGAGGGGCGAGAGTACTACTGCAGGTTGTGGGGCGGGGGGTGAGCTCGGCTGGGGCAAGCGAATGGCTTGTCTGCTGGGGTGAGGTCAGTGGCTGGATGGCTCTGGATCCAGCCGGTGGGGTTGCACGTGCCGAAATGGCCAATAACATTAGAATCCTAACATGGAATGTTCGGGGCCTGGGCACCTACATGCGCAGGAACAGAATTAAATCCTTCCTTAACAGGAAGAAGGTGCCCATAGCCCTGCTCCAAGAAACCCACTTGACCCAACAAACCCTGGGGGTGCTGAGGGACCACTGGGACGGGCAGTGCTATGGGGCTCCCTACTCCAAATACGCCCGGGGGGTGCTTGTCTGGATCAGCCCTTTGGTCCCGTTTAAGGTGTCAAGCTGGGAGGCGGACTGGGAGGGTCGCTATTTGCTTGTGAGGGGATGGATCGAGCAGACCTAAATTTGCATAATAAACTCATACTTCCCCAACCATGGAATCCCAAAGCACCTAGACACACTGGGAGCCAAACTAGTTGGCTGCCGGGACAGCCTCTGCATCTGGGGGGGCGACTTTAATTGTGTGAGGGACTGGGAACTGGACAGATCTAGATCACCAGTAGCCAGAAACGATGCGGAGACCGGGGCACTCAACGCGCTGATAGAATCCCTAAACCTGGTCGATGTGTGGCGAGAACTCCACCCAATGGACAAAGAGTAATCGTACTTCTCTGCCCCCCACGCCTTGCGCCCCAGGATAGACTACATATTCGTGCCCAAACATTATCAGCCGCAAATGGACTCTGCCCAATACTTGGGCAGGTCAATATCGGACCACTCCATGCTGCAGGTGCTGTGGACAATGAGGGGTCCCAGACCACCTATACCGCTGTGGTGCATGTCCCCGGATGCCCTGACAAACCAAACATTTGCAGAGGAGTTACGGGACAAGCTAGAAGGGTACTTGGAAACAAATGTGGGCAGTGTAGAACACTGCGGAACGGTGTGGGAAGCAATGAAGGTCGTTGTCAGGGGGGAGGCTATTGCAGGAGCCGGCGGCATACGGAAAACACTAAGGGCGGAACTTGAAAAAGCAGAAGAGGAAATAAAACACAGGGAAACCAATACTACGGGAACACGGGGGGGAGGAGGAAGAACTAGCATTGCTGCGAGGGAATTGTTCGGTGGCATGGGGCAGGCTCTCCAAGTTCGATTTCACAGTTAAAACCGCCAAATCACACGCTGAAGGCGACAAACCGGGCAGGCTGTTAGCATGGCTATGCCGGAGGAAACACCGAAGGCACCAAATCATCGAGATAAAGGACGAAACAAGCACGACACATAAAACGCAGCAAGACATAAATGACACTTTCCGTGACTTCTACTCCCGCTTATACAGCCACAACCACCAAGTGGCAAACTCGGACATATTAGACACTCTAGATGAAATAGGCCTTCCCAAAATAGAGGACACGCACAGGGAGGCCCTAGACGCTGAAATAACGGGTAAGGATATCACTGAGGCAATCAGGTCCCTCGCCTCCGGCAAAACATCGGGCAGCGACGGACTCCCCACACAGTTCTATAAAACATATGCTGATGTCATCACCCCCGTCCTGCTCGAGTTCTACCAAGAAGCATTCACCAATGGGGTATTACCGGGGTCTATGAGAGAAACACAAATTGTCCCAATACCGAAGCCCGGAAAACCGACTGAAAGCTAAGACTCATACCGCCCTTTGGCGATGTTAAATTATGACGTCAAAATCCTTACCACAGTCCTTGCCAAACGCCTGAATAGAATAATTGGGGATATAATACACAGTGGTCAAACGGGCTTTATACCTGGGCGCAGCACTGCCCTAAACCTGCGCAGACTGCAACACATCCTGGCGCAGACTGAGGGCTCCCAGAAGGAATACGCTATACTTTCTTTGGACGCAGTTAAGGCGTGTTATTCAATCTATTGGGAGTGGCTGTTAGCGACATTGAGGGGGTTTGGATTCGGGGAGGCCTTCATCAGCTCGGTTCGTATTCTGTACACTAATCCTAAGGCCAGGGTCAAAATGGGGAGGTTGGTGTCTGCCACCTGGGATATTGAGATGGGGACAAGGCAGGGCTGTCCACTCTCCCCAATGCTGTATGTCCTGGCTCTTGAACCCATAGCGATATACCTAAGGAAGCAATACTTAGATGCGGGCATCTGGGTCGGGGGTGCGGGCACTGACTACCGCTTGACGTGGATGATGTCCTTCCATATGTCAGAGACCCGCACTTAAACGTCCCGGTAATCCTAGATATACTGGACAACTATGCCAAGGTTTCTGGAATCAGCTTCGGCAGGTCTAAATCCTGCATATTCCCAATTGCTGGCCTAAAAGGGAGAGACCCCAGCATGCTGCCTGCAGTAGGTCTCCAATGGGAGACTGTCTCATTTAAATACCTGGGGGTCAACATTAAACACTCGCCTGAACAAATACACTAAAATAATACGGCTAGGGTGTTGCATGGCATGAGGAACTCTATGAAGTTCTGGGCCAGGCTACCGCTATCACTGCTAGGTAGAGTCGCCATCACCAAGATGATCATCCTCCCGAGGTTCCTATACTTCTTTAGTAACGTGCACTATTACGTCAAAGCCTCCTGCTTCCGCACACTGGAGGGGCTGATCCGGGGGTTCCTATGGGGTGCCGCTCGCCACAGACTCTCAATGAAGACCCTATACCTGCCATATGACCGGGGGCGTAAAGCTGCCAAACCTAGAAAAGTACTATCTGGCGGCCAACTTAGCCATGTGTCAAATGGCTGTCTGATGACCCCACCTCAGAGACTGTCCTGCTACAACAGCTGGTTGCGCCCCTCACACTAACAGAAATACTCTGGGTAACCCTCGGGGCTGCGAAACACACTCCAATGGTGGTGACACTGGGGCGGAAGATATGCAAAAGAACGCGAGCAGTACTGGGGACCACACATCCTTATACCCCAGAGATACCAATAACGGCAGGTGCATGCCAGGACAGTTCGGATCTGGCGGCTCTGCGAAAATGGGAAGGGCATTGGATATACACGTGGGGGGACATGTATGACAAAGGGGTCTTCAGGGAATTCAGCTCAATACGGGAGCGGGAGGGGGTCCCCGGTGGGCAGTTCCTGTAGTATCAATGGGTCCAAAAGGTGGCCAGAGATGGCTGGAAGGGCTGGCCGGACGAGCCGCAGGCTGAACTAATTCTTACCCTAATGTACAACCTTGATGGTGGCTGGCGCCCAGTCTCTAGCCTATATAGCACGCTCATAGACACGCCCAACCCCAAGAGTGCAGCATTGAAAGAACAATGGGAGGCAGACCTGGGCACGACATTAACAGAACGGGATTGGGAGAAGGCACTGAGCTACCCCAACGCAGTCAAACTAATACAACTAAACGTCCTGTACTGCACCTACATGACCCCACACAGAATAGCCACCTTCAACAGGCGCGCCAGCTCGGTTTGCCCATGGTGCGGTAGGGAGGAGGCAGACATGATACATATGTTTTGGGGTGCGAGCGGGCGAGGGATCTTTGGGTGCGGATAGAACAAGCCTGTAGAGCTGCTGGCGTCGCCCGGTATGAGTGGTCACCGAAGGAGTGCCTGCTTGGTGCTTACCCCAGGATCAGCAAACATAAGCATGTGCATAAACTCATGGACCTCGCATGCATCCTGGCCAAGAGAACCATTGCCATGTCATGGAAGAGGGCTGGGTGGCCACGGTATCAACATTGGCATAGGGAATTCGAGAGGCGGGCGGAGGCTGAGACTAAGGTATGGGCGGAGGCGGTAAGCAGGTCAGAGGTGCATGGTAGTGAGAAATGGGTTGCCTGGAAAGCACTAGTATGGGACATGTTTCACCTTTCCGACGACAAGCCTCCATGAACGAACTGCACACCATGATGAGCACTCCCCCCATGCCTGGGTGGCAAACTGCCCACCCCCACCATGCGTGAACTGGAGGGGTTGCCCCCAAGAAGGGCAAGAACGGCACCCCGGATGAGGAGACATCCGCCTGTCCTCATGTTTCACATACCAAGACTGTAACAAGAATCGCTTGTTTTGTTTGTTTGTTTTTTGTTTGTTTGTTTGATGGTTATTATTTAAAACTGGCACTACTGCATAATTAACCTCTTGTAACGCAAATGTCTTTTACCAAAATGCCAACAAAAACATTTAAAAATAAAAGATACACAGACACAACTATGATAAAACTATCCGTGGCAAAAAGAGATCGATTCGCAAAGAGTCGCTGAAATTTTCACACGAGTTGGTTGACCCAGAGGCGCATGCTGAAGGCAGGAGGCTGATTAAGGCCACCTGATGTAAATGGATTAGACTCCACAAATATTCAAGAGAATGTCAAAAGTGGCACGACCTGGTGATGACAACAATTAACCACATCATGAGAAAATTGTGGCATATTGTTAATGGCCAGAACTCTCCTCCCTTAAGAACTTCACAGCGTTCTGAGCATGAATGGATCGCCTACATTTCATCCACCCTGGGACATTCTCAAACAAGAGAGCCTCTTGTCCCCAGTGAGGTCAGGCATTGGAGATTCAGGAAAGAAATTCAGGCGGTTGCTGGGTTTACTGGTGTCAGCAAATCCTTCAGAGAGCCGGGGCCAGACGGCTTTTGCAATCTGATCCTCAAGGCTGTTATCTCCCTATGAGCAAAGGTCCTCCATCATCGATTTAGCTGTATTGCTATTATCCTGATTCTCCCTTGTTCTTGGCACGATAGCATTCTGGTTCCAGTCTACAAGAAGGGTGATCCCGCTGATCCCTGAAAATGATCGCCTTCTGGCCATGTTGGATGTTTCATCCAAGATCTTTGCCTGGATTCTATTGGATGAGCTGACCAACTGGGCAGAGGCTAGTAACATCATTCCCTGGAATCAAACTGGTTTCAGAAAGGGCTGCTCGACATCTGTTAACATCCTGGTGCTCTCAACTATTATTGAGCAAGCACAGATAATTCACAAGAGACTTATATAAGCAGTATTTATAGATTACAGTGCTACATTCGATACAGTTGACTGTGCCAGGCTGTGGGGGAAACTGGATAGCTGGGGATCCCGTCTGGTTTGTTAAAGATGATTATGTTGTTTCCCGCTGAGACCCGTATAAAAATAAGGGTTGAGGGCCATGGGGGAACGTCTACCTGGATATACACGGATGTTGGCCTGAAGCAAAGTTGCATCATAGCCCCCATCCTTTTCAACCTATACCTCTCTGATACGGGGTTAGCTTTGGTTGATCCAAGCTGCCTCCCGCCAAAGCTTGGCGATATAGTGGTATTATGGATGGGGTACGCAGACGACATTGTCATTTTGGAACTCATTCCAGGTGGCCTCCAAATATCATTGGATAAACTCAACTCCTACTCGGCCCTGAATTCTCTCAGGGTAAACAATGCAAAAACCAAGATCATGGTCTTTGAGATCTCCCATAGACGTGCAGTCAAAGCAAGTTGGAATTTGAAGGGAAATACAATTGAGGTTGTAAGTCAGTGTGTTTACCTTGGCATTGTTCTTGAAGCCAATCCAAGAGGCAAGTCCCACCTGAGTGGTCTAAAGGTGCATTCTGCTAGAATTGTGGGCACTGTCTGCTCCTTCGCGAGCCGGGGAGGAGGTTTACCGGTGGGAACCATGCTCAAACTGTTTAGGGCACAAATTGTTTTCATCCTTTGCTATGTAACTGAGGTCTGTGGCCTGGGCTCACTGGGGGTTTTGACTAAGATTGAAACCAAATTACTCAGGCGTCTCTTGAGACTGCCGTCTTATGTCCAGGCAGAGATGATCACCCTGTAGTTTGACCTCTTCCTGATTTGAGAGCGCATTTTGCTAAGTAGCTTGACGCTGTATTGGAGATTAGCACATGCCCGGAGTAACACTCTCTTGGGGATCATGTTTGAGGTATTTACTACCAAAGTCCTCTTTATGAAGCACTCCATCTTGGGAAAGATGCAGAGTCTTATTGACCAGTGGCTTGGGAGTACTCAGGAGGAACTTCTGATTCTGGGTTTGAATCAATTGAAGTGTGCGATGAGGGGTAACTTGCTGACTTTCAATCATAAACAAATGATTGTCACCTTGACCTCCAAGTCTATGGCTGATGGGTACTTTCCCTACATCTGTAAGTTTCTAGGTAATCACATTGTGTGGGACTACTTCGCCTTAAATTCAATGCTGTCAATACACTTGAGACTGTAGGCCGGGTGTCCAAAATACCAAGGGGGGGACAGACTATGTCACTTCTGTGGCGATGATGAGCTGGAAACGGTCCAACATCTCCTTTCACACTGCAATGCTATGGTCCAGCTGCGCAGTAAGGCCCTCAAAGCGTCAGAGTCTAAATTCTCTCTCCCCCCAGCTGTCCTAGGGGATTTCTTTGGTTTATAGACATAATTTCGAAATCAAAAATTTCGAAAGTCAAAAAGTCGAAAAAAAAATGTCGAAAAAAATAATGTCGAATTTATTTTTTATGACTTTTTTTTTTGAAATGGGGGGGTTCCCCCCCAACCCCCGTTTTTTTGTTTTTTTTGTTTTTACCTTTTTTTTAAATATAAACTAGAGCCCAAACAAAAATATCGAAAAAAAAAATAATTCGACATTTTTTTTTTCGACATTTTTGATTCGACTTTTTTGACATTCGAAATTTTTTTTTCGATATTATGACTGGACACCGATTTCTTTATGTCTGGTTCCCATGAGGGACTCAATGGGCCTCGTTACAACCTTTCAGGTCTGGACCGCGGTGATTCTGTGACCGCGGTAACAAAGTTTCCGCGTCCGCAAGGTTGCGGAAAGACCATCCGATTACATGCAGTCGGTCGCGCGCACCACACAGACGCAGAAACGTTGTTACCGCCATCAGGGAAAAAGCCACGGAAATGGACATAGCGCTGCCACAAGTAGTGCAAAACCCGTGTCCTCCACCGTCGCCACGAACACGGAACCGGAAATACCATGATCGCCAAAACAGGAATCAGGGAGGCGGCCATCATATAAAGCACAATCCATTGCCATCCAGAGTCAGCACAAGCAGAATCCACACTGTGAGAAACCAAAAGGGACCACCAGCATGTCTGCCAGGATTCCAGCCCAAAGGCAGCACAAACAGCACTTTTGTGAGGCAGAGCTAACCGTTCTGGTGGCGCACATAGTGGAGCATGCAGAGATGCTGTTCAGTGCCGATCAACGGCGTGCCACACAGCAGCGGAGGAAGGAAGTGTGGGCGGAAGCAGCACGCAAGTGCACCGCTGTGGGCGTGAATGTGAGGAGTGTAAAGGACTGCCACAAGCGGTGGGACGACCTCAGGCTGAGGGTTCCGGACCTGATCTCCACACACCGCCAACACAGCAGTGGGACAGGTGGAGGACCCCCTTCCCCACTGAGGCTGCAAGTATGGGAGGAGCGTTGCAGCAGTGTCCTCCACCTTGAGGGCATCCATGGGATCGGGGAGGATGAGGCAGGAGTGAGCCCACCTGCAGATGCTGGTAAGTGGTCAAACATGAATGCCATATGAGTATATGTTGATGGCATGACTGGGCCAAAGGACCCATTAACAAACCCCCCCCCCAGGCAGTGCATGACTGGGCCAAAGGACCCATTAACAACCCCCCCCCAGGCAGTGCATGACTGGGCCAAAGGACCCATCATGATCCATATGGCAACCAATATCACTACAATGCATACCCCCAACAAGCAGATGCATGTAACTCCCACCATTAAATGATCAACCTGTATGATGCATGTGATGCACCCATCAGGCACCACCACATAACTAATTGCATGTCCTCTGTGACCCCACAGCCGTATCAAGTAACAGTGATACTGCACAACAGCCCAGGCAATCAGCACCGGCACGTGTCCAAGCCAGCGACACTGCACAGGAGGATGCTGCCAGCAGTCGGCATCTCTGCCCCCAGTAGCAACTGCAACACATGTGCCGGGCACCATCACCGACATCCCCACCGTCTCCACGCTTCCTGACGTTGCGTGTGCTGCACAGGTGCCACGGGCACCCATCATGCCCACCCAACCCACCACAGAAAGCAGCTGCACTGCAGAGGAGGCAGCATGTAGTGACAACAGTGCCTCGGCAGCGCAGTCTGATACTGGGCCACACAGGGAGATGCCCACATTGGATGACTTTGAATCCTTCCATCAGCTGGAGTTCAGCCCCACATCACTCCGAAGTCCCATGAGGTCACCCACCCCATCAATGGCAGAGCTAAATTCCCGCATGCAGTGGATGGAGGGGCAGCAGGCTACCCTCACCCAGCTGGTGGAGAGGCAGCTCGAGGAATCTAGGCTGCAGAGGGAGTGCTACAGCACGTCAGTATGTCGCCTCTCAAGGTCCATTGGACGCTCTGCCAGTACTATAGTCACCCTGGCACGCCATGTGCGGGAGGGCAATGACAACACCTCCAGGCTCATAGAGTCCATGTTGATTGGCCAACAGGCAAATATTGCACATATGCCATCTATTCCTGATTCTGTGCCATCCAATACCACCACCCCATCCAGCTCCATCACTGCCAGTCCAAGGAGGCACTCGAGTCGGCTAACGGGGCTCTCAGGCAAGGATGCACAAGCACAGAAGCGCACACGGAAATTATGGCATGTGTGTCGGGCACTGCAGGACACATGTGGACTTGAATGGTGTGAGGGGTGGGTACGTTTGGGAGGTGGGGGAGGTCATTTGGGGGTTTGAACATTGGGGCCTGGTTGGGGGTGGATACGTTTGGGTGATGGGGGAGGTCGTTTGGGGGGTTTGAACATTGGGCCTGGTTGGGGGTGGGTACGTTTGGGTGGTGGGTGGGCACGGATGCACAGCTTCCCTAACCATTGCACCTCCTTCCCTGTTGTTAATTCATCAATATATCATCATTTTAAAAAAACATACATGAGTGGACATCTATAATTTCATTTGCAGTACAACAATTCATTTATTGGCATCACCATATCCATGCATTGCTGTGAATGTGCTGTGTCTCAAAAGTAAATGCGAATCAGTTCATCCCGTGCTCTTTGTCCATCTAGTGTACCCCCAGGAGGAGGTGGTGCCATCCCATCCCCATCCCCATCCCCATCTTCTTCATCTGCATCTGGGGGCATTGGGATGTTCCTGCGCAGGCAGAGATTGTGCAGCATGGCACATACGAGCGTGATTTTATCCGTCTTCACTGGGCTGTACAGCAGTGATCCTCCAGATCTGCTCAAACAGCGGAACCGGGCCTTCAGCAGTCTGAATGTCCTCTCAATCATTGCACATGTGCGGACATGTGCCCTATTGTACGCCTCTTCATGCCTGTTGCTTGGCCTCCGTACAGGTGTCATCATCCATGGCATGAGTGCATGTCCAGCATCACCTACATCTACATGGGATGTAGATGGGGGGGGACATGTCAGTGTTTGTGGTATCATGTCTTCATCTGATGCTGTGCCATCTTGTGTCATTGTTCATTCATGCATATGTGCCATGCAGTGGTTGTTTGTGCTCTTTGGCCATCACAGAGGACGTTGGCAACTGGACATTGGCCAACGCATTGGTGTGCATGTGTACTCTGCCCTGCGGGTGACATTTGATTGTGAGTATGGCATTGTGCAGTGATGTGCACACATGGCAGAGTCACTCCACTGTGATGAAGTAGTCGATGCAGGACGTCTCATGTTTTAGGGCAGTGTTCCATATTGTGGGTGGGTGTTTGCAGTGGCACAAGGTGTATGGGACAGTGATAGTATCGGCTGTGTGTGTCATGTGGCAGGGTGTGTACGGGCACACTGTGGTGACCTGTCATGTGTTGCTTTGTGATGTTTAGGATCCGCTGTCTACTCAGTTGATGGCCGGGGGCGGGGTGGGGGGTGATGCATGTGCAGTCACAGCAGCACACTCACATTGCTCATTGGCCTGGACACACACACACCACTTCAACATGGTCGGTGCATTGGCAGCTGTACTCACCCAATAGCCATGTGCTTTGTCCGGCATAGCGTTCCATGTACCGTGGCAACGTGGAATTCCGCAGTACCATTGAGTCATGGGTTGAGCCTGGGAAACGTGTGCAGCAGTGTGTTATCAGTTGCGTGGCATCACATACCATATGTACATTCAGCGAGTGATACTGTTTCCTATTGTGGAACACCATCTCAATTGCACGTGGCACTGTCAGCTCAATGTGGGTCGACTGCACCTATGCAATTTGGCATGCCTGCTATGGGATGGAAGGCCAACTTGGTGGCAATGACCTCGGGGAGGGTACGGGGTAGGGCTATCTGTTCCGATACATGGCGCAACAGGGCAACCAGTACCTGTACCATGATATTTGAGAAACAGGGTTGTGATATGCCGTGCAGCTCACCAACTGTGTGTTGATAGGTGCCAGTGCCAAGGAAATGCAGTACAGACACAACCTTCAGGAGAGGGGGATGGTGGTGGGGGTGTCTATGTGGCTGCTGATGTCGTCCTCAATCATGGCGGTGATGTGCAGGATTGTTGGACGGTCCAGCCGGTATAGTGTGTGGATCTGTCCTGGGGTAAGGTTCCAGGGTGAGGCCCTGATGCGTGGTATTGCAGGCTGCCTGCAGGTTTGTGCCGGCTGGAGAATGGGGTTTGCCATAGGTGCAGGGTTGGCTGGTTGCTGCCTGCGCCTCCTACGCCTCCGCCTCCTCCTCTGCACCATTCCTGCCATCATGTACAGTGGTGCCTGTTGGTTGAGTAGGCCCAGTCCCAATGCTACTAGAGCTTCTGCCTGCATGGTTGTGTATTGTGTTGGGCTGGGTGTGGCCCTTTTGTAGGCTCCCAGTGGGCTGCTGGGTCCAACTGGGCTGATTTGGTGCACCTGTGCCCTGATTCAGTTCAGCAGGCCCTGTTTAACGTCATGATCGCGGTGGCGGCGGTACCGCCATTACAGCCATTTTTCAGGCGGTGTTTCCATGTCCGCGCTAGTTGTGATGCTCGCTGTGTTTCGTATAGCTGGTAACGGAGAGGTTTCCGTGCAGGCGGACTTTACGGGATCTTAACTCCGCGGTGGCGGTTGGGGGTGGTGCTATTTCCGGAGCCGCAGGTCATGATTGGGCAGACGCGGAAACGGTGCCGGTATGGTCATACCGGCAGCGTTAAGTCCAGACCGATGTACTTGTAATGAGGCCCACTGTCTTTTTTATTCAAATGTCGAGAGAGGTGTATGGCATAACTTTGATGCTTGAGGAGTGAATGTTTTTCTTTTCCTCTTTTTTAATTGTTTCTCTGGCATTTTGTCATGGTATTTAATTGGCAGGTCTTTTTGTATATGAGAAACGGCTCTGATGAAATGTATTTTCCTGGTAGGCCATTCTTGTACATGAGGTATGGCCCTGATGACATGTATTAAAAGTTATTCATTTCACTGTATGGCACAATAAAAACAAAAAATGGAAGCCAGGTATATTTATTACTTTTGGGGTGGAGAAGAAGGGTGACTTGAAAGGGAACCTGGTATTTGTATGTCATTGTATAGTTCCTGCATGTCTCCCCTCTCCACCCATGTACTGCTGGTCCATGGGGACAGTGCAGGAGGTGGAAAGGGAATGCAGGAATCGTATACATAGACAGGTAGCTTGATCTATAGCATGTATTCCATCCGATTGTTCATCAGGTGTCAATCGGAACCCTTGATGGAAAATATCCCTATAGTTAATTTTAAAGATCCCCATAGTTAATAGTTATCCGTCTATTATTCTAAATATCATGCTTCTCTATGATAACCCAGTGATGACCCATTCATGGAAGGACAAACGCGTTATTTGCTGTCACTGAAACCTCCTACTCATAAGAAAAAGCAGCAACGAAACAGGAAGAATCAGACGTGAACGTACCATTCTTTTCCTTAGATGTGCACTAAAACAAAATTATAACAATTGTGAGGCTGGGCCTGCAATAGTGGAGTAATTGATTTATGACATATATATAGTAACTCAGAGAACCTGGACTAAGGGCCAAATGACTGTTACATCTGGGGCCAGATTGCATAGTTTAATATGTCGTTGAAATGTACTTGCATCCATATTGCTAGAGTGCAAGATACTTACAGACCAGTCAAAGTATTTAGAGCATGTAATTTGACCAAAGCATCTTTGAACTATAAGAGAAAGTCCCCAGTCTTTTTTTAGGGCCTTCTAGAGGGTTAACTGGGGGAGGGGGGGGGCAGGTACCTCCCAGAGCCAGTGGATAATGGGCAGCTGATGGTATGCAGAGGATCTCCTGGTCACCCTCACCTAGTCTCCTCCAGCAGGCAAGAGAATGTCACACGTGCCAACAAGACATCAATGCTCATTTACCATCATACATGCTAGTGGAAACATTCATGAGGTATTCCCTAAAATATTTGATCGCATGACCATACAACACCCATAACGAGCAAACAAATTCCCGTGCAGCTTGTACAAGAATACTCAGCCCTACGAGAGAAACAGACGCACCCCAACTCCCCAACAACAAGCGCATGCGCGAGGATAAACACTCTCCAAATCTATGATGGTGGGCACAGATCTTATAGTCACAAACAGCCTGGCGGTTCAGGGGAATTATATAAAACAGCTGTAATTAAAAAAAAGCAATTAAAAGCGGGTCAATCCACTAAAACGTTTCAAACACAGGCCCAGGCAGGCACAAACACTGCAGAGAAGCCCAGCCGGTGGAGGGAGCTGCGGATAGAACAACTCACAACAGAGACTGCAGGCAGTGCATGTATGGAGTAAAGGGAAAGCACCGTTTACAGTGAGAAAGAGATTGGAAGGCGAACAGGGAGAAGGAGATTAAACCAGGAAAAGAGGGAGCACAGGAGACTTGTGAAGCTAGGAGGGAAGAAGGTGGGAGCAAAGAAGAGGGCAAATGGAAAGAAGAGAAGGATGGTAGGTGCTGTAGAACCGCAGGTGGCAGGAGGAGAACCACAGTAGGGGGCAAGAGGAGACGTGTATGTGGTGGCAGGTGCAGATGAGAAAGAGTTGGCAAGAGGAGTACACCAGCAGGTGGCAGGAGGGTATCCATTTTGGGTGAAAGAGGGAGAACAATGGCAGGTGAAGACAGGAGGAGGAGTTGAAGGTGGGGGCAGGAGTGAGTCAGTAAGAAAAAGATGAGAAGCAGAGAGAAACATCTAGTACTAGCAAGACTATTCATTCAAGAGGGCAAGCCATGCCTATGACATGGGGTAGGGACATGGCCCCAGGCTGAAAGGGTTGATCCCATGGTGGGGGAGGAGTAATCAAGTGACATGGGCTTCAAGAGTCGCAGGCTCAGAAGACAGCCAGGAATTAGATGAGGAGGATACAGATCAGAACCCTTGTGCAATCCTTGGAGCAAGCACATATTAAAAAGAGACGTTTTCTCCACTTGCTTTGTTAACTTGATCAGTGAGCCTGTGACAGAACTTTATTTTACTTCGATGTTCTAAGAATCTGGTCAACTGAGAACAAGCCCCTTTGAATTGCTTAGAGAAAGATGTACTTTTCAGTCAAAAAGGTGGCACAACTGTTCTGGGAAGCTAGGGGGCTCCCAGCTAAGAAACAGGAATACCTATACACTCAACTTCCAGAGACAGTCATGGTGATTCTCAGCCAAATCAAGGAGACCGACCCAGAGGAGAACAGGCTGAGGTGGAACTGGGACAGATAGCCTCAAAATCAGAAACACTTGGGACTGGCCACCTTGCACTCCTTAGGTCAGTAGCAGACTAGGACATCAATCTCCTTTGGGTTTCTTTCATAGCATCTAGCAATGACCCAGAAGCATTATTCCACCATTTTGAAAGAATCACTAGGGTGGCAAGATAGGAGAAGAACAGTTGGCCCCACTATATATCACAACCCTCTTTACCAGAGACTTCCAAATGGCATACTAAATCCTAAATACTGACTGATTAATGTTATACCATAATCTGAAGGTTGCCATTCTCTAAGCCTAGAAAGAGTATAAGAGTATCAGTGGCAGCGGCTGGGAGCCATCCACTTACTCTTTCAGGAAACCCTCTGGCAGATCTGGGCCTGTTGGATTCAGCTCCTCCTGGAGAAGTGTTTGGAAAAGCTGAACATGGAGGACTTGAAAGAATGTCTAATCCTAGAGCAATTCCTCATCTCCTTACTGCCACATCTACAGCAATCAGTCCAGGAGCTATGTGAACTAACCATGGAGCTTGCCATTCAAAGAGCTCCTGGTGTACACAGGGTCCAGAAGTGAAGATCCACAAACCCTGAACCACCAATAAGGTAACCAGGACCAATTGTGAATAAGAGTCATAGAATGGTTGAGCACCTTGTATCTGATCATGGACATCTAACCACGCTGGCCGTTTGCAGCATAGCTGTATTTTATTTTTTATGGGGCACGTCCACTCCTTCACCACCATCCCATGCCATCCCACCTGTACCCATCCTTTTGGTACCCTATAAATCAGTATTAATAGTACCCTTACACCACTCCCCTTGAAACAAGTGCATTTGAAAAAATGCAGCAAAATTGCTGTCTCAACAAATGCGGTGCAACTGCCGCGAAGAGGTGAGTGGGTACTGTGATGAATCTAGCGATGTCATCATTGCCTATCTGGGGAAACTCTCTTCCCATATGGCCAGGGAAAGGCAGCCCCTAGCTGATCCTGACCCTAGGAGAGGCTATCTGACAGAGGACAATCTGGGGGAGACAACCCTCATGGGAGGGAGGTGGACTCACTAGCTGGAGCAATCTGATTGAAAGTCTGGAACCAGTACCCAAGTACGAAAGAGCAAATTAAGAAAGTCCTGGCAGGAGAGTATACCAAGCAACCCGATTGCGAGTCTGGGACCCACACCCAAATACCAGTAAGCAAATAGAGAATGTACTGACAAGAGAGAACGTCAGGTTAAGTGATTGCAAGTCTGAGACACTCACCCAATTGTATGAACATAAGTGTTTGGAAGCAAAGGAGGACAGTGTGCCAGATCGACAGAGGAGGGTCTGGGACTCACTCTCATGCTTATCAAGAATCTGCATGGAAACTGAAGAAATCAAGAGTGAGTGAAAGTCATTCCCCCTGGACTTAAAATAAGCATGTTGTAACCAGGGGAAGGGAAGCAATCTCCTAGTGATAGGAAGGAAGTAAAGGAGGAGAGTGTACGAGATTGAGAAGAGAGAGTCTGGGACTCACTCTCATGCTTGTTAAGAATCTACATGTATATGGAGGAAATCAAGAGGAGGTAGTCCCCCTCTTGAGTGTGAAATTCAGAGGGAAGAAGTCATTGCCCTTGGAGTTGGGACATGAACATTGTGAGCTGGAGAAGGGAGTCATACCCCTAGTTATTGGAAATTGTGTCTAACCAAGAGGAGAAAAGGAAGATTTTCCCCCTGGAATTGAAACAAGCATATTGTGACTAAGGGAAGGGAAGACATCCCTTAGTGATTGGAAACCTGTGCCAAACAGCCAAGAAAAGAGGACAAACTTCTTGGCATTGTAAATTGTGAAAGTGAGAAAGAGATCAGAGGAAAACCATACCCTCTGAAACTATGAGCTGTAATGAGCCTGAGAAAGTTTGGGCAAGGGTAACATATCCTGAGGATTGTGGCACTTTGATTGTTTATTTCTTTTTACTCCTTTTGCAACTTTAGGTTAGCACTCTGGAAAAGAGCTACAGATGACCAGTTGAAAGACTATATCCCTTTTCACTTCATCTTGAGTTTGGCGTGTAATGGTCAGGGTAGGATTCAGACTTTATTTTGGACATTCTGAAACAGACATCCTTTAGTTTCATTGAAGCATGGAAACCCCTCTTAGAGATAGGACAAGATAGGAATTCCTTTGTTTTCAGACAAGTCTTTAGCAACCATCACAATGCCCTTGTGTCCGAGTCTTACTCCTGATTCCTTACAGCACCCTTGAAACCAGTCAGATGCCATCCCCAAAAGTGGCCCACTGCCGAATCTGCTCAGTGCACAATCTAGATTAGGGGAAATTAAGAAACACATTGGAAGTCCTGAAAGAGAAACTAGTGCATTTGATATTAAGCTTGCAGAAAAATAGGCATATTTGTATCCTAGCATTAGTTAACCTGAACCAATGGTCATGGGCTATTGCATTCTTGATGAGCCAGCAGACACTAACCAAGACTAATGGCCCAACCCTGAGTAGCAGGCTTCAAAACAGTGGAAGGAAAGTCAGGTTGAGGTCACTACCTGCTGATCAAATTTGAGGACCAAGAGGTATGGCTCTCTTGAACTCTGGTTGGCACCAAACAACAGTCTGGCCCCACTTGATATTCCTGGATGATGTGAACTCACACAGACTGGTCCTCATAACCTGTGCACATGGGGATAGAGAACTACATGCCAAAGCCAGATGGAATTTCTCTACTGGGAGCAAACACTATTAGGTAGAAATAGCTGTTCTTGCTGGGCTGCCTGACGTACTGCACTTTGATGACTGATTTAACACCAACAGAGTTGACAACCTGTCTGGTTGGCTGTAACCCCCTTCATGGGTTATGGAATGACCCTGGGAATTCCTCAAAGGAAGTAGACAGGCAGCTTCCAATGCAAGCCAACATACCTACCTTTTAGAACCATGGAGGAACTTGTCAGAAGAGGGTACCATATATGACAAAGTCCCCTGTCTTATTTTGAGGACTTCTATCTAGTGGATTAACTAAGGGGGTCACTTACCTCCCTGAGCAAGTGGATGATGGACCCATGGTTGGCATGGAGACAATCCCCTGACCACCCCTGCTTGGTTCCCTCCACCAGCCAGAGACAGCCACATGCGCCAAAGAAAGTGCTAAGGCCCACTTTCCCATCATACATACTGTCATAAATGTTCGAGCTGAATACCCCAACATACTTGAATGCACACCAATACAACAACCATCACAAGTGTCGAAAGATACTTTTTCAAAATCAGAATCCTCATGCAGCTGGTAATTTATTTATTTATTTGCATTTTTAAAGCGCTCACATAGCCCGGGGGCATCAAGGCACTGTTACAAGAATATGTCTTAGTTGCATATTTATAACGCGCTTAATAACCCAGAGGTTTCTAAGCGCGGACCCGGGGATCGAACCTTTGTTGCTTTATGTCGTCGTGTTTCCAAAGCAAGCACATTGCCGCTGAGCTATCCTCCCAGGATATGAAGACTTTCACCCCTTAGAGTAAAGCGGATGCATCTCCATGCCCAGACAACAAAACCCATACACATGAGCAAGGAAAAGCGATCACCAAATCAAAAATGCGGGTTGCATCTCTCAAATCCGTGGACCACCTGCCATTTCAGGAACATTTACACCTGTGATAAGAATCCTATTAAAAGCAAGCCAATCAGCTACTGCTGTTCAAACCCTGACCTGTGTGGAATTCTTATGGGAAGCCCATCCTGGAGAGGGGTGGGCCAGCGAGATATACAAATTCATGTGGAAGTCTGCAGAGAATGGGCTTTTTGAATAAGGCAGGAGTGGATTTCAGAGCATGTTGGTGATTGAGAGTTGGGCACAGAGAAGGAAACTGGGAAGTTGGAGTAGGAGATATCATAGGAGACCTGTGGCATGAGGGAGAGAAGGAGGTAGAAGAAGGAAAGGTGGTGACAGGAGGAGGGAAGAAAGGGTGGTAGGGTGAGTACAATAGCAGGTGTCGAGAGGAATGCCACAGCAGGTTGCAGGAGGAGAAGTGAAGGTGATATAGAAGGAGTGGTGGCAAAAGGAGTACAACAGCAGGAGGCAGGAGAAGAAGAACAGTGGGAAGGAGGAGACCAGCGGTAGGTGGAGACAGGAGATGGGGTTATCTGGTGGCAGGATGGGGCCGACAAGAAAAAGATAAGCAGAGAGAAGCAGCTCAGACTAGTAGGACTGGTCACACTAAGAAGGAACAAGAGAGAGCAAGGAATACTCAGGGCAGGATGTCAGGCCAAAGTCATGATCTGAAGGAGGGAAGCCAACAGTTGGAAGAGGAAATATCACGTGATATTGCATTAAGGAGGGCCAGGCTCAGAAGACAGTGAGGGATGTGCTAAGGAGGGTAAAGAACAGGACTATGTGAAGAGGATGTGATAGTTTTCTCAGAATCCCTCGTGTGGACAATAAGGCTGGATGGCCTGGCTGGCTCTCCCTATCACTTACAGAGAAAGTGTAGCTGTTGCTGTGACGCTGACACAACAATGTCCATGGGTCTTGCACAGGGAAATGGAGTTAACCACTTCCAATAGAACCAAAGACAACATCAAGAGAGACACATGCAATGATGACTCCCTTCAGATCAGTAATGGAAAGACTGAGTGCTGAGGAGGTTTCCCCGAAAGACTTGCAAAAATGTATAAGTAGTAGGCCTTGTTGAATTAAGACAAATGGAGAATGTGGTGCTACTTAATTGGGTAGTGTTTGTCCAAGCCTTGCATTGGAGAGATTTTCAAAGGAGCCATTTTCCCCATTTTCTTTGTTTGACAGTAGGATTTGCTTCAGGAAAGATGTTTTATTTTTTCATTTTCCTCTTTTAAGAAAAGGAGGTTGGAAGATTTCCAGAGGTTAGTTTGATTATTACATTTTTTATTTTAAGTATACAAAGGTAAAATGTAGCAAAAGTAACATAACCAGAGGAAACAGCAGAAACAGACAATAGAGCAATCGGGTTACAGCAAGTGGGATGCCCATGATACCAAGATGACAAAAACAAACAAAAAAAAGGAAAGAAAAAACCCATAAAAGAAATACACATCATGAAAGCATGCATATAATCTATACAGCAGGTTATATTACCATACCAGTAGGGCAATGAAAACAGCACAAAGAATACATCTCGTAAGCACAACAGCCATATATAGCCAGGAACAATCCCCATATATCATTAAATGTATCAGTTTCCCCTCTGCTTGAAAATGGCCCTCTCATAAGTGGACAAGGTCAACAATTCCTCCAGCAAATCATCAATACAGAAGGTACTGGAGGATTTCCATGCACGTAGGAGCATCTTTTTCGTAAGCATGCAGCTCCACAGTAGCCGTTATTTTGTACTGCTGGTGACGAGCGGCGCATTTCAGAAAGCACTTTTTATTGAAGCAGCAATTCCATTTGTTCCTGCTACTTCACTGAACGGCCGCACTTCGAGCATTCTGCTCTTGCCGCCTAGAGCCCGCACACAGCTGCCAGAGCGGGGAGGAGCCTCAGCGTGTCACGTGTTGGATCATGTGACTGGGAAGGAAGGATATCTTCCTGACACAGACACCCTCGCGGCGTAAGCCCTGGTGGAAGAAGGGCTGGTGCTGTTAGGCTGTTTGGCGGCTTTGGCGCTAGAGCTAGTAACAGTAACCTATTTCTGAGTATATACACAAATAAGTGAAAGAACTCATACTGCCTATGTTTTCTGTTTTCTCGACAGAAAGTGGAGACTGTGGGCCACTGGCCTTTGATTCACTTAGTACCGTTCCTACTGAATACTATCTTTTCGCTCCAATTCGCATAAGCCTGATGATCTTAGCAATCAGCAGTTGAAGAGAGCGGAGTATTCCAGGATCTACTTTGCCCTGAGACCGGTCAAGCCAACGGATTCACGTGACCATATTGTGGCATTACCCACAGGAAGAACTCCAGATAATCACCAAAGTGCGACCAGTCCGGCGTAAAGGACGCTGCGACTTGTGCGAGAGGTGCAGTTCTGACCAGCATAAGGCGGGGTAAGTGCACAAGTATATAGAAAATTCAATACTTATTTAAAATCGACAAATTTCAATGGAAATCAATAAACCACGCACTAGATTGCAGGGAAAACCAGAGGAATCCTTAATACCTATAAATAAAATGACAAACCACCAAGTAACCCATGGTACTTTATCGAATAGCTTGAATACAACAAATTCCCATAATATGATCAATGGGAAACCGATGGATCAGGCACACATGGACAATCTTAAGCATGGAGCGCAATATATTGGTTGCGATAAAGTTGACACAAAGTCCATACGATCGGTCGCTGTTCCAAGGACTCACACTGACCACGATTGTCCAACACGTGGCGATACTAATCCACTTACTTATCAAAATATGTTGGGACCCATCACGACAAACGATGATAGCCACCTAACGCCCCTTCAAGATCGTGCGAGAGCAGCGAAACAGCAATGGCAAGCAACACATTTCCCTATAGACACAAAAAGTGTTGAGCCCAATAAACTGCTCCTAGTCAGAATTGCACGTCTCTCATTGGACATTACCGAAATTGATGCAATTATGGACTCACAAGAAAAAAGAAATGAAGTATTTGGGGGAACGTACACGCCAAAGCAAATCGGACAAATTGATACTTCGACCCCTATTGGCCCAACAGGATTCGTTGCTCCAGTGAAAGAACCGTTCACTTCTGCAGCGAAAGAATTGCCCAAGTATAATTCGGATGAAATGACATCATCTTCCATAAAGATGAAAACAGGAGATATAAGTTATTCTCCAGAATACCAACAAAGATTGCCAACGACGATGTTAGATTTACAGAATACATTGGTAGCGGTTCTATCTACAGCTATGATCCCATTTCTAAAGATCGAAGAAGCGATGGTGGATTCCATCAAAGATCAAGCAACACTGTTGGCAATGATACTGACCAAGCAAATCCAGTTTGAATCCCTCATAAGTTCTATTCAGGAACGATTAAAATATGAAGCAGAATCATCAAGAACATGGCAAAATAGATTAGCGGAAGTGGCAAGGACCGATAGAGTTGACAAACTGACTTTAATGGACACAGTTTGAACAATTACTAACAAAATGGTTGATGACAAAGTAAAAAAACATGACCAAATGATGAAGCGCTCTATCTGTGCGTCTACACAAACTCAGACAGAGAACCTATCTAATTTGGAGATGAGGAAAACGGATAAATGGACACAATATGAAAATCAACTATGTTCAGTTGCATCACAGAACTCTCAAGTATTTGCAATGCGAGACAAAAGTGAGCCACCCCCTTGTAACTTATTCGATATCTTTGATCTCTCGAAACGGGGACTAATCGGTCAAGATGTAGTGACCAAATCGAAGAGCAAAAAGACTACTAAAACTCCACAAAATGGGTCACGTGCATTTCTGAGAAAATTACAAACTACCCTGAAAACGAATAATGAAAGGACAAAGAAAAATACAAAAATGGTGGGTACTAATCAGACCACTATCCAACAAATCATCCCGAAAACAGGAAAAATGAACAAATTACAAAATGCGCGGCCACAAGGCAATCAAACAGTGCCTGAACCGTTAGATGCACTCATAGATGTAATTAATCAAGAAACCTGCATCAATTCCACAAATTCAATCAAACCGTTAGATATATCAACGGAAGTTGATGTAAGCGACTGCAACTCTATTTCTATAAACTCACAAGACGAGTCTCTTATTGTAATAGATGAATGTCAAGACTCCTTAACAGACTGCTCAAATAACGAAAGCATCGGAGATGAACAGCAAACTAATATCTCCTTGGCATACTCAATAGTTTCGAATGAAGAAATATGGCCATCAGAGGAATCAGATAGCTCAACTGAAACCAGCAGAAACGTGGCTCCTCAATTAAGTCCTAAACTGGTCAGACCAATCTTCAAAAACCCGTCAAAAGCCTCTTGTGCATATAGAATAGCTATTTACCCGATAACTTCAAGTACAGAAGAACCGGTTATATTAAACAGATATAATATTCTGCGACTATTCAAGGCTATTCCGCAATTGACTAAAATTGAAACTGGACATATCGAGTTAGTTCTTTTTCCAAACAAGCAATATCTGGAAGAAGCCCACATTGATTTTTACACTTACGACATCATGCAACGTGTTCTTGACACTAAACACCAATTGGCTCCTTTGGGATTCCAAATAGAAGAAATCATGGTCTCATGATCGAGGGCACCAAAAATATATTTAAAAATCGAAGCGTACGGAACAAGACTCAAGAATCCCTCAAGAATTCGAATGACTCAAATCCTAGGTCCCATAACCAAGACAAATTACAACGGGTGGTGTGCAAGCAATCTGAATCAACAAAAAACATCTACGATGCTAATGTGAATCAGAGTGCGAAGACAACATACTTATAACAACGAAAAGATGTACCTGAAACCACCACAACCTTATGTTCGTGGAATACGAGAGGTCATAGACATCTGTTTGATAATGAGTCGTCCTTACTTGAACAGTCCGACATCATTTGTTTACAAGAAACCTGGCTGAAAGAGGAAGTACTATGTGATGGCTATAGAACGTTTATGAATCCAGCTGTATCCTCACAACAGGGAAGACCGGCGTCAGGAATGTTGTTATTAACAAAAATCAACCCTTTGTGGCGAATAATAAAAAGTAAAAATATTCACTCTTGGGCCCAATACCTTTCCATCGAGATGCCAGCAATCCATAACACCATTGCACCTAACACTGTAGAATATACTTGCCTATCGATTTTCAATATATACTGGAACCCTACTGCTATGGCTGATAATAAATTCATTGATTCCATATGTGAAGAAATTGATCAGTTGAACAGTAGTAATAGCGGGAATGAAATCATCATAGCAGGAGACTTCAATTTTCATCTCTTCGACAAAGAAGGAAACCAATTAATTACCAACGAAATGACATCGAGAGCTAGAAAATGGATTAAGGAAACAAGGCTCCGTAACATCTTCTTGAGTGCTCAACCAATGAATGATAAAGGTATCTCGCTGTCGACTTGGTCACGGGAGAACTCGAATTCAATAATTGATTACATCTTTATAACAGAAGGAATTCGGAAAATTACAAACTTGACTACGAATGCTCCACACCCAGACAGCGATCATCACCAAATTTTTATTTCCTGGTTATCAGAAGTATCAAGTGATCAATGTTTGATTCTACCTGAACTTGAAATAAATAATAGGTTGAATCGACTGCAAATTAAAGAACAACAAACTCAAGAAATTGCAGTCCAATTTGAAGAGGCTCCGCTTAAGGATCATGTGAAAGTAAATTATGGATGGATATTAGAGAAATACCAACAAACAACATCAAGAAATCAAAAAAGAAGCAAGCAATCGCATACTCATTATTTTAATTTAGAAAGTCATCTAGAAAAAAAGAAACATTATAAACGCCTGCGACAAATAAAGAAAAATAGAAGAGATCATGAAGCCGAAATAAAAAAGGAAAAACAAAAATACTCCAACCTAATGAAATCTTATAAAATGGCAATAAAGCAACACGACGCAGAAGAACTTTTGAAAGCGTTAAATCAGAAAAACACACGGCACCTGTGGTCTTTGATGAATGATTCATCGAAAAAACAATCCATGATTCAAGAAGTTGAATCTCATACATGGGTTAAGCACTTCAAAAATGTATACAAGAAACCGAAACACCATCGAATAACAGACCCACAAGATGACTCCGTCGACTAGAGCTTGAAATGGGACTTAGAGGACATTACCAACACCATCAGGTGCCTGAATTCATCTAGAGCTCCAGGATCTGATGGACTAGCCAACAGCAACCTTAAAGCAGATCCAGAACACTGGGCTAAATTCTTTTTCCATCTTTTACATCTGATAGAAAAATCTAAAGAGATTCCACGCACATGGTCTGTAGCTGTTTTGATACCAATCTACAAAGCAGGTGATCGGAAAAATCCGGCCAACTACAGACCAATTGCCCTGTTGGATCTTTAGGAAAATTATTTGCCGGATATTTACAAAAAAAATTAAACTGTTGGGCCATACAGCATGGAAGACAAGCAAAAAGGCAAACCGGCTTTGTCACAAAAATAAGTACCAATGTTAATCTCTTGCTATTGAATATGCTAAAATACGAAGGGTTGACGAAAGCACATCAGGTCTATGCAATCTTCATAGATCTAAAAATGGCCTTTGATTCAGTTAATAGACAACTTCTCTGTTCCAAATTGGCCGCGTGGGGCTGTCCATCTACTATTCTGAACCCTATACAACAGCTGTATTCGAATACGTCTATCCGAGTTCGACTCACAAACAGCGGAAAGGCAACAGAATCAATTCTTACTTGGAATGGGCTTAAACAGGCATGCCCCTTGGCTGCTTCTCTTTTTAATCTCTTCACCCACAATTTTGAAGAAAAAATTCACCATCCGATGGCAAATCCTCCTAAAATCAACAATGAAAATGTTCATACTCTAATCTATGCGGATGACATTATCATCTTGGACAAAACTGTGAAAGGTCTGCAGATAACATTGAACAAAACTCAAAATTTCATGAAGGAAAATGATCTACAAATCAACATCAACAAAACTAAGATAATGAAACTGATAACTGAAAAATCCAAGAAGCAATGAAGACAAAGAGATTAAGCTAACCAAAACAATAAAATACTTAGGTGCATTAATCAATCCATCGGCGAATGAAAAAGAATGGCAAGAAAACATTGAAGAAAAAGCAGCATCGTTAGCGAGGCAAGGTCGGTTTTTTCATCGCAAATATGGCACTTACTCTGCAAAAGCTACAATTCTACTATATAAACAAATGGTCATTCCAATCTTGACTTATGCGAGTGAATCCCTGATAAACCAACATCTATTGAAATGGCCCAAATACGAAGCTATTTTCTGGAGAAAAACCCTTGCCTTGCCAAAATCATTTCCGACAGCCAGAATCAGATATGAACTTGCCTTGCAATCTATTCAGTCCATAGTGCTATGGAAACAAATGGACCTCCACAGAAAAATAATTTCGGAGGAAAATATACCATCGTTGGAAATTCTTAAAGAAAAAAAACAAGCATTCCAAGTTGCAGCTCTAATAAAGTGGAAAAGTGAAATTAACCAAAAAATGCAAGAAGAAGAAATCACAGAGGAAATGTTAAGAAATAGACCTCAATATGCAAAACAAAAAATTCAGAAGAATGATTGGATAAGAACGATCGAAGAACAAACAACTTATAAACGCCATTTAACCAGCCACATGGAAGCAAGAGCACTCAATCAGTTGCCTTCTTATCTCGTCCAATTCTCAAGTGTGAAAATTCGTGATTTATTCTTGCGCTTTCGGCTGAACATCTTACCCACACACGAATACTTGGCTTTAACAGATCGAGCCAAAAATACTTCTCCTGTCTGTCGATACTGTAAAGATCCAATGGGGAAAGAATCTTTATTCCATCTAATCATGGTGTGCCCGGAACTAAAAAGCAAACGAGATCTATTTAGAGATTTTTTTTAAATCTCAGAGCAACAAATGACAGCAGAAGAGAGATGGGCAACATTGCTCCAAGGAAACCATCAATGGCTGATCATCACAGTGATCAACTTCTGGATTGAGATCGATAAAGAATTGTAAAAGAAAAGCCGAATTGAAACACAGTTTTAAAACCTTTTTGTATGAAGACTCAAAAAAGGGAAAAATGAAAAGTTTGACAAATCAAACAAAACATTTTAAAAAAATAAAAGTAGCCATATTTTCTTTGAGAATGACAGATCGTCTAACAGAGTGGTATCCCCAAGAATCAAAAGGGAAGCCCTTTGAGGAATGATTCACCCCAACACCAAGTTCATCCTCTCACAGACCCCTTCCCAAAAGTCTCTAGTCTTGCTGCAGAACCAAAGTAGATGGCTCAACGTGCCCCTTGCCTGTTTAAATTTCCAGCACTGTTCACTCTCTGAAAGATGTCTCTTGAACATTCGTTCTGGGGTCCAATAAGTTCTGAAGAGTAATCTGGTCTGGGAGGCTTTCAGACCCCAATCCATGCATGTCAAGCAGACATTATTACAGCATCACTGACAGCAGCCAGGGCTAATAACCTCACCCAGTTCACCGGTCCAGACATTTGCAAGCTCAGAATCACCTCTGTGATTTGACACAAGGACATTGTACATGGTGGCGGCCGTATGGGCAGCCCGATCACAACGTTCCAGCACTGACCAAGCAGTACTCTGCATAGTTATTGTCGAAGTGAGAGCAACCCTCAGCTCTCTGTATTTGGCATAACTGCAGTCTCTCAACTCAAACTCCCTTGCACACTCAATGCCAGATTCAGCCAGATGGATTCCTCAGAGAATAGGAACAGGTCGCTGTTCAAACATCGCGATATGCTGCGCCAGAATTCATGCAGGAAAACAGTTTGAGGACTCTACGACTGAGAGCCCTTTGAGGTCATTGACCACAAGGCACTGGGTTCCAGCTGAGATACAAGGTTGGATTCAAATTCAAGCCCTCACCATGCAACATACATGCCGCACAGTAAATGCAAGATGGTTTTCAAAGAAATTTGGCATGTTCATAACACCCTATTTTAATGGGAGCGGCATCTGGTCTGTTAGCATAGCGAGTACAGCGCTCGCTTTGACATCTGTGCAGAGCCTGCTGACGCAGGTTCGAATCCCGGCAGGGCCAAACTCAGCCTTTCATCCTTCCGAGGTCGATAAATGAGCACCACACACCGTGGGTAATAATAAGCAGCGCTCATATGCTTGAGGGTTCATAGTGCTATATAAATGCTACATTGTTATTATTATTATCTTCCAAAGGGCTAGCCTAGGCGGTTTGCCATCCCACATGAAATTCTGTAAAAGTGCATCAAGTTCTGTTGGGTATTTTGTGTAGATTTGGGGCAGTGGATATGCATTATTTCAGTGCACAGACATGCGTGGTTGGTATGCGTGGTTGGTATGCGTGGTTGGTGGTATTTTTGGTGAGCATAATTCCTTTGTTTTATATGTGGCCCCAATATCCAGAACCCCTTATTTTTGTTTCGATTTTTCGTGTGATCACTAGAGAGACCTCAGGCTTGCATTTCAGGAGCACCACATTTTCATTTTTAGTGTGCCACCATGGGCAATTTCTCGCTGTCTTATCTACGGCAGCGAGCTATCATGCGGTATCTATCACCAACTTATTTACGTTTGGTGAGCTATGTCCAGAGCCTCTCTTTCTGCCGACTTATAGACCTCCGGCAGACTATAACACACACAGTTAGTTATAATTGCTCATACTGAATGACATTGTGCACACAGCTGCAGCCAAATCTTATTTTTAGATACCTTAAAAATGACAATTGCACTGTCTAAACATCTCCCCACATCATCAGCACTGTATTGGTAAATGCACAAAGGAAAGATAAAATAAAACACACCACCCGTCTGCTTTCAGATATTTTTGTGTATTATAAAACACGATCTCACTCTTTTTACAGAAATAAATGAAATAGCACAGTAACAGCATTATTTGTGATACACTGAGAAGAGAGTGGTGGGGAACAAGAATTCAATTTGCAACATTAAACACGTGGGTAAAGCACAGGAATCTCCTTTCCTACACTGACTGAATATTTTCGCACACACTCAGCCCCCACACTTCAGCGAGATAATTACCAGGCTTGTTCAGCATGTAACTTCTTTGGCTGGTCGCCTTCTGGAGGGGTTCACCCAGCAAGGACAAGCATTTGCTGTCACTCAAACTGGGACTTGTTGACTGGAAATCCCAGTCTGCAACCAAGTTGAATCTGCTTTAGGAATCAGGCATCCCCAGCTATCAACCCAGTCCTTCTCCGAGATGTGTCAAGATGTCTCTCCCCAGCTTCTTCCCAGAGATTATACAAGAAAACTCTGGTTACCTCCTACCAAAGGATCCTAACCAATAAAATTCTATCATGCCCTATCCACCCTCTGCACACAATGGCTTGGCTTATACAGTTGCAACTGTAACCAAACTGATTTCCTGCTTATTCGAGTCGTTGCTTCCTGCAAATACTGTGGACAGAGCGGAGATAGAAGCAAAAAAAAAAAATCTGAATGTAGTCTGAAATGAGTTTCAGCCTGCCTCATTTTGCAGTGTAAACCACATTATATTATTAATGAGTTAGCGTGTTAGTTTTTTGTTAATGAGGTTAGTTCATTAATCCTCAAATGTATCTCCTGCAACAGAGGAGTTTCAGGTAAAAAGAAAAACAATTGTGTGCATTTTGAATATGAAAAATAAAATGCGCTTTTAAATGAGAAAATGGTTTGTTTTTAACCTGGGTAGCCTGTCTTCATTTACATCTTCATATGTTGCACTGGCAACACATAGCTTGAAGCAATTGCATTAAACCCATGCAGTGGCGCTGCATAAAAAAAAAGCTCAATAACACATGTCTTGCTGTACCACATTATATCAATGCATCAAACCCATGCAGTGGCGCTGCATTTAAAAAAACATGCTGTACATTGATCCTGTGCAGTGGTGCTGCGCTTTGTGCTCCCAAATCACGCTAAACAATCCTACATATACCCTCCTTTTTTTTTAGATAATAAATACGTGGAACTCCATATGCCAGGACACCTGTCTGCCTCTTTTGGTTCATTCGGGTCCTCTTTCATCTTGGTACTCTTGGATCCTTTTCTATAGAAGTCATCTTTTCTTTGGCATTCCGGTTATTTTGTCTTCACCTCCACCCGGAGGCAGGCATCTTTTGGTCTTCATCCAGGGGACTCCAGGACTCCATCGTCTCCCGTGACCTCCGGTACAAATATGTTAATATTCTAAATCAAACAGAAAAGAAACAGATTAAGTATATAGCACAATACCAATTTCACCCTTTTGCCAAAATAAAACACGCCATCTAAAATACTTCGCCTTTTTTCCTTTCGCCTTCTAAAATTAAGCACAGGTTATAGAGAACAAGCATACATAAAACAACATTCAATATTTAATGCATTTTCATTCTGCAACTTCAGCTTCTATTTTTTTATATTATATATATATCCATATACTACATTGTTTTTATACCATTTCAACCATCTTTTTTTTTAACTTCTCTGTCACTGCCTCCTGACTAGACATAGTCACTCCACCTTTTTACATTCAAGGGACTTTATCTGTTTCTACATGCTCACGCTGCCTGATCTCGTGTTTGGGATGGCATGGCTTAATCTGATTTACGTGCACAAATTGCTTTATTGTTGTTTCACCTTCAGTCTTTCAAATTTTATAAACTACAGGAGAAACCTTATCTATAATTCGAAATGGCCCCTGCCAGGCTGCTAGGAATTTAGAATTTTTCTGTTTACTTTTTCCAAAATGAAACTTATACACCTGATCCCCTACACTGTATTCTCTCACTGATGTTCTTTTATCATAGTATGACTTTGCACTGTCAGCAGCTCTTTCTAGATTTCTCTGCACAAAAGCAAATGCATGTATCAAATGCTTCCTCAATTCATCAATGTACTCATGAACTGTGGATGCACTCACAAGTGTCTGCTCATGTGTTCTGTATAGTAGGTGTTGTGGTAACACCATCTTCCTACCTGTTAAGACTTCATGTGGACTAATACCTGTTGCTTTGGCAGGAGTTGATCTGATTGCCATCAAAACCAACGGTAAACGTAAATCCCAGCTGGAACCTGCTTCTGCCACAAATTTCTTTAATATGTCCACAACAGACCTCTTGCTCCGTTCAACTCCACCTGAAGAGGCTGCCCGATATGTGATATGTAGTTTCCTTTTCACACCTAGTATTTGCCATACCTTACTCATTAGAGTACTTGTGAAATGACTTCCTCTGTCTGACTCAATTCTTTGTGGTAACCCAAACCTTGAGAACACATGGTTCACCAGCAATGTGGCTGCTGTTTGCGCACTACAATCTGGTGCAGGAATACATTCAATCCACTTCGACATCAAACATATCACACTTAAAATGTAACGGTTTCCTCTGCTCGACCTTTTTAAAGGGCCTACATGGTCTATTTGCAAATCTGACCATGGAAGAGTTAGGCCTCTTTTCATCAATGGGGCTCTATGCATTGGTGAAGCAGGTTTAAATTGGGCGCATACTAGACATCCTCTAGTATATAATTCCACATCTTGGGACATATGTGGCCAGTAAGCATAATCTTTTAGTATTTCCAATGTTTTTTGTGAACCTCTGTGGCCTGCAGTTATTGCATCATGTGCATGTTGTAGCATTAGCCCCCTGAATGAAAGGGGTACCACCCACTGTATTTGTCCTGTTATGGACTCTCTAATCATGAGTCCATCCTGCAGTCTAACTCGTTTTTTATTCTTTAATAGCACCCTCAACTCTTCTTTTCCCATACAATCATTTTCTGTTAAAGGGTTTTGTTCAGGATCTATCAAATGGTTATAATAGATTCCCAAAATTCGATCATTCTTTTGTGCCTCAATCAAATCTTGGTCTGGGGTATTGTAACTCCATTGTACCACTGGTTGCTCTGTCTCCTTTGGTGTTTTAGAACATGTTACTGCATCAATCTGTATTTCACCCAGGAAATTTTCAATAGGTAGCAATTCTCCCATCACAGCCCCAATTTTAGCCAGGTGGTCTGCCTTATCATTTCCCTCCTTATCCTCCCCGGGTGTTTTTAAATGCCTACAAATTTTTCTCCAGTATATTGTCAAATCATTTTCTGACACAATTTGTCTATGGCTTGTATCATTTTTCTATGATTAAGTGGCTTTTTGTTGTATGTAACCATGCCTCTCGCTTTCCAGCCAGGTAAATACTCCACAAAGCTATTTCGTGCATAGTCAGAATCAGTCACCAGGACAATTTCACTGAATTAATTATCAACTGCAGTAGCAATTGCTTTATAAATGGCCGCCAATTCCGCCACTTGAGTGCTTCTAGCTCCAATCCTCATCCCTACACTGGGGACGCCTTCACATTTCAACCAGACATTCCCTATTCCTGACACTAATTGTTTATTACTGTCCTTTTCAATGTGAAAAACACAACCATCCACATATACAGTTGGCAGATCCTTGCATGTTTTTTCATCAAAAGCTTTGTGCGGTGATTGTTCAAATTCCTGCAAACTAGGTTCCACTTCCATTTCGTTTGATACTTCTTCAGCTGCACAGTCATGTAAGTCAGCTAACCCTTGAGCAATTGGGCTCTTTTTATTTTGTCCATATCTCACTTCTACAGGAAAACCTTGTAATGCCAGCGTCCATGAAGTGATTCTGGACTGCGCTAGATTACCTGACCTAATTCTTTTACTGTCTAAAAACTGCAAAGGTTGATGATTTGTTTCAATAATCACCTTTTCTCCCTGAACAATAGGGCGGAAATGTTGTAGCGCCCACACAGTGGTTAATAGGGCCTTTTCAAATTCATTGAATTTCATTTCAACTTGGGAAAATGCTTTACTTGCATATGCAATGGTTTTGTGATTCACATCATATTTTTGTGATACCACAGCTGACATATAATGTTCAGAGAACCCTATTTCTATAAAGAAATCCCTACCCTTCATGGGATATGCTAAACATGGTGCCTTTACAAGACATTCCTTCAATTTAGCTACTGCCTCAGACTGCTCTTTTTCCCATATCCAGGGTGTATTCAGTTTAAGCAGTTTAGTCAATGGTTGAGTAATTTCAGCATAATTTTCAATGAACTTTCCATTATAGCCTGTCATCCCTAATAAACTTTTTACCTCTTTCACATTCTTAGGGTCCTTTAGTTTTTGTATGGCCTCTATTTTCTTCTTTTGTGGATTTAGCCCATGTTCAGTCACTTCATGGCCTAGAAAGTTCACTTTTTTCTTGCACCATTGTGCTTTTTGTAAGGACACTTTGGCGCCTGCTTTCTGCAATTGGCCAAGCACATGTCTTATTTCATCAAGATGGCTTTTCAGGCTTTCATTTTTTATCAGGACATCATCCACATAAACTATGGTTCCTCTTTCCACTGCATCTGGCATGGCCTTTCTCAAAAATATGCCAAATTCACTCCCACTATTGATGTACCCGAACGGAGCTCTAAGCCAGGCGTATTGAGTCCTGTCAAATGTAAAGGAAAATAAATTCTGTATCTCCTCTGCCAATGGCACGCACCAATATCCAGAGGTGAGATCTAATGCGGTGAACACTTTTGAACCATGTACCTGAGCTAGGCCCTGATCAATGAATGGCAGTGGCCATCTGGATGCTGGCACTCTTTTATTTAACTCCCTCAAGTCTGCACATAGCCGCCATTGACCATTTGGCTTTAACACACTTAAAATAGGTGTATTGAATGTGCTATGAATGGGCCTGATGATTCCCCGAGCTTCCAAATTCCTTATAATCTCTGCTAATGATTCCAAACATACCAGCGGTAGTCTATACTGGCGTACAAATACTGGACTTCTGCTACACCCTTCTGGTAGTGTGGCCACATGTAAATCAGTTAAACCGCAATCATAAGCATCTTTTGCAAATACATCCTTAAACTCCATAAATATCTCCCTCAGATTGTTTCTATCCTCATCGCTGTCACATGCATCCGCTAAGGAGATCTGCTCTTCTACCATTTTGGAAAATTCTGGAAAATCTTCTGGTAAGGGAATCTCGGCGCTTTTCTCTAACTGTGTGGCTGTGTCTTTTTGTAAAGCTGCCACTTTTAAATATTTTGGCATATCAGCTTCCACTTCAATGGGCTGATTTTCTGTTTCATTTTCATTTAAATTAAATGTTATGCAATCCTCTTGATGGTAGCACACTGTCTCATTTGAATCATAAGGATACACAGAATGAATTTTAAATATTCATTTGGGCTGAGAGTCCAGGTGTTCTGGCAACTCACCCTTGGCATCTACATACTTTTCAGGGATATTTCCAATCACCATGTTATTTAAATCTGCCGTATAATGTGATTTTTGTATGGCCATTCCTAATGGGGAGTTTTCCTCTAAATGAATATCCTGACAACCTTTATTATTTACCATAATTTTTACAGATCCTTCACCAATATCTACCAATGGAATGTATTCATAATCCAGGCCTTGCTGTTTTATGGATTCATTCAGGCATACAAATGCATCAGAGTCTTTCATCTGCCGTCCATTTTTGCATTTCAGTGTTATTGCAAACTGTTTTGTAAATGCAGGAATAATAGTATCTTTCCTCATTTGTAATTCGATTGCATAAGGAACCAGTTGTGCACAATGATAAGCCCTTCTTTTGTCTTCAAATTCAGGTGCCGGCCCACCTGGGCGTGACCATATTTTTTGATTAAGGAAATCTAACACCATACACATTCTGTGCATGATGTCATTGCCCATGTAAAAGTCATTTTGTGCTCCACTCACTATCCATACATTATGGTAAATTGTTTTCTGCCCAATGCTAATTTTAAGCATGGATCTGCCTGCAATTCGGTTTTCAAAGTCTGGACTGTCCAACCCAGAAACATATTGGTTTTTAATCCTAAATTTCGGGATTTCCTCCCTCTCCATTATTTTTTGCAACAATTTCTCATTAATGAAGCTCCTCTCCTGTTCAAGCGCTAAAGTGGCTTTTATTGTTTTAAAACAGTCATTTATGCCAACATGAACCCATGGTTGCTCATCTTCCATGTGTATTTCAGCAAGAGTGGTAATGTGTTTTTCTGAAATTGTTTTAGGAGCAATATTCTGTTTGATTGTTTTCTCTTTTAAATAAAAACGTAATGTGTGCTCATCTATGGCAGTCTGCCAATTTTTCCTTGGGTCCAAGTATATTTGTACAGGTAGTCTTTCATTGTCGCTCTGCATTTTGTCTTGACATATTAATATAACAGTGACACTAGGTATGCAACTATTCTGGAGATATACCTCCACAGCATCATTTGTTTTGGCAACGGTGTGACATTCAATTATGTTGCTGTTTTGTGATTTTAGTTTCTTAGGTCTCAATGGTTTTTTGGTTAAGGACCACAGCACTCCATTCACCCCATCTATGAGAGGAGACAATCTTTTCAGGCAATCTGTCCCCATCAGAAATGGAATTTCACAAATAGATGTGATCAATACCTCTTGTTTCATTATGTGCTTTCCTATTTTTATGTCAACCTCAGTTACACCTATGATGGGCACCTCCTCCCCATTAAAGTTATGCACTGGACCTTGATTCTTACTGATTTCAGGGCTCACCTTTCTCAGGCCTTTTTCACTTTTGGCTAAGCACATTGGTAAATGGAAAGACATGTTTCCCTCCTTTTTACCCATTTCTGCGCACGAGACTTTATTCATTTCTCCATGATCGGAGGTTTTTTGGAGTGTGGCCACTGTTCGCCCATCCATCTGGGTATCATCAGGGACCACATTACAACCTTCCAACTGAACATGTGTAACAACGTCATTATTTAATTCTGTGCATTTGTGATCATTTAGTGTGGTACCAGCCCTTTCAGCCTCTTCAAAAATACTTGGCTCAAAGATTTCTTTAGGTGATTGATTTGTACCCTCCTTTTGAGTATTCCCTTTTTCTGTCTGTGTGTGTTCACCATTTTGACTGTCCAGGGAAGGAGCTATAGCATCCCCACTTACACCCTGTTTACTGGTATTCCCCATGCATGAGTCATTTTTCTTAAATCTGTCCCTTTGTTCTTTTGGAATTTCAGGTGTTTAGTTTTCATTTGCTTAAACCTTCAATGTTTGATTTAGCTCTAGGTTAAACCGTACCTCTTTTTTAGAAGTGTTTGCACTTTCTGTTACATGTTCATTTACTGTCGTTTCCACTTTTAAATCATTAGACATCTCAGATTCATTATGCGAAATTACATCAGGGCAATATGTCTTTTTGGCACCGCAGGTATCATGACTACTTAGTCACTTTTCAGATGCCCCCCGGTCATTGCTATGGCCATCAGCCCCCTCCTTGGATGGCTGTTTTTGCGCTGTATAGAGCTTTCCTATTTGCTCAGCTAACATTTTCACTTGGGCCTCAAGGACTGGAACCTTTCCATCTCTCTAGAATCCTCTTTCTGTGGCCTAGGTCGATATTGGTTGTTTTCCCCCTGATTGGATCTATTCTGATACCTCTCAGGTGATTGATGTCTGTTGGGATGGTTTCTGAACTCTTGATTCATTTGTGGAGGGGAGCAGGGTGCACCCATCCTTTGATTATAGTCCCCTGGTGGGGAATCATTGTACTGACGTGGATTGGAGTTCATGTTCTGCCTCATGTCATGTCTCTCAGATTGTGGGTACTGGCCCCTATGTTGATTCCCATTATCAGTAAATCGATCTACAAATTGGGGTCTATCCTGATTACCATATATCATGGTGTTGGGATCAAATCTGCTCTGTGTCCCCAATGTCTGGTAGGGACCATCATTTCTTTGATCTTGATTTTGTCTCTGGTTATTGTTCATACCTGACATATCAGGCCGATATCCTGCCCGGGGTCTATTACTAGGATCATGTGATTGGAACATTGGTACAGGAAAGGGCGATCTTTGTTGATTACCCCTTTGTTCAGGTGTCACATTATTTTTACCTGGGCTTTGAGCAGACTCAAGGGACATTTTGGCTGACCTGATTTCTATTACTGTAGCTGAGGGTTCTTTAGATTTAGGTCTAGTATCTTTCATTTTATCACTTTCCCTACCCTGACAATAGAGTACCTCATATAGTTGTGTGCTTTGATGTACAATCCATTCAAGGGACTTGTCACGGTCAAATTCACGGACCAATTGGGATATGATGTCTTTCTGTAGCCCATAGAAGTATGCAGTTTTAAACCCATTGGAATTTGGGTCAAAAGATACATCAAAGTGAGAAAATGCTCTTTTTAAGTCTTGTAAAAATTGGCGAGGGGATGTATTAGACCCAGCAGTGATTGTGTAAGCGACTTTCTTTGCCTCCTGCAATGACTGAAAAGGAGAAAAATGACGCCTAATTTCTTTCAAACTCGACCCATGTCATATTATGCTGTTCATTTAATCCCCTTATGATGCTGGCCGTCGGGGCATCTAAAGTTAAATGAAAATATTGTCTGTACTGTTCCTTAGGTATCTGGAGTGCTTTAAAAATGTCATGAACCGCTTCTAAGTGATCCTCAATGCAGCATTCACCTCCCTTTTTAAATGGTTTGATCAGGGCTTTAATGGATTTCATTATTTTTATGGGGCTACTTGTTGCAATGCATGGAATTGCACTACTTTGTGATTCAATCCTGGTTTCAGGTGTATGGGATTGGTGGCTGCCCCCAATGGGAGTATCAAATCCACCAAGGGCGCTGCAACCAAGTTCAGTCACTGGCCCAGTCACTGGAGCACTAGCTCTTTGGGCAGAACTAGAATTCACCTCCACTCCATTGAATGTAGTACCCTGCCGCCTCTCCTGGGACCTGGGAATGCACATTTGTTGTTCTAAGTCTTTGCACTTTTTAAGGAGCCTGCGTTCTTCATTTTGCAGATAGTTGTTTTCATCACTCATTTTATTTATTACCTCCTGCATGTTGCACATTTTTATTTGGCATTCATTGAATTCTTTGTTTCTCTTGTCTTTTTCTTGAATCATTTTAACCATTTCTTGCTCTGCACCTTGGAGATCACTTTCTTTTTCAAAATTTTCTTTTTGTAAAATCTGCATTTCTGAAACAATCTCATCTTTATCCTGTCTAATGTGGTCCACTAAGGCTTTTAAGTGTACCAATTCTTGCTCACTATCCTCAAATTGTTTCTTGCTTTTGGACAACTGAGCATCAAAATCTCTGCATTTTAATTGCATGTCTTTTTGGCATACATCCAATGCTGCTCTTAACATTTCCTGATTTTTACTTGTCCCATCTAATTCAGTCTTTTACCTGTTAATTAGCTGGGTATCATTTTCCTGCATTCGCAGGGACCTATTCAAAATAAACCATATTTTGGCGCATAGCCGTATTAAACAGTCTTTCTCTGCACTTTTATCGGCTGCATTCAATAATCTTGTAAGGCAGACCTGAATTATGCTGCCTTCTGCAAAAATATTGTCTAGTTTTTCTTTCTGCACCTCACCCTGAATACGGTCATGCCATTCTAAGGTACTGTTCGACGACCACGTCCCATGTGCAAACAACTTTGCCTCTAAATATTGCACTAGGTCTGAGAATGTGGTTTCCCTTTGTGACATTCTAAAATTCGTTTTTAGTAACACACTGCTATTATGAAATGGGTTCCCTTTAATGTACAGATGGCAGGGTGAGACAGACTTGCCACGCCCAGTAGGTGCTCTGTGATCACTTTCCCGGCCTGCAACGCACCATAAATATGTTGGGTATTTTGTGTAGATTTGGGGCCTGGCGGTATTTTCTTACCGCCGAAAAATAATTTAGCAACAATCACTCCTTGTATTCAGATTGGGTTATGTATAATAATACAGTGGATATGCATTATTTCAGTACACAGACATGCGTGGTTGGTGGTATTTTTGGTGAGCATAATTACTTTGTTTTATATGTGGCCCCAATATCCAGAACGCCTTATTTTTGTTTAGATTTTTCGTGTGATCACTAGAGAGACCTCAGGCTTGCATTTCAGGAGCACCACATTTTCATTTTTAGTGTGCCACCATGGGCAATTTCTCGCTGTCTTATCTACGGCAGCGAGCTATCATGCAGTATCTATCACCAACTTATTTATGTTTGGTGAGCTATGTCCAGAGCCTCTCTTTCTGCCGACTCATAGACCTCCGGCAGACTATAACACACATAGTTAGTTATAATTGCTCATAGTGAATGACATTGTGCACACAGCTGCAGCCAAATCTTATTTTTAGCTACCTTAAAAATGACAATTGCACTGTCTAAACATCTCCCCACATCATCAGCACTGTATTGGTAAATGCACAAAGGAAAGATAAAATAAAACACACCACCCGTCTGCTTTCAGATATTTTTGTGTATTATAAAAGTTGCATTTAAACACGATCTCACTCTTTTTACAGAAATAAACGAAATAGCACAGTAACAGCATTATTTGTGATACACTGAGAAGAGAGTGGCGGGGAACAAGAATTCAATTTGCAACATTAAACACGTGGGTAAAGCACAGGAATCTCCTTTCCTACACTGACTGAATATTTTCGCACACACTCAGCCCCCACACTTCAGCGAGATAATTACCAGGCTTGTTCAGCATGTAACTTCTTTGGCTGGTCACCTTCTGGAGGGGTTCACCCAGCAAGGACAAGCATTTGCTGTCACTCAAACTGGGACTTGTTGACTGGAAATCACAGTCTCTGCAACCAAGTTGAATCTGCTTTAGGAATCAGGCATCCCCAGCTATCAACCCAGTCCTTCTCCGAGCTGTGTCAAGATGTCTCTCCCCAGCTTCTTCCCAGAGATTATACAAGAAAACTCTGGTTACCTCTTACCAAAGGATCCTAACCAATAAAATTCTATCATGCCCTATCCACCCTCTGCACACAATGGCTTGGCTTATACAGTTGCAACTGTAACCAAACTGATTTCTTGCTTATTCGAGTCTTTGCTTCCTGCAAATACTGTGGACAGAGCGCAGATAGAAGCAAAAAAAAAATCTGAATGTAGTCTGAAATGAGTTTCAGCCTGCCTCATTTTGCAGTGTAAAACACATTATATTATTAATGAGTTAGCGTGTTAGTTTTTTGTTAATGAGGTTAGTTCATTAATCCTCAAATGTGTCTCCTGCAACAGAGGAATTTCAGGTAAAAAGAAAAGAAATTGGTGCATTTTGAATATGAAAAATAAAATGCGCTTTTAAATGAGAAAATGGTTTGTTTTTAACCTGTGTAGCCTGTCTTCATTTACATCTCCATATGTTGCACTGGCAACACATAGCTTGAAGCAATTGCATTAAACCCATGCTGTGGCGCTGCATAAAAAAAAATGCTCAATAACACATGTCTTGCTGTACCACATTATATCAATGCATCAAACCCATGCAGTGGCGCTGCATTTCAAAAAACATGCTATACATTGATCCTATGCAGTGGTGCTGCGCTCTGTGCTCCCAAAACACGCTAAACAATCCTACAGTTCTTTGAAGACGCATTTTGGCGTTTTGAGATGAAGCATGGAGAGGACATAGTTGACTCTTGGTGCCATGTTCATTTTTTTCAGTCTATGTCAATCCTATGTTTAGTCAACAGACAATCAAAGTTGATCTTCGACAACGACTTCACCTCTGTGCCAATCCAAACCACTAATTACTTTAGACTCTTCAGACACCATGTAAACTCCAGGTGGTCAAACATATATCGCATGCATGATCGGCTAATAGGAAGCACTTCAGACTTGCTCCAGTTGACCTTGTATCCAGAGATTTCAGAGAAGCACTGTATGTCATCCATTAGGTAAGCAATGCTTGTTTTAGGGTCATGCACCACCACCAGTACATCATCTGCATAGAGCCAGATCTTGCCAGAACACTCCCCTCTTCCAAGATCATAAATATTTCCATTAGCTCTCAACATTAAAGCCAATGGCTCCATCGCTAGAATAAACAACAAAGGGGAAAGGAGCCATCCTTGTCTCGTCCCCCTCTTCAGTTGAAAGGACTCAGAAACAACGCCATTAGTAAGGATACTGGCAGTGGGGCATGCATACAATAGCTCCACCCAATGCAGGAAAGTCGGTCCAAATCCCATTGCCTTCAGGCTTTTAAATAGGTAAGGCCACTCAATCTTATCGAAACGCTTCTCTGCATCAAGGGAGATTGGCGCCACAAATGGTAAAAAGCAATTTCCTCATGTTATCCGCCACATATCTTCCAGTGACAAAACCTACCTGATTCCCGTGCACTATCGACGGCACAACTGTCTCCAACCTTTTTGCCAATATTTTTGCCAACAATTTACAGTCAGTATTAATTAGGCTAATCTGCCTATAACCCGCACACCGCGTTGGTGACTTAACCTTCTTTAATAAGACCGCTACCAAAGAATGTCTCATGGAGACTGGTAGTATGCCATTCTCGAATGATGCAGGGTACACATCACGTAGCAGTTCAAGTGCAGAGTCAGGTAAGATCCCATAGAACTCAGCCGAGAGCCCATTAGCACCAGGTGTATTGTTACCTCTCAGATTTGAAATTGCAGAACGGATGTCTTCCAATGAAATTGGGGATTCTAGCAGAGCAGCCACGTTGTCCGACAATCGAGGTACTTGAGTCTGTTTTAGAAAAGATGCAATTGCATTTGCAATTGCATCGTGCCCACGAGTCATACAAATGTTCATAAACCCCTTAAATACTTAAGTAATGTCTCTATGAGTTAGCAATAGGTTAGCAGAGGTGATTCTCACCGCTGTGATGGCCCATTCACACTCTGACACCTTCAACCTGTTTGCAAGTAGTTCCCAGCTTTTTATCCATGTTAAAAATAATTAATTTTACTCCTGAACAATGTGTAATATGCCCTGTCAGAGATCATCTTGTTCAGTTCATACTTCTTTCTGAGCTCAGATTGTACCTCCAGTTCATGACCTAGCACCGCTTAAGAGCTTTTGCTTCGTTGGACAGCTTCTTCGGCTCCTTCCTGTAACATCCAGTCTTTGACATCAGAACTGCCCGCGTAAGGCACTTCAATGACTCCCAAACTGAAGAAATGAAGACATTGTCAGTTCTATTTATTGCAATAAAGTTTTCGAGTTCACTCACAATCTCATTCTTCATGTGCTCGTTCTGCAAGATGGAAATGTTCATTCTCCATAAGAAAGTCTTAGTCAGCGTGTATCGCGGCGAGAGGCGCATTGACACTAGCGTATGATCAGTAATTCCAGTAAAACCAATGTCTGAGTGATTGCAACTAGGCGTCACACGCCCAGAAGTAAAAAAGAAATCAGTTCATGAGTAAAAGTCATGGTGTGCAGAATGAAAGCTATATTCTCTTTCCGTTGGGTGCTCCAGGCGTCAAATGTCTGACAGGTGAAGTTCATCAATTAGGTTGTCAATCAACCTCTTACTCCTCATTGGCATTCTGGACCTGGCACCATTGGTGCGGATAAGCATTGGATCCATAACTAGATTCAAATCCACCCACCCCCCACCCCGGTGATCACAGAGTCCACATTGCAATTTTGGATATGTTGAGTCAGTTCATGTAAAAAGAGTGGCTCATCCGAGTTAGGGGCATACTCACAGCATAGCAAAATCACAGTGTCTTGGATCTTAACCTTAACAGAAACTATTTTACCATCTACATCTGAGTTGCTGGAGAGGACATTCAATGGCAAATTCTTCCTGAATAGTACAGATGCACTCCTCCTGATCGCCTTGACCGTGGAAAAATATGTTTGTCCCACCCAGCCCTGCCTATGTTTACAAGCCTCAGTGTCATTGAGATGGGTTTCCTGTAGCATGGCAACATCACAAGACATAGACTTCAGGCAAGACAACACTTTGGCACGCTTTACAGGACTATTCATACCATTAACATTCCATGATATCAAATTCAGGCGCCGACTGTCCTAGTTTTCAAAGATATATTAACTACATGTGTCGAGAGGACAGAAAACAACAAAAATATAAAGAACACACCCCAGCCCAAACAAGGCAGGGGTGAACAAGAAAAACCTGTTATCAGTCACATGCAAATGAACCACCAAAAAGCAGTACAGCAGAACATCAAACAGGAGAAACCCGAAAAATGTAATGTACATCTGAAAGGTGTACCCACCATCCTTCAGGTACCACATACTACAATTACAGCTAGCTCCAAAAAAATATAAAACACCTTGAGCAAAGTGATGAAAGAGCAACAGGCAATCCATGCAAGAACACCAGATCAACGCATTCCAATCAGACAGGATGGAAAGCACTCTCACTTGGTCAGTTTAAGGGCAGAAGAAGGTCACTGGTTGGTAGTCTGCCCCTACTGACTGTAGTTATTCGAGCTAAGGTCAGTACCAGATGCCATAACCTCATCTTCGAAACAAAGGTGCCTTCTACAGGTCTCACAGCACAGAGCCCTCTCAAAGCCAGACACCTCAGGGAAGGTAGGGGAATCACAAAACAGGGACGCTAGTGTACACTGTACTTGATGATGCATCTATAAAGACAGAAAGTATCACATAAATAGAGTGTCCTTTCCATACATTAGCTCGAAGTGTAAATCCTTCCCCCACTTCTCCCCCACTTTTACCTCTGTAGGGAGTAGAGGTGGCCAAGCCACTCCTCGTCTTCATAGCCAGTTTCCTTGATACTGCTGCTTAGGTACCCCTTGATGAGTTTACCTTCCCAGAGATGATCTCCAATAAGGGTAGATGTGCACCCTGATTTTTTTTCACAGAGCAGCAGGGGTTCGCTTATCCAAAATGAGTGGAGCAAACCTTCCAGAGTTGTATATACTGAGACAGGGACAGATTAAGATGCTGGAGGGCCAAGGGGTGACAACGAAGGTAACTCAGAGGAGGTGTTGTTACGCAGTCATGACCTTGCTGCACTGCCAAGAACTGCAGCCAAGTAATGGTGCTGGGTGGGAAGAGACAAATAGGGAAAGCAACATGGAGAAGCTTAGCATACAAGGCCCCTCTGTGGAACAGGTGCCAGGAAAGAGTAGAGGTGGCTGCAGAAAACTGACGAGGCCCACGCAAGAGAAGACAGGGAGGATGAGAAGAAGGGAGGAGCGCATGGGACCGCGATAAGGGCCAAGATGTAAACAAAGGAACTGGCCCAAAGAGAAACTGGGAAATGGCAAACACAAAGAAAGGAGCAAAATCTGACCCTACCAAAGTACACAGCCATCAGGTATGAAGCCAAAAAACTAAAACATGTGTTGTCAAGCAATGTCCTCCTATCCTTTATCATTTTTTATTGTACATTCATGACATACTGTCTTGCAAGTGTTCACCATAAACCACGCAACTCTGTCTAAAACGATCACTTTTGGTAGCCATGCAATACAACTATCTCTTAGAAAATGATATCTGCTAATTGAGGCACCAAAGGTAGCTTTGGTAGGCAACAATATTGGCTGATTTTATTAGTGTGTCCACAACTACTAAAATTGTCTTTTTCTCTTGGGATTCCAATAAGTCAACCATACAATCCAATGACGTGTGTTATCATGGTGTCCTGAGGGTTTGTGAAGGGTGCAACAATCCTGCTGAGCTCTCCTAGCTAGGTTTGCCCTTCTACAGGTCATACACATTTTTACATATTGTTTGATGTGCAGTCTTTGTTTGGACCACCAACAAACATAGGGTTGGTAACTCAAATATCCTGGTCACTCCTGGGTGGCCTGCCAAGTGTGCATCATGACAAAACTCCAAGGATCACATTTTAGACAGATTGTCAGGAATGGACACTATTCCTCCTCGAACAAGGGGAGTGTTCCTAGTCCGAAGTTCTGGTTCTACTGCAATTCATTCTTCTTTATTTATTTTGTGCACACTTCCTGCAACCACCTAATGACCTGAGACATTTGTACCTGTAAAGCGTGAAATACACACCTACCTTCCAGCAATATCCTTGGTTCCCCTTGCCCTATGTTATTTCATGTAGCTGTAGGATTCATTCTGGGGGTTCTATCTAGTATGTTGTGGTATTTTGCTGTACTTTGCTATGGTGGTATTTTGTGGTATTTTTATAGTGGTGAGACTAATTTCAGAAAACTGCCTAATAATTATTATACCAGAGTCACTAACAACAAACAAATACTGGACTTAATACACTATGAATAAATGGCATGTTTACATCTCTATACATGTCAAATCAAAGAGACTGAATGCAGAAGAAATACAATGAGACTAATTGACCTTTTTGAACTTGTTTTTATCATGAACTAGAATTATGCAAGTTACACAGAGTGACATGTACACCCACGTTATAATTCACAATGTGAGCGAAACATTCTTGCAATGGCTTTTAACGCTCTATCTGTGATAATGTGCCAAGCTCTGCCAAATCAACCTTGGCTTGGCACAACACTTGGCAGGAAAAATACACTAAATAACAGTAAGACTTTGAGAAACATAACAATGTTTTAAATGCACATTTAAATTCAAATCACTAATGCAGCGCCTAAAAATGAACTGAATTATCTAATCTGTGCTATGTTGGATCATTCAATTCACCAGCCCCTCAATTAGTACATCATAATTATCTAGATTAAGCTGGCGATATTCCCCGACTCAGTTTGGCAGTGTTCCAGGGTCACTGAACTTGGGTCATGCAATTGGAAAAACTGCAAAATCGTCGTCAGACCTATGTGCTGTTATCTACATTGCTAATTGTATTATATGCACTTAATCTGCCTGTGTACACTTGTACCATTCAAATATTCAAGGTTATGAATGACTGTTGTTTTTTCCCTGTTCTCTCCCTCCTTGAGCGCCTTAAAACACTTGCCTTGCCTGGCGATATTCCCCAACTCAGCTTGGCAGTGTTCCAGGGTCATTCATAGCTAAGGTTGCTCGAGAATTCGCAGCCCTAAAGATTGCCAACCCAGGAGAAAGACAGCTTCAGACTTAGCACTGAACTCAGTCTGCCCAGGAACCAGCAATTCTGCCTCCTTTCGTCAGTCAGTGCAAGAATAGGAATGCCTCACTTACTCCTTGTCAGTCAAGAACATCTCCCCTTGTCCAGATCCTCCTACTAAAACATCACGCGATTTCCTCTGTGCGTTTCTCATTGTGCTAACTTAATTACTGAATAGAACATGCTACATTTTGCTTGCACTTCCTGCTCCAATACAATGCACATTTTTCATCTTACAACACAGACCCAGTCTTCATGTTTAAACTCCCATTTTCAGAGCATCATGCATTTTGCTCAATCTGCATCCAGCTTAATTCATGAACTAATTTGTGCTAAATGTTATTATGGAAATCTGTTACATGTTAAATGGGGTTGGGTTAATTAGTATATTAGATTAATGTAAGTATTATATTTTAATGCAACTCAGTCCATTAAAATAGCATCATGAAGCAAAGTGACCATTTTCTATTATGTGCTCTGTGCATTGGCATATATTCAAATTCAGCCTGTGACTCATACTCTTGAGTCCAGCAATGGTTTTCACACCCTTGGCCCTAGTTAAAGTTCAAACCCTCGCTAAAATGTGAATGCTGAAATGCAGAGTCTAGATGTTGAAATACAGAGCCTAAATTCTTACTGGACTCGCTTCTTTTTTTTTGCTGGGATATAACGCGAAATCACTACATGAAAAACAAAGATATATGCTCTAAAACACATGTGCTTCTCCCAATTGGATCTTCTCTCTTCCCATTGTCATTAACACAAACATCATCATTTCCATCTTAATGGTAAGTACAATCAACCATATCAAAACAATCACCATTGGAACTGCCAAAATCACTAAACCATTTCCACCCCAGTCCCCCAATTGAACCTATATGCCTCTGTCAGGCCTAAGCCGCTCACAGTAATGCTATCTTTATTTAGATTCATTTTAATCGTGTGTACGCTTTTAACTTTCAGTAAGAATTGAATATATGGATCAATGTGAAATGCATTTTTCCAAAATAAATCAATGTTCTTGACTTTCCCTTCCCACACATCACAATCAGCATGAAACAGAGTCAATCCACCCACCAACGCCACTGTATCTTTAGGGACAGATATGTATAACATGCTATGTTGCAATTGTTTGGCAATAAAAGAGCGATGATTAAGGTGAGTAATTGTGTAATTTGTCAATCAAAGTACCCACTAACCACCTATCCTTAATTAATCTAGCATGGGCTAACTCCTCAACTTCCACATTACTTAAAATCACCTTACATCCCCTAGACACCTCATGATGTGACCTCAACCCGCAAATAGCATCCCCTGCATCAGGTATGAATGGCTCGCCTGGACATATATAATTCAGCTCCTTGAATTTTGCACAGGTATCTAACTTTGGTATCAGATATACATCAGGTTTCCATGCTTGAAATGCTACCATCGCCGGAGTTACAATCTTAACATATTTATCATCTTGCCAAAAACCTACATTATGTACCAACTTAGTTGGATAGATCAACTCTGGGGTGATAAACGGAATGCACAGTAGGAAACCTATTTCCATTCTCTCCATATTAATAAATAATTCTTTCTTGGATTATCTCCACCTCCCTTTGTGTAATCCATGCAATCATTTGATGAATGATATCAGATGACACAAAATACAGTCCAATGGTATCCTCCAGGTATCCGGCGCTCCAAGGATCCGGTGCGGACGGGGAGAACAATTATTTTTCTAGATTAAAAAGAAAAGACAACTTAACAATCAAGCACATCAAACCTTTTACTTTTCCTTTCTCACTGGGATATCTGAAATCAAAATCGGTTATGCACACAAATGCAGATTATAGCAAATAACATGCCATGCAGCCAATGATTAACTGAAAACAACATGAATTAAGCACACTAATAGCACATGGTATTGTTTAGGTAACAGTCTCTAACACAACACTCCTTTCTCTTACTCACTTACATTTTTGTTCACTAACTTGATATATTTCCCCTTCGTTTCTATTATCGCTTTAAATCTTATTTTGAAATGTTCACACTATTTACATCTATCCACCTGTTCTGGTAATTCTGCTTTACTTTTTCACTCCCTGCTAGTCTCAACTCGCTCTAGTCTTTTCACTTCATGTGTCTGGTAAAAGGGCTTAATTTGATTAACATGAACACACTGTTCCACTGTTAATTCTCCCTCCTTTTTTAGCAATTCTGTAGACCACAGTTGAAACCTTATCTATAATTCTATGTGGCCTTTGTCATGCTGAAAGAAATCTTTTTATGTTTATTCTTTCCGAAATTAAACTTGTATACCTAGTCTCCTATTTCATATTTTCTATTATAATATGTCTTTGGAATGTCAGTTGCCTTTTCCAAATTTCACTGCGCAAATTCAAACACATATTGCAAGTGTTACGCTCACCTGGCACCCACAGGGGTGTCGGACGGAACTGGACTCCCGCGGTCTCCACCAGTGTGATGCGTAGTGCAGAGGTGACTGACTGGACTGGCCCACCTAGCTTCGTCTGCTTGACCCGTGGAATTAGTCTCCTAAATATGAGGAAAGGGAATTAGCCACCCGTGGATTTGAGTGTTAGCACCTCACTGCGTTCCCACTTATCACCTCCGATATTCCCTTTCACAAAGCTCACCTTATAGTTTTGAATGATGAGCTCTCCATCCTGCGAGGAATGCAGGGGCGCGTTGATGGCCAGTTACTTCACTGGCTTGAAGATATTGGAAGAGTTCTAAAGAGTTCACAATGTCTGAGTAATCACTCTGTCCAATTCCTTTGTTTTCTGTTGCAGCTTAGATCCAAAAGAAGGTCGTCTTGTGGCAGCTGAAAGCGATCAGGTAAGAGTCTGTGTTATCCAACACTGTCCGGTAAAAGTTGCCAAGGTTAAACTTGCTGCTTTCTCTTTTCATGCAGGTGCGGCAAAAGAGGATTTGGCGTGCTGGTGATTAATACCTCCGGCGTTAAAATCAGGTAAATATATGATGGAAAGAGATTGTCCTTGTTTGTTCCCTTGGCTCACCTTGTCGTTTTTTCCTTGTTCCCCCTTAGGTGCTGGAATGCGGTAACCAAGTGATAGAGACAGCGCCGGACCGTGGTGGTGCTGCGAGGAACGGTGAGTATGGAGCGGCGCTGCTGCTGGCGAAGCGATGCGTTTAAAATGAAGTCTTTTTCTGGTTCAAAGATGAGTTGAATCCGAAATCAGGTAAGAAATCCAGTAATGTTCTTGTTCTAACCTTTCTTCTTCTTTCTCCTCCTTTCTAGGTGCTCTGGTTTCGAAGCGGGCGTGGCAGGATGCTGGATGCTGACTGCAGGCACGGTGAACGTCACGCTGCAGGATGCAGAATAACGCAAATCATGTGCTGCTCTTCGGGTGTGGTTTAAATAGCCTCCAAAGTAGTTCCAGGTAAGTATTCCTCCACAACCACGTATTCCTCCACAACCACGCCCAAGTAACAAAATAGTTCCCTAGGAAAAGTAGTCCCTTCCAAGCCTCACAAGGGCTTGTATTCCTTGCAGCATGGTCTACATCAGGTAAATTTAAACATATGAGCCTGGCGCCACATGTGCCAGGACTGATGTCCCATATGAGCCTGGCGCCACAGGCGCCAGGACTGTACCCAGATGGCCCCTAACAGGGGTTGCTGGGCTTGCTCCAGATGACATGATACCTGCTTCCTGGGTTGATGGACTTGGTCTGGATGCCCGGGGGCAGGCATCATGACAGCAAGTGCTTTCTCAATTCTTACACATATTCATGAATTGTGGACGCATTTACAAGCACCTGTTCATTTGTTCTGTAAAGTAAACCATTTTTCTTCCTGTCAAGGTTTCATGGGGGGTGAGATATGTTGATTTAGATGGTGTTGACCTGAGATCCATTAGTACCAATGGAAGCTGCAAATCCCAACTAGATCCTGTTTCAGCTACAAATATTTTCAACATATCAACTATTGATCTGTTACACCATTCTACTCCCCCTGAAGAGGAGGGCCGGTAAGAAATGTGTAGCTTCCTTTTCACACCCAAGATTTGCCATATTTTTGTCATTAATGCACTAGTGAAATTGTAATTGTAATTGAAATTGGTTATTTATAACGCGCTTAATACCCAGAGGTTTCTAAGCGCGGACCCGGGGATCGAACCTGTGTTGCTCTGCATCATCTTGCTTCCAAGGCAAGTGCGTAGCCCGGAGCTATCCACCCAAGATTTGCCATATTTTTGTCATTAATGCACTAGTGAAATTGTAATTGTAATTGGTTATTTATAACGCGCTTAATACCCAGAGGTTTCTAAGCGCGGACCCGGGGTTCGAACCTGTGTTGCTCCGCATCATCTTGCTTCCAAGGCAAGTGCATTGCCCCGGAGCTATCCACCCATGATTTGCCATATTTCTGTCATTAATGCACTAGTGAAATTATAATTGTAATTGGTTATTTATAACACACTTAATACCCAGAAGTTTCTAAGCGCGGGCCCGGGGATCGAACCTGTGTTGCTCCGCATCATCTTGCTTCCAAGGCGAGCGCGTTGTCCCTGAGCTATCGACCTGAGAAATAATTTCCACAGTATGATTTACAAGTAAAGTGGCCACCATTTGCACACTGGAGTGTGGAGTTGGAATGCACTCCATCCATTTAGACATTAGACAAGTGACTGTCAGCATGTACCTGTTTGCCCTTGCTGATCTCCTCATGGGCCGACATAGTTTCCTTGTAATTCAGACCACGGGAGTGTCAAGCCCCTTTTCATCAATGGTGCTCTATGAGCCGGTGACGCAGGTTGAAACTGTGCATACACTAAACACCCTCTGGTGTAGCGCTCAACATCTTGGGACATGTGTGGCCAATAGGCGTAATCCTTTAAAATGTCCAAAGTGTTCTGTGAACCTCTGTGTCCTGCAGTTATGGCATTGTGGGCATGATGTAACATCAATACCTGAAATGACAATGGCACTACCCATTGGAATTGGCCTGTCACAGATTCTCTAATCATCAGTCCATCCTGTATCCTAATTCTCTTTTTGTTTTTTAATAGCACCCTTAATTCCTCTTTCCCTTTGCAGTCCTCTTCAGTCAGAGGATTGTGTTCTGCATTTAGTAAATGGTTGTAAAATAGGCCTAGAATAAGATCTTCCTTTTGTGCCTTGATCAAGTCCTAATCTGGAGTTTCAAAACTCCATTGTGCTACAGGCTGTTCAACTGTTTTTGGAGTTTTGGAACATGTTATCGCATCTACCTGTATTTCACCAAGCAGGTGTTCAATAAGAAATAACTCCCCCATTACCGCTCCAATTTTGTCTAATTGATCTGCCTTATCATTTCCTTCCATATCCTCACCTGGTGTTTTCAAATGAGCATGTATTTTCCTCCAATGGATTGTCATTTCCTGAGGCAAGCTTGTCTATAGCCTGAATCATCTTACCATATTTAAGTGGCTTCTTGTTATAGGTAAGCATGCCTTTCACCTTCCAGCCAGGTAAATACTCCACAAAACTATTTTGTGGATAATCAGAATTAGTGACTAGAGCTATTTCTTTGAGTTTATTTTCTACTACTGTAGATATTGCCTTTTAAATAGGGTATCAGGTAATATTATCCTCATAAATAATGTCGCCATATATATGGGTGCTGGGAAATGGCATAGACGTCATTATTTATGGGGATAATGTATGGGGTAAATGGGAGCATGGGTTGTGGGGTGTCCCCCGCAGGTTGCATGGGGCAATATTGCAGCAAAAAAACCAGTGCCATTCTCGTATGGTGACATTTTTGCAGGGATATTATCACGTGGAACCATAAACAGCGGTCAATTCTGCCACTTGACTGCTTTTGGGGCCTATCATCATGCTTGCTCTTGGAATGTTGTCACATTTAAACCATATGTTTCCTATTCCTGCTATGAGATATTTTTCTGTATAATTTCCACATGGTATGCACATCCATCTACATACACAGTTGGTAAATCCCTACATGTTTCTTCGTTGAATGCCTTGTGTGGGGATTGCTCATATTCATTCAAACTTGTCTTTAGCTCTGTGTCATCAGGCGTACAGACAGCTGCACAATCATGCAACTCTGCTAGTCCTTAAGCAACTGGGCTCTTTTTATTTTGTCCATATGTCACTTCAGTGCTAATGTCCAGAAAGTCATTCTTGTCCGGGCCAAATTCCCTGATCTGATTCTCTTACTTTGCAAATATTGCAGAGGCTGGTGATTTGTTTCAACAATCACCCGCTCCCATTGAATTATAGGGCTGAAATTTTGTAATGCCCAGACAGTGGCCCGCAGCACTTTTTCACATTCCCTGAAATTGGTCTCTAACTGTGACAATGCTTTGCTGGCATATGCAATGCTTTTGTTACTGGCGTCATTTTTTTTATATAATACTGCTGACATGCATTGAGCTGTGAATCCTATTTCTATAAACAAATCCTGGTTCAGTAATCTCGTTAAAGGTTGTGTAATCTCTGCATAATTATCAATACATTTCCTGTTGTAACTTGTCATTCCTAACATGCTCTTTAAACTTTTCAAGTTAGTGGGATCTTTTAGTTTATGAATCGCTTCCACTTTTTTCTTTTGTGGGTTTAGCCATGCTGTGTCACTTCATGACGTAGGAGGTTTACCCTTTTTCTGCACCACTGTGCTTTCTGTAAAAATACTTTTGCCCCAGCCTTCTGTAGCTAAGTACATGCAAAATCTCATTGAAGTGGCTTTTCAGATCTTCACTGAAGATGCCCCACTTGGTCCACGGTACGTGGAAGTAATGTTGTGCGACTGGATCATAGGATGTCGACAGCAAATAGTAGCAGTAATGACAGTTGGCAGCAAAGATGTGCACAGTGGATGTGTGGACTGCGCAATGTTGCAAAAAGGGAAAGCAGCCTAACACAGAAGAAGAGGTGTGTCGGAATAGTGAGGCCGTGTCAGAAGAAGTACATGTCTGTTTTAAAGACAGCGTGCAGTAGACGAGGGGAGTCATCAGTGGAATGTGGCGTACCAGTTTGGAGATAAACATGCATGGAATGCATGTAAGAGCAGTGAAGTGCTGTGTACCCGATGTACATACATGCTTGTATCCTTTGTCAGTGCTTCTAAAAAAGTGAAGGAAAACGTTTGTTCATTCAGACAACATGGAAAAGTGTTGACTGCGTTTGTTTGAAGTGGATGATGCACTATGTGAAGTGAGTGCATCTGATTACGATAGTGTCTGATGACATTATTTTGATTGCTTAGAGTTAATATTTTTAGGAATTTTAGGTGATGGGTGCAACACAACTAAGGACTTTTAGGAATTAAAGTAATTTGATGAAAAAGAAGGATTATATTAGTATGGGAGTATGCCTGGGTATGCCAAGTTAGCCTGGGTTAGCCTGGGTGATGGGACCCAGTGGTTCCCTATATAACAGCTTGAAGAAACTACAATAATGCCTGCTGTGAAGAACCTACTAAAGTGTACAGAAGCTACTTTATTTCATGAATGACAGTGATGCTAGGCACACAGCCATTCTTAAGATATACTTCCACTGCACTTTCTGATTTAGCAATGGTGTGACATTCTTTTGCACTGCTGCTTTGGGTCATTATTTTCTTGGGTCTCAATATAAGAAGGGATCTCATTGTGGCAAGAGAAAGAACCGACGAACTGGCAAGGCAGGTACTCCAAACACATGCGGGGCAAGTCCTGTTACCTGTAATCACCCCAACCCCTTTGCCACCATCACCACTAGCGCAGGTGGTGCTCCCAGGGTCTGTACCATTGGCTCTACCTGAGCGGTTTACCGGCGACCCCAACAAATATGCGATATTTATGAATTAGTGCCGCCTGCACTTTTTGTGCCCTCCAGGAGCATTCCCGAATGACAGGTCCAAAGTGGCCTTTGTGCTTTCATATTTAGGAGGCAACGCTGCAGACTGGTCAATACCATTGGTCGATCAGGATGACCCAGTACTCCACAACTTTGGGGAGTTCCAACGGGAAATAGAATAGTTGTTTGCGAGACACTCCCAAGGACAGGCTCTGGATAACAAACTATTGTCCCAAAGACAAAGAAATCAGGATCTATTGGCATATATAGCCACCTTTAATCGCCTCATTGCACAAACCAACTGGCCCGAAGAAAAAAGGACCACATTATTCTATTGAGGAGTACGTGGGGAATTAAAGGAGGTGCTAGCCCAAGTGGTCAATCCTCCTTAAGGTTGTGCAGAGTACATCAACCTGACGCTGCAACTGGATCATAGATTACAAGACCGGAAATTAGATCGCACAAGAGCTGAAGGAAGAACAGTCTACATGCGACCCAGGGACAACCAAGTCAAGGCCCATGAAGCAACTGAACCCATGCAAATCGGGGGGTTACGGGCCCCTTTATCTAAGGCAGAGAGAGAAAAAAGGAGGCAGCAACAACTTTGTTTACATTGTGGCAAGGCTGGACACTTTCTGCGAGATTGCCCAACAAAACCCCCCAAGGAAACTGTAGGTGCAACGGACAATAACGAGCAAGACCGGACTCCAGCTCTGGAAAACTCCAGCGCTTGACAAGGGTAGGGGTCCCCTTGTCGAGCGAAATAAAGACAGTAGTTCAGACCTCACACCTAGTCATTCCGGTACTTATAGTCCACCATCAGCAACCATCGAGGGTACACACCTTGGAGGCGTATATCGACAGTGGAGCAGTTGGTAACTATATTGATCAGGATCTAGCCGCATGAATAGGCCTTCCTCTTCAGCATAAATCACAGGCGGAAACGTAACTGCTGTGGATGGCTCTCAACTATCCCCTGGACCAGTAACGCAACACACCGAAAAAGTTATGCTGATATGTCAGAACGGTCATCGAGAAGACATCTCTTTTGATCTTATTGGAGCACCACAGTTGCAGATGATCCAGGAATGCCGTGGCTGGAGACCCATAATCCCAGAATTGACTGGAAAACACGAGTGCTGACCTTTCTGCAAGAATGCGCCAAAACCTGTTACCCTAAGAACTTGCAGAAACCCAGAACCAAAGTAAAGACACTTCTGGCTCTTGCGAGCACCTTACCCCTGTAATATTTGGACTATCAGGATGTATTCCAAAAAGAACAAGCTAATACTTTACCCCTGCATAGGCCCTGTGACTGCCAGATCGACCTGATACCTGGGGCCAAATCCTGTGCAGTCGAATATGTGCTTTGATGGAGCAAGAAAATCAACACCTACGAACCTACCTAGATCAGTAACTAGCGAACTGATTCATTCATCCATCTAAGTCCCCTGCATCCTTAGCGCTCTTCTTCGCACTCAAGAAGGAAGGAGACCTCAGAACGTGCATTGATTAGAGGGCATTGAATCAAATCACGGTTAAGGATAGGTATCCTCTGCCACTCATCTCAAAATGACTCGACCAGGTAAAGAGCGCTCTGATCTACACAAAGCTAGATCTCCGGGGGGCTTATCACCTTGTACGAGACAAAAGTGGCGATGAGTGGAAAACAGCTTTCCGGACCAAATATGGATTTTTCGAGTATCAGGTGATGCCCTCTGGGTTACGCAATGCACCAGCGGCATTTCAGTTCTTTATGAACGATGTACTCCACGAACTATTGGATGTCTGTGTTCTTGTTTACACCGACGATATCCTAATCTATTCACAGTCCAAGGAAGATCATGTTGGCCATGTAAGAGCAGTATTGGAAAAGCTCTGTCAGCACCAATTGTTTGCCAAACTGGAGAAATGCTCCTTCCACGTCACGGAGGTCGAAATTTTGGGATTTATGCTTACTCCACAGGCAGTGGTCGAAGTGTACGAAAAGAAGTAGTGGAACTATGTTCCCTGCTGGCCTGCCCCCACAAACCCCATTGCCAGAACCCCTCCCACACACAATACACACCCCCAAACACTTGCACCTGCTGTTTAAGGGAACGTTCAGTGCAGTGCACTGAAAGTGAAGGTTTCAACTTCTTACTACACTTTTTATTTTAAAACCAAACCATTCCGGAACGGTTTCTTTTTAAAATATAGTATAGGAGCTGTACAAGGTAATTTTAAAAAGTATAGGAGCACCGCTCCCGACCGCTCCCGCTCACTTAGACCACTGTCCACAGGGTGATCAAATGGACACACGCAAGGCTGAGGCTATCCTCAAATGGCCTTCCCCAACCTCTACCAAAGGGATACAAAGTGTGTTGGGATTTGCTACTTTTTATAGATGGTTTATACCACAATTCTCACAGATCGTTCATCCGATTACATCTCTTCTAAAGAAGAATAAGAAATTCTTTTGGTCCGTCGAGGCTGAGAGCGCCTTTCAAGAATTGAAACAAGCATTCACCTCGGCACCTGTACTTTGACATCCTCGGCCGGATCTACCCTACATGGTTGAAACAGACGCCTCCAGTATTGTCATGGGAGCCGTGTTATCGCAAAGGGACCTGAGACGGGGCAACTACATCCCATAGCATTTTAGTCTCACAAGTTTTCTGCACCTGAAAAGAAATATGCAATTACCGACAAAGAACTCTTGACAATCAAAGGAGCCTTCAAGACCTGGAGACATTACCTTTTAGGGGCAAGACACACAGTTACTGTTATTACTGATCACCGTGATCTACAATATTTAAAAACAGCTAAAGCTCAGTCCTCACGTCAACTCCGTTGGGCTTTATTCTTTGCTGAGTACGATTTTAAAATAACCTATCGACCAGGAGTGCGTAACGGAAAGGCAGACGCACTATCGAGAATGGGAGAGGACCAAGACGCCTTCAATCCAGTCGACCCCATAACCATTATTCCCGAAGAACGGATTCAACACCAGATCGCTGTAACTACCTGCTGGGAAGATTTAAAGATTGATCCCAAAACTCAGATGGACCAGACTGCCCCAAAGGAATAGTTGAGTAAGGAGGATCAATACTCCATCAAAAATAATCTGCCATACTTCCAGGGAAGACTATATGTTCAAGACGAGGAAACACGCACCAAAATAATAGTGAACTATCACGAGTCATTGGTGGAAGGACACCCTGGGATCACCAAGACTAGAGCCAAAATCCATAAAAATGATTGGTGGCCCTCTTGGAGGAAGGAGGTAGCCCAGTTCATTACCACTTGCGGCGTCTGCACACAAAACAAAGCCCAAAAATTAAACCCTGCAGGGCTATTGAGACCATTAGGAGTACCTCCAACACCATGGCATACATTATCAATGGACTTCATCACCGACCTGCCATCCTGTGATGGGTTTAATACAATACTGGTCGTGGTAGACCTATTCTCCAAGATGGCACATTTTATTCCACTAAAAGAACTTCCTACCACTGCTACACTGGCCTCAGTATTCCTGGAACAGATTGTTCGACTACATGGTTTCCCATCTGTATTGTTCTTTTCAACCTTTTGGAAAAGATGTTCCAAACTAGCCCAAATTGAGCTCCGCCTTTCCACGAGTCACCATCCCCAAGCCGATGGTCAAACGGAAAGGACGAACCAGACGCTGGAACAATACCTGAGGTGTATGTTGCAACAAACAGTAGAGTCCTGGAAAAATATCCTCTGGTTAAGCGAATTTGCATACAACAACTCTATTCATACCAGTACCGGACAGACCCCATTTTACACAATGAATGGTCGACACCCAAGAACATCCTCCTTTGATCCCCTTGATGAGTTGGAGATGCCAGCTGTTACACCATTGCATAAGAAAATCGCTCAGTCCCTTAAAGAAGCCATCGAAAACTTGAATCGCGTGAAATAAATTTGCAGACCGACATAGGAGAGAGGCTCCACAATATCATGTCGGAGATGGTTGGCATCCAAACACATCCCATTAAAAGGACCCTGGGCCTTTCAGCCACGATACCTAGGACCATATCCGATTAAAGCCATCATAAACCCTGCGGCCATGAAATTGGATTTACCAGCCATTATGCGGATCTACCCAGTTTTTCATGTTTCTCTTCTAAAACCAGTGGAACCAGACACCCGAATTTCAACACCACCTGAACCAGAGGTCATTGCAGGGGAACTTGAGTAAGAGGTAAAAAACATTCTGGACTCCAAGAAGATGCGCTCAAAACTTTATTATTTCATTGATTGGGAGGCCATTCAAATGATTTGGTTGTGTTCACCCCCTCTTGGGGTATTCACACTGTGAGCTACTTGTGGACTTTCAGGCGCTCAAATGCTTGGATTGCATTCACCTGCTGGTTGGGTATTTTCCATGTCAGCTCCTCATGGGCTTATTTGTAACATCTCTACCCTACTCCTGCTTCCTCTGAGTGGCTTCATACCTTTTTTCGTGGGGCAGTGTGCCTCAGGGAAGGTGACTACTCCAGTTGCTGAGGAACTGCGACTCTGACGTCTCCACAGTCAGGTCTGCCTTCTCGGTTCCTCCTGTCGACAACAACTGACACGACTTTGGCGTCGGTATTGCGGGATGCCGGCGGGTTGCTTTAGCAGCAGTTTGGTCTTCCGTCGGTTAAGATTCACTGCACTCTCTGCTTGCCTTCTCTCTGCAGCATTTTCCGAGCTGTCTGCCCACCACACCCCCAACATGGTCCTGCATCCAGGGTCATTGAAGGGAGAAGTCCCCTGCTCTGCACTCCAGTGAAGGTTGCTGGGTTTCACCACCCGGCTGCCTCTTTCTCTGTCTGAATAGGCCCTGAGTCTTTTAAGTTCCTTCCTGAAATTCGAGAGGAGATGCCATTGGTCCTGTGGTTCAGGTAGGTGTGGTGAACAGAATCTGGTCATAAACCAAGCCAGTCTCTTTTAAAGGGCCCTGCACATTAGGATACTGCACAACTGCCATATATCCAACCAATTCTTGGGAGTCTGACTAACGGGGAGGTATGGTATAGCTCTGTTTGAGGATGCCTTTTCCCTTAAGGGGGAACACCCCCAATGAGTTGCTGCATGCCTGGTGCCCAAAACAGTGTTTTGCGTAGCTGGCTCACTAGTTCCAAAGGGAGTGACTTCAGAGACACATCGCCGTAAGGACCTGGGAGAAAATAAATCCACTTGTTTTGTTAGCACCCCTGCTTCCTGGATTAGCTTTCTAGCATTCCCCTGTTTTTGAAGCAGCACATTTCAGTGCCGTCCTGTTCCTGAACAGCGCACTGTGTCTGTGTTCTTCAGGTTATTGTGTTCTGCAGTCTAATATTAATCCATGAGACTCACCTTTGGGAGGGATTACTAGAGGTTACTTTTCTTGTTCCCATTGTTCCCTACAGAGGCAAGGAGCAGGGAGGTTTAGGGACTGTTGCTGTGTTTTCCCAGCACCCCTTCTTTAATTCCCTCTTGGAATCTGCTCCTGGTACCCAGGGACATCATTTGAGGATCACCAGGGGTCGCAACGGAAAACCCTGAGGTTTCCCTTGCTACCCCTGTGGTCTCCCTTGCTACCCCTAAAACATTTTTTACAATAAAAGATGTATTTACTTATTTTATCATTGAAGCTCCTGAGCTCTGGCCTGTGCCACTTGGCTCTTTGTTTCTGGAGAGGCTTCTTAAAAAGAAACAGAGGGCTCCACAAGTGTAACACTTTGAGCAGTGACCCTAAATAAGAAAGAATAGGACTACCAAATAATTTGTATTTCTGGAATTCTATACAATAATTGCTAGACTCATTAAAGGGGTGAAAGGTCATGTTCTATCGCTTCCCATGATGTCACTTCGGGGTGGGGTCAAATGACCACTTCCTCTAATGTCATCAGAGGTCAAGGGCCATGTGATGTCACTTCCAATACCCCTGGTATTTTGGTGGTATTACGTCCCTGCTGATACCCCCTGCTCCTTGCCTTTGACTCCTTAGTGATTGTTAAGTGTGATGCTGTTTTCCTCCATCTGTGTGAATGCTTATGTTTTCCTCACTCGAGTCTTCTATATTCAGTTATCCTCCCTTTGCTGTAGTAGCCTTTCAAGATCACCACTTTAACATCAGGGTTTGTGGGCATCACTGGCATCGCAAGTGGGGTGTTTTGCCCTCATGAATATTGTCTTTAATGTGCCTGGTATAATACTATCAAAGGTGTCAGCTCACAGACTCTGCCATTGCTTCGCCTACATGTGAACCTAGCGCTAACAGTACCTGTAGCAGCAATTCTGGGTGAGGTGCTTGCTGACTTTCCTTGTAATCAAAAGCAGCTTCCTAGCCCTGACAATGAAATGACAAGGGGTGTGGGTATCAATTTCTACTTGTACATCCGGGATAATAGTGTGCATAGAGGTGGGCGAGCCTGGCGTGGCCTGTGCCGCTCGGGCTCCAATGGAGCCTCCAGCCTGACCCTCCTTTAGGGCCAGTACCCACAGATGCCACGGCCCTGCCACGGACCTCACATGGCTGCGCAGTGCACAAATAATTTGGCATTTCTTTCCATTTTGCCTGTGCCGTGCGGTCAAAATGGAAAGAAACGCCCATTCATTCGTGGGCAAAATGGGAAGAAATGCCCATATATGTAAAAATATTAACGCGACCCTGATGGCACCAGGAACGCATTTAATTTTTTCACAGTTGACCCTTTCTTTTCATTTTGCCTGCGCCGAGCGTGCAAAAGGGATAGAAATGCCCATATATGAAGAAAATAAAAAAACCGTGGCCCTGATGGTGGCTGCGTTTAATTGTTTTCCTTTTTCTGGGTGTGCCAGGGATTTCATGGGCTCGGCCTGTGGTGGGCGCCTAGAGCCAGGCCTGACCCCCAGGCTCGGCCCTGGCTTGGCCCTACCCATGAAATCCCTGGCTTCCCCAGCTCTAAGCGCGCACGTATTTTGGTTTCTGCGTGTATGCTGTTTTGGTTTCATGTTGTTTTGGTTTCTGCGTGTATGCTGTTTTGGTTTCTGCGTGTATGCTGTTTTGGTTTCTGCGAGTTTCATACTCATCGTGTGCATTGTGCATTCCCTTGAGAGCAAGGTATGTAGCCATATCTGGCTGTTTTTTCACCAAAGCACAGGCACCTACCCCCAACGCCAAATGACTTCATTGTACGTAAAGATATTTTTCTCGATTGATCCTCTTTATTCTTGAAGAAGAACCCATGTGGCAAGTAGATTCAAAAGTACAAGGCCCATATTACGGAAACTTTGCTCTGTATTGGAATCAATGGAAAAATATGCCACGTGCAAAAAATAATACAATGAAACAATCCATATGTTCACCAGGGCAATATGTCCCCACTGCAAATACCTTCAAAACGCGTACGTGTATACGCGCAGAGTTTCTGTAGTACAGCCACATGTATTGGGTTAATCTCCAAGACTTTCCCAAAAGTAGAACCCATTGCATTTGAGGAATTTTAAGGAATTTAAATTCATTTTTGTTTGCTGTCCATCTACTCTAGTGTTTTTTCAGTAAAGAATTCCATGGCAGTTATTATTAGCCATATCAACGGCATAGTCGCCAAATGTCTTAATTACATGTATTCCTAAATCTTAAATAAATAGTGATTGTTGTTCTTGTATTCCTTTCCTTGTGGTAAAGAGTTCCTTTTGAATTCCTTGCCATGTTTTCAAAAAGATACATACTATATATTTGAATGGTCAGTAGATGGCAGTAGCACCCTCTTTATTTTCTTCGAATTTACAGAGTCCTCTTATCTCGTGCACATCAATTGTTTGGTTAAATCGTCATTTGCATATCTTACTTCCTACTCGTCCTTCCTTTTATTTATGCAAAGTGTACACAGGTCGTATTTGTATATTCCCTCACGAAAGACAAGGAAATCGTAGAAAACACTATTTCTGAACAGGAGACGTCCTACAGGTGGGGCGCGTATGTCGCTAATGAGGCCAGTTCTACAAGCTGACCCAGCACTTTGCATAAAACACACCGGGCTCGATGCACAAAGCTTTTTTCCTGCAGTGGCGTATACTCCTGGAAACAGTAGTAACTTTATGACCAAATCACAAAAGGATTTAAGCCTGATTCATTAAATAATGTTCTACTGTGGGTTTGTTGGATACGTGTTGGCATAAGTTATGCACAGTTGTCTGACTTACGCATTTAACTAAGAGAACAGCAAAGGAGGGGTTACACTGGGAGGGGTCGGGCAGGTGGGGGTGTGCCAATGGCGTGTCTGGATTAGGAAGAGGTAATAGAATAGCATAACTTTATATAAGAAAGCTTTGAGAAGACACTTAAATTACATCACAAAGTGAGTTGTAAGCAGCCCTTCAGATAATGGGGCGTACTCGCCACTTTTACTCCCTAAAAATAGGCAAATACTCCCAAAAAATAAAGATAGGGAGTAAAAATACTCCCATCAAAAAGTAGGAAACAGACACGTCCAAGGAAATGTTTGGACCAGTAGAAAACAGTACAACAGGGAGAAACTACTGTTATAATTGCCTGATAGGAAAAAGTGAATTAGTTGCAGAGAAATAACTACAAAACCATTTCCGTTCTCCAGTTGAAACAATAGTTTTACTCGCTTGTAAAATACTCCCTTTGGGAAATGGATGTTAATTTTTACCCCCAACTTAAAAAAATAGCGAGTGAAATCCTACCCCTTCTGAATCTTATCTGGAACACTGGCTGCAAGTGTCCAATTTGATGTATGAAAGGTAATGAGAGTGCGTGTAAATGTGTAGAACGAGTGGAGTAAAGAAGCCAACGTGCTATGACATGCACTACGATACTCTGGAGTCAGGTACCCCCAAAACAGACCACCAAATGTGGGTGCAAGTGGGAGTTCTTTGCGAATCTCCTGGAAAGCATTGAGATTTTCCAACAATAGTAAATTACACCTGATCTTATCTATTGATATGATATGATATGATATGGCATTTGTAACGCGCCTATACACATGGTGTTTCAAGGCGCGACGAGGCAGGGAGGGGAGGAAACAAGGGGAGACAGACAACGATCCTACTAGGCCAGGTGTCATTCAGATCGCGCAAGTGCAGGGGTGGGGGAGGGGGAAAAGTGCAAGGGGAAGGGGAGGGGGGGAAGTGCAGTACAAGGTAAGTGGCGTAAAGTAATAAATAAATAGGGCCAGCTGGTGGCAAGTGCAAGGTAAGTGCAGAACAAGTGCTGGAAAAGGGGGGGGGGCTGTAGGGATACAGAGACAGTCCCGCAGTGCAGAGGGGTTCCAGGGCATCAGTGCAAGTGGAGAGTGGCTGGGCCCAGGACCGAGGCCGTTAAGAGTGGTCCAGTTGCAGAATCAGTGCAGTTTCAGTGAAGAATATTAGCTGTTCAGCAGGGGAGAGGGAGAGAGAAAGCAGAGGCAAAGAGGAAGGTTTTGAGGTGCTTCCGGAACCGGAGATGGTTCTCCTCAAGTTTCAGGGAGGCAGGAAGGCTGTTCCAGAGGGAGGCCCCTGCCGCGGAGAGAGATCTACCCCCAGCTCGTTGCTTCGAGAAGCGGCTGACCCTGAGGGAGTTGGAGGCGGATGAGCGAAGGGCTCGGGAAGGAAGATATTTGGGAAGAGAGAGTTGAAGGTATTTAGGACCAAGGCCCCAGAAGGCCTTGTGGACAATGCAGAGGGTTTTGAACTTTATCCTCGCAGCCACTGGGAGCCAGTGTAGAGATTTCAGTCCTGGAGAGATACGGTCCCTGGGCTTGAGGCCAAGGACAAGTCTCGCAGTTCTGTTCTGTATGAGTTGCAGAGGGCGGAGAGTGGAGGCAGGTAGATTAAGGTAGAGGCTGTTACAGCAATCCAGCTTCGAGAGAACCAGGGCTCGGGAGACAGTGAGCTTCTGGGGGAAGGAGAGGAAGGGAAGAATACCTCTGAGGAGGTGCAGCTGGTAGTGTGACTTCTTAGCGACGTCAGAAATATGAGGAGAGAAGGAGAGTGTGGAGTCGAACACTTAAACGTTTATATTTATAAAAAATAAAAATAAAAAATAAAAAAAAAGCGTGTATCTTATTGCAGGTCATTTTCCAAGCACTAAGCACTTTAAAAAAATATATTGTAAAGCCACAATAAAATCATGAGCAGAAAAGCAACAATCCGAGTACTCCAATTTTGATGCGGAAAAAAAAGAGAAACAGAAGAGATAAATACTACTTTCTGAATAAGTTACGACCAGACACACGACTAAATTATGGACTTGAACCCCTACTTACATTCACCACTGAAAGGCAAATGTATCCAACACCAGCCACCATCCCCGTGTGCTTCCCAAGGAGTAGGGATTCCGAAAAAGAACGAAACATAGGTCAAGTGTGCATGCTAAGAAAGAAAACACAGCTCGGAACCGATTTTAAAACAAATATTTCTCACTTTAAAATCCTAAGTGTGGGTCTGGAAGTGGGGAAAACACCAAGTCTCTGTGAGGTCAGAATCCATTGTTGCCCTCCCGAAAAATCTGCCTGCGTGGAACGCCGAAACAGGGTGGTATGAACATCCAAGCGTGCATGGGGTGCACGTGCGTTGCCCCTGCATGCTACCTCTGGCCTGCCACGCCTGCACCCAGTCTCGTTCTGTGTATAATATTATCTCCTGGCAAAAGGGACCCCGGCCAATGTTGCAGGGCCGGCCTCTGACCTGCTAAGCAGCGGCTTGCAGCTCCCTTTGCTTGTGTGATGGGTGGCCCATGGGATGGGGCAGGGAAGTTCTTCATTTGCTTCCACTCTTGCTTTCACTTTTATCGCAACATTTGACTTTTTTAGTTTGGTATCTATGTCAGGTAGGTTTTGCCTTAATGTAGTTGGATATCTAAACCAACATTTGCTTGGCTAAACACAAGGCATATTTGTTTATTAGGATCCTGTCTTCCGCCCACACATTAACCTCCTGGAGCAGTATTTATTTATTTATTTGTTTATTTATTTATTTATTTATTTATGTATTGCTCTACTTTTGGAACAAACGATACTGTAGGCTGTTAGGGGAGTTATCCTAAAGTATACCTGGGGTGAGATTTTATAAAACTAGCCCTTTGTATACAGGCCCCAACTTTTCCTATGAGTCTGTACTGCTCAAAGGTTTGGTAGAACTGCAGAGCAGCCAGGCTTTTCTTAGGAGAAGGATGTAAGCTGTAGGTAAGTTCAACAAACTCAGCAAATACATAGGCCCAAAGAAACTCTTACACACTTGTAGTTATAGTAAAATAGATTTCTATTTTATATACGTAAGGTAAAGTTATTCAGGTAAGTACTATTGTCACTAATTAACTCAACAGAAAACATAAGCAATACTTCATAGTAGGGAATCATACAGATCATGAAAACTGTTCAGTCGTAAGTAAAATCACTTGTTATAGTAACTCAGAAAATGTTCTGTTGTAGGAACAAAGGAGTTATTCAACACCAACAATAGCAGTTGTATACTTGAAAAGACTCTTAACACTTTTCAGAGGCCTTAGGGCTCAAGCAGTCCATCCCTATTTATGTACGAGTTCTTCAAAGTCAGACTGGAGGTAAAGCAGGTAAGGCACAGATGCAGAAAAGCAAGTTCCAGAGGATTCTTAAAATACAAGTAAGTAGGATGCTTTTTCTAGGCTCCCTATGGGCTCACAAGCATTAGGCCTAGGCAAAGGGTATGGGCGAACACCCAAACACCAGAATCAGCACTTCTGCAGCAAAGGAGCGACAGAACGACTTGAGGTATGTACTACCACAAGTCTCACAGTACTGAGGAGTTGTGAAGAAGATGCTGTTGGATTCATTCACGGTGCAGCAGCGGTGGACCTGGTCTCCGGTTCCTTGGTCGTGGTGACGAAAGGAGAGACTCTGGAAAGGAAGTCGTAGCAGATTTGAGAGAACGGACTCCCCGCAAAGGACTCTTCATGCTCCAACTTCGGTCTGTAGATTTGGCGCCTTTTTACAAGCTCCAAGAGCTAAACGCTTACTGCCCGGTCAATCAACCTTGATTCTTCAGTCCTGTACTCTGGCGAGGGGACTTTGAGGAGGGAGGTCTTGCCTCTGGAGGTCCAACTGGAACTGGAAGTCATCAAAGTTCTCTGAGGATTTTTTCACAAGACGATGATGCACTGCAATGTGGTTGGAGGACCACAGGTATTTGCGGTTTGCAGTCCAGGAGGGTCATAGCACGTCAGGGGATGGCTCGTCTGGCAGGTCATCTTATGGCTAGTTGGTCCCACCAGCCAAAGGGAAGGAGTCATCCTATTCAGAGCTTCTCTGTCGATTGGAAAATGGGGTCAGGACAGCAGTGGTCTCTTTAAGGTTGCTGGAATGGGCCACAGGCATCTCTGCTCATCTTCTTCTTTGGAACTTCAGTTCCAGTGGTCAACTTGTCTTCTCCCTCAGGATCCTCACCGTTTATCAGGAATTCACTCATCCTATGCAAACTCTCCCTACAGTTTACAGATAGGGGCCGATGGCTATCCAATCAGGACAGCCACCCCCGAGTTTGAACTAGTTCCTTTCAGGCATACTAGAAGACAATGGATAGCCAAGTTTTTGGATTCTCCCATGCTTCCTGTCCTCACAGACACACTGGCGCCTCAGCGGGCTACACAAAGGGTTCCTGCCAAAGACAAAACTCAAACTAGGTCCTCTCTCACCCAGGATGGTAGAAGAAGAACCACAAAAGGATATCTATACAAGAAATGACAAAGAAAGAAGCCACAATTTTGGGACAATGGTAATGCTTTTGTGAATAGCCGCAGCTGTGAAGAGAGCATGTATGCAAAAATTGCAGAAAAGACAGTAGAACATGTCCACTGCCACCAGCAATAACTGTATACTCGTCACTTTAACAGAAATGTTACAGGAGCAGAGAGAAAGGGGATACTAACCCCTCAGAACTCCACCTAGGGTGAAGTGTGTCGATCTCTCAAAAGGAAAAGCTAAGAAGGATACAAAGTATCCCTCTAACCTTTCAAACTATTTTAGTTTTGAAGGCAAATAACCAAATGTAAAAAGGAAAGCCCAAAGGGCTCCCAGAAACACTGCACAAAGGGTGCTGTTTGCTTAAAAACTAAATTACAGATGCCTTTAGAAAGTATGGAGGAAAGCATGACTCCATAAACTAAAGTAAAAACACAATGAAAAGGGTTTCCATGGTCTCACGCTCTGAGGAATCCTCCTCCTGTCCCTCCTCACCTGATTCTTCAGTGGAGCTGTTTTGGGTCTCAGTCTTCTTCTTTCTCCGGATCTTCTTTGTTTCTTTGTCCTTCTTCTCCTTCTTCTCCTTCTTCTTTTCATAGAGATAAGGGTGCGCTCTCCCAGAGGCCACCTTGACTGTGTAAATACACTGCAGCCAAGAGGGGACTCAGAGGTGCCAGCCCCAAACAGGGAAAAGACCAAATGGCTAAAATAAAACTTGTGTTGATGTGGACTGATTGTAGAAGTAGCTGGAAGCAATCCAAAAGGGTGTCCTCTGATGACTAGAAGGCCCTGAGTGAGCAACACAGGCAAGCACAAGAACGCTGGTCAAGTTGTTCTGAAGTAAAGTCCCTGCAAGTAGCATGGGAGACTCAATGGAAATGGGAAAAGAAGAGACTCAGGGAGAGGACAGGAGAACCAAAGGGAAAAGGCAATCAGACAGCAGCAAGATGTTAGAGTGTTGTTGGGCTGCCAGCAAAATAGAGGCGACTGGGAAGAAGAAGCAAGGTAAATCAGATAGATAGCGCCGCAGGTACTGCTGGCTCTGCAGTTGACAATAACGCGAAGGCGTGAACCAAGCAGCTGCCCACGAAATAGTGAAAGCCAAGAGATACCACAGCAGGTGTTCCCTGCCCTGCTGGAGGAACAGAGCGGGAGGCATGAGCCATGCAACAACCTGTGAATGTGAGAAGCCTGGAAAGAGCGCTGCAGGAGTTGCCGGCTCCGCTGAAGGCTCAGAGCGGGAGGCGCAAGCCTTGCAACACCCGTGAACGGGAAAGGCAACAGAAGAAACAGCATACCGGAGAGCCGGACGCAGAAGGAATCCAAGGCGGCTAAAACAAAGCAGGTTAACGATAAGTAGAATCAGAGTAGCGAACTACGAGCATCTGTAGCCACAAGGGTTGCAACGCTCAGAGTAGGGGGCGTGGCTCCAATATGTAGAACTGCAGCTGAGAAAGACTAGACAGCTGCAATGCGGAAATGGTAACTGTGATGGCCCGAGTTTACGGAGCCTCCATCGCTGCCATACCTTCCAGGGACAGAGCGTGACAGTATAACCCCTCTTCATCGGGGTACCTCCTGGTTTGCCTGGATGTTGTTTATGGAACAGTCGGATGAGATGAGGGGCATGGATATGACATCTAGGTTCCAAAGTACTTTCGGCTGACAAGTAGCCCTTCCAATGCACCAGATACTGCAAGGTCCCACGTTTAAATCTGGAGTCAATCAGCTTGGCCACTTCATATTTTTCTGGTTAGTGACTCTTAGATACTGGCAAAACTGGTAAACGTCTTCCATGTGGGTCTGGGTAGTATGCCTTAAGGAGAGAGGTGTGAAACACTGGGTTTACCCTCTTAAATCTTTGTGGTAGGCGTAGTCAGAAGGCAACAGCATTCTCCTTGGAGACAATCGGATACGGGCCAATGTATCTACGGTGAAACTTCCCAGCATGTACCCACTGTGGCGGGTACTTGGTGGACAACCACACCAAAGTTCCAATTTCCCAGGGAGGTTCCTGTCTTCTCTTTCTGTGTGTGCATACCTTGTATATTCTCTTGCTGGTTTCCAAGTTCAGGTGGGTTTCCTTGTGGATGCGCTTCAAGATTTCTACGTGTTGATCTATCGTAGGTGCCATGGTAGGTACCATACCAGAAATCGGGATGTTTCCAGGGTTATAGCCAAATGTACAAAAAAAAAGGACTCATTCCATTTGCAGAGTGCTTGGCATTGTTGTAAGTGAATTCCGCCATGGGGATATATTCAGCTCAATCTTCTTGTTCTTTGTTGCAGAAGTTCGAGGGTGGCATTAAGGCGTTCTGTCTGGCCATTGCTTTGGGGATGGTACCCCGAAAACAACACCCATTGGACACCCAACTGTTTGCATAGCATAGACCAGAATTTTGAGGTGAACTGTGCTCCTCAATCAGAGGCTATAGTACGAGGTATCCCATGAAGTGGAATAATATCATGTAGGAACACTGAAGCGGAATACTGATTCTGGCACTGAAGGCAGTCCTCGTAGAAGGGAGAAGTGTTCTGATTTACTGAAGGAGTCCACAGTAACCATAATGGCTGTTTTGTCTCGTGAAGGCGGAATGTCAACAATAAAGTCCATGGACAGATGTTCACACGGTTTTGAGGGTGGATTCTCTTGCTGAAGTCGCCCAATGAGTTCTAAGGGAGAATATTTGTTCGCGCACAAATGGGACAAACTGAAATGTAGGACTTCACGTCTTTGTGCATGGTCAGCCCCCAGAAATGCCTAGCCACTAGATCCAGTGTGTCCTTCTGGCCCTTGTGCTCGGTGGTGGGAAGGTCATGACAACACAAGATGGCCTGTGTTTGTAACTCCTCCGAAGGCAAGTATAAGGCTCCTTCATGAAAGTACAGACCTTCTCTTCTTTCCATGGAGAGTTTTCATTCACAGGGTGTAGACGTACAATGGGTCGCTTGTCTCACTTCCTGTAGGAAGGTGCTAACCTTGCCCAGAAACCGCTTGCCAGCCAATAACCATTCATGTTCCAGGTGATGACCGGAATCAACTTCCAGACTCCGAGACAGGGCATCGGCAAGGATGTTTTCTTTGCCAGGGAGGCAGGTAATGTCAAAGTCGAACTGCAAGAAGAAATACGCCCAAGGGTGTGTTGTGAGTTGCGACATTCCATCTGTTGTAACACTGCAAGTTGCTATGGTCAGTATGCACCAAAAAAGGATGTGCAGCTCCATGGAGTAGATGTCTCTACTCCTCGCAGGCTTTTCTAATGGCCAGTAATTCTTTCTCAAGAACGGAGTAATTCCTTTCACTAGGGGTGAGTGTCCAGGAATAGTAGGCTTCTGGGTGTTCGAGACCATCCTCTTCTGCCTGTAAAAGAGCAGCTGCTACTGCCCCCTCTGAGCTATCTGTTTCCACGACAAAGGGCAGTGTTTGGTTAGGTTGAATCAGGACCAGACCAGAAGTAAAGGTTTGTTTGAGCAAACGGAATGCAGCATCAGTTTCCTTATCCCACTCAAACCTTCTTCCTTTCTTTAGTAAGGAGGTGATGGGCTAAAACGATACCCAAGGATCTGGGATGAAACTCCTGTAAAAGTTTGCTAATCCCAGGAAACGTTGAATATCCTTAATATTCTTTGGTGTAGGCCATTTTAGGACAGCCTTCATCTTGCCAGGATCCATCTGGACTCCGTCGTTAGAAAGGATGAAACCCAAATTTGATACTGAAGGCGACTCAAAGATGCATTTTTCTGGTTTAACTAACAATTGAGGGTTGCGTAAGCGGACCAATACTTCACAGGCATGGTTCCGGTGTTCGGAAAGTCTGGATGAGAAGATCAAAATGTCATCCAAGTAGACTACCACTGAAAAGAACAGTAAGTCTGTGAATATCTTGTCCATGAATCGCTGGAAGATAGCAAGGGCGTTCACCAAACTGTCATGATGCCCACTCCCGGGGAGCCGGTTCAAGCCCTGCGTACCCGAAAGCGGACACCCAGTCCCCAAGGAAGGACCCAGCAACCCCATATAGGGGCCCTTTGGACAGTGTCCTGGCGCCTATGGCGCCAGGCTTATGAAAGACATCAGTCCTGGCGCCATAGGCGCCAGGCTCATTATGGGAGTGCTTGGGTGCACTTACCTGATGCAGACCATGCTGCAGGATCCCGGCCTCCTTGAGGACTGAAAGGAACTACTTTACCTGTGGGACTAATTTACCATCCGGGCGTGGTCGGGGAAGGATACATACCAGATTGGAGGAAGGATACATACCTGGAACTTCTTCCAAGGCTATTTAAACCCCACCCGAACAGCCACACGTGCTTCGCGTTGTTGTGCATCTAGCAGCTGGACGCTCACCGTGTCTGCTCCTGCATCCTGACTTCTGCCACGCCTGCCAGTATCCTGGATCACCTGCAAAGGAAGAGAAGAAGAGAACAGAAGAAGGAAAAGTCCTTACCTGCTAAATCCGCATCCCGGAGACATCTCGCCGACAATCCTGAAAAGGAAGACTTTCATTTAAAAGCTCATCGCGTCGATCGCTGCAGCGCCGCATTCCACTCACCTTTTCAGGGTGCCTCCATGTTCAGCAGCGATCATCCGGATTCGCAGTCATGCCCCAGCGCCTAGGGAGAAAAAGACCAGAACAAAAGGTGAGAGAGAGAAGGGAATAAGGAAAGCTAAATCTCCATGTTAAGACTTACCAGTTGATTCATTCCCTCTTCATTTCGGGTCCGCGCCGCATCCTGGCATTTCTGGACCCCGGCCCCTAAGGGGAAAAAGAGACATCAGCGTTAATGAGCGAATGAAAAGACATTTCCAAAAAAACGCTCATTAAAGACTTACCTGATTTCTACAAGGATTTCACCTCTCATCTCGGGTCGGTGCCTGTTCCCCGGCATTCCGTACCCCGGCCCCTATGGGGAAAAAGACACTAGCATTAGTACATTAATGCATGGACACAAGGGGAACCTCTTATCAAAAAACTTACCTGGAAGCCAAGCAAGTTTGGTTCTCACCAATCCGAAAATCCAGTGAAGTAACTGGATACCAACGCGCCCCTGCATCAGAAGCAGGATGGAGAGCTCGTCCTTCCAGACCCTAAGGTGAGACGCTACGAGGAATCACAGAAGGGTTTCGAGGAGGGTGAGAGGGGAAAGAGGGAGGCCGATTGCATTACCCCGCAGACAGTTAATCCCCTATTTTCGCCTACAGAAGGATACTTCTGTGAGCCAGACAAGCCAGATTTGGGGGCCCGGTCCAGTCCGTCTTCCGAACCCTGCGCATCACCTTAGAAGAGGTCACAGCAGCGCGAACCAGGCCTGCGCCTCCGTGGGAGTCAGGTGAGCGTTACACAAACCAAAGGGCATGACCCGATATTCGAAATGTCCTAGGGGAGTTTTGAATTCCGTCTTCTACTCATCACCCCTTCTTATGCTTAGCAGATGGTATGCTCCCCTAAGGTCAAGTTTGGTGAATACGAAGGACCCCAGCACAGCTTCCAGTACCACCTTCATCAAAGGCATTGGGTATCAATCCCTTACCATAAGACTGTTGAGTCCACGGTAGTCGATACAAGGTCAGAGCTCCAGGGTACCTTTCTTGATTGAGATTCCTGGATAAATCCATTCTGGAGGTTGAGATCGAGATACTCCTTAAGAGCTCTCCGTTCAGGTAACAAAAGAGGGTACATCCTCCCGAAAGGCACGGAAGCTCCTGGGATCAGGTCTATGACACAATCCTCTGACCGATGAGGTGGTAGGGAACGAGGGATCTTGTCCTCAAAAATGTCAGAGAATTCCTGGTAGGGCAACGGAATAGACTGCACCACGGAAGTGGATAAGGGCACCTAAGCCCCAGGCTCTTGGGACTTGAAGCTGCTGCTGAATACAATGTTGACCACAGTAAGGCGACAGAGAGCAGATCGTGTTGGCTGCCCAGTCGATCCTGGGTTTCCGAGTGATTGCCTCGAATGCAAAAGTTTTGAATGCAGAAGTATAAAAAAAAAGCATTAAAAAAAATGCTTTTTTTTAATGGGTGTCCCCCCAACCCCTCTTTTTTTACCCCTTAAAACCCATTATAGTAATAAAAAAAAAACTTTTCGATGCATTTCTTTCCGATACTTTTGCATTCAAAATTATGTATTCGAAGCAATGCCTGGATACCGATCCTGGGGTTATGTTTCCATAACTAAGGAATGCCCAGTATAACTGGGAAGTGAGCCACCCTGATAAAGTCAAAGACAATCTGCTCCTAATGTTGAAACATGATGTCTGTGATGGGACCGGACTCCTGTACAATGGTTCCTAAGATCAGTGGAGAACCACCAACTCCTTCTTCCACAGCTAAAGTCTGTCCTAGAGGTTACACCATATGCAAGCAAAGTCTGCAGCTCAGGATGGTCTGTAGGATCCAGATCCTCTAGACAGGGTTGAATCCCCTCCACTTCTGTTTCACCAATAGGTGGATTTTCAGGGCACTCTTCTTCCACCAACTCAGCCTCAGCTGGTGGTGGGGTTACTGGGGTGACCTTGAGTTTTTCTTTCACAGATGTTTTTTTCTTTTAGGAAGGTTTGTGCTTGAGGCCCTTCTTTTCTTTTGAGACTTTGGATTTCTCCTTGGTCTCTTTCTTCTTGTTGGAAGATGTGGGTTATGGGCTTTTCGTCACTGGGCAGATATTAGATTCCTCCTTGATATCAGTGGGAACGTCTCTTAAGGTTGCCCCCCTGGCCTTTCTGGTCAGCTCCCCTTTCTTCAGAATTAGCTAATTGTACTAGTCAGTCAGGATTTCTCTGCATCTTACATGTGGAAATATTGAAATCATTCTTGAAATTTACACTAAAAGATTATGTATTCCTTTTTAATGACACGCACCATTTGCAGACGAAGGGAGTGGCGATGGGGGGGGGGGTATTCCTGTTTGTTGGCCAATCATTTTATGGCACATTATGAAGAGATGCATGCTCTTAATAACAGGGGTTTTGTTGACAATATACTCTTGTGGAGAAGATACATAGATGATATGATAATATGGAATGGCTCACACCATCTGTTTCAAGAATTCACAAAATATTTGAACAACAATGAATTTGGTCTGACTTTGAAAGGGCACTGTGATGACAAGAACATAGGGCCTCATTACGAATCAGGCGTTAAAGGGCTAACCCTTAACGCCTGATTCCGAGGTCCCTTTGCGCCATGGTGAGTTTAACGCCTGCTTTTTGCAGGCGTTAAAATCCATGGCGCTAAGAGACCATGGTGCTAATTATGCCACCGTAATTTACGGTGGCATAATTAGCGCCTTCCCCACTCCCATTATGCCCTATGGGGCAAAATTGGGAATGGGGAAGGGTAAAATGGGAAATGGGGATTTACCGCCCCACTCACCTTGGAATGGGGCGGTAAATCCGCCATCCACCATGGTGTAAACATAGTTTACACCATGGTGGTAAGGGTACGACCCAGGCGGTAACTTACCGCCTGGGTCGTAATGAGGCCCATAGACTTTTTGGACTTACACATTTACATTGCTAAAGGTAAAATAGAGACAAGTACATTTCGCAAGGTCACTGAGGTCAATCCAACACTTCATGCTAGCAGTTGCCATAGAAGATCTACTGTAAATAATATTCCTGCAGGGGAGTTCCATCGGGCACGCCGGAACTGTAGTGAGGATGTGCACTTTGAGAAAGAATGCAAATTACTCCCAGAGATATTTCAGGAAAGGGGGTATTCGCCTACAGAGGTTAAAACGTCTCATGACCAGATCAAAAGATTGGATAGATCACACAGGCTACAAACTATAACCAAAGGAGGGACTGAAAAAAAACAACATTGATATCATTACACAGTACTCTAAGGATGTCCACACCATTTATAAAATAGTGCAGAAACACTGGCATCTCTTGTGTATAGATTCTGATTTGATGCAATTTATAGACTGCAAGCCCAGGTTTGTATTCACAAGAGCACCAACCATCAGGAACAAACTATGCTCATTATACCTTGAACCCAGTACTGGTGCCACAAGTATTGGCAGTGACTGGCTGAGAACACTTACAGGTTTCCACAAATGTGGGACTTGCAGCATGTACAAGTATGCACACAAGGATTGCAACCATTTTGCTTACACGGTAGGCACAGAGTTCATCATCAAGGATTTCATTGACTGCAAAACCACAAATGTTGTCTATGCAATAATATGTGTTTACAAGAAACTATATATTGCCAGTACCATCAGACAGTTAAGAATCCATATTAGGGAACATTTAGCAAGTTTGAACAACCAAGATCTCAGGTTACCGTTGGCACATCATTGGCAAGAATGCCATCAGATGCACAATAAAAGTGACTCATGGGACTCATGAAAGCGAAGTGTGGGAAACGTGGGATTGATCTCAAAGTAATTTTGAGACATATGGAATCTAAATGTATATGTAAACTATGGAGCACTATGGAAGGCCTCAATACAGAACATGAAATAAATGTATTTTTTCTCATTTTAAAAATAAAGAGGACCATCCGGGAGCACAACTTGACCTACAAAAGGTTATCAGCACGTCATTTTTTTTGTTTTTGCTAATTATAGTAAACTATCGATTGAGATTTCCATTTTCTGGATAAGACATTTTCTTAATCACGTATACTGTTGCAATTGTACCACAGGAGTGACTTCAGTTTACTGCACTATCCTGTGTATTGTTGGGATGGAAATGAGCTGTTCCACCCTCATAGGTGCTTTAGAGTGAGGCGAATCCCATGCACAGCCGCACGAAAGGGCCGTATTAAAGAAACTTAGCACAGATGCAATATCACTGATATTATAGATGCATTGACTTAGTGCGTGCATATAAAGAGATGCCATTTTATAGTTATGGAAGACACATGCAGGCCTACATTGCTGCACAGTAAATGTAGGCCTGACGTAGAAACATGAACAGGCTCAAACACTGAGGACAGATGTACCTGCGCTGCTAATTCCAACAGAAATGTCCCCTTGTTCCCTGACTGTTGCAATTATTTAGTAGCGTAGAGAGGAATGCACCGTGCAAGGCCATGAGACAGCACCAGGCTCCTCTAAGTGCCCATTCATCACAACTAGGCCAACAGCAGACCTCTAACCCCTAGGCAGCCCACCAGGAAGGATAGCACCCACCAGTGACCCAGTCCAAGAATCCTTGCATTCCATGATAGTGAGTGACCCCAGCCCATCAGCCATAAAACCAATGGTCATAAAAGAACTGAACACGTGAGACCCTTCCACCTTGTCCCATGAAAACAGCCTTTTGTAATAAGAGGTACAGGGGCGGATGTATTACAGCTCAAAACTAGGGTGGAAGCCTTGGATGCAGGGAGTGTGATATGGACAGAGCACAGAATGTGTGGGTCAGCATGATTGTATTCCTTTCCTCCCTCTGGTGCCAGTTCATAAGCCTCCCAGGTGCATGCCGTAATGATGTAGTAGTAGCATTAGCTCACAAAGAATAACCTTGGAACAGCAACATGTGAAGCGCCTGACCATCGGTCCTTGAAGAGATGAGCCCAGTTGAACCCACGTGGGGGAAAGACAGACGGCAGAGATGAGAACTAATCATAGCCTGGCATCCCCTATGCAGCAGGCCGACCATGGATAGGGTCACGCCAACCAGCCATGCAGGCTTCTACTGTATATGATGATGTCATCTATGACGCTGTGTCTCCTTTTAAGATCCTGCTTGTACCCTTTTTTCGGCAGAACGTCATCTGCTGAACCCTTTGTCTTTTGTACAATTAAACCTTGTTATCCTTGCAAGCAATCTCTTGGCCTTTTTCTCTAGAGGGTTGTATTCTTTCTGGCGTGTGTGTAAACAGGGACTTGAATTAATTTGGTGATCCTGCTGACGGGAGCCCAGTGCCCCCATACCTGCAGAGGTATCCAGGCGACCTCTCCAAAAGTGCCGCGCCAACCTACACTGACCAGCCCCAAAAAGCGTACTCCCCAGAGGCCCTGCAGAAACTGTCTTTGCAGGATCCTGCCTGCTCTTTGGAGCAGGGTGCAGCCTGAAAGAGACGTGCAGGCCGGTGTTGGAACCCTGTGAATGGAGGAGTTTGGGTGAACATGCGCACATGAGTATGGTTTGCAAGGGATAATTAAGTAGGTGTGAAAGTATGGAGGAGTGTGAACAGTGTGAACACGCAGCGACTGAAATTGGGAGTTTGGCATGCCTATGGATGCGTTCATTTTTTGTGTTTTTATAAAACAAATTTAAGGATATTAAGGACAAGGAAAATGGAAGAGTGGGAACCTCCCCGAGTGAGGGGAGAAGGTGGCACCACAATCATTGTTTAAACAATAAGGGAAAAGAGGAAAATACATAGGAGCTCCGTATAAGTAGAGAGCTCAGGAATAGTAGTGGTTGTTGTTTTAGCCTGTTATTATAGTTTTTTTTGTTAGTGTATTATTGGTGTAAGGAGGAGGCCCGGGAGGAGCGTGTATGTGTTTTGTGTGGAGGTGTGTGGAGGATGTGATGCATGTGTGTGTGTATACAAAAACCTTTAATTGGGAATAGACGGGTGGGGGAATTGAACTGACGATTGTTTCATTTGTTGATGACATTAAACTGCATTGTTGACAAAACTGAACTGTATATTTTTTTAATGGACTACTGTATCAATGTGGCACAGCAGCACAGGCGTAGCCCCCCTACCCAACATACGGGAGACGCGACTATGAGGGGAGAAACACAAATAGAGCACATGTGCAAGGCCCTGCCTTTATATTGTGAGAAGATCAAGAAGTATCACAACCAATGGGTGACCAAGACTAGAGGAGGAGGGATGTCCTGCTCCTGGCCAGACGAGGGCTCCTTTGACAGAGATGTGTTAGAACACATGTCAACCTTCTTGACAGCAAAGTATAAAGGTAGACCATTGCAGAATAGAAGGGAAGTATTAAACCTCTGGAAAATGTTTGAGGATGCAGAGGGCCCGAAGGGGGAGGAAGTGACACATGACAGTAACAAAGACATAAACCCAGAAGAGGGCGGGAAGAACTTGGTGGGGACAAAAGGGATATAGCCACCAGCATACGAACCCAACATATGTGTCTACAGGCACGAATATTGCGAAACCAGCCATGGCCCGCCTCCACCTTATTTTTCTCCTCCGGAGGTCAACACAAACACTGGGGTAAGCGCAAGAGACCTAGAGGTAGCACTGGCATCAGCACGAACAGAGTTAGCCACACTATGGGCAGCATGTGATATGATAAAGACAGACACACCAGTGCAACCAGCAGGGGATGAGATTTCTTATTTAGGATAGACAACGCGCCTATAAGAACAATCCACGTAGAGCGTGACAGAGAGAAAGACAGCTTGGGCTACAAGAATGTAGGGTCTCGGAGGGGAGATGAGGAAGACTGGAGTGAGCTTGATGATGCTGAGGACGCTGAGGAGGGAGATGCAGAACAGGCGCCTCAAAGCACCCCGAGGGTGGAAAGTTTATGGGACGAAGATTGAGGGAAAGGTTCGGCAGGATAGAGTTAGCGAGAAAAAAGGGAGGTGTAACTAGGGGCAGAAAAAGCAAGATGAGAATGCAAATGCCACTGATACAGAAGGGAGCAGGGAGACCCCAATATGTACCCTGGGCACAGATAGACAAGAATAATCTCCTCAAGGTACTCCTGCCACTTACAGCAGGTGCGGGGAAGTGGATATATGCTTTTGAAAAGAACACAGCGGGGGTGCCCTTGGCTATGTGTCCTCAGAACACCCCCATTTCGTTTATTTACAAACATCCCAGGACACTTCATGTGTTCTTAGAACAATTTGAACTTGCTTGCGAACATGTGTTCTTAGAACAATTTGAAGTTGTTTGCGAACAGTACGGACAGACATACCGTCCTCAGGACACCCCATTTTATTTATTGACGAACATCCCAGGACACATGATGTGTTCTTAGAACAAATTCAACTTCACTGCAAACAAAACGAACAGGCTTACCATCCTCAAAACACACCCATTTCGTTTATTTTCGAACATTTCAGGACACCGCGAGTGTTCTTAGAACACTTTCAGCTTGCATGCGAACAATACGTACAGGCGTAGTGTCCTCAGAACACCCCCATTTCGTTAATTTAGAACATTTCAGGACATCTGCGTTGTCCACGGACAAAGCAAACACAACAGGGGGTCTACCACCTAAATAAATACAACATTTAACCCATCTCTTACTCCCTCACCCTCCCCAAACACTTTTACACACCAACACACTCTACTAAATAGTATTTTTTCCACCAAGTTTCACCGATCTGTCCGTGGACATCCACGAATCCAAGATGGCGGGCATTCCCGAAAATCTGACGTGCTTCACGCTCCTCACCGTCCAATCAGCGAACACGTTGCATGTCCGCGGACATGACACAAGCCGGTTGGCCAATCAGGACACTGTCCACAGAGCGAACAGGGAAATGTGTCCACGAATCGAACATAGATATCACTAATTTTTTGTGACCTACTTTTTGGTCATTTAAAAAAAAACTACTGGAAGGATGTTCACCAAATTTACAAAAGCACGCTTTCGGGACCAAGCCACTGCTCCTGGTCCAAATTTGGTGAAAATCCGTCCATTGGTTTGGGCTGTAGGCGTGAGCAAAGTTTTTTTCCCCATTTAGTCTATGGGAAAAAAATAAGTTTTGGGATCCCCCCTATGACTCCCCCCCTGGACCAAACCTCACCAAACTTTGCAAATAAATGCAGAGTGACCCATATACTTTTTTGTCAAAGTTTGGTGAGGATGTGTCCAGGGGGAGTGAAGTTATAAGCCACCCAAAAAGGGCTCTTCCTATGGAAACAGCAACTTAACCATAACTACACAGCCACTACTGTGGCTGTGTAATATATATATATTGGTTTGGATATATATATATATATATATATGTGTGTATATATATATATCTTATATATATCTTGAGCATACAGTATTTACCATCCTAGAAAGGTCAAAATCTACACCTACAACACAGAGGACTTCAGCGTAAGAAGTAATACTGTCCAGTCCATCCATTCATGTGTTCCACTGTGTGTCCGATGTACGACAACTATTGACCAGGAGACGGGTAAAAGGCACACAGATGCGGCAGTGGTCCGTCTCGTAGATGGAGAGTATGAAGTACTAATACAAAAATGATTACCCATGGACTACTCTGCCCTGACTGCAGAGATAATTTCCCTAATTGAAGTGTTAGAGGCATCCCAAGGGTGTCGAGTTAACATTTATTATGATTCTGCATATGTTACCACTGCCATAAATTCAGGACTGTCACGAAGGAAGAGGAGAGGGTTCCGAAGGGCAGATGGATCTCCATTGCAACATGCTGCACTGTTAGACAGCCTAATATATGCTCTCTCGCGGCCTACACGTGTCAATGTCATGAACTGCGCCATGCATACTAACAACACAGACCTGATTTCTCTCGGTCACGAGGCATCCGACCAAGATATCTGTCTCTCTTCCAGTACCAGATATCACAGAGTATCCACAAATAGCTAGCATGCAGCTACAGTGAGAAGTACCATATAATATGATACCAGTTACCCAAATAAATGAGGTGCAGTGACAGACACTGCAGGTTGAAAAGGTGCTGTGGAATAAAAGGCGGTGTCAGTAATCTCCCACTGACCTAAAATGGAGGTAGGTCATCACAACTAAAGTGGTAATTCCTCAGCAGTTGGTAATGGTTGCTTTTGAGCAGCTGCATTACCCCTTGCATATATTGAAGCAGCATATTGCTGCAGACCTACAGGAGGATTTGTATGTGGCTAATTGTACAGGAACTGTTGAATGTGTTTATTTCTAACTGTACCATTTGTCAGACATACAATACTGGGCAAACATTGAGGACGCTGCAAGGCACATTACCACACCCCAGCGGGCCATTCAGAGAATTACATATCAATTTTGCTGACATGGGGGAACGGTGCAACACATATCGCTATTTAATTACTATTGTTTGCCCCTTCTCCCATTGGGTTGAGGCTGGATCTTGTGCACATCCAGACCCTAAATCAGCAGCCACGATTATAGTACAAGATGTGTTTTCCCTCTGAGGAGTATGCAAAGCACTTAAATCTGATAATGGCACCCACTTCTTTAATGAGGTATTTAAAGAAATAACAGCTCTTTTAGGAATTAAGCATAAGATGTGCTCAATCGATCATCCTGAAGCCAGCAGTATTGTTCATCAGATTAATGGCCTCCTAAAGGCATAATTATACAAATTGTGTGTTACCATAAAAAATAATTGGGTCCACTGTTTGCCCTTAGCCCTATTCTGTTTACGGACACAGCCCTGCAAAGACCATCATATTACCCCTCACTAAACAGTGACGGGGCACGGCATGCACTCGCCACTTTCACCTACAGGTAGGGCCTTTGATGCTCAAAGGACTGCGTCCATGTCAGGCCATGGATTTAAAGCATATTTGTGTCAGTTAACAAAATGCATAAGCTCATCACTTGACAGCGCCAAGAAGAACAGAACATGAAAACAGTGCTGCCCCACAAGGTGTGAGCTTAACACCTGTACAGCTGCAACAGGGAGACACTACTGTTGTGAGGAACTTTGTCCGCAGATGGATGGAGTGAGTAGCAGTATAACTGGCCCTACATGGTCATATATGACACTATATTTGCGGTCACAGTAAAGGAATTGTGGTATTGGGTGCACCTCTCTGATGTCCGAAAGGCTCACGATACAGCACTTCCTTCACCAAGTCCTCTGTCAGCCTGCATCAACTAATTGTCACTTGTTATTCGCACTGACTGTACTACCTCAATATATACCGTCTCTTTATCAGCTCCTTCGGAGCAAATAACAATATCGTAAAGAATGTGCATTCCTTTTACTGTAATGTTTGTCCACTGCTATCAAACTATCGTTGCTGCATTGAGTAATATGAACAATTCTATGAGTATTACATCTTTAACCTGTTCTTCTCGTCCCCTGCAGATGTTTCATCACAAGCGTCATGTAATCATCGCAATATTGTACATATGTGTTGGTTTTGTTTCAGGTCTGTGTATATATTTACTTAGCCAGGTTATATGGTTTGGGCATATAAAGGGGGGGGGGTGTAGAATGAAAAATGATTTTTTTAAGTATGGTCATGTTTGCAATAAGGTCATGCCAAATCATACTATATAATAAAAGGCCAGATGTATGTTTGTCTGAAACCGGCAAGCACCCGCTTCACCAGATACCACCGCTAGAGGGAGCTGTTGCCTTACGCATAAAACAATAAGACTTGAAGGTGCACAGTAGAGACTGACTGCTTCACCTGTTATTACCGCTAGAGGGAGCTGTTGCTCTACACATACAATAATAAGACTACAAGTTAATCTTCCAGGTGAGCCAAAATGTGTATTACAACAATGATAACATACAATTAGCTGCAGAAAAGGCCCAAGACAGGCATACCACTTTAACAGCATACTTCAAGTTGCAAATACTAAGAAAATATATACATAAAAAACATATAAACAGAAATTCATTTGATGAAGCACTATTTCTCGTACAAAATAAATTACTTTTTCCCCATACAGAGGGCTTTCTGTACAATTATTTTCAGCATATCATGCCTCCACAATGTCTCTATTAACACTCTGAAAATGTCTTTCTTCACGCACTTTGGCCCGTGTACACAGGCTGTTCCACTAGTACTCTAATAAATATAAAACAAACACAATAGTTGATACAGTCACATGGTAATGGAAGCTTTGATTGAAAAGAGTGGTGGAGGAGGAAGAGTACAACCAGTATAAAGGGGTTGTATTTGACACAATGGCTGATGTGCACCATCCAGAATTCAGTAATCTATGGTATAGTCACATGAGCTCAATGGGGAAGCAGAGGTCAAATGGGAGCTGCTACGTTTGCTCTCTCTACCCATGCATCCGGGGCATCAAAAAGGTTAGTACCCCAAGCGATGTCACCTCTAGAAGCCCAGTGTTTGGTTAATTTGGCACTGTGGCAGGTTCAAAGCAGGTTCCAGTGGCACAGAGTATGAGTTGTACTGATTGATAAAGACAGAGAAAGACCCATGATGTATATAGCCCACTTTGTACAATATTTTTACAAAGCCCCTTTTTGACAAATTGGACCGTCTGGGTGTCACCTACACTAACTATGCAGATGACACCCAGATACTCCTAACACTATAAGGGATCTACGACTCTGATGTCTACCGGATCAATGAAGTCTACACCATCATTCAGGCATGGATGGCCACACATGGCCTCTGCCTGAATGATGATAAGACTGAGCTTCTCCTAGTTGGCCCACCTAACAACCTGCTCAAACTCAGTCCCAACTACAGCAGCATCCCTATTGATGGTAACAACATCCAAATTGCCAAAAACGTAAAAACCCTTGGCTTCTACCTTGATGCCAACACCAATCTCACCAAACAAGTAAATATGACTGCCTCAGCCACTGCCTACACTGGGAAGCAGATCAGAACCTGCAGACCATTTCTCTCTTCAAACAGTTGCCTTATACTGGCCACAGCACTTATACAGTCCATACTGGACTATTGCAACGGCCTCTATTTCGGCGCCAACAAATCAATAATCAATAAACTACAGGTTCTTCAAAATAATGCACTTAGAGCCGCACTAAACATTCCTAGAAGAGAGCATATCTCCACCACCAGAACGTTATACAAATGGCTCTCTATACAAAACAAAATTGATTTAAAAACCCTTTACCTCATGTACAAAGCTCTGAACCATCTAGCTCCACCATATCTCACGGACAAATTCACGCAGAAACCAGCTACCAGAATCACCAGATCCACCAACACTTCCTGCTTGACGGTGCCCAGGTACTGCCTTAAAAGAGCTGGCGGATCTAGCTTTCCGATCTAGCCCCCCAATTGTGGAACACGCTCCCACAGGACATCAAAACTTGCCCACACTTCAAATATTCAGAAGACACAGCATTACCTGGTTATTGAACAAAAACAAATCTAACTTCACCTTGCAGTCTCGTCCTCAACTATACTTTTACTATTCCTCGTGTACATATCTGTTCTTCTCCCACCCTACCTCCCTCGCCAACTTAATTTGTCCTACTGCAATGTGCATGTATTATCTGTATTACTGTGTAACTGTATCTTGTAACCATTACCCTAACCTATGCACCCAGATACCCCTGGGTCAGGAGCGCTATATAAATAAAATAAACAAACAAACAAGAAAACACTGCTAAAAATGAACGGACTGGTGTTCAGGTCAAATAGATGAGAGGAGGCAGTAGAGAGCTTCATGGCAGGGGGGATTGCAGGGTTTGATGAAGAAATTATATGAAACATCAACAAGACCTCTCTAACCATATGGGCCTCATATGTCTCCAAAACGGACATGGATTGATCCAAAGAAACACCAGTGAAAGTGCAAGCGGTGGATGAATATGAGTTTTGTTTTCGAGGTGGGAACACCAAGTGCAACAAGACATTATTCATCCCTGGTCTCAGCAAGGGCACTGCTGTCCTCATGGACACCTTTTGGGTGTGTGGTCAGTGAGCATACATGTATCTCCCACCATCATTGTTCGCACCTCTCCTCTCTCCTGTTCCCCATTGGCCTCTTTCCTGGGCCTCATGACCGGAATAGATTTTGCTCGTATTGGAGCCCATTAAAATTAATTTTGGTGACATTCGAGTGCTCGTCTTGCCCTGTGCCCTGTGCCCATGTGGGTAAGTGTTCTGTTAGTATTTATTGCGCTCTCTGTGTGTTGAAGCCTTTGCTCACCTCTTGTTACCATCCGTGTTCTTTCCCATTTATTATTTTGCACATCAGCCCAGTCCCTCCTTGTTCCTGCCTCTCCTTTTCCCCATTGGCCTCTTCCCTGCCCCTTGTGACCAGAATGGATTTTGCTCACATTGGAGCCCATTAGAAGTAATTTTAGTGCCATTTGAGTGCTCCTCTTGCCCTGTGCCATGTGGGCATGTGTTCTGTTAGCATTTATTGTGCTCTCTGGGTGTTAAAGCCTTTGCCCGCCTCTTATTGCTGTGTGTGTGCTTTCCAATTCAATATTTTTGCACACCAGCCCAGTCCCTCCTTGTTCCTGCCTCTCCTGTTCCCCATTGGCCTCTTCCCTGCCCCTCATGACCAGAACCCCCTTCATCTAAAGCGCCCATAGGGCAGTCTGCCTAGGCAGCCAGCTAAGGGCTACAGCCAAGGGTAGCTCCTTGTTTGGGAAGCTCTTGACCCTGTTAGCCCCTGTTCGCCCAAGGACACCCGATGGACCATCCCACAGCAAGAGACAAGGTAAGTGTGGTGTGGGCAGTGGTTACAGCCATTACTGTACTCCAGGAAAACTCCAGCTCTCTAATTACTTGATATCACATATCTACTCGATTGTGGTCTAATATTGCATTTCGCCTGACTGTGCTAGATAGCATTTCTTGCATATCGCCTGATGAAGTAAGTTAGCCTAATATGAAATGTAAATAGAACTGTGAAGATTATTAGCCTTACTTCACTTTAGAGAGTACTGTGAAGATTAGCCTTGCATCACATTTAGAGAGAATTGTGAAGATTAGCCTTGCGTCACATTTAGAGAGAATTGTGAAGATTAGCCTTGCGTCACTTTTAGATAGAATTGTGAAGATTAGCCTTGCGTCACATTTAGAGAGAATTGTGAAGATTAGCCTTGCGTCGCGTTTAGAGAGAATTGTGAAGGTAAGCCTCGAGTCACTTCTAAATAGAATTTTGAAGATTAGCCTTGCGTCACTTTTAAACAGAATTGTGAATATTAGCCATACGTCACTTTTAGATAGTATTGTGAAGATTAGCCTCACGTCACATTTAGATGGCTTTCTGAAGATTAGCCTTTTGTCACATTTAGAGAGAATTGTGAAGATTAGCCTGGTGTCACATTTAGAGAGAATTGTGAAGATAAGCCTGGTGTCACTTTTAGAGAGAATTGTGAAGATTAGCCTGGCGTCACTTTCCGATAGAATTGTGAAGATTAACCTTGTGTCACTTTTAGAGAGAATTATGAAGATTAGCTTTGCGTCACGTTTAGATAGGAGTGTGAAGTTTAGCCTTGTGTAACTTTATATAGAATCGGGAAGATTAGCAACCTAGAAGAACCTTAAGAGCACCCAATGTACTAACCACCCCACTACTGCTCCCCTCCAACACACCTCCCAAGTACTATACAAGCCTATTGGGCCAGCCAACTACACACAAACTGTCACGATACGCAGACCTGTGCGCTTTACTCCAGGGCAACTTTACTTAAAGTCCTCTTTGGCCGTGTCCCTGGTGGTTGCCATGACGCCTTTTGCAGCACCAGGCATGCACACGGAAACCTTTTAGCGTCCCGTCGCCTAGGCAACGACGTAGGACAGTGTAAGCATGTGACCGCACTCCTGAGCGTATTTGTACCTGATCTCTTACACTGCAGCACTTCTGATTGAAGTTCGTATGGCAACCTTCGCTCCCGTTCTTGTTTCTCTTTGCTTGTGTCAACCCTTTTGAACATCCTGATCACAGAAGTCTCACGGACTGCCTCTGCCTAATCCTTGTTTGATTCAGCTACTTGTACATCCTGACCATGGAATGCTTCCCGGACTGTCTCTGCTTAATCCGTGTTTACTCCAGCTTTTTTGTACGTCCTGACCATGGAACACTCCATGGAATCCATCTGCCTAATCCCTGCTTGCTTTAGCTTTTCACACGTCCAGACCACGGAACATTTATACAGACTGCCTCTGCCTGAACCCTTTATTTTGTCATTGTTGAGGACCTTTTGGAACCCCTCCATTTGTATTGTTTTTCCGCATACCAGATTGGATTGTGACAGTGATTTTCTTGGATTCTACCTTCCTGTTGGATGTGGCCGCTATGCAGTTTTTCACCTCATATTCCTTTTTTGATCCGTTGTGCGTCCTCATTCCATTCGGCATAGGTCCCACTAACCAACTAACTTCCATCTTCCATTCAATTCTGCTCTGTCAGTTCTGGTTCCTACACTCCACCTTTCAAGACTCTGGACAGTTCCGTTTTCTGCACATACCTGGAATTGGAGTTGTTGTGTACAAAAGGTTAGTGTTACTTTAGCTCAAATTAGTGTACTGATTCTTCCAACATTATTTCTCCTCTAACACCATCCTTTCTTTCTTCCCCAGCCTGGCGTGTACGGGTAGTACCTTGCTCTTTCGTTTGAATCATTGTGGTATCCGTTGTATATTACGATTAGCACAGTGTCTCAAAAGAAAGGTCGCCCTCTATTGAGGAGACCCTCCTTGGGTTCAAGTCGTGATTTGACGGTATCAGTCCAGTCAGATTTCGGTTTATACGATCTCCAGGCGAACTGATCATTTGTATATGAGTACTGACACAAACGCACTCCAAACATAAGTAAGATCCACATACAAGAAACAACCTAGGTACTGGATCTTGCCCTTACGGATCCAAAAAGCCACTGCCCACAACCTTAAATACTAGTCTATCTACATATAAAACACAGCAACGCACATCCAACATAACAAACATTCATAACACAACAAATAACCCAGCCATTGAACTGCACCCTTATGGATACAACAAGCCAGTGCGCACAACCACAACCTTAAGTGCCAGCCTATCTACACATAAAACATACTAACACACACCCTACATAACAAACATTCATCATGCAACAATAATCCAAGCATTGAGCCTCACCCTTATGGATACAACAAGCCAATGCACACATTCAACCCATCTGCAAGCCAACACACACACACAGATGCCAGTTTCTCCTGGTTCTGGACCTGTCCTATCACTCTTGCCTCACTAACCCACCCCGTCATCTTTGTTGCAGAGCCATGTGAGTACCACCGAGACTGCCTTTGCAGTGGTAGCGGCGCACAGTATAAATCAACATTACATAACATAACATAACATCACGAAAAAGTGACATGTTCGCTAACAACCCTACAGTCAGCCATCCTTGGGGTTCCTGAGGCCCACTTAACTATAGCACCCAGGTCTGTCACAGCACAGGCGCTGCCACTCCCATCTCAGTCCCCTCGATTGAGACGCAAGAAGTGCTCAATAAGAGATCGGCAGTAGCGATCCAATTATTTATCTGAAGATTCCTCCAAATTGATGAAAGAAATTCCAGACAAATATCTTCTATATACCCAAATGGAGGTGTTCTTCACCTCCCTTCTGCTACCAGGGGTCCAGTCCGCACCCAATGCTAAATTGGTCCAGATTGTGCAGTGGGAAATGGTCCAGTTGGGGAACGATATGGAGGAAGGGCTGAACTCAATCAAGAGCAAAATGCGCACGATCCGGTTGATGACTCTCCAGAACCGGTATGTCCTGGATCTGTTGACGGCTATGGAAAGGGGTATGTGCAAAAAGATTGGACTGTCATGTTGCACATACAACCCCGCAAATGATGCAGAGAGCAGGTCCCTGTCACACATTAGAGGGGCCCTCCACAAGCTAAAGACAGGCATGGAAAATGAAGAAGGTGTAGAGGCTGAAGATTTGTGATCGGTACAATGTTCCTGTGGGTGCCAACATGGCTTGAAGCAATGGTGAAGATATTGGTCTCTATTATGGTACTCCTGCTGGTGATGTTCTGCATGTGCAAAATGATACCCCGGTTCTGCGCAAAGACACTCCTGAACAGTGCCATGATAATGGTTTCAATTACAGCAGGTAGAGCTGCTCCTAATACAAAACACAGGAACATCCAAACAGAAGATCCAACTAAACCATGCATGGTGAGAATTGACTGCCCTATAGATCCTCCAGGGACTTTAACTTCACCCCCACCGGACCCAGAACATTATGTAGAGCACTGGGTCGACCTAGCTGGAGATAGTGACTCCCTTTATCTCACATGTACCCCAGAGAAGTATGCCAAGGATGGGAGGAGTTTATGTCATGTATGCACGGTGTGAGTGCCCAAGGATGATGATTATAGAGCACGGGAAGCAACTGGGTTAGTTAATGGAGGATGAACTAAAGGGGGAATGTTGGGATGTACGTCCAGCTCCCATGTCCACCAAAACAATTCAGGTTGAGGCAAATATATTAGTGCGCAAGGAAATGAATGTGCGCGACTGCAGGGGGGGTGGAGCATGCAACGTGGGAATAATAAATGTAGTGTTGTGTAACAGTCATGGAAACATAGGTAGGCCATGGTATAGGGCATGAGTGCTATCAAAGTATAATAGGTAAAATATAATGTACAACAATGTAAACATAGGAACTGGTTCCCGCTGCGAGAAATACTGAAGCACTGCCATATTTAAAGTGAGTCCTAGTCTGCTGCAGGTCATGATGCCATGATAAGGGTAGCAGCATAGCACGGCAATGAGTTCTGAATCACTTTCCCATCCCAAGCCCCATCAGGGAAACTGAATATAGATGCCTTCAGGCCCGAGAGATAAAAATACAATTGTCTCGTGTTAAAGGCCTGAGAAACCAGAAAGGAATGTGAATGGCTCTACATGGGCAGCACTGTGCCTATCCCGAAGGACAAACCTGTGCGAGCCGAGGCAGAGGTCTCGAGCTGCCAAAGGCCTGGTCTAGATTTAGGGCACAAGTGCACCCCAGAATAATGCCTGTCCCTTTTGAACTACCAGATGCCCACGGACAGAACATCTAAATCCGTCAGAGTGTGGTTGTTGAGAGGCCAGGAGAAACTCCAGGGAGGGGTAGCTGATAAGGGGGGGAGCAAGGAGTGACGAGTAGCAGGAGGTGATGCCAACAAATTTAGTCTTGCGACTGGGAGATATGATGGGGGTGCCTGCATGTCTGGGATCAAGAGAAGCACTCCTTTATTCTGAAGGGCCAATTTTGCCTCTAAAACATCCACTGAACAGATGTTAATGACCAGGTGCACACCATCTGACTAGGCTCATGCGAAGGATAACCCGCCAATCAGGTAGCGGGAAACCAAGGTGACGGGAAGAAGACCATGCGTTAGAGGGCAGGAGCAGGCCAAGATGTGGCAATCAGCCCAGATACTATAGGGGACTGGTAGTATGCATATAGGTGGTAGCCAATGAGGGTGGGGGATGAACACTGTATACTGTGTGCGTCACAAGTGACAAGAATTTGCTTTATAATGTCCTGCATTCTTTGAACTAACCCAGTGAGCAGTGGGGTTCTACAGTACCCTCTGTCACCTTTTTCCTTTTTGTATATAGCATACATTTGTTTTCCTTGCAAAAGAGGTGCGCCAAGCCTTTTTCCTTAGAGGATTGTTTTTACTTTGTCTGATTGTCTTGAGGTCTGCCTTACACATGGTCAGAGCAAAAAGGAATGAATGAGGGGAAAAAGACTCCCCTCCTTCAGGAGAACAAGAAACAGGTCCAGAAGTCCAGCAAAAAGTGCTGGGTGTCTCACAGGCAACAGGGATTTGGCATAAAAATAAAAAATCTACCTAACATAGGCAGACAGAGGCTGATAGACATTTAAATTCATAGATGGCAATCACTTACCAAAGGGCATGACAAAAGTGTTTGGGAGTCAAATACTTTCATGTTGGAGTCGATCCAGAGCCAAGCCACTGATTCTGTCTTGGCTCACGACCCACACCTGGCATGCTGCCTCCACATAATACAAAACCCATACCTGTCATCCTGCTGCCGCATCCCTCAGCATAAGACCCATAACGTGCATCGTACATCCCAACCCCTACAACACAAGACCCATACCTGGTGTCTTGCCTCCCATCACTCAAATCATGGCAGTCAGCACTTCACTTCCCTGCTTGATCACGTAAGTCATCCCACTGTCTCACACTGCAATCTTGACTGTCAGCATTGTAACCCATTCCCCACACACTTGTAGACTTCCACTTAAGCACTGTAAACCCCAATGCTGAAAACAACCCCATTCCCTATGCCTCTTACTCAAACACGATTCACATCTACACAAATAGTGGTCTTGCATGTAGGGTGTGGATAGCTGATTAATTGGTATGGTGAAAAATAATTGTTTCTTTAAATAGTATAATTGTTCATGATTTTACACTGGACATATGTAGTAAAATGTTGATACATTCATATACCGGAGTAAGATCCATTGAAAGTCAAATGTAACTGGTGAATTAAACTTACACCAGTATATCAGCACAGCAACCCCCTTCCTTCGATCTAGGCAACCAACATAACCTGGTGCTCTCTCCCCTTTGCAACCTGAATACATGGGCTCCTCACCTGCATTCCAACACCGCAGCACCCCTGCTGCTTTAAAAACGTTTCAAAGTGCTTTTTATTGACTTTTATTGCAAATCACTCAGTGGCCCTTTACTGTGATGAGCCCTTTCCCAGACTCCTCGCATGTGACAATGACTGACTATTACACTGAGCATTACAATTGCAAATTGAAGAATAGGAGACCTTGGGAGGCATTTGTATGCAAATGGAAGGAGTGAGCAGACAAGCCGTACCCGGGCAAATTACAATCTGTGCCATTCTGATGCATTTACAGTATGAAGCTGGGGATGGAACAGAAAGTGGGCCTTCCGCCTCTTCCAGAAGCTCTGTCCTGCAAATACACCTTTCTCTCCTCCCGCACAGAATTTTCATGTGGGCTGAGATACTGGAAAACCTATGAATTGTCCCTATTTTATACACCTGTAACTGCGCAGTGGGGGCCCTGGGCACGTATGGGTCAGTGGACGTGACTCTCTCTGGGCAATTTACTCGTAATTTAAAAAACCTCCCTTCATTGTGGCATTTTACCAACATCATTAAGAATTTAGGAGAATGTGTTATATCGAATGAAATTGTCAAAAGCGAGAAGTGTGTACCTCAAAATGAATCTGGGTGTTTAATACCGTAGGAAATGTATTTATAAAGCACATGTTCCCACCCAGAGGGATGTCTCCAGGCTAAACCTGATTTTGAGGATAGTCTAATATAAGTTCCAGGAGGGGGAATGAGGAGTAAATCTGTGGGTATCAAAGCTCGGTTTCCAGGTTGAAGTAATTCTCCCCTATTACTTTACAAGTCAAATCTAATAGAATGTTCAGTGGCAATGGTAGGATCAGAAGCTCGTTTACAGAGTTTCTCAAACTTAAGGGTCCCCCAGTTTGTGGCAACTGAATCCGATCCCACCTCTTCTGACACCATATCTGAGGGGTCAGAAATGAGAAGCGGACACAAAGTTGTAATATACTCATTGTCAGACATTTTTATTAAACAGAAATTGGTTGGATAAACACCTCTCTAACCCTATCCTAAAGAAGAGTTTCCCTGCCTAGGAAACTAAAACTAAAGATCATTTGTATCAAGTCATTAGAAACTTAGAAACCGTCCTTGTGTCCAAAACAGTCTAATCTGACCCTCACGCTAGAAGCACAAAACAAAGGGTGCAAGGAAAGGTCTCGGGCTTCTGTTTGGCAAAAAGTGTTCATAATCAGAATATAAAGATACATCCAACAAAAAGTATTTCCAAGAAAAAACCCTTGGATCGAGAGAGAGGGTGGTTCCCTTCCCCTGGATAGTTTGGTAGGGTGGCAAAAGTATCTCTTTCGAACATCAGTTTCTTGGAATCACAAAAGTGTCTCTTTGCCCAACAGTTCCTTTGGTTCTTTTTATTGGATTCAGAAAGTGCTTGTTCAAACAATACATTCCATGACATCCAACACTTCCTTGGTTTATTTGTATTGTATTCACAAAGTTACTGGATTCAAAAAGTTCTTATTCATCTAATAAATTGCATAACAAGCTTTCATTAACTTCTCTTGTACTTTGGCAGATTGCCTGGTGTACTCTTTTAACAGGAATCCTCGTGTGGGCTCTTCAGATCTCCTGGTATACTCCTCTGTCAGGCATCTTGCCACAGTGTTACAGTTCTTATACAGTTTCAAAATGCCTAGTATATTTGGTTGCCAGGACTTCTTTTATGGACTTCTTAGATCCCCTGGTATACTCCCCTCCCAGGTATCTTGCCACATTCTTAGAAACTTTATACAACTTTGGTAAATTGTCTGGTATACTCCCCTACCTGGAATCCTCTGGGGTCTTGCAGATCCCCTGGTATACTTCTCTGCCAGGTATCTTTCCCAAATGTCAACTGCCTGGTGTATTCGTTTTACCAAGCCCGCTCATTGGTTTCACTGTACTTTTCACTATGCCACAGCCATATATACTTTGTTGTGTTTCAAAATGTTTACTTAGGGTAACCCCTGCACCAGCTTTCCCCTACATTGACATTTCATTCATAGATATTTGTACAGGTTTTGTTGCTGCCCTTTATCTTGTCAGTATTTAAATATTCTCCCTTTTGGGCATTGCTTTAACATTGGGTTTTGTCTGTATTTAAACTGCGTTTGAGAATTGTTCCTAATAGAAGTCTCACATAATTCATTCGCTTGATTGGATGTATGTCGGCATGCCCTGGGGTCCCCAATGGCTCTGGGCAGACTCACCGGTAGTTCCTAGCATCTCCGATTTATGGCGTGCCTCTGCAGTGTATCTTCCCTCCTGAAATGGCTTCTTAGGGGATGCAGAGATTTCTTCAGCGTTTCCTGCATCTCTGTGTTCACTCGATGGCTAACCTCTGTGGCTTGGACTGGAGAATGATTACCGGCAAGACTGTACCTCCAGGAGCTCCCACTTCAGCCCCCAGCACTTACACGGTCCTTCAGGTGTACCTGCTGCCTCTCTCCTTCCTTCCTTCATGCCATGCTGGTATGTGTAACTGGCTTTCTCCTGCATACTTGAGGCTTTATGGGAGCTGAAGTCCGTAGATGTTATAGGATTTCTAAAATGACACTGTTCAAAGGCTTTACACAGCGAAACATCAGAAGCAGGAGATGTTGTATGTGTGTTGTGAATGTTGGGGGTATGAATGGAATTCTGTCTGGAGTGACAGTATGCCATTAGAAGTTTGGGTATCGTAGGGTTTTCTTCAGGAGAATTCCGCCACTCGTCCGACAGAGTCACCACTGCCCCCAGCATTCGCCTCCTCCCATGTGATCCTCCCTAATATAATCACCCCCAGGGTCAGGATCAGGTAGTGGCTGCTGTCCCCTGGCCCCATGGGAGGAGGTCATCACTGGAGGATCAGTGATGACTCCACCGGATTCCTCACACCTCCTGTCACCTTTTTTATCAGATACACAGCCGTATTGCATGTGGATTCTGAAAGCATTAATATCCCATTGCACTAAGGTGGCAATAGTTTCATAGATACCCTCATCAGCTTCCTTTGACATGGGATACTGTTTTACTAATGGTAAAATAGACATCTTTAGTTTAATTTTGACTGCCCCTACTCCTTTTCATAATCCCACATCATATGGACTGCTGGTCCACAGTGAGCTTGGTGTGTGCACCAAATCTTCTTGATGAAAAGATGGTACTTTCCTTACTAATGACATTCTCTGGTGAAACTCCCTGTCCTCAATTTGTAACTGATGTGTAATACTGATGCTAAACATCACTTCGTCGTCTGAGTCCTCATCTGTAAACAATTTTTCATCTGTCAGGTCAATTAGTCTGTGTACCTCGTAAAACGCTATTACTGTGCACCAATTTACCCCTTTGTCTTCTATCCAATTAAAAGTTACTCTGTCCTCTCTTACTGTTGCTGCTCCTAGCTCAAACATAATTATCTGCCCTTCTGCCATGTCTGTGGGTACTTATGGGTGAAACACAAACTCTGCAGGTATCCTCAATATTTTATCCTGTATTCTTGGAAGCCATGCTAGCAATATGCATACTCCATAAAGCAACACTTCCGGGTTTAGTGGCACCCCTCTCAGTGCTTTCTGATATAGAATGTTGTTATGAATTCTTGTGCATTTACATAGTGAATCCCTGGGGTTGAACATATTATCGCCTCATCAGTAAATTATATTGTCATGTTTAATTTACACATCAGGTCTCTCCCCAATATGTTAACTAGCATCTTGTGGGAATATAACAACGGCATAGCCATGTTGTGTTATCCTATGGTTATGGGTAAATTGTCTATAAAAGGAACCTTTGTCATCACCCCAAAAACTCCTTGCGCGTACATGGAAATACCTGACATTGGGAATTTTCCCTCTCTAACACAGGATCGGGTAGCTCCCATAGCTACTAAAAAGGAAAATGTTTTGTCACCTATGGTCACTCCAACCCTTGGTTCCTCTTGTGGGTCTTGTGTAATCGATAGGATGAGACACATCAAGTCTTTATGTCTTTCTTTGGGAGGTATTATTGTGGGTACATGTTCAGTCCTGTGCCTGTAAAAGGATTCCCTCCTACTACTGTCACATCCCCTATTCTAGGTGTAGGTGCCTGCAACAATATGTTTGCAGTGCATGGTGTGTCTGCATTCTGTTGTACTGGCACCTGAACCTGCATCAGTGCTTGCTGTGTCTGCATTGGTGCTTGCTGTGTTTGCATTGGTGTTTGCTGTCTTTGGGGGAGCATCCCCTGTTGTGGCTGCTGTATTTGTGGTGCTTGTGCCTGATACTGCATGTGATCTGGGGCAAAATATACTGGTTGTTCTACACTATATGGTGGGGTATGCTGCCCCCCCTCTTGTGTCTACTGTTGCCAATTCTGTTGTATCCCCCCTACTCTTTGCATACACAGGAAAAGTGCCGCATTTTGCCACATGTCCAACACTGTTGTGGTAGTCTTCCAAATCGTGATTTCCATTCATTTTACCCTCCATTGTACCATCCTCCTTGCTTGGAAAATGCAAAAACATAAAATGTACCCTCTACCTCTGGGTGCAAACCCTTGTCTCCGAGGGTAATAATTATATTCCCTCCATCCTGGAAAATTTCCATTTGGCCGTGGCTGCACCTGCAGTGCTTCCTGCACAGCATTGTTTTCTCTGGCCCTCATTAACATAGCTCCCTCCATTGTCTATTTTGATCATTTCTTTTGCACTACATTTGCTTCCTCTATCTTTCTTTCCTCCACTTTCTTTCTGTCCTTCTCTTGTTTCAATCTACAATGATTTACAATATTCAATTGTCTCCGGGGCCATGGTTTTGCCTCAATCCCAACAATTTTCTTTAATTGTCTCTGTACCTCTGCCTCAAAATGTGATTACAAAATGGTGATGTGTTTGTCTCATGGTTCCCTCATTTCTCTTGAATGTCCTATATTTATGCAGCAGGGCCTTCATCTCGCCCCATTTTCCATGTCATGATTGCACCCATCTCTGATGTGTCTGGGTATTGTATCCTAAGTACCCTTCAAACATCTGCTCTGCAATTATTAAAAGGTGCCCATCATGTTTTATGTTTTGGGCTGTCTCCCGGGATATCCTGCTCATTTCCAATATAGCAACAAACAGGCTTTTTGTGTCACCCACAGCCAACGTCATACCCGCTGTCATTCTCTCTAACTCATAAATCCACTTTCCTGCCCCTTCTGTAAGCGATGGTAGTTTATTAATCAAGTTATTTTTATCTGCTTGTGGCCATGGTGTATATTGTGCTAGTCCTCCCCCTTTCTCTAATAAGGGGAATTGTGCTACCCAGGTGCTCCATCCAACCATGGCTGCACCTCTTGTCTTTGTCACAGATTTCCAGTCTATTCACATATGGCGTCATCCTTTCCAAGCTGTTTGTACGTACCTTCAGATGTCTTGGGTATTCAGCAAGTTCTGTCCTCATTGCTGGTTCCTCTAAGTCTGACCAAGCCACCTCTCTCCCTACACACATGCCTGTAGATGGTGCTCATGTACCGTCCTCTTCCCCACTCTCTTCATCATGTTCCTCTTCTGTCAACATGTCATCCTCTTCCTTATCCTCTCTGTCCTTGAAATCTAGTCTCCTAAGAGGGTCGGTTCTGTATGTCCCACTCATCCCTTCTTCCATTATGTCCCTACCTTCCTCTTGCTAGTTTATTCACCAACTTCCTCTTCCACCAATGCCATCCCTTCAGTTCCTGTCCAGACTGTAACTTCACCTTCGGACAACACATTCTTCCCCTTTATTTGACATTGCATGTCTGCTCATAATGTCATCAACTGCCTTGGTGTGCCTTTTCTAACTTATTATCTTGTTCCTTTCCCTCACCCCTCTGTTTCCCTCTCTATTTCTCTTCCTCTCTTTTCCTTGCCCTTTCTTGATCTTCTCGTTTCTTCTGTATATGTCTGTCCGACTCTTTCCTTCTCTTGCCATTTCCTTTTTCTTTCTCTTCCTCTCATCTGTCCTCTCCCTCTCTCTTTAGTCCCTTTTTCATTTTTGCTCTTTCTCTCTCTCACTCCACTATTTTCTCTTCTTCTTTTTAGTGTCTTCCTGCAATTTCCCTTGCCTTCTCTTTAGACCCATCAATGCCCTTTCCATCCAGTTTGAGTACAATCTGCACTTGTATCCATTCATTTGGTACAATTGCTGTCTCGCCCTTGTCATCTTGCTTGCCCCTCTCTCTCTGAACCTCTACCATGGCTTAACTTCTCTTGCAAGTCGTGGCACTCGTTGTACTCTACATGTGTGGACACTGGTCTCGTTTTTCTTATTTTCTCTCAACTGCTAATGTCTTCATTGCTATATGCAAGAGATGCATATATGGGTGTTAGTATGTCCTGCTGCTGCTTTTAATACATGTAATGAGTATAGTCGCTGTACAGTCGAGGACTGCTCCTTCGCTCTGGAGAAGAGGAGGAGCTGTGGGTGTCATGCAACCTTCGTCATGCTGATTAAGCATCCATTCTTTTATATCTAGCTCCACTATCTGTTCTCTGATAATTTTCCATAGTTCCAGTATACCTAGTCTGTTCGTAACAGTTTTCCCTCATATGCGGCATGTAAATAGCTGTACATCTGTTGCAGTACTGTCTTCGAATGAGGGCCTTTTGTGGCCAGGGCATTAACATCTTGCCCGTCGTATCTTTAACTCACTCTATGAGGTACTTAACAATTCTGTCCTTATATCAGAGCAATGACTTATCTGTCATCTTGCACTCTGCGAGGTATCTGTCTCTTTTATTACTGGCCCATGATGAGGCTTACCACGTGATCTTTTCCAACCCATGTCGGAAGATATCTCTTTTTCTTTCCTTACTCTCTTTGTTTCTTCACAATCCCACAATATGCAAAAATACCTTCCCCCTTTTTTCCATGCCTATGTCATACTTACATCCACAGATCTGCTTAAGGTCTCTGGCATTGAGTCTTCCCTATCAGCCTGCGACTCTCCATGCCCTGCGGGACGGGCGGAAGGGTCCGGACAGAACTTTTCTCCAAAGGGGAGCCAACCCTTCTCTGTTGCGCATGCTCCTGCTCTCCACAGGTTGTCTCGGCAGTTCTCGGGGACACAGCGGGAACTCTGTGACAATCCGATGACACTTAGCCGACCTTCCTCTGCTACCATATGTTGAGGCGGTCCCACAAAGTCCCAAACAGACCCTGAGGAACTGGAGTCACTCAAAACCAGACTCAATGACTGAGTAGACAAAGTGCAAGGCAAAATCCAGCTTTATTATCATTCAAATAAAACTGGGACAGCATACAAGCATTCAAATCGTGTGACTCTCGATCCGTTAATAGAAAACAACTGTTTAAGTACTCAAAATGTGTCATCAATGATGTCATAATATAATCTTTGTTTACAAAACCTACAGGGATTGGTTAGTGGGTTTGGCTACATATAGATTGTATAAGGGTTAAACATTTCAATGGGTTACACATAGCTGATGGTTCCACCTTGAACCCCCACTATATTGATAAAGGTAAGAACACATCATTACTACAACAAATAATTGGTTGACCTAATAATCGATGGGTGGCGTGATATTAAGGGTTTTGATAGGTTGGCTTCTTGCTAACCAACCATGAACACTTGACAGGTCATCAAGATATGAGTCAGACAGAGTAGGGGGACAAAGGCCCATGGACTGTCCTTTGTTCAATTAAAGAAGTTACCAGCCCTCATTCTCAGTCCATGAGACCGGTAATCTCGCTGTACTTGACCTTGTAGGGCACCTTGTGTCTGTGCATGTATTACAGGTGTTCTCTCTCTGTTGACGTCTAATGATTAGTCAGAATTCTCCAATTGTAGGTCACGTGCTAGAAGACCATGTATAAAATGGAATGACCTTCTATTTATTGAGATTTTAGATAATATTAACATGTGTGTCGTGTTCTCTGTTTCCTCCAGGGACACTCTTGAATTATTCCAAATGGAGTCTTTTGGCTTACTGGGACTGTAACAAAGACTGGTTGTATTCTTATAAAACTTTTATTAATCTGGGAGTATCCTTCTTGCGTGTTGGGAACTGATATCTTGTGCCTTCGTTCCACCGTTTCCAACCTCCCATATTTTACTTTAACCTTGGCATTAATTGCCAGCTACCGACTAGGCACTGCACAGATCTGTATTTCTGTGCACTCAGCTTTTTGAGTTTTCCTGAGGTCCTGAGGCCCTTGATGATTTAAAAGCATGCTGCGGCTTTCCATTTTTAAGAAGCTGGCTGCCCAATTATTCTCTTGTTTCTATGTTAGTGAGCTATATTCACATGTCGTTCATGTTGCATCGACTTATACATTGATGATGTTAGTGTTCTTCAAGTCTTATGGATGCTATGTTAACTTTCTTCCTGTATAAATGCATATATTAACTAGTGTACGTGTTCTTCATGTGGAGTGCATGTTTGCTTCGTGTCTAATTCATGCACTTATTACTGTTACAACAGTAGTTTGAATGCATAGGCCAGCTGCAGCTTAAATTGTCTCCACATCCTCCTGTACCTGCATGGGATAAGAGCAGTACGGTTGCCTCAGTGAGTATTGTTTCTCACCTGTGCGGTATTGGGCCGGGAGAGGGACAGAAGCTATGGATGACATATTCATGTACCTCCCAACATACATTTTATGTAACCGCGATAAGAACCCCGCTGTAGTGTATATAACATTTGATAGAGATGTATCTGAACCTCTATGAATGTAATTGAACCCCAATACATTTGATAAGTACCCCCAATGGATTTGATATAAAAATACAACTTTGAGAGCACTCCTATAGTTTGAATGGGTATGTGTGCTAAATAGGTATATGTCTATGGCCAGCTCTAAGGCAATGACGATATTAGGGTGGTGTTGCACGATACGGATGTATAGCTGTTATTGTAGGCCTTGAAAATACATGCGCTCTTCAGACTTCTCAGGGCCAGCTAGCGTGGTGTCAAGGAAACTGTAATTATGAACAGCTACAGTTGTGACAAGGCGAAAACAGCCACGGCAGCCCCAGCGATCCAGATGATAGTCATTTACCTTATTACATTAGGAGAAGATACAACAATCTTGATGCTATAGGCGACTCACAGGCCTTGATGGCAGACCATGAAGATTGGGAGCTCAGTGAGAACATTTCTACACTTTCTATGGGTAATCAACCACCTCTAATCGCCACTGTCATGGGGCAGTCTGTTGGAGATGTAATTCAAAACACTCAGGCGAGTGCAGACAAAGATATGGCTAATTTGCTAATGGCTACCAGTGCTGATGCTGTGGTTATCGAGCAGCCCATGGGCGTAAAGCCCATGCTATCATGTTTAGATATGCGACATGGTGAAATGGAGCCTGAAGACAATGGATACAAGTCCATGATCATGTAGAATGATGGAGTTGAGGTGGGGGAGAGTGACCACAACCCACTGAACATTTAGGGAATACAGAAGGACATGGAGCGTGGATATCGGACGTCGTGCCAGCCAGTGGGTTTATTTTTAAAGCAAGCTTTTGTACCTTTTAAGGGTGTGACACCTAACCTGCAGTTAAAACCATGCATTTCTGTTTTTGTCTACAGCCTCCAGCTGATAAACAGGATGGAAATGAGGAGAGCTAAGCTGTAGCAGACTCTGTCAATAGCTACTGTGTTTGCTGCACAAATCAAATTGAAAACCCGGGGAATCTCAATAATAGACTGTGTGAGCAATGTATCTCGATAATACAGCCAGATAGTATTAAAGAGGATGAGGTCACAGGAGTAGTGACCTGGGCTGATATCCTAGCCATTCAGGGCTTCACAGCTATAGAGGTGAAAACATGTTTAAAACAACACTTTCTTAAATGGTCCACCGGGCATAAAATTGACGATCCGCAAAGTTAAAGCTTCTATTGTAGAATGTTCTATACAAGCTTTTAAATCATAGATCTGGCTTTTCTTCACAGCTCAATACACCCATAGATATGTGGACGCATTTGTAAATGAGTATAACAACACACATCATACATCTATTAACACTACCCCCATAGCTGTAACACCACAGAATTCTTTGGACGTCTGGAAAAACCTGTATGCCAAAGACATTTTGAAAAGGAGACACAAACTGCCCTTAAAAAGGGTGATCATATGGGGATCTCGAAACTCAAGACCGTCTTTGCAAAGGAGCCTGAGCAGAAGTAAAGAGATGATATTGTTATCATAGATGGAGTGGCTCTCCTTGAAGGTCTTTATATGTTGTGAGAAACCTGAGGGTATTCTCACTCCTATTCTCCATGGGTCCTCTCCGCAGGTAGCCAGGGAAAGGCCATCACTCTTGGATCTTGACCCTGGAGGTGGACAAGCGAGGGAGGATCACCTGGGTGGAGGCTCTGTGGGGACTGGGAGTGGGATGCCTTTGGGAAAGCCATGGCCTTTTCCTACTATTGAACAACCCACCCCTTTCCCGTCTTCATGAGGTATTATAAACCATCTCCCCAGGCTTCCTTTTATAAAACTACAAAATGTACTGAGAAGAGGAAGAGGCAACTGGGAGTAATGAGTACTAGTTGCTTTTACCACTATGGTACTGGGACGAGGAAGAGGCCTGTTGAGAGCAGTAGAGGTCAGGCATGTCCCCTTAATGCTGGTCAGGCAGGGCTAATTGTAAACTCGCACATGCAGGTGTATAAACAGCCACATCAAATGAAAGTGAGGGGGAAAGCAGTAACAGTTGCAGTGGCAGTGAGAATTCAGCAACAGAAGAGAAGCCAAGAAATGCAGTGTGGAGCTGCCCATGTGAAGCATGCCTATGATTCAGGGAAGAGTGTCCCGGGAGCTGGGGCTCTGTGGAACTAAAGGAGCCTTATAAGGGGAGCTGTGCCTAAAGTCTGCCTTTTTTTCTATTGCTTGGAGTGCTCATGAGACAACAACCAGAAGGCTTGGAGATCTGCGCTAAAGGAACTCGCATCGAAGCAACCAGTGGGTTTCTAAGCAAACAGAAACCCGGTATGCAAGTGTTTGATCTTATGCGTGCAGTTATTTTGTATCGGATAATCCTTGAACGAGTGTGAATACTTTGTTACAGACTGGTCGCATGTAGGGGTGCTGACTTTTGGTTTCCCTGGGTGTGCCGGGGGGGTGAGTCCAGCGGCAACAAAATAAAACATCCCATTCTAAGGGACCTTCTGTCATGATGCCTACCCCCAGGGAACCAGACCAGGTCCAGCAGCCCCAGGAGCAGGCATCACGTTCCCGGGGCAGGGCCCAGCGACCCCTGTTAGGGACCATCTGGACACAGTCCTGGCACCTTTGGTGTCAGGCTCATATGAGACTTCAGTCCTGGCGCCAGAGGCGCCAGGCTCATAAGGGGAAAACTTACCTGGACTTACCTGATGCAGACCATGCTGCAAGGGATCCAAGCCCTCAAGAGGCCTAGAAGGGACTACTTTACCTAGGGACTCTTTGCCACTCGGGTGTGGCAGCAGAGGAATACTCACCTGGAACTATTTTGGAGGCTATTTAAACCATGCCCGAAGAGCAGCACATGCTTCGCGTTATTCTGCATCCAGCAGCGTAACGCTCACCGTGCCTGCAGCAGCATCCAGACTTCAGCCAGGCCCGCCTCGAACCCGGAGCACCTAGAAACAAAGTAAAGAAGGAGAAAGGTTAGAACTAGGACATTTACCAGCTTCTTACCTGATTCCAGAGCCATCGCATCGTCGAACCAAAGGAAAGACTTCATTTTTAACGCCAGCAGCAGCACCGCGCTGCACTCACCGTTCCTCGCAGCATCTTCACGTTTCACCGCAGCCTCCTGCATGTTCCGCTGCATTCCGGCACCTGGGGGAAGATAAAGACAATAAGATGAGCCAAGGGAACATATAGAGGAATACTGGTTACCACCCTAAGACTTACCTGATTTACCACCGGGGGAACCATTCCTCACCTCGGGTCAGCGCAGCTCCCACTGCACCATCGCCGTACCCCGGCCCCTAAGGGGAAACAAAAGCACAACAGGGTGAATCAAAAGGACAATCAAGGGGAGCCACCTCTCGCCATAGAATTACCTGATTTTACCACCAGAGGTATAACTCCTCCGTCTTGCCGGGAGAGTCAATATAGCCCTGAAACTCACCAATTCCTTTGACCAGTGGAGCAACTGGTCCATCACGCGCCCCTGCGCTCGAAGCAGGATGGAGAGCTCGCCCTTTCAAAACATAAGGTGAGACTTTGGGGGGACATCGGAGGTGGTCAGTGGGGAGAACAACAGGGGGTGGGGGAAATTACGCTCAACTCCACGGGTGGTTAATTCCCCTTTCTCCATTCACAGAAGAGTACTCATACAGGCCAGACAAACGACACACCTCGGCCATACGCATAACGCTGGAGGAGGCCGCAGCAGCCCAGATCAGACCGGCACCTCTGTGGGAGTTAGGTGAGCGTAACACCTTCATTAAAATACCATTTCCCGGGGGCTGACCGGACCCCGGATTACCCGCAGACTTTGCGCCCCGTTTGTGTGCACATGAAAGCACATTTTCGAAAGTCTCTGACTGCTAGGCATATTTAAAGTCAAACTACAAAGGCAAATTACAATGAAGTGAATTGAAAATAACAACAGAATGATTTACCTGAAAACATTTAAACATTATTGAATGCCAAACCGAAAACGAAGCTTGAAAAATATATCTTCCTATTCAGAATATCGCACTACAAGAAGATTGTTACTTATGAAGATTCTAAAGAAATGAAGCTTTACCATTTAATTAAATACACCACAAGTGAATGAAACTTGCATTGCAAGCAATGTTTATATACATGTTTTATGTATCTATAAATGTTTTATGTATCTGATACACTGTCTGATCTTGGGCGAACGTGTCCCTATTTTGTGAGCTATATGCGGGAGGATAAGCTGCCCCCCTCTTGAGAATATAGTTTGGTCTTGCTCCTCCTTTGTCCAATAAAGGAAACCGAGTGGGCCCCAACCCGCAATCCGCTCCCATCGTCTGCCTATCCATAGTGGGGACAATGGTTCCTGATCACCTTCTTCCTGGCAATTACCTAAACCTGTTCACATATGGCGGTGACTCTCCCTTTTCGCTATATGATCGTCCTTTGGGACGTTCTGGATATGCTATAGTATCTGGCATCCTATCTTTAGGTTGCTCCATGTCAGACCATCTCACTTCCTTGTCTGCCTGCATGCTTCCCTCAGGGCGCATGCACCTCCTCCCTCTTCCCCACGGAAGGATTCCCTTGCTTAGTCCGACATATCTAGTCCCCAACTAGTGTGACTTTCGTCCGCCTCACCCTTATCTAAGGTCAACCTGTCTAAGGACAAGGCTCTATGCTCGAGGCTACATGGATTACTTTCTTTGCTTCGTAATTGGAAGGCCAGGGATTAATCTCCCTTACCTCGGCTCCTGATTTGCTACCTTCTCTTAAGTCTTGATAGGCTTTATCAATCCTATCTCTGATGCTTCCTGTATCAAAATTCTCTTCTAGGGCTACTTTAGATGGCCCTGATGTTGCTCTCTGTAACGTGAGGAAATCCTCTATATTGCCCCATTGTATTACTGGACTCGGTTCCATTAGCTCTTTTTGAATGCAGTCAATATCGCACTCCCGCTGTCTCCTTTTTGTTCCAATTCTTCGTCTAATTCCCTTCACTTTCTCGCTTCCCATCTAACTCTTTCCTCCTCTTGTTTTTCCTCCTCCCTTCTTACCCCTGCTCTTTCCTCTTCTTCTTCCTTTCTTTTATCCCTTAATTTCTGCACTTCCTCCTCTTCTCTTTTCCTTTCTTGTCTGTCCCATTCTTCTATTGTTCTCTGCCTGTTGTCATACTTTCTTTGCTCTTCTGCCCATTCTTCCTTCTTTTGTTGCTCTTCCTGATACATCTGTTGTTGCCGCTATCAGCTCTTTCTTTTATGCTCAACCTCCTTTAATCTCTCTTCTCATTCCCTGTCTTTTCTATCCTGTTCGTCTTGATCTTCCCTTTGCCTGACTTCCTCAATACTTTTCCCATCTAGTTTGAGTAATATCTGTCCTCCCATCCATTCGTTCTGTACGAGTGCTACCTCGTCAGCTTAATCCTTCTCTCCTTTCCATCTCTTAATCTCTCTTTCTATATCTGCTGATATATTCAATCACTCATTTTTTTCTCTTGATCTCTTCTGGACTGTCATCACTGAGATAGGCAGGCGGTTCCTATATCGGATTACTATACCCGGTCACCGCTTTCAGTTCCTTTAACGGATACAATCCTATGTCTTCTGTGCTATCGCTGTTTACTTCCGGCGGGGTAAGGGGAACAGAAGGCTTAACACCGGCCTCCCAGTACTGGTTAAGCATCCATTCCTCAGGTGGCGGATCCTCTCTCTCCTCCTGGTACATCTTCCAAAGCTCTAAAATAGCTAACCTCTTCTCCAATGTCTTCCCTGTGTATGCAGTGTGCAAGTATGTGGTCATGTGCTGCAATACCACTTTTGACAGCGATCCCCCTTGTGGCCATGGCATGAACATCTTATCTGCTATGCCCTTTACCCACTCTGCACTATACTGTTTGAGCTTGGGCATATGTTTTGGCAATGTCTTACATGAATGCATCAAAGGAGTAATATCTCCCATTGTGACGAGTCTCAATAGACTGTCAATACTTACCAGTGTTTACACAAATACTTTTATTGAAACAAGAAATATGAGCGTGCGCCAACACTTGTCACTCAAAACCTCTATTTTCCAATAATCTCAGCCTACCTCTAGGTTGGTGACGACAATTGCCCTAGATAGGTAATAGCTTCTTATCTTAACTTCAATTCCTTCACACTTATTTGTGTCGGTCCTCGACACCCTTTTTCAAAACAAAATACACAAAAAGACAGACTAGTCGACTCCTTTACATTAAACCATGGTACTCATGCTCATCATCTTGCCCCTAATAATACCCTGATTTACAGAGTGTAGAGTATCTCCTAATATGGACCTGTCCTGTACGCAGGCTAATTTATTCCGAATGGAGTGTGAGATAACCTCTTCTAGAACCCCTTGGGCTAGGAATCTCAGGCTTTTTCTTCTCTCTCTCTCTCATTACACATAAAAGTTTTCTCGTTACTTTTATAAATTCCCTCTTACACTTCCCATTACTTTTCTAAATTATCACAATCCCATCCCCTCAGTTTGCCATTCCATTTAGTATACTCAACATATGCTTGTTCAGCTTGAGGCCTTCGGTATCAACCCCCTCCTCCAATCGACTGTAACGCTCACCTGACTCCCACGGAGGCGCTGGTCTAGTCTGGGTTGCTGTGGCCTCTTCGAGCGTGATGCGCAGAACTCGGAACACCGACTGAACAGGACCCTCAAATCTTGCTTGTCTGGCCCGTAGGAATATCCTTCTGCAGATGAGAAAGGGGATTAACAGTCTGCAGAATAGTGTGCTTGCTCCCCCCTTCCCCCTTCGTTCTTCTCTAACTTCCTCCGAAATCCCCGGTTGAAGCTCACCTTATGGTTTGAAAGGATGAACTCTCCATCCTGCTTCTGGTGCAGGGGCGCGTGTTTGTCCAGTTACTTCACTGGTTTTCAGAATGGCGCTGGCAAAATCCACTTGACTTTTCTGAGCGGAACGCCGTAAGTATGAAGATTACAAAAGTTCAAGTGTAGAGCCTCCTTTTCTGTTGCCTTCCTAACCTGTGATCTGTCCTTAATTTCAGGTGCAGAATGAAGGCGATGCGTTGAGGGATTGAATTGCCGATGGTAAACTCAGGTGAGTTAGCGATGGGGGCGATCCCTCTTAATGTCTTTATATTCCTCCAGTAATCTCTTTTGTCCTTTCCCCTTAGGAGCTGGGGTGCGGTACCTGCCAACGAAGCGGCACCGACCCGAAATGAGGAATGGTCCACCAACAGAAGACCGGTAAGTGTTATGGCGGAAAATTAGGCTTTCCTCATATGTTCCTTCTGCTCACCTTTTGTCTCTTCTTCTCTCCCCTAGGCGCAGAGATGTGGCGACCGGTGCAGACAGTCGTGGTGGAGCCAGAAGAACTCCCGAGGACAGGTGAGTGAAGCGCGGCGCTGCAGCGAGCAACGCGGTGCTTTTAAATGAAAGTCTTTTCTCAGGAACGCTGGCGTGAAGGTTCCGGATGCAGGTAAGAAGTTTGATAAAATTCTTGGTTTTCACCTTTCTCTTCTCTTCTTTCCTTACAGGTGTTCTAGGATATAGGCGGGCGTGGCTGGAGACCAGATGCAGGAGCAGACATGGTGAGCGTTCAGCTGCTTGGATGCAGAACAACGTGAAGCGTGAGCTACTGTCTGGGCGTGGCTTAAATAGCCCCCAAAGTAGTTCCAGGTAAGTATCCTTCCCTGGTCACGCCCGTGTGGCAAAATAGTCCCAAAGAAAAAATAGTCCCTTTCAGGTCTCAGGGAGGCCTGAATCTTGCAGCATGGTCTGCATCAGGTAAGTGCGCAAAACACCTTCCTTTATGAGCCTGGCGCCTATGGCGCCAGGACTGATGTCGAACATGAGCCTGGCGCCAACGGCGCCAGGACAGAGTCCAAAGAGCCCCTATAAGGGGCCGCTGGGCTTTTACCCGGGGGCATGATGCCTGCTCCCGGGGGTGCTGGGCCTGGCCTGGTGCTCCGGGGGTAGGCATCATGACAGCACTCCCTCCCAAGGTCGTTCCCTCTGGAGGTTTCGGTTTGTTTGGGAAATTCCGATGGAACCTTTTTACCAGCCGAGGTGCATGTACGTGGTCGCTGGGTTCCCAAGACCTTTCCTGAGGCCCGTACCCTTTCCAATCAATTAGATAGAAAAGTTTTGATTTTGAGATCTTAGAATCCAAAATGTTCTTCACCTCGAATTCAGGCTCCCCATCTATCTGGATTGGTTCTGGTGGCTTTATTAATCTGGTTCCTGGTTGCACTGGTTTCAAAAGTGACACATGAAAAACGGGGTAAATCCGCATGTTAGCTGGTAGATCGAGCTTGACTGCCACTGGGTTAATTATAGCTTTGATTGAGTAAGGGCTCAAATATCTTGGATTAAAAGTTCGAGGTCCCTTAAGCAATAAGTGTTTGGTAGCCAACCATACTTGATCCCCTATTTGGTATGGAGGCGCCTCACTCCGATGCAGATCCGCATTCTTTTTGTATTTCCCTTTCGCTTGTTGCAAATGTGCAGTTGCATCCTTGAAGGCTTGAGTTATCATGGAATGCAAATGGTCCACTGCGGCATTTCAAGGCTCAGAGGTGAGTCCAGGTCTGAAGTACGAGGGTGATGTCCATATAGGCTATAAAAGGGGCTTTGTCCAGTTCCAGAGTGTACCGAGTTATTGTATGCATATTCGGCCACCCATAAAATATCCTTCCAATTACCCTCCGATTGGTGCAACATACATCGTAGGTATTGTTCAAGGGTCTGGTTCGTTCTCTCCGTCTGACCATCGGTCTGTGGGTGGTGGCTGGTTGAGAGTCTTACGTCGATTTGTGCCAGTTGACAACACTTTCTCCAAAAATGAGAAATAAACTGGCTTCCCCAGTCAGAGACTAGTATGTATGGGAATCCATGCAAACGGATGATATTTTCGAGGAATTCCTTGGCTAGGACAGAAGCTGAAGGTAATCCTTTCAACGGAATAAAATGGGCCATCTTGGAAAATAAATCCACCACAACCAGAATAGTATTGTATCCATTACAAGGGGGCAGGTCCGTGATAAAATCTAGTGACAAGGTGTGCCAAGGTGCTGGTGGAATGTCTAAAGGCTGAAGAAGACCGGCGGGTTTTGTCTTTTGGCCTTTGTTTTGGGCGCAAACTCCACAGGACATCACGAAAGATTTAATATCCTTTCGCCAGGAAGGCCACCAGAATTGTCGTTTAATTTTTTCCTCAGTTTTGGCAATGCCAGGATGTCCTTCCATCAGGGTATCATGATGACGGGAAATAACCAGTTCTTGCAATTCCTTTTCTGGCAGAAATAAGCGTCCTTGGAAGTAAGGTATGCCATCGTTGACCGAAAAGTAAGACCCTCCTTTGGATCCAATCCTGCAAGGCTGTAGAGTCCAGGAGTTGTTTTACCCGTGCTTGAATGTCTTCAAGGGTTTGTAAAGAGGTTATCCCCAAAATTCTTTGTTCGGGAATTATCGGCACAGGTTCAGAGTTTGTGTCTATTTCTCCCATTCCTATTCGAGATAGCGCGTCCGCTTTGCCATTCTTACAGCCGGGGCGGTAAGTGATTACAAAATCGAACTCAGCAAAGAACAAAGCCCATCGGAGCTGACGTGACGATTGAGCCTTGGCAGTTTTTAAACATTGTAAGTTTCGGTGATCAGTGATCACGGTGATGGTATGCCTGGCGCCAAGAAGATAATGCCGCCAAGCCTTAAAGGCGGACTTAATGGCTAATAATTCCTTGTTGGTGATTGCATAATTTACCTCAGGCGGCGAGAACTTTCTGGACCAAAATGCTACGGGGTGCAGTTGGTTGGTTTCAGGGTCTCTCTGAGACAGGACAGCTCCCATGGCTAAGCTGGACGCGTCGGTTTTGACTACATATGGGAGATCGGGACGCGGGTGCTTCAAAATAGGTGCAGACGTGAATTTAGCTTTCAATTCCTGAAAGGCCTGTTCGGCTTCCTCGGTCCATTTGAAGCGTTTATTTTTTCGCAAGAGTGCAGTGATGGGTTGTACCACACGTGAAAATTCCGGGATAAATCTGCGATAAAAATTAGCAAAACCAAGCATGCATTGGACACCTTTCACCAAACTAGGTTATGGCCATTTGAGGATGGCATCCACTTTTCGTGAGTCCATTCGGACCCCTTTAGGTGTCAGGATGAATCCAAGAAACTCAACCTCGGTGGTATGGAAAACGCACTTTTCCAGCTTTGCAAACAGTTTGTGCTGGCGCAATTTCTCAAGGACGGCCCTGACATGCTTTCTGTGATCAGATTCCGAAGAGGAGTACACAAGAATGTCATCGATATATACGACAACACAAACATCGATGAGTTCCCGAAGGACATCGTTCATGAAGAATTGGAAGGCAGCAGGCACATTGCACAACCCGAAAGGCATCACCTGGTATTCGAATAATCCATATTTTGTACGGAAGGCCGTTTTCCATTCGTCGCCTTCTTTTACTCGCACCAGATGATAAGCCCCCCGGAGATCTAACTTGGTGTATACGCAAGCGTCCTTCACCTGGTCAAGGAGTTCAGGGATCAGAGGCAGAGGGTAACGTTTTTTAACAGTTATCTGGTTCAATGCGCGGTAGTCGATACAAGTTCTAAGGTCGCCTTCTTTTTTGGGCACGAAGAACAAAGCCGAGGATGCCGGAGACTTGGACGGGCAAATGAAACCATTGGCTAGGTATTGATCTAAATATTGTCTCAAATGCAGATTCTCAGGTTCAGTAAGGGCATAAATCCTGCTACAAGGGGGTTGTGCACCAGATCGATTTGGCAATCGTACGATCTGTGGGGAGGTAACGTGTTGGCCTGTTCCTTTTGGAAGACGTCCTGAAAGTCTTGGTATTCTGGAGGTAGTTGCATGGAGACAGAGGTTACAGACGCTAGACTAATCTTCAGATTTTCTGGGTAGCAGGTTTGTGCACAATCCGGGAAGGTTATTCTCTTCGCTCGCCAATCAATTCGAGGATTATTTGTCTCTAACCAAGGGATTCCGAGAATAACCTGAAACTGTGGAGCCTTGATTACATCAAACACAACTGCCTCCCGATGGCCGTCCGGACCTATAAGTGTCACCTCAGCAGTGGAATGTGTTACCGGTCCAGAGGCAATTCCGGTTCCATCGACTGTGGTCATGACATCTTTGCTGGTTTTGGGACGCAGAGGGAGGTTAATCCTAGAGACCAATTCACGATCCACATAATTTCCTATAGCCGCACTATCGATGTATGCCTTTATTGCATGCAACCGCTTAGGCTGTTCCGGATCTACGAGGACTATTGGCACAATGAAATGCGAGGTCTGAGAGTTAGTTTTCAAGCTCGGCAAGCGGACCCCTACGCTTGTCGGGCGTGGTCGTTTCCTGAAACAGAGTCTTCATAGTTTTTATCAGCGGCTCCTACCACCTTCTTGGGCGGTTTTGCCGGGCAATCTCGTAGAAAGTGTCCAGAGGACCCACAATAAAGACATAATTGCATCTGCCGTCTTCTTGCAGGTTCTTTTTGAGTTAAAGGTCCTTTAACCCCTCCGATTTGCATAGGCTCAGAGACATCAGCACCCTTGGGGTTAGCGTGGGTCTTGACCAACACCCGGGTCTCAAACTTGGACCGATCTGCTTTTCTGTTTTGAAGTCTGTGATCCAATTGGACCACTAAGTCTATATATTCTGTGCATTCTTGGGGCGGATTTACAACTTGGGCCAGGACATCTTTAAGTTATCCGCGTAGACCTCGATAAAATAACGTGATTCTTTTAACCTCTGGCCACCCAGTTTCCACAATTAGTCTATTAAAGGTTGTAATGTAGGATAGGAGGTCCTGATTGCCCTGTCGCAGGGATAGGAGTTCGTCATCCAGAGCCTGCCCCTGAGAGTGTCGAGCAAATAACCTTTCCATGCTTGCTTGAAATCCTTGAAAATCACGGAGAATCAGGTCATCTTGAGTAACAAGTGGAACTGACCAATCGGCAGCACAGCTGCTGAGATATGACAATACAAAGGCTACCTTGGTCTGGTCATTAGGGAAGGCCACAGGTCTGCATAGGAAGTGCAAACGACACTGATTCATGAATACGGCGAATCGTTTGGGGTCCCCAGCAAAGCGTTCGGGTGGGGCCAGCGGCATGTTTCCAGGTAGATTAATCTGCACAGGGTTACTGGGAACCACAGGAGCGGCGTTCCCCCCGGAACCGGGTAGAGGAGTGCGTCCAGCTTGACCTTGCAAAAACTGTCTAGCCAGGTCATCAGTTCTTTCCTTTGATACAATCACTTCCCTCCTGAGAGCATTAGTTTCTTGACGAGCGGCGTGTACTTCGGCCCGTAATTCCCCCAGTAGTTGGGCCAACTGATCAGTCTCAGAAGTTTCCATAGCGCATGGGTGGGAATTTGTAGGAAGGCTTCGCGTTCTGTAACGCTCACCTGACTCCCACGGAGGCGCTGGTCTAGTCTGGGTTGCTGTGGCCTCTTCGAGCGTGATGCGCAGAACTCGGAACACTGACTGAACAGGACCCTCAAATCTTGCTTGTCTGGCCCGTAGGAATATCCTTCTGCAGATGAGAAAGGGGATTAACAGTCTGCAGAATAGTGTGCTTGCTCCCCCCTTCCCCCTTCATTCTTCTCTAACTTCCTCCGAAATCCCCGGTTGAAACTCACCTTATGGTTTGAAAGGATGAACTCTCCATCCTGCTTCTGGTGCAGGGGCGCGTTTGTCCAGTTACTTCACTGGTTTTCAGAATGGCGCTGGCAAAATCCACTTGACTTTTCTGAGCGGAACGCCGTAAGTATGAAGATTAAAAAAGTTCAAGTGTAGAGCCTCCTTTTCTGTTGCCTTCCAAACCTGTGATCTGTCCTTTATTTCAGGTGCAGAATGAAGGTGATGCGTTGAGGGATTGAATTGCCGATGGTAAACTCAGGTGAGTTAGCGATGGGGGCGATCCCTCTTAATGTCTTTATATTCCTCCAGTAATGTCTTTTGTCCTTTCCCCTTAGGGGCCGGGGTGCGGTACCTGCCAACGAAGCGGCGCCGACCCGAAATGAGGAATGGTCCACCAACAGAAGACCGGTAAGTGTTATGGCGGAAAATTAGGCTTTCCTCATATGTTCCTTCTGCTCACCTTTTGTCTCTTCTTCTCTCCCCTAGGCGCAGAGATGTTGCGACCGGTGCAGACAGTCGCGATGGAGCCAGAAGAACTCCCGAGGACAGTTGAGTGAAGCGCGGCGCTGCAGCGAGCAACGCGGTGCTTTTAAATGAAAGTCTTTTCTCAGGAACGCTGGCGTGAAGGTTCCGGATGCAGGTAAGAAGTTTGATAAAATTCTTGGTTTTCACCTTTCTCTTCTCTTCTTTCCTTACAGGTGTTCTAGGATCGAGGCGGGCGTGGCTGGAGACCAGATGCAGGAGCAGACACGGTGAGCGTTCAGCTGCTTGGATGCAGAACAACGCGACGCGTGAGCTACTGTCTGGGCGTGGCTTAAATAGCCCCCAAAGTAGTTCCAGATAAGTATCCTTCCCTGGCCACGCCCGAGTGGCAAAATAGTCCCAATGAAAAAACAGTCCCTTTCAGGTCTCAGGGAGGCCTGAATCTTGCAGCATGGTCTGCATCAGGTAAGTGCACAAAACACCTTCCTTTATGAGCCTGGCGCCTATGGCGCCAAGACTGATGTCCAACATGAGCCTGGCGCCAACGCCGCCAGGACAGAGTCCAAAGAGCCCGTATAAGGGGCCGCTGGGCTTTTACCTGGGGGCATGATGCCTGCTCCCCGGGGGTGCTGGGCCTGGCCTGGTGCTCCGGGGGTAGGCATCATGACATCGACCACTTATACCACAAAGCGCCTGTGGAAACAAGGAGGGATTTCGTCAAAGATGGACCTGTACCACTGTCTCGATTTTCTTGCAAGAATTCTATATCAGCCGCTCTCCTCAGGAAACCTCGCAATCTTCCGGCTAGATGGCAGAGGGTGTCTGATCGTCCAAAACACTTGAGTCTTACAGGTCGATGGGTCTTTTTACCCAACCATCCGTCATGCTACCACGTGAACCCTTATGGTCCTTTTAATTGAGGTAGCACATTGTATGATGGAGCGGGATGCAGAATAAGTCTTAGAGCAAATAATAAGACCGACTCAGAAAGTTGGCAAAAAGACTCTGTTTTAATCTCATTTGTCTAAAGCAGTGATTTACGATGGACATCAACAAATGTCACACAGCATAGTCTCAAAGCATTTCATAAAAAATCATACTTCTATAACATAAATTCATCACTCGTGACGTGATACTGAATGGCAAACTATGAAAACCTACTTGGGATTGTGATTGGACTAAGGGGAACATCTAAGTACACTTTCTATAAGGGATTGGATTGTGATTGGATCTCTATTTCAACAATTATTAAGCATCTTATTAGCTTTCAAACTATAGGGCTCTTCATTATACGCTCTCTATAATTGGTTGGCACGCTTGTACCCTTCTGGAACATTCGACTCGCTAGCTAGACGTAAACTGGTACCCCAGGTGTCAGTGGGTGGACTTGACTATGTCTCCCCACCCAATAAACCCAACAGCTATCATCACTCATGCCTTCTGCCATTTGAATTGTCTTTGAACTTGACCTTGCAAAGTATCACTGCTCCTGAGAATAGAATTGAGTGAAAGCACATTCTTATCTTCAGGCCTGATGCTGAATGCCCAGTTTCTATTTCCATCCAACCAATGTGACAGGAGACCGTGCTTTAGCTCCTTTCTCGTATTTAATTGTATTAAATTAATACAACTTGGCACTCATGGTGTCTTTTCTTGCACCTTTAAAAGGGCTTGTCCCGCTTCTCACGTTCTCTGTATCTTCAAGGATAGATAACCAGTTCTTGGCTGCCCTAACGCTTGACACCAAGCCAGACAGCCTTCTCTATCCTTCCTCAATCTTCAGCTGCTTTTCTTGCTGCGCCACACTTCACAATGCTTCTTTCTTCATAAATCTGAGCTTACTAAAGTTGTGACATGGAATATCTAGATTCTATATATAGTGGCAGCACCACCAGCAGTCTACTCACTACGTATAGCCAGCCTTTACGATTAGTCTACTTGTGTTGCAGCACCTGTACAGTTATAAAATGGCTTGCATTTTCTGCAGTCCTCTCCGCACGTGCAATCTTTATTCCACGCATGGAAGTGCTTCTCAATTCTTTACTTCCTCGTCAGATTCTAAAAGGACTATACATCCTTTCCTTCAGTTATTCTTCTCAGTGAGTCACCTTTACTTTTTGCGACACCATCAATCTCATCTTTCACTCATCTTCATATTCCTTCAGGGATTTCCTCCAGGAGACCGTCAGTTCTCTGACGATACATCAGATAGGGCTTTCCCAATGGATAACTTGTCTCAAAGGCTTTCGTGGTATAGGCACCATCACTGGAGTTGTGCATCTCGCAATGTCTGGCTTCCAACATATAGGCAAAATGGTGGCGGGACTTCCGGTAGAGGCATTTGCCTGCTCCTCTACACTTTGCCTCACCCAATTCCGGAAGAGAGCAGAAGAAACTATTGGAATGAAAGTCTTGATGGATGTGAACATTGGAGGAGCAAGAGACCAAATAGTGGCAGAAAGAGACAAGCTGAGAGACGGGTTAGCCACCTGCGAATTGTTCCCACTTGTGGAGATTAAGTTGGACAACCCATTCAATGCGAAGTACTATGAAGGGAAGTGGGTGTGGCGCAACCCTGAAGGAGTATGCAGTTACATGTAATGGACTTTCGACGATCATGTAAATTATTACAGACCTCGGAGGAATTATGAAGATATGGCAGCTAAAGGCTTAACATATAAGGATGTGGTCGACAGGTTGACCAGAGGGGGGACTGAAGAGGGAGTCGGGGTCCAGAGACCACACCCGGCCCTATAAATTCATGAAGAGATGAAAGGCCGGAAATGCTTGCAGCCATTCAGTTTATTTCGGACGAATCCCAAACGCACCAATGATTGACAAGTATACTGAGAGATACCCTCTCAGATAGCCATACAGACCAAATGCAATACAAGTCTTTCCAAGTGTGGGAGAAGAGCCCATGATTGTGAACAGGGACACCTATATGGACAGCCTGGACTAAGCACCACCAAGAAGCCATGTTACTGATGTCATTAGTAACACCACGACATAGCAGCGCTAGACATGAAGAAGTACAGTCCGCACTGCACCACACAAACACACCCTCAAATACATGAAGAACATGAGCGCACAGTTCTATAGTTAGGGGACAGATACATATACATACTGTCATTGTTTTATTATTTTGGCATTTGCCAAATGCAGTAACGCAGAAATTAGAAATCCTGAGCAAACTTGCTGATACTTAAAGCCAACAGTTGCGTGGTCATACAGGAGTATATATGGAACCTGATCGAACCATGTATAGCTAACCCATAGGGAATGTAGTACAACATGGACAATGTAGCAACCGCATTATAAGGTTTAGTCAAATTAAAGCAGGCTTCAAATCACTGAGCAAGAGACGAGCAGAGCTGACTCAGGCTGGACAGAGAGCAAGAAGCGTGAAACGGGCCCACAGCCAAGGTCACGAGATATGAAGACCCAGACCACATGGGGACCAGCTGCAGAGACATTGAATAAATCCTCATAATTCGGAGCTGCAGACTTCGATTTTATGGTCTCTGAACACGTGGTACAGCCGAATGAAACAATGGACAGTCTTCCATGGTGGGAAAGAGAAGCCAGTCCCAGCAGCTAAACGCAGACTGCAATAAGTGTTGCTACCGTTAGGAGAATATTCTCATAAGGCAAGGTGGTGTACACAAGTTACATTATAGACACGTAATTGTTCACATCACCATGAAGAGGTACACAGCGAGCTGAGAACTCATTCAAGTCCAAGGCCTGTGGGAGACCAGCTTTAGCCAATCACAGTTTAGTATCCTAGGGGTGGATGGCAACAGTCAAGAACCAATGGTAGGCCCACTACTCTGCAACAATATAATAGTGAATTGGGGATGGGACAGGTCAGCCACCTGACATATGAGAGCCAATAGAATAACATGTATAGGTGATTGTATAGGTTATTACACTCCCGATAGCCAATCCCTCACACTGAAAGGTTTTTGGAGAATGTCCCAAGTAATGACAGAGTAATGATGCAATTTTGGAGTAAAACTGGCCTGTGAGCCAGAAGACGCTGAGAAATACTGGAATCCACCTGTTTTCTTGTATTGATCCCTGTTGGTTTTATGTGCAATAAATGAACTTGTCGTTGACTGAGTCCTCTGTTTATATTGGAGGAGGGAGTTGGACTCTCCAAGTCTGTGGACTTCCAGCATTGCTCTGGCATACCTGGGAGTTCTCCCCAACAGCATACACGCTCTTACAAGCTCCAGTAAACACAGTACAAGGAGAAAATGATAAATGCCTGAAAGAATGGGATGCAAGTACAAAATTACTTGGGTGGATAACGAAGCTGGACCAATGCCCATAATACCACTGAAGAAACCAGCATTTTGTTTCCATAATGATGGTGCAGTAAAGGTTGGAGAAAACAAAGGGTTGGGTGGCAGCTTCTCATACGCCTTGGATTTGCACACCCAGAAATGATCCATTCATACTTCCATCCCAACCTTCATTGCTGGATGCTTTTCTGTGTACTTGCGCTCTTTGTTTTCTCCATTATGGAAACAAAATGCTGGTTACTTCAGTGGTCCTATGGGCATTGGTCCAGCTTCATTATCCACCCAGGTCAGTAATTTTGTACTTGCATGTTCATTGGTACACATCAATACACCAGCACTAGTACTACCACACATGGACATCAAAACAGAAGACTTCCCTAAGATGGACAGTGCAAAGAGAAAGAAGAGGTCAGTAGAAGTGAGTACAGTGAAAAGAGAGCACTTCTTCTCAGCAGCATCAGAAGCATCACTGGACGATGTGCCACCTGAACGTCGATTGTTCAGTAGGACGCAGATGTTCTTTGTGTCAGTAGTTCCAGCTATACAGAAATACACAAACACAAAATGGCTCAAGATTATGAGATGGGAGCTGATGCAGACAATAAACTCAACTTTAAATGGCTTCAAAGCTATAAAAGAAGAGCTCTGAGCAGTGAGGTTGATGGCACTCCAGAACAGATATGTTCTAGACCTTCTCACAGCAATGGAAAGAGGAGTTTATGCCAAGTTTACGCCAAAATCGTGAGTTCCTGTTGTACATTTGGGCCTAAATCCGATCAAGAAAATGGCACACTGACAGAAGCAGTGACAAGATTGTCGCAAATGCACACCAAGATGGAGGAAGCAGCAAAAGGAACAGGAAAAGATCAAAGCTGGCTGTCGTATATATTCTCATGGATGCCAACATGGATGCAGACAGACTAAAGGTATTACTAGGAACACTAATATTAGTACTAGTAGGACTATGTGTGATAAAGATCTGCATCACACAATGCTGCAAGACGACAGAGAAAACAATAGGGATGAAGGTGTTAGTAGACATAAATACAATTGGTGAAGATGATAAGATTGTGGAGGAAAGAAATAAAATAAGGACACAAACCGAGATAACATTTGATGAGCCAGTGGACAAGATGTACTGGTTGAGATGGGTATGGTGTAACCCAGAAGGAGATTGCAGTTACATGACATGGAGTTTCGATGTCCATGCAAATTACTATGAACATCTTGGAGGAATAACGAAGATATTGCAACCAAAGGCAACTGTGACTAGGATTGATGGTTTGGTCAACAAGTGGACCAGAGGGGGGACTGAAGAGAGGGTCCCTGAAATGCCCCTCTTGACCTCTATAAGCATGACAGCCCGAAGAGTCAGAGATCCAAGAAGCCAGTCATTGTTTCGACATCCCCCAGGAGGACCAGTGACAAATACATATGCAACAAGGAGTCCCCTGCAAACAACAGAATAGTCCTCACTAATTGCAGACCAGAAAGCTCAATTTTGCAGTCTTCACCCATGTGGTGCAGCCGAGCCGAACAATGGCCATTTACTTGTGGTGGGAAGAGAAGCCGTTCCCAGCGAAACAGACACAAAGTGATACATGGGTTGCTTTACAACATTGCAACCCTGCAGGCACTCTGTAAGCCAAAGTGGTAATATTGATGGCAACAATGGGGACACATAGTCTTTCTCATCAACTTGAGAAGATGCATGGAGCGCTGAGAACCAAGCTGGATCACAGGCCTGGGGCGATCAGCTGCAGCCAATCAGGGAACACAAATCCAGTGGTGGATGGCAGAGGCCAAGGGCCAATGGCAATCCTACGACCCTGCAACAATGTAATAGATAGTTCCTGGGGAAGGTTCAGGCACGTCACCTGACATGCGAAGGCCAGTCAAATAACATCTATATGTGACAGCTACAGGTGATAACACCCCAATCACACAATCCGACGGGCTCTTAGGTTTTTGGGGAAAAGCCCTGATTTGTGATGTCAGACCGTAACAAAAGCCCCTGACACGGGCTCAGGGGCTGTGATTGCTGGAGAATTATTTCTTGTATAATCTCTGTCTGTTATGGAAAATAAAGGGCAGTTCTAACCTGCCCTTGGCTGAGTCCTCCGTTTGTATGCTGGGGAGGGTTTGTTGGGTCCTGGGTGCTCTGAACGGTGGCTGCGTATTGTGAACCCCGGTCCTCTCTGGCATACCTAGCCAACACCTTCTTTGACCCATCTTTCCTGAGAACCTAAAAAACGTGTTGTGGCTCCATATTCAACGGTTTTTCCAAACAGACATTTTAGGGAAGACGTGTCTCGTTTTAGATGGTATCAGTTACCGACGGGGGAAATGTTAACACGTCGTAAACACATTTCTAAGGAAGAAGCTTTTTGCTGTTTTTGCGAAGTCTCAATTTGAAATACTAAATCACTTATGTAAAGCCTGAACAGCACTGCACACTTTACATTTTAACAGGCTAGTCTATGGTATTGCATTTGTTGACTATGATTCATTTTGGAGGAATTGCCTGGGAGGATATCTCATGTCTGTGGGAATTGCCATTATAGGTTTCTTGAGGCGCTTTAACATAGGTAACAAATTAAAGTATCGCGTGGACTTTCTTTTATGCAAGACTTTTGTGTCTTTTATCAATTATTTCACTATGGTGAAATTTTAAATGTAGCTCTTAGTTGGGATTTTACTTTTACTGATTGTAATTTTAGTGTCTATAATCGTTTCAAACTAATGTTTAAATGTTTTTTTTAAATGGTCATGGTGTAAAGGTTGAATTCCTTTAACCAAACACAGTTTTAAAAAAATTAAACAAGATCAATATAAGTGACATTGTTGTTCCCGTGAAGGGGTAGAAACCCTTTCAGAAATTCGCCACAAAGATGGCAACCTACAACGATTACAGTAAATGTTCTGTTTGGGAATGTATATGAAATAATGATGCCTTTGGCCATAAAGTTCAAGAACCTTGAAGTCTATGGCTGCACATTCTCAATAGAACTGGATGATAATTGCACGCATAAATGCAAATGACAAGGAATGTGGGGGTGGGGAATTATAAAAATAAAAAGGGAGGGAAGTCAAAAATCTCCAGCCAAATTGATCCATGGTAGTGAAGCAGGGGGGCAGGTTCTTGGCTGTACTCAAATTGAACCCATTTGGAGAGACAAGCCTGTAGTAAAGTGTCCAGTATGCTTGCCACTGTGTCCCTTCAAATAGTCAGTCAGTGTACTTACTAAGCAGAAGCTGCCAGTGCTTGCCACCGCATGTAAACGTTAGGTGACCCTGGTTATAAACGTTACAGATTGGCATCGACACAGTAACAGAAGCGGGGTTCATGCCTGCGCTTCAAACGAAGATCTTCACAAGCAACAACAAGAAAATCGAGGATGGTGACACACAATGTTACACGCCTGTGTAACACTAACAGGGCCTCCTCTGTGAGCCAGTTCCCAGAGGGGGCGGCCTCCAGGGCTCAAGGATGGGAGACGCGGGCCTGGCAGGAGCGCCGTCGCTGGGCCATGCAGGGCCCGTGGTGGTGATAGCAGGCGGACGGACATGCACCGCGGAGCCCACTGCCCGCACGACACGTATGCCGAGGCGGGCCAGGAGGAGGAGGAGCAGGAGGATGGGGCAGGGCTGCCGTTCGTGCACACTCAGGAAGTGGAGAGAAGGCGGCCGGGGTAGGCTGCGCGCGGGTACGTGGTGTGTGCACACCAGCAGCAGCAACAACAACATTTCCGATCACCTGACGCTCAGCTCCGGCTGAGGCCGCTTGAGTCAGCGCTGGTGGAGACCCCCAGTAGCCCAGTGCGGCAGGAGCGGCGGACCTCGGCCATACCCACGTTCTCAGGGCGAGACGCCGAGCGCCAGAGACCTACAGCCCGGCTATAACGCAGGTACGGGGATGCTTTCTGCACGTCTCCTCGCTAGCATAACAGGCTTTCCGAGGGGTGTAGCATAGCAAAACATGCACGCAAACCGCCATGCTTAGCCCTAAATGACAGCACGTGACCCTGGCAAAGCTAGTCTCCTCCGTGGAGCTGCAGTGTCTGCTTGAACCCTGCTAGAGGCATTTTTGTTTGCTTTTTGCGTGGTTCCTTGTGATTTACAGTGGGAGCCTGTAATTATAAACGTCTCCAAGTTATCCCATGCCCTTCTTCAGCAGACAGCCCCCATCCCTCCTAGCCTGGATCTCCCCACCCTTCTCACCCCTAGCAGGATCTCCGCCTGCACTCCTTCAGGAGATCGTCCACTCGCCCCCTTTCATGCCACCCCTCTACTGCCTTGCTTCAGTGGACCTGCCCCCATCCATTCATCAGATTTCCATTTCCCCTCACCCTCCTTCGGCGCCCCACCACCATGTGCCAATCTCTTCCGTTCTCTTAGAGTGGAGCTGATGCCCTCTGCATTGCTCGGATGGACACATAAGCCTCTTGCTGCTCCCCCGATTCCACGCCAGGCTTGGACTGGCCTAAAGGGCAATAGGGCAGTACCCTAACCAAAAAAAACGCAGAACGCTAGTAGTAGTGTGTGCGACCTTTTTGGGCCACAGTGGGCCACTTTTTTGGCCAGTCTGAGCCTGTTTGATGTGTTACTTCATTCACTATGTGGCTAGACGTTTTGACCATTGTTGCTGAATACATATTCTTTAAATTACGCAATTTGCATCACATTTTATCAACGTCAAACTACTCAGTCTTTAAAGGAGTGAATTGCCATTTGCAACTGTGGGCCACTTTTTCATTGGAGCCGTGCACGAGACATTTTTAAGCCACAGGCCGATCCCTGTTCCAAGCTGTCAAGTTTCTGATTATGTATAACTGGAAAAGAAAAGGCCGTGCAGGTGTGTTTGCTGCCTTCCAGCAAACAAGTGAGAGTTTTGAGTGCACAGCTGTTGTAGGCGTTAGTTCCGGGAGGGATGGGCGCACTGGGGCAGGAGCAGGATTCGGGTTCACAACCCGGAAAAACCCGCATTACTGGAGCGCAGAGGAACTGAGAACAGCAGGTACTGGCGGCGGCAGCAGCAGGTGGACGCTTCTTATTGTGGCAGTGTTCCAGATCGAGATTGATTTAGTTACTCGCTGCAGGTTCTGTAGCACTGTACATAGAGGAGGACTTACTTGCACAATTAGATGTTTCGCACGGTCATTGGTAAAAGTTAGCAAGAGCTACTTTACTACTAGCGACGCCATTTGTGGCGTGGCGATCTGTGCCCGTTCTTTTGGGGGGGGGGTGGTGTGGCGATCTGTGCCCGTTCTTTTGGCTGTTGAACAGGGAGGCTGAGGGTGACATGCTGGGAGACTGGAGAGGAGTCTGTTGCCTCTGCAAAATGGGACAATACACAGCCCTCCCTGTTTCCATAAAAAAGTCTAGATTTATATGTAGTATCATTATGTCATTTTATTTATTTATTTGGTATTTATAATGCGCCTTTATAGTAAATGATGTTTCAAGGCGCCACAAGACAAACTGGGGGCGGGAGAACAGGGATGAAGACTAACAAAAAACAGTCCCAGTAGGCCGTATGGGAAGAGAATGGGGGTACATGCTAAGTGCGAGGATGGGGCTGGATCGGGCTAAGTAAGGGTGCAGACCCCGCCAGGCTAGTAAAGGGGGAGGGAGCCTGCTTGGGAGAAAACCTATTTTTCTATCCATTTTATGTTGTTATGTTCTGCTCTCCTGATTGGTTTAGTTCACGGTCTTGATATATAGATTTAACCGATTGGGCGTTTTCAAGGTGCCTGGTCCTAGACTTGACATGTTGGAAAGAGATGGAACATGGCTAACGCCAAGTAGGATGGCTGTTGAGTGTGTGGCTACAAGTTCCTTGAGATGTAAACGCTTCTTGAGATTTATTAGAAATTCGGAGTTTCTGATGTCTGCCGAGTGAGTCCCAGCATACAACGCTTCCAGCAAGCGTCTCAGTCTTGCTTTTGTGGCGCTCTGCAAAAATCGAATTTTGCCTGATCAGCTTTATTACTCTTGTGGCAGGGCCACACTGCTGATTTGGGTAAATTATGACTGTTTCTCCTGGAAAAGCTTATTGTATTGTAAAATTCAACCTCAACTACTTCATCATGGACTCTGCTACAGTAAGCAATGGAGTGCCTGCCTTTGCCTCCCAGCCACTGAATCGATTGGCCCAGCCAGCACCTTTAGGGCTAATCAGGGGAGCCGGCAGGCGAAAGCCGGCCACCTCACCAAGGTCCTCCCCTAAGGCTCCTGTCTGAGCCCTCTTCTCCCTCCTTTGCACCCGGCTGCATTTTTTACCCCGGACCATGAAAGGCTGCTTCTATACTGCACTGGTAAGCACCTGAAATGGACTACGACCCTATGCTTGGCTGCTGATGATTCTTGATTCTTGCCCCTGCCCCAGCGTAATCGACAAACTGGGTCTGACTGGTTTGCCTACCAACTATGCATCCTCCATACTGTGCTGTTTTCTAGTGCTTTACTGGCAATTTCGAAATTAGGTGTGTTTTTACATCTTGCATCCCTTGCCTACCGTTTGCCTGCCTGAACTTCTCTATCTCGTCATCTTGTCTGTCACTTCCCCCCCACTCTCTCCCGCCCCTTCTCTCCTTCATCCATGTCACAGCACTTGCACTATCTGAAATGCTGTCAGGCCGAGTACGTTAGTTCTGTTCTATATTTTGTAAAATAGTCTCCTATTGTTCTGTGTGCATGCCATCTTTAACACTTATAGCACTTGCCCATTCTGAATGACTCAAAGCCCATTAAGAACATTATTGCATTTACACCTGTTCCTTCCCCTGCCTTGAAGCGCTTTGAAATACTGTTCTCTGTATATAGGCGATATATAAATGACCAATAAAATAAATAGCAAACTTAGCAGAAACAATGAAAGTGTAATTTTTTTTGCGTCATTGTATGGTCTTGCATGTTTTATCTGTGTGAGATTTAATATTAAGGAATTAATTGGAATGAAAGTGATTTATCTCTAAACAAGAGTGGCTTTTGATGATTTGTAAGATTTTTTCTGATGCGGGTGTAAGGTTTTATGTGAACCATACACAGACTCAGACTTATATTTATATCAAGTCAAAAAGGCGGCAAAGCCTCCATTCTTTAGAGCTGCACTCCCCTCAAAGTGGATCCAATCGACACACCAACTCATAAACCGCCCAACGAAGTCGTAGAAGGTGAAAGCTTTATTAGAAATGCAGTTTAAAAAGCTTCCCAAATTCGTACATGCCAGAGAGGCTGACTGGCGCGTTTCACCACACTCCTGTGGTGCAATATATATATATTTTTCAGACCTTAATTAGGGCAACAGTATTTTATTTGCAAACTTAGGTGATCACTTCAGCCTTGGTCATTTTGTGCTGTGCAGTCATTGGTGGGCTTCAAACTCCTAAATCAGATACCAAATAATCTTTGTTATGTATCTTTCTATGATATAATTGTAAATAAACATTTACGTAGACCACACACCTTGCATAGATGCTAACATATCCCAGGTCAGACAGGAAATGCTCATCCAGTCTTGGTTTTTTCTTCTGTTCCTTTTTCTTCCTGTCATAAATCCAGAACTACAAGTCACAGAATGCAATGGAATAAAGCAGGACTGGATGAAAATGTCTTCCATGGCATGCAGCATTTGACCTGTATGCGCCTTGTCAATGCACACACTCCTGTGCATCCAGACACTGGGCCAGTACGTAGCCTTAGTGATGATGCATGCCATGCTCCTTTAAAGTTTATCACGCAGGTGTTGTGGATGAGTGGTGTCCAATATTTGAGTCCAAGGCTTTATTGAGAATCTGTTTTGGTGGCTTGTAAAACACCAGCCTGTCAACTTGTAGCCACATCACAGAGCTCAGACATGTAGATGGATTAGCAGGGGCACCCAAAAGCTGCGCCCACCATTGAAAGTAGATGGAAGACATGTTGAAGTATTGAGGTCCGAACAGTGCAGCGAATGAGCCGGAACAAGACGGAGCGGCGCTCTGGCAAAAAATATCTTGCCAGAGTGACGTACCGTCTCCCAGACCAAGGGGCCAGCACTTATCGCATCCAGCTCCTGCTGCCTCAACGAGCAGATGGCTTAATCTTCTGAAAGCAGTCTGCTTGTTACATTGTACACAAGAGTAACATGTTTTTCAACTGAGCTTACAGAAGGGTCAGAACTCCAGGCAGAAACTGTCAAAACCTCACATGAAGTGTTGCAGCTGTTCAAACTAGTGTATATGTCATGCAATTTACAAACATCTTTGTTAGGGTGAACATTGTGAACAATCGAAACATAAGAGTCAATTATTCACTTAAAAGGGCTTCTTAGTGAATTACTATAAGACATATTTAACATTTAAAATTGTGGACATTATGATGTTCCCATTATGCTCTTTGCTTTTATGCAAATCGCTAGGATTGGGTTCTATGAAGGGATACTGTGTTGAGCAACCTGGCCGCGGCCCACGCCCTCTCCTTCCCACAGTCCTGCCCCTCCAGAGAGGTGACATTTCCCCCCCAATACATTTTTTCCATTTCCTACACTGGGTCCGATCCCTTGTATGCGGCATGGTGGCCTGCTGTTAGCGGTTGATAGGTTAGGAAGGACTCTTTGAAAAGTAAACATTTTGTTTGCTTTTTGAAGGCAGTTAGACTGTGAATTGGCCGTAGGTTGATGTCCAGAGCCTTCCCGATCGAAGGCCTTTAATGCAAATGGTGTTTTTCACCAAATTCATGTTTCATGTCGGTGTAGATTGCTGTAGAGTTCTTGATTCACTGAACATGAGGTTCTGACTTGGCAGTTAGCAGTGGTGTCCATGTACTGCAGATGTCCGCAGCCTGTTTCCAGAAAGGATGCATGTTTACTGCTGGGATTTGGAGGGAAACTTTGAGCCAGGGTAAATGAATGCTGTTTTCTTTTGTAGGCCATGGCTCTAAACGTGTGATAAATCAAGTTCTGGAGCAACAGTGTTCCAGGGAGGAATATCGGTTTCTAAACCATCAATCAGCCTCACACCTCTAGTACACAAGAAGGTATCCGAACAGATTTGAAACACATGTAAATTATAAACCTCTTTGTCCAATTTTAGTAATGTGGACGTAACAGCAGGCTTATCTCCGCAAGGTCATGCGTGGATCGTTGGTTAGTTGCATCACAGTGAATGTATAATTTTTACCCAATGATAAAAGGGACTGTCCAGTCAAGGATCTATTAAAATATTGACTTTACCATCACAACAAACAGTTCTAGCACACGACAAAATAGAACCCACCCTGTAAGGTAATGTAGAGGACAGACCGCTTCAAAGAAGGAAAAGGTATGCACTCTGGATACTGACAAGAGGATAGTCGGTATAGTAATTAATCACAATAGTTTAAGGATACTTACTTGCATTCAATAAAAAGGGAGCAAGCGGTTGTATAATGTCACAAGGGGCCTTCGGAGAAAGACCAGGGGGACAGAACGACAATGTGCCTTGTGCTGTAGATGTTCTTGTTTCTCGACAGGGTCGAGTCGTTTCCGGGCTCCTTGCAGCTTCTGCGGAGGAGTTCAAGACAGCAGACAGCTGTGCGTACGACAGGCAATTCGACAAGCAAGTCTGGACGAACGACTGCAGGCTGACCTACACGGCGATTCAGAGTCCGTAATTTGTTTCATTGCTAATTTGCGTCGCTGAAGCACTGGTCAAGGCGTCTCAGATGGCGTTAGCATCTGCGGTGTAACAACAGTCAACGGTGCAGTTGGTTGCAGCACGAAAATGTCCTTTACGGAAGACGTCAGTCGATGCACTTGTTAGGGAGGACTCCCAGGTATGCCAGTGCGATGCTGGGGATCCATGGACTCAGAGGGCCTAACTCTCTCCCCAGAATAAACGGATGACTCAGTCAGAAGGCAAGTACAAACTGCTGTTTATTGCAAATAAAATCAACAGGGATCAATACAAGAACACAGAAAGATTCCGGTACCTCGCCCCATTTCATGGCACGCAGGCCAGTTTTGTTTGAATTCCACGTGTCTGGGCCCATCTCTAATCAGGCCGCGGGATTGGGTATTGAGAGTGCTATAACCTATAAATGTTATTCTACTGGATCGTACATGTCAGGTGGCTGGCCTGTCCCATCCACAAAAACTATTCTAATACTTTGTTGCAGAGTAGTGGGCTTGCCATGGTTCATACCCCTTGCAATCAACCCCAGGAATACTAAACTGTGATTGGTTAGAGCAGCTGCCACCAGGCCTGGGACTCGATTGAATTCTCAGCTCACTGTGTACCTCTTCAAAGTGATGTGAACGAGAATGTGTCTGTTTTGTAACTTGTGTACACCACCTTGCCTTATGAGAATATACTCCTCATGGTAGCAACACTTGGTGCAATCTGTGTCTGGTTTGCAGCTACTGGCTCTTCTTTCTCACCGTGACTGAAAGTCCTTCTCTTGCTTGGCTGCATCACATGTTTAAAGACCACGAATTTGAGCTCTGCAGCTCTTAATTATGAGGATTTATTCTGTCTTACTGCAGCTGATCCCTTTGTCGTCTGGGGAAGGAATGTGTCTTCATATCTCTGACCTTGGCGATGGGCCTGTCTCGCGCGTCTTGCTCTCTGTGCAGCCTTAGCCCGCTCTGTTCGTCTCCTGCTCAGTGTCTTGAGGCCTGCTGTAATTTTCCTAAACCTTATATCCGAAGTGTGTTCAAAGTGGGCTGTTGGGCCGAAGGACTTGTCTGCAGTGATCCTGCTGCGACCTTGCCGTCAGCAAGAGGAAGCACGCCTTATCGCTGCAACATGGCATATGGAGGTGTGACCTCAGTTGGACTTTGCAACAAGTAAATAGCAGTTTGGACTAAGTTGCTGTCTCTTTTAGTTGGCGCGGCTTCACCCCGGCTTGTTGTGCAATCTAAGCACTTCTCATCAGTTACTCACCTGTGTGTTTTCTGCTTACCCCCCCTCTAGTTACCATTGGCACTGCCCCCGCCCGCCTCCCTGCTCTCCTGCCTTTTCGCCCGCCCCCACTGCATCACTTCCTATAATAGCATTTGTGGCCGCGCATCGCGCGCGCGCATCCGAAGTGCATTCAAAGTGGGCTGTTGGGCTGTTAGGCTGCTAGGGTGTGGGTGTGTGTGAACATACCAACAATTTTATTACTCAAACTCTGCCTTATGATAGTACGTATTTGTTAGCCTCCTAATAGGAGTTAAATTGCAATCTTTTGAAGACTTGTTTGTTATTTGACACAAGACCTAACTAATTGAAGTACTTTTTGAGAGTAAAAATCGAATTTCTGTGACAATGGTTAATGGTTTACCTAGCAGAAAAAAATGGACTATGAGCAAACAAAAATGCTCCGTTGCTGATTGTCTCGGGGTTTCCCCTACATCTGTTTTGGTAGATAACCCCTCTATTCCTGAAGAGGTAATTGGCGACAATATTGAAAATGACTTAACCACCCCCGAAATGGCAGCTGGTGCAGCCCCCAGTAAAAAAGAGGAGGCAATGCAACTGGACATTGATATGGGTCCAAAGGGAAAAGCTGACTCGGTGAAAATTGAGTCAGAGGTGGAGAATTGCCCCTGTTCCCCGCAGTCTGATAAAGAAACAATCTCCTTAAAACCTCTTGAAAAGGCTGTTGAAATTAATGGAACTAAATCTAATGTCCTCAAAAAAGACGCTAAAACTCAGCTAGAGGTTCGAGACCACTCTAAGCAGTCTCGCACAGAAGTTACCTATCCCATTTGAGAGTGAACCTACGGACTCTCGTAAAAATCCATCAACATACACTAAGGCGTTGGGGCCTCTTTCTATAAAAGAATCAAACAAATTCTCTCCTAGAAGATGGAGCAATGAGGATACAAACCCTGACAGAAGCCTCGATAGAGATGAAATCAGGAAAAAAATGGGAATGGAACAATTTGGCAATCCTTATGCTGACCTCTCAATGTTAGCTCCCACAATAGAATCTGAATTGGGTAAGCACATAAGACTCTCGCATGAACCTTCTACCTCCGTAAATAAAAGCAAATATGGGATTGATAACGTCTTTTTATTTAACAACCCTCCCAATTATTCATACACAGTGCCTTCCCATTTCAATGTCCACAAAGAGGTTCATGAGATCAGGAGTATTTTCTCTCCCAGAATATCCACATGACTGCTTTAAATAAGCAGATCAATAGCTCCCCAATCTCAGAAAAATCAATTGGTCAGTGTACCCAAACTTCTCATAGTCCTGATTGCTTCACTGATCCACAATATCAAAACAATGAGTCAATGAGCCATGATTCTGGCTCACGTTCAACTCGTAGACCAGATGAGCTGCAAAATAGACTAGATGACCAGCAAGATAGCCCTGAATCCTTTCCAGTACTTACTCGGATTCTAAACTCACTTTACAAGGGCCATGAACAAACCCATGGAGAAATTAAAATTCTACAATTACAAATGACTGAATGAATAGGTAAATTATGCAGAATGGAGGGATTGCTTTTTACTTGTGACGCGATTTCTGCACTGACTCACAAGCATGATGTGATCCCAATAACTTATAACATTGCCACCCAGACAAAGTCCTTTGCCGAGGCAGTGTTAGAGGGTTTTAAGCCCAAATTTGTTCCAGAGTTGGGCGTAGCGCCACCCTCAGTGAATATAGTGGATGTGAATGCCACAAAAATTGCAGAACTGACCTTGCTTGTCAATGAGATGGCTTTTAGACTTGCTACTCACCCAAATATAATCAAAATGGAAGCTACTGCTCTTAGTCATGAAAAGGAAAAAGCTCAATTGGATAGTCCTTCAGCGCTCACCGATCTTATTGATCTAACTGAGGAGGGCATTGAGCTGAAGGAATCTGAAGAATTGTTGTCACATAAAATCCATATAGCTGAGCCATCCCTGATTCCGCAAACAAGGAAACAAAAAAAGAGCCATGGCAAGAGCAGAAAAGCGAAAAAAATTTGATAAAAGAATGAAGGGAAAAGCAGAGAAAACACAAAATAATCAAGCACTCAATAAAATCGACAAACACAACACCCATATGAAGGACATATGTAATTATCGATTTAAATCAGCTAAATGAAGAATCAAAAGTATTGTTAAATCTTCCAGAACTAAACCAATCGGCTCAACAATTGAAAAAGGTTCCACCTGAATTGAAAATCTTACCTGAATTGAAAATCTTACAAGGTACTAAAGGAACGTCTGACACTAACCCAATAAAAATGGACAAGGGTGGAATAAAATCAAACCCAAAATCCAAGAAAGGGGCTGCCAGACCAGCCGAAGAAAAAGAAATCGCATATATGGTATCCCCCAATGAAAAACATTCTCCCATTCAAACACAATCTGTACTTTCAAACTTCTATCCGATGTTGGGCATAAAAAAAAATGGAAAAGTGATAATTGGTAAAGGCATTAATCAAAAGACACAAGACAAAAGCAATTGCACAAATATTAAGGGAAATGATCAGCAAGTTGCCTTTACTGTCCCAAAAGCCATCATCGATGAAGTGAAAATGAAAGTTTTTGAGCTGGGACCTGATAGTCGGTCTCCTCACGGACTAAAACATGAACAGGGTCACATGATCCCGTCAAAATTGAATGACGGCGCATCGACATCTGCGCCGCCTTGTCCTACTGTATCTGATAACTTTAATGTTTTAAAAACTGCCATCGTGATGGGATGGGAAAGTGATTTAGATCGGCATGGAAAGGCTAGGCTGACCCGTGCCTTTCTACTTTCTGCATTACAGGAGATCCCAGCATTACGCATTATAAGATCCAACAACATCGACTGGATAAAACTGGCTTCTGTAAATAACAGAATGATTTGCAAATTCATATCCCCTTTCATATTGAAATTAATATGGGAAAACAAGGAAGATCTAGAATCCATTGGTTTATCAACTAATATATTTTCCTCCCTTGAAGATGCAATAAGGTTTCTAGAAACTATTCTGCCCACTGTTGAGAACACGTCTAATAGTATTACCCAAAGTGATTCCACGAATATTGATGCAAACACAATGAAACAATTTATGGGCTTTGTGTCTGCCTTAAAAGGGATGTCATGGATGGATCCACAACAAGATCAAACGGGCAAATTCTCCGATCCGATAAGAGATTCATAGCCTTGCTAAATTCCATATAATTTCTTGGAATTCTTGCAGATTAAATAATTTTAAGAAATGGTACAGTGTTAATAAGTACCAAAGGCCCGATATCATTTTCCTGCAAGAATCCATGTATCAATCAAATTTTACAATTGAGGGTTACTTTGCTTATATTCAAGTAGCCCGCCGGGGTCCTTTGGGAAGAACTTCGGGCGGTCTTGCCATCCTGATGAATACTGTTTGTAAATGTTCTACAGAACTGATCAGCAACTCTGACTCGATATTGGCAATTATTTTAATAGATGATGAGGATCCATCCATCATTCTCTTACTGATTTGTATTTACTGGAATAAATGTAATATGACAATTGATGCCATTCTTGATGAATTGAATGATCTGACCGAAAAGGCAGTGATAGCAAATCCTACTGCAAGAGTAATTGTTGGTGGCGATCTGAATTGTTGTTGTTATGATGAGAACTCCCAATTGGGAGCACTGGGGAACAAGCACTCTAAACTATCAAAGAAAAACGGGCAAAAGTGGAATGATTTTATTCCCGATTGGGATATGCAAACCAGTATCTTCCCCCTAGAACTTTATAATTACACCTGGTCAAATGGAGGATGTAAGTCACTAATTGACTACTTTTTTGACTCTTCGGGGCTTTACTGGTATGTCAATTCTGTATCAATAATCAATCCGACTTTAGGAGATAATCTGATCATTAATTTGATTTTAAACATACCAATTGCCCGTTTTTGCTGAAGAGCCAATTCTATCTCTAATAGAACCTGATCGCCAATATCTATCTGTAAAATGGAATACTAGAGTTTGTAAGTCTCTTATTAAATCTCTTAGATTATTACCAACATAGACTTAGGGGTCACTAGCCTGTTACATATACAAAATGAGAACTCTACCAGAATTCATTTCCACCTGCAGAAATTGGCATCTGAAGGAACTAAGAAAGATCAGTTACATATCCATCATACACATACTTTTAACTTGTATGTAGCCACTTTGAAAGCCCAAATAATCATAGTCATTAGGAGTTTATCAAAAATAAACCTCAATCAGAAGAACAAATGGAACAAATAAAAAAAGATCAAACAAACTTATAGAAATTAACTAAAAAGGATGAAAGTTAAATTGCACTACAAAGACAATCAAAAAATTATCATCTGTTAAAACATGACTCTAGGCATATATGGTCCATTTTGCGTACCATAACTTCTGACTCGGTTAATCAGACAGAATCAGTAATTACGGCAGAAGTATGGGTCACGCACATAAAAGCAAAATATCAACTCCCTGATCGTTTCATCTCGCTCAAAGGGGGAGAACCGGAATTGCAATCAGGAATTCAACCTATGTGGTCGATTCGGGATATCATCGAAGTCATAGGGGAGTTAAAAAACTCCAGAGCTCCTGGACCATATGGTTTGCCTGCATGTTTATACAAATCAAACCCATTTATTTGGGCCCATATATTAAAAATCAGATTTGATATGAATCTTCAAACTGGCACCATTTCTCACTCTTGGTCCTCTGCTCATCCCAAAAAAGGGCCCTCCCGACACTCCGTCTAATTATCGCCCGATAGCGTTAACTGATGCTTCTTTGAAAATATTCTCTTTATTATTGTTACACCAGTTGCAAAAGCATATTGACCAACAAAGTTTATTGTCACTCTACCAGTCAGGTTTCGAATTGGCTATCCTTTAAATGCTACCATCTTATGCCATCTTCAGGCTCAAACCGTGACAGCTAAATGTGGTCCGGTATACATGGCTAGCCTTGACTTAACCGTTGCATTTGACAGCGTAATTCGAGAGATCCTTTGGATTAAAATGTTAGCATTAGGAATTCCTACCACCCTGGTCTCTCTAATTGCACTGCTACATAAAAACACTAACTACCGAATGTGTTTGAATCGTGAAGGTGCACTTACTAACCCAATTCCGACTGAAATGGTGGTAAAACAGGGGTGCAATATGGCAGCAGTGTTATTTAATTTACACCTTCTGGGATTAGACGATCACTGGTATAGTGGTGAGAGCTTCTCAGTAAAGCTAGGTTCCCTCAAATTGGATTGGATGGGATTCACAGATGATCTGCTATTCTTTGACAGAAAACCTTTTGGTCTGCAAAGGAAATTAGATCTATTTGCTGAATTGGCATACGAACATAACTTAATACCCAACCGTGCAAAATCTTTCATACTAATTGTCTCTGATGTTAAACGAAAACCTTATTGCTACAACTGGTCCCTTAACGGAATAAATGTCGAATATGCAGCCATGATCCGCTATTTAGGCTATCCACTCTCAGACTCCTATTTGTTGAAAATGTGGAAAAACCTCTTAAATCAAAAGGTTTAAAATCCTAACAACGCAAATGAAAATCATATTTCACAAATACTGCATGTGTTCGTTGTTACCCATGATACAATTTTATTTGCTGAAAGTTGAACCCACAATATAATACATATTAGATATCTGTAGCTATGAGCTTGATGACTTTCTAGATATATTATAGGGAAAACTCTGGAAAAATGCAGTAGGCATTGCACTTACAATCCCTAATGTAATGATATGCCATGAATTAAATGTGTTACCCCTTTCAGCAAAAGGTAACTGAAGAAATATAACTAATTACATCGAAATGGTAAATCCGCCTAAAAATACTCTTTGTGTAGAGTTGAATAAGACTTTAGGCGAGTCGAGCATAAAATCGCTGAACAAACTATCTTTAAAACTCAAGGGAATTTTAAGTGCCATTAATGAAACTCTGGAATCCATGAGCATGTGGCTACCTAGTCAAAAGAAAAAATACCAAAGATTTTACTGGTGCAACATGCTGGATGAAATGGGGACTTACTCTTCTTTCGAGGAGTACATTCTCTTTCGAAGCAAATGAGGCACAAGGCTAAAATATCTAATTCAATTTCCATCTGCAGCATCAAGGAAAACATATATGCGGTTCAGATTAAATCAACTTCCAACACGTTCAAGAACTAAATACTGGTATAAAGTTATGGAATCATGGGTTCAGGAAGTTGTCGTTTTTGTGAAGAAATTGAAGTGAATGAAACATTGAAACATTTGGTGATTTATTGCATATTCTTTGAGGAATCTCGAATTCGAATCTTTGAGTGTTACCTATCAAATAAGTCAAATATTGCCAGGGAATCTCTTTGGAAATGCTGCATGGAAGGATCTAGTCAAAAACTAATACTCCGACTAATTGATTTCCTTGTAATCATAGAGGCAAATTTGTGCAAGAAGCAGCAAGGCCTTTCATTGGACAGTATGGAGTAGTGCGACACTTCTCGAATGGTTTGATGTTTCTCATTATTTGCCACCTTATTTTTGCCTTTGTCTAAAAGTGGCAATATGAAACAAAACATTACTTTGATTTAGGTATATAGAACTATAACTTACAAAGTGTGACTTAGAAAAGAATATTATTGAAAAGGCTGACATACCTAAAATTGATGTAGTTGTCCTGTGTTATGACCAATTCAATCCTGACAAATTCATGTATCGTTTGCATGAGTCTAATAATAAGTTTGTGCTGAGACTAATGATGCCTACTTAGAACACCTAATGAACATTTGATTTTTGTTTGAACCATTTGTTTAAGTTGTATAAGTTTGGGATGTTATGTTTTTACAGAGCTACGTACTGTATTTTTAAAAATTTGGCATGTTTATTTGTAACGTAATTTTATGAAGAATGTGTAAAAAAAAGTTTCTTTTGTAACTGAATTACACAATAAAAAATAAACCTTATAATGCAGTTTCTACATTGTCCATGTTACGCTACGTTCCCTATAGGTTAACTATACGTGGCCCGATCCGGTTATATACTGTATGTCCACGCGAATATTGGCATTAAGCATCAGCAAGCTTGCTCAGGATCTCTTGTGCCTTGCAGTTCTGCATTTGGCTAAGGACAAAATAATAAAAGCATTGACTGTATGTATGTGTACCTTTCCTCTAGCTATAGAACTGTACGCTCATGTTCTGACTATACGCGCATGTTAATCAAGTGGCACAGCGAGTAGAGCGCTCGCTTTGACACCCGTGCAGAGCCTGCTAACGGCAGGTTCGAATCCCGGCGGGGCCAAACTCAGCCTTTCATCCTTCCGAGGTCGATAAATGAGCACCACACACCGTGGGTAATAATAAGCAGCGCTCAGATACCTGAGGGTTCGTAGCGCTATATAAATGCCAAATTATTATTATTATTATGTTCTTAATGTATACAAGTGTATGTTTATGTGGTGCAGTGCGGACTGCATGTGTGCTTCATGTCTAACGCTGCTATGTTGTGGTGTCACTAATGACGTCAGTGCCATGACTTCTTGGTGCTTAGTCGAGGCTCTCCATATAGGTGTTTCTGTCCACGATCACTGACTCTTCTCCCACACTTGGTAAGACTTGCATTGTATTTGGTCTGTACAGCTGGCTAAGGTGGTGGCTAAGGGGTTATCTTTCAGTGTACTTGTTGATCATTGGTGCACACGGGATTCAAGCAACATAAGATGAATGACAGCAAGCATTTCCACCTCTTCTTCCTGGCCAGAACCTGGGGGTGGTCTTGGGACTCCATCTTCACACTCCTCCTAGCTTCTTCACTGGGCTAGTGTTGTCCTTTTAAGGCGGATGGCCCAAAGACGAGGAGTGTGTTTCAGGCAGCTGCCTTGTCCTTGGTTTGGTTTAGAGACTCTCTGGCACTTCCTAACTAGGAAGCTTGCTGCAGAGCCTTTTAAAATTGGTTAGGGACCAAGTGAACTTGCAGACATGACTCGCCCGAGAATCACTTTATCAAGAACTGTTTGCTTTTATTGTTTCGTTTGGGGGCAGCGTACATACATTTAAAAACATTTGTTTATGCTTTCTCCATTTGTGATGTCATCTTTGATGTCCTGGGTGTTAGTCTTAGCAGTGCACGGTAGTGGCACGAATTATGGTTGCTTAGCTTACCATAACTGGCGAATTTCAAGGGTTTTTCGGTTTTACTAGGAACCATAACGTCCCTTTAACAAGGTTTTTTTCACTGAATTTCATAGGTTTTTAGTAGCAAAGCTTAACAATAGTAACTTTGACTTTATGTACATGTAATATGGAAAATACTGAACCACTTCTACTGAATGTGATGTCCGCAAACTTTTTTGATGTCCGCGGACATCTTCGGACAACAGTACCACTACCTAAAAAGTCTGGCTGGGGGGGGTTGTTTAATTGTTATATTACAACATGATAACATTTAAAAAATTCACAAAGTAGTACACATACATATTATATGTAGTAATACATAAGAAATGTAACCCATATATGTACCACACTAACCATTCATTTAAATACAATATGTTCTAAAATGGAATATACCAAGAGAAGATAAATTGGCTTCCAACATAATTACCTCACAGACACTCCACAACTAAGACCCAGACCAGACCTACAGAGTACTCGGAACATATCTTACCTGAAATAGTAAGTGTACATCATTTTACTCATATCATTATAAACTTTCTGTATTAGATGATAAAAATTATTATATATATATTTTTTTTCTCACAGAAATGTCTAGTACTCTGGAATGGCTAGAGGAGCACTTCCCACATGACAATGACAGAAAATAGTGAAGCTAATGGTACACACTTAACAATTAAATGGTTTATATTGTAATTATTTTATATATATTTAACATATATATTTCTTTTTGTACAGAGCATACCAAAATAGAAAATATCTCTGAAGAAACTGTTATGGAAAGCACGCTTGACAGCTTAAAAGAAAAAATGGATTTATTATTGAGCAATTTTAATAATTTGAAAACTTTTGTTGAGGATCATTTTAAAACAACCTCATACCATTGTCCCACATGTACTTGTCCCGCCTCACCATATCCCAGTCAATTATCCCCAAGCCCTCTCCATAATCCAAAACGTTTTGATGAGACATCCATCCCTTCTTCACCTGATACCTGTTTTTGTTTGTTTCTGCCTCACCTTCTCTGTCATAAATTATTAATATATGTGAAATAAAGTTACATTTTTATATTGTGTTGTAATTAGTTCCCATTTTTTTATTTTTTAAAAAACAATGTAGATGTCCGCGGACAGCACGGGTGTTCTGAAATGTTCGTAAATAAATGAAAATGGATGTGTCCTGAAGAACACTATACCTGTCCGTACTTTTCGCTAGCAAGTTGAAACTGTTCTAAGAACCCAATTGGTGTCCTGAAAAGTTCGTAATCAAACGAAAATGGAAGTGTCCTAAAGAACACTAAATCTGTCTGTAGTGTTCGCTAGCAAGTTTAAACTGTTCTAGAACAAACGCGATGTCCAGAAATATTTGTTTGATGTGTGACGCACTTTTAATTAATTCAGGACCTGAACACTGTCCGTAGAACATCAACGTGCATGCACAAACCAATGTCCGTGCATTTGGTGTCCTGCGGACAGGAGCTTCCTTCGCGGACATGTTCGCGAAGGGGTCATGTGACCGCACCAACGCTAATCGCGTGTTCTGAATGCGGACACTGTTCGTGTCCCCGAACAAATTAAAAGTACATTTTCAAGTAATCCACAATTATTTTTCGAGTAATCCGCAATTATTTTTCCATAAAAACTCATCATGGCACAAGTCCCACATAGTAATCCTGAGTTTCTACATATCTTTTGAAACTTTTTGAACCCTTTTTTGTTTTTGATCTGTCCGCGGACAGCGCGCATGTCTGCGAACCGCGTACAAGCACCCCTATAAAAGACCACGTCCTAGAGCTTATTCTCATTGTGTTTCTGGCTATTCTTCAGAGCACAGCTATTTCTCGTGCAACTTGCTGATTACAGCATCGAGATGGCATCCCTGGCTGCAGAACTGCCACCTGGTGCTGCACCTGCTTCAGCATCGCCCCCACCCTGTCCACCACCACCACCACCTTCCCAAGGGCCTGAAGAGGGGAACAGGAGTGAGGATGCAAAGGAGGAAGAAGAGGATGACGAGAATGAGGTAGAGGAAATCCCTACTACCCGCACTAGACGTGAGTCTTGGGTGTGGCGGTTATTTTCCATTTATGGGAATGGTCCTAAGGCTCGTGCGAACCGTGTTATCTGCAATGAGTACTCAGTCGCGGGAAGCACGGTTCGTACAGCTTTGGGACCATGACCATGAAGCGATACCTGAGGTCATTTCACTCTGGGGCTATTCGCAAGGTTGTACGTTGCGAAGAACGTAGTAGGTTGATTTCCTCTATGTCATCCTCCGTTTCTGATCCTGTCACCACAAGGACCGCCTCTGTGGGACAGCGTCTTCCTCAAGCTGCCTCACAGGCCATACAGAATTCTGATGACCCTTACCTTTTGAGGGTCACAGTTGTATGTATGTACTGTGACACAGTACTCTGCAGGGGGGAGCGACTTCGTAGTGCTTTTGAGGCTATCGTCTCAGAGCACAAGAAGACCTGCTCACTACCCAAATAAAACCCCCTCTACATCTTCTTCCCTCAGCTCGCCCTTTCTTATCCCTGTGGTTGGTGTCCCCCCCCTTTCCCCTCCTTTCCCCTCCTCTCCTAGTGTGTCGTGTCTAAAAAACCAAAAGAAAATACAAAATTACAAAAATCTAAAGAAAATAAGGCTCTTTTCAGAGCCGCCTTTCACAGTTAAAAAATAGAAGTGAAAATAAATGAAGCAGGGCCCTTTGTATTTTTGAGAAGTTCGCAGACATCAAAAAAATTGGGTTGGTACCCTATCATAACCATTGCAATTTTCTCTGGTAGGAAGTGGTGGCTCTTAAAAGAGCCTTTGGGAGGTGTTTGTATGTCATAAATTATAAATACTTAACACCTACTTCGAAATAGATGCTGTAAATCTAAAAAAGGTTGTAATGCATTTGTATATTTGTCAAAAAAATCTGATTGCCAGCATAAGTAACTCCATCTCTGCGAAAAATGTATGTACTACGAAACATAATATTTTCATTATGAGAATAAGACATGCCAAATTCTCTTAGAAAGGCACAAACAGCCTTATTAACATTGCGCCTTGCTTTTTCCATTCGTGGACCAAATGAAGAAGAACGAAGCCACATTTATCTCTGTGCAATCCGTAAAATATTACTTGAGAATTAGGAAACATGTCCATGACCTTCCCAAGTTCTTCCTTCATAGAAAATTGCAAAGAAATTCCAGACACATGTCCTAAACTATTCCCTCCACAATGAATTACAATTATGTCTGGATGTTGCTCTGTCTCCAAAGTAGCACAAAGAAGTAGTAAGTCCAACCACTTCATTCCATGTACTCCATGCCAGTGTACTTCCACATGTGAAAATCCAAGATCTACAGCTACTCCACAGCTTTCTGCATGCACCTTCAACCAATGTATCCACGAATCTCCCAAAATCCAAACAATCTGTTTTCTGAAACACACAGCCATAGCTATCTGTTGTTCTCTCAACAAAAAGAGTATCTCAGAAACTCTCCTGGCACAATAAAAAAAAAGGATAGGACGCTCAACAGCTCGATTCCTTCTCTTCAAAGACATGTATGTACGCAGAGAACAATTTTCTCTAACTCTTGCATACGCAGTCACCATTCATAAATCACAAGATCTTACCCTAGACAAAGCAATGATAGACATTGGTAACAGTCTTTAAAGAAGGCATGAGCTACGTAGCACTATCACGCTTACGTACAATTGACGGTCTATCTCTAATCAACTTTGATGCAAGTAAAATAAAGCTGATATTCCTTGCATTTTAGAATACAATAGACTTCGTTCACTATACACCCCCCATCTAGAAACATATCCTGTTCCACAAAAAGGAAAATGTTCTAAAAGAAAAATAAATCAAACAGAAATGCAACAGGATGTCACTGCAAATCCTCCAAAGAGAGTAAAAGAAACTAAAACTTCATCAAGTACCACAAGCAAAAAAGAACCAATTGGGGAAAGTAAACCAGGTACTTCGTCAAAGAAGGAAGACAAACTAAAAAAAAATCACTCAGATACAGAACTACCTGGTCAATTTAAACTCTCAAATATAGTTGGTGTAAGTTGCTAGGCAAATGTAGCAATGAATATTCTATTTCAATTACCACCAATTGTTGACAACATTTACTTACACAGTACAGACCCATTGTGTATGCAAATGTTAGTACTTCACAGAAATGCAGCAAACAATCCTGACAACACGTATAGTGTTTATGGAATAAGACAACAATTGGACTACTCTGCCGGAATGGTGAAATTCACTATAAACTCACAGGAAGATCCACAAGCATTTCTAATGTCCTTACTACAAGTACTGGAAAACAAAAACATACCTATAAATGAAATCTTCCAGATTTCATACATGTGGAAACATACATGCACTCTTTGCAACAATGTGACACAAGAAGAAATCCCCAATGAACGCTTCGTATATATATAAATACCTAATTGTGAATCCATTCCATTTCAGCAACTTGTACAAAATGCAAACCATGGTAGATTATGTTCTACCTGCAATTCAGATAATCACTCCACGTTAGTAATACAAACACATAGTAAATACTAATGCTTCTACGTTACAATGCAGATGGTACCAAAAACAACTGCAAGCTGACTGGATTCACACATGGTCAAATATCACTTGGTAAGAAAACCTTCACAACAATAGGTATAATCTATCACGCAGGAGCCACAATCAATTCAAGGCACTACACTGCATATATAAAAAAGAAATGTGGATGGTTTGAATGTAATGATAGTACCATTACTCTAAAGCAGAGATTACCAGCAAATCTTACAAACGCTTATTTAATGTTCTTAAAACCAAAATTTGATAACTAAACTGTACTTAAACCTCAAGTAAACTTGTAGTAAAAAATATAAACTGTTAGAATATTCCAAAAGCTATCTAACTGCCCAAAGATTCTACAACAATTAATCAGATAAATGAATACCACTAAATAGGAGCAAAAAATACAGTTAGAATACGCCAATTGGTATCTAACTGTCCAAAAATTTAACAATATCCAAACGGATAAATCAATACCACTAAAATATATATAAACAAATAGATAGAATACGCCAATTGGTATCTAACTGTCCCAAAATGTAACAATATCCAAACAGATAAATCACTACCACTAAAATATATCAAAAAATAGACAGTTAGAATACGCCTACTGGTATCTAACTGCTCCAAAATTTCATAATATCCAAACAAATAAATATGTTACTGCTCCAAAAAAAATGCAACAACCCAATGTATAAAGCATTAGCCAGAAACAACAAATGAACACTGAAAACAAACAAACAAATAAACTGTAGCATAACAGAAAAGGTTTTTTTTTTTAATCCAACATGGATTTTTTTTTCTCCCACAGACCCAATGATTTTAGCAACGAACACAGAAACTGAGCAAATTGCACAGTACTCTGGTTTGTAATCTACTAAATATGAGGGTCCAAAAAAAATAAAATGTTGATTATACATGTAATAAGTCATTACAAAATACTAATACTAACGTGCTATTTTCTTTTATCACAGAAATCAACAAGAAATACATGTACTCCAGTCACTAAACCAAACAGTACACTCTATGCCATGGCCACAACTATCGCAGCATATCGCACCCATAATATCTTATAACTTTGTTCCTTATAAATTTGTTTTTTGACCCAAAGTTATAAGCAACTATAAGTGTGATATGCTGCGGTGGTTGTGGCCAGGGCATAGAGTTTTGGTCATGCACCCAAAACTCTATGCCCTGGCCACAACCACTGCAGCATATCACACCCATAGAGTCAAACATTTCAACTGTAGCCTATGGAAACTTTTAATGTCCGCGGACATTACCAGTGTTCTTAGAACACTTTCAACTTGCCATCGAACAATACGGGCAGCGTCTTTAGGACACCCCCTACGAACATTTCAGGACAACGCGTGAGTTCTTAGAACACACCCCATTTTATTTATTTACGAACATTTCAGGACACCGAGACAGTTCTTAGAACACTTTCAACTTGCCAATGAACAATACGGACAGCATCCCTAGAACACCCCCATTTTGTTTATTTGAGAACATTTCAGGACACCGCGAGTGTTCTTATAACAGTTTCAGCTTGCTTGCGTCAAAACGGACACATATTGAGTCCTCAGAACACCCCCCATTCAGTTTATTTAGAACATTTCAGAACACTTGTGATGTCCGCAGACAAATCAAACACAAAAAGAACGTCTACCACATAAAAAAAACATTTAACCTATCTCATACCCTCCCATCCTCCCCAAACACTTCTACACACCAACACACTCTACTAAATACACATTTTGAACACGCTTTCACAGCGCTGTCCGCGGACATCTGCGAATCCAAGATGGCGGGCGCTACTGAAAATCTGACGCGCTTCACGCTTCACACCGTCCAATCAATGAACGCGCCATATGTCCGCGGACATGACGTAAGCCACTCAGCCAATCAGGACACTGTGTGTCCGTGGACCGAACACAGATATCACTAATTTTTTTTTTACCTACTTTTTGGTCATTTAAAAAAAAACTACTGGACGGATTTTCACCAAATTTGCAAAAGCACGCTTTCGGGACCAAGCCGCTGCTCCTGGTCCAAATTTGGTGAAAATCCGTCCAGCGGTTTGGGCTGTAGGCGCAAGCAAATTTTGGGACCCCCCAATAACTTTCCCCCCCTGGACGAATCCTCACCAAACTTTGCACTTTCAGAGTGGGCCATATACTTTTTTTGCAAAGTTTGGTGTGGATTCGTCCAGGTGGAGCGAAGTTATAAGCCACCCAAAAAGTACTCTTCCAACTTAACCATAACTACATGGCCACTACTGTGGCCATGGTTTTAAAAAGCGATTTAAGTGTAATTGGGTGATTAGTAAGGAGATACTGAACAAGCTGAGTGAAACAATATCCTTGTCATGCATTAAATTTCACTGTGTCTGGATGATATTGTTTGTAATTTCCCATTATTTGCTATACTGGAGCTTGTAGACTTCCACTCAGGATGGGTAAAATAAAGCTACAGTCATAGGGGATCATTTTCCAGCTCAAGCGGAGTGGAAGAAGTGGCACTAAACGCATGTAGCTCCACTTTTTATGAGCTGCTAGATTTTATATGATTTGACAGGTGAAGTTGGAGAGCAGATAGGACTTAACAAGGTCCCCCTGCCAAATCCGATTATTCCACCAGCATGTATTTTTACATTGGCGGAAAACCAATAGATTCCTGTGGGACCTACCTGACTTACACCTGGAAAAAGCGGGCAGTCCAAAGAAATCCATTGCGGATGGCTCCAACAACCGTTAATTGAAGAAGTGATTTACACTTTTCCAGACACGTAGTGGTACAGTAAAGAGCAAAGGCGATGTTCACCTGTGCTTTACTCTTTACATTTCCATTACTTGGTGGAAACAATTAAAATTAATTAATGGCCCCTTTTGCAAAAAAGTGCAAACAGGAGAATTCAGATCTGTGCAATTTAGGATTCAAAACAAAATGCCCCCCCTTCAGCTTTTCATCAACATGTTTCTACAATGATGAATACGTCGTCAGGTTGGCTTATCATGTGACTTAGTATTATTTTAGGTATTCAAAGCTAAACTTCAACACACATTTGTACCAACTTGAGCTTGAGTATTTAAATTTCATGTTAGGCTCAAATTATGCCTTTACTACTTCACCAAAGTATGTGATCCTGGGCATATTTTTTAATTTCACTATGCCTTACATGTTAAAATTAGGGGCCCGTAGAAGTGATTCAGTTTGCATTATAAGCTATAAAAAGCCTCACTCATGGTTTAATAGATGGCCAGCACAGTGATTAGAACACACACACATCTAACTTTGAAAATACCTGGGCCACATTTATTGAACACAATTGTGTCATTCAATAGCAAATCAAAGTAAACACATCAAACACAGAGTCATCATGTACAGTTGTATATTAAAATCAATATGTAAACAGTATGTACCAGACAATGATGTACAGGGGCATGCCCCACTAAGAGCGATACCAGGGGGCTGCAAACCCCTCAACCAGCACTGTCTGCCTCCTGATGCAGCCCTTACAACCCTAGCACACCCTTGCACTCTCAACTCAATTAAAATGTGCTGCAAAAATGCAACAGAAAATAACATTTTGTGTTTAAAATGTAAATTTGGAAATGAGACATTCAGAATGGGACTACTGCAGGGGTTCAGTTGGAAAGGAGGGGGTGTTGTGGAATGGGTGGGTGAAGGGGGGATTGTATGATTGTATACATGTGCATGTTATTAGAGGATATGTTGTTGTGCTCCAAATATTGTTAAGACCAACAAGACTACCTGTATTGATTGGACATGGTATGTTCTGTTCTTGAAATTTAAAGAAGTTTGAAAAACATGTAATTTTGTAAGAAACAAAATGTCATATTTCTTGATATAGTATTCTGGGTGGGGGTCTATCTTTCACAACAAGATGGAGGGAGCACAAAGCATCTCTTCTGGGGCCTGCTGGCAGTAGACACAGTGCTCGGAAAGGTATTGTTGGGCGGACACCATCTGAGATGGTACAAAGACTGGGGGCCTCACTGCTCAGCCCTCTCAGAGGAGGAGGAGGAGGAGGAGGCACCAATCTCAATTCTCCCAATTCAGTCCAGGAAAGGCATGCTGGGTACAGGTGTGAGTAGGTGGGAGGGGGGGTAAATGGGTTAGGGCAGCTGAAGGAAGGTGACTGGACGGTGAAAGGTGAAGGAGGATCACATATAACAGAAAGGGGCGAGCAGATGGGAAGGGAAGATAGGTAGAGTGATGTTGCAACAATATTTTCCTTGCTTCTCTTTTGCTATGTACTGTTTTTATAGAGGGGTGCAAATATATTTTTGCTGATCTGGGATGACATTTTTTGCTGGATCACGGATCTTGGAAATCTGGATCAACGCCAGCACTTTGTTTAGGGTACTTCTAGAACCAAACCCAATGAAATGTGGGCCCCCTTGATCACAACCCTGGCCCACCCAGATGAAAATTCCTGGAGCCTGATCTGCTGGCGCCTAGAATGCATTTACTATATATCGCTGAAAAAAGATAGCCGTGGTTCAGCCCATTTGGTAACATTAAAGAGCCACAGGTGTGGCAGAAGGACGTTGAAAACTTCAAATAAACCCGAAGCAAAGGGGCAACTTCTGTGCTGGGTGCGAGGAATGCTGCCTTCGGAGAAAAAGGAGCAGCCCTCCGAGTTGCCACTCAGGCTCTGTTTAGCAGGCACAGCCTCTGGTCATATGGATTGTCACCATTACACGGAAATGAAAAGCAGGCTGTGCATCCAAGAAGAGGCTGGCTATGTCACTACGCATAGTTGCACTGCAAAGAGTAGAACCGAATAGGGCCTGGTAGGGCCTGGTTTACGGCAGAGCGTATGTTTGGACTGGACGTGGGGCACTGGAGATGCATGTTGAAGGAAGGGCAGGCTTCTTGTAAAGCACGGGTTTGCTTTTTTTTTCTTATTGCTGTCAATGGGATGTACTATTTTCCACAGTTTCAAACTAATAAATCACACTTAAAAATGTGATTAAGATGCATATTTAGGAAAATCCGAAATGGCCAAAACGGGTGCAATGACACATGTATATTTGTATGCCACTAGTTGTCTTGGAGGCAAAGGTTGCACGCGAATAAGCTAACCAGTCTCCTCTAACCTATAAGCAGAAGCTACATAGCTGTTCTATTTCAAACCCGGGGTGATCTAGTTTGGTACTGACCCAGCCATTGCCCTGCGGCAGCAGTTCCGTGGATGATGTGTTTTAGAAGTTTCAGTCTACTGTCTGCCCCTTATTCCTCGGTTAAGTCCGGCCCTCTGGATATTCATTTGATGCCTGTATGTGAGTCTTTTAGAGCAAAGTTGCCAAAATCAGGGGTGCAACCAGACTAACATTTCGGGGAGGAAGGGGGAGCTAACACTTCAAAAGTTGGGAGGGGGGTTAACTTGAGAGACTGGGGAGGGAGGGGCAAACTTAGTTGTGTGAGGGTATCAAACTTATTTAAACATTCTAAAGAGACTTCTGGTGAAACTTCAACTCTCCCCTTCACATCTAAAATCAGACACTTAAGAACTGCTATGAGAATGAGCTATCGACCGTCCCCTCCTGTTATAGGCCTGGGGCGGATAACTTCGGGCCTTTAAATAAAGGAGTCTGGGTGTCGTTTGTTTAACTCCGAGAGACTGCCCTTATGCGGGAAGCCCTCCCCTTTATTAACCACGGTGCGTGGGGATCACCTGACATGGTACCCATGCACACTGTAACATCCCCTTCCAACTGTTCTCCAAACAAGAACATGCCACAGAAACACCCAGGCCAGAACATAGTCAATCAGTAACTTGCGGTTCACAGCTGCCTACTCCACCACATAGTCTCTGTCTTTTGGGGAGTCAGTGAGCTGGGCGACACAGTGCCGGCCTGGTCTGCGGGGCGTGCTGTGTCATTCCAGTCATCACTGGGCCCTGGCCGTTCTTCCTCATGCTCACTGGTTGTTCCCATTCTCAGGATTGCCCCTTGTCGGTGTGTCCCTGATGCGACAAAACCAGCTGCAGTTCCGTGTGAGGGACGAGCCCTCGCGGGTCGCCTTGACCATTGTTCCTTGGCCGGCCGCCACCCTCCAGTGGACCAGGTCATGAGGAAGGCAGAACGTGCACATGAGGTTCCTGGCCCTGGCCAGCACCTGATCACCGACTTCCGGCGTTTGTTCCACTAGGTCTTGGCGAACAGACTCTCTGGAGTTCGATTGTTCTTGACGTTCTCGCACCCTGGTGGGTTCTACTATGCCCTGCAACCGAGCCTCGTGCTCCGGGATCGTTGATTTGACTTTGCGCCATAACAGTGCTTCAGCTGCGATCGAGTGTAGGGTCGTCTGGTATGCCATGAGGAACTCGGTGAGGGCGGGCTTCAGTGCCTGGCCCCTCTCCAGGGCAATGGGGAATGCTTTGTTGAGTGTTTGCATAAACCGCTCAACATCGCGTTGGCTTGTGGCCAGCACAGCGTGATTCGGTGGTGGTCTTTGCCATATGCCGTCAGGAAGGTGGCCAGCTCCTCGCTCTGGAATGGGGGCCCAATGTCGGACCTCAGTAATTCTGGGAGCCCAAAAGTGGTGAACGTGTCTCAGTATTGGTATGACTGCTCTGGCTGTGGAGTCCACAAACTGCATCCCCATGTACCTTGGAAATTCGTCCAACATCACTAGGAAGTGTTGATACTGCAGGACGGTACCAAAGTCCATGCTGAGGGCTTTCCAGGGAGCGTCAGCCTATGTTGGGGAGGCGATGGGTGGCCCTTTTGGCCAGGGGTCTCGCCACCTGACACCAGATACACGTCGCAACCATCTCCTCCACCGTTCTTTCCATCTCCGGGAACCACACTTTCTGGAGGGGCTTCACCACTGTCTTGATGATTCCTTGGTACCCCACTTGGTCAAGTTTGATCACTGACTTCTGAAGGGACATGGGGATTACCAGTTGTGTCCCCCTGAGTAGCATCTGTTCTGGCCCCACTGTCAACTCGTTCTTGACGTTTCATAGCCCCAGAAGAAATGCTTGTGCCTCCAGCGTCTGGGTTTGTGTGATGCTTGGAAGTCTTTCCAATGTCCGGACCGTAACTGTTCGGTCAGCTCTTGCAGGCCTGAGTCTTATAGGGTTGCTTCTGCAACTTTGGACACTGACATTGATCTGGGGATTGCTGCCTGCGTGACCATTGCCACTATGGCCTCGATGTCATCAGCGGGTGTTTCCTCTTCCCCCACCTGCTGGCCCTCTCGGGCGTCGAGAGACATAGTCAGCGGGATTGTCGGTGCCTGCCCTGTAGGTTAGGGTCACATTGTATTCCTGCAGCTGAAGGAGCCAGCATTCGAGTCAGATTGGGGGCCTGGGCACCGTCCCGCCTAAGATGGGGATTAGGGGTTTGTGATCCGTGAACACGGTGATGGGGTGCCCATAGATGTATATGTGTAAGTACCTGCACCCCCACAGGACAGCCAGAGCCTCCCGCTCCTTCTGTGAATACCTGTGCTGTGTATATGTGAGTGCCTTGCTCGCAAAAGCAATTGGTGGTCTCACCCCCCCCTGTAGGAGACCGGCCCCCAGTCCCACCAGTCTCGCGTCCACCATTATCTCAGACTTCTTTGTAGGTTCAAAGTACGCCGTTGTGGTGTCCACGGTGAGGGCATATTTGGTAGCATTGAAGGCATCCTGTTCCACCCTGCCCCAGTTCCAGTCCTGGTCCTTCTTTGTCAGAACGCGGAGGGGCTCCGTGATGATGCCAAGGTTCAGGATGAACCTCTCGCAGAAGTTGACCATGCCCAGATAGCTGCAGATCTCTGAAAATGATGTTGGAGTGGGGGCTGCCTTCATATCTTCCACCTTTTTGGGGTCCGGCAACAGCCTGCCTCGTGAAAAATGAAGCCGAAGAACTCAACTCTGGGCTCCATAAATTTGCACTTTCTATGGTTTAGGCTAAGTCCCAGTGGGACAGCCTCCCCAGCACTACTGTGAGCCTCACCAGGTGCTCCTTCGGTGATGCAGAGTACACTAGGACGTCATCACTCAAGTTAAGGCCGCCAGGTAGGCCTGCCAACACTCCCATTATTGTGTGCTGAAAGACCTCTGCCCCTGATGACACTCTGAAGCTCAGCCGGCGGTACCGAGGCAGGCCATTTTGTGAGAAAAACATCATGATCACTCTGGAGTACACGTGTAGCGGAACCTGGTGGTACCCGACCTTGAAATCCAACGTTGAGAACAGCTGGACCGCTCGCAAGTTGGCCAGGATGTTGTCGAGCGTGGGATGCCTTTCCCTCCTGATCGCCCGATTGGGCAGCCGCATATCCACACAAATCCTCACCTTCTCTGTACTCTTGGGCTTGGACGCCACGACAATTGGGGATACCTATGGTGTGGGCCCTTCCACGTTCTCAATGATGCCTGCTTTTTCCAGCTTGACAATCTCCTCTGCCACCTTCTGCCTCATGTGGAGTGGGACGTGCTAGTGCCACTGGTTGGATTGTGGGGTCCACGTGTAACCGTACCTCCTACCCTTTGAGGCAGCCTACTCCCTCAAATAGCCCTGGAAACTGTGACCGCAGGTCATCTATGTCTTGGCAGTAAACCTGGAAGGCAAAGTGCACTAGCCCTAAATCTTCTGCTGTTACGCAGCTCAGCAGTGTTTCTTCTGCCACTGGTGTCACGTAAAACTTGGCCTTCATTGTGACATCCTCATGTTGCACTGGGGTGACGATGAATCCATCTAGTGGCAGGGGTGTGGACCTGCCATATGTGAAGATACAGTTGTTTGGATGTTGTGGCGGTGTCGGCGAGAGCTTCTTGAGCTCTGCTGCTGGCATTACATTGACTGATGCCCCGGTGTCCAGCAGGATCGACATCCTCGTGTTCCGGATGGTGATTGAGCACCGAGGCTTCCTCTTCTGCTGCTCAGGCATATCGCTGAAATGAAAAATGTTTCCTCCACGTCCCCTGCACATTCCATCATCAATAGGGCTGCAGGGCCTGTTCTCCCCTCCTCATCCACCGCAGCCACCTGCTGACATCATGGCCTGGATGGTGTTGGGGCGGTCTAGATACTTGCGCTGACTCCCACGGTGACCTGCACATCCGGGCATAGTGGATGACCTTGCCGCATCGCTGCACGTGGCTCCGCCGCCGGGGTTGATTGGTTGTGATGTGCTGGGCCCCCACAGGCCTCGCAATGTTTCTGGTGCTCCTCTGGTGGCTTCTGCGCACTTTGCCTTCTGTACCATCTGTGGATTCTTTGTGATCCTTTTACCTACACCACCGGTACAAGCTCTACATGTCCGCCTTTCAAGGCATCTGTGCTGCCCTGGAGGTGGAGAGCTCCTGAGTTCTTCCTAGCTCCAGGATCCGGTGCAGGGGAATGTCGGGCTCCTTTAAGATTTGGCGCTGCAGGGATGCCGATGAACAATGTTGGATGATTTGTGCCCTGGGTTTATCTTCCTCATCCGCAAGCCGACAGGTCATGGCAACCTTCGCGGACGAGCACGGTATGCGTACCGTTCCGCTCCCTGACATGCAAGTGTTAACATCCCATCATCACGATTTCAATTGCTTAAAAATGTATGCATACGAACGCTATTGCTAACAATGAAATGCTTTACGTTAGTAATTGCCAGGGCCTTTTTCTAACAGTGCAGCCCGATTCACTGTTTATCATCTATGTCCTGCCCTGTAAACGAGCCAGACCAACTCAACATAACCCAACATTTTGTGGGGAGGAGGGGAGTTGAAGCTCCATTTCCCTGTGGTCATTGCTCCACTGCCTGGAATACAGGATAGTCATTTGTGCAAAAATATATATTGGAATGTACAGATAAGAAGCTATGCTCTAAGAGAAAATGATTAAAGAACCGATGTAAATATATCTTTGTAGACTTGTACTATTCCGTACAAGGCATTATGGGCTCGGAGTACTGAGCGCGAGAGCCTTTAACAAAGCTTGAGGAACCATAGCCAGAGGTAAGGCCTCCGCTGTGGGTCAGTAAAGCTGTTCCTATCCTTGCATTGGGCACCGAGAATGGCAGTGGATGGAGATATTGCAGCGTTTCTCGAGGGGACTGCTAACCATTCTGTTTCCAGGATAACCAATGATTATGTAAATAACTATCAATTAGAGGTTTGCTGTATTAAAATGCACTTCGTGTGGATATTCTGAAAACACAGGATGCATGGCTCTTGTGGCCCAGACTTGGAGACTCCTGTAACAAGTGCCGGGAATGCTGCACTGCGAGCAGCTTCATTGGTTGCTTTTTACATGTGCCAAGTAAAGTAATGGCTGTCGTTTTAAAGCCCCAATCGCTCAGAGTTTGCTTAGTTACTTAAGGGACACACTGGTCCCACCCGTGCCTGCTTTAAAACAAAAACATCTAGCCTAGTTTTCAGACGTTTACCTCAACAAGCAATACACTTATTATTAGAAAACCTACAGAGCGTGCACCCTGGTTTCATTCACTGTGTGCTCCCTTTTCTGGTGCAATTGGTAAATTGCTTCCCTTCTACGCCCTTTACATGGCATGTTCGTGTCTCGGGCTGGAGGCAAGGCTGCCATTCCTTGTGGGAAGAGAGATGGTTGCCTTAATGTTTCAATTCTTCCAAACTGCCGTGTTCCATATTGATGCAAGCTAGGGTGTTTCCATACATTTGACAATCAGTCTTGTGGGTGACCAGATAGAACTACAATAGATGTTGGGCCACTACACCAGCAGTATGCTGGATAATTTTGCAACACCTTTTCAAACCCAGAGAAGCAGGAGGAAACAGCTTGTCGGTATCATGGGGGAGTGGGGGTGGTTGAGCTGCGGAGCCATGCAGTCACCTTGGTGGTACTACCCTATTCCACGATGGCTGTGGGAGCCTTTAAGCCCCCTTGTATGCCTATACATTATAATCAAGACATTACTGAGCACAGAGAAGGAGAGACCCACATTACACGAGGAGAAAGATGAGGGAAGGTGAAGCGCATGGTGGGGAGGTGGCACAAATGACCCAAGACCATCTCAGTGCCCTCAGTATAAAAGGACGCGGCGCGAGTCTGGATTTAGGGGACTCCCCCATTGTAAAAGGGGAAATTATCCTTTCCTTCTCTTCTCTACGTATTGTATTTAATTTAAGGGCCCATTCAACATCTTTACAAAGGATGAATGTATAATCTGTGAGAGAAGCAGTTGTTTTTGACACTTGATTGTATTTGACTAATACGTCGACCTTATAGCAACCGTTCAACATTGTAGAGTGTTTCTAATTAAGCTACCCAGTCATGACCTCTAACCTTTGACTGGGCACAAAATAACACTGATAATGGAACCGTCCAAAGGGCACCTAGATGAATACAGTTGGATTCACTACTCATTTCTATAAAAACATTTTGCTTTCAGGGCTCCCATCGCAATTATGTGGTCTACTGGATATAAAGCTGGACAGTTGCCAAGAAATGGTTATTCAAGTTCGTCATCAGTAAATGGCATTCCCTTCCCAGGTGGATCATAGATATTCACTTGGCGAAATGTCTTCCGGGACAGGTGGGTGTAAATATCTATCTTTCTCTCCAATTCATATATTAGCTTTTGAAAAACGTACTTGACGCAGGTTTGGGTAATTATATTTATTTAATTTATTTTTTACAGCTATACATGGAGCACCTTTGGGTCTTCCTCTGCTGGATTTGATTGATAGTGCTTGTATAGAAAGTCATCCTACTTATTGATGGCAAATAAAATCAAGAGATTGATAACTAAAATGTGTGTGTTTTTTTTTTTTTTTTTTTTCTTATTCAAGATAAAATACGAAGGAAATAAGTTAAATCTCTAGGATCTTCGCATGAAACAAGGTTGCAGCATTGCTGGTAATTAATCCCACACCCGAGTATCAACGCTCTTGGCTTTCATTTTGTATGATTGTTTACCCCACATACAGCTTCTTCAACAATGCCATAAGCTAAGTGTACGGCTGGACCCGGCTTTTCAGACGGTCTTTGTATATTGTTAGACAACAGAAAATGAATAATATGGGATCTTTCTAGGAATCGTTATCATCCAGAAATTCCACTATGTCGTTATCAGTAGACTATCACGTCCAGCTGAGGGATGACATGAAATACCGATAATGGATGGGAATGTTTCTGTGATATCTCAGGAGTTTCCTCAACTGGCACCTATACTTTTTCTTTCATGCTTGTGTTTGGTATGCCAGAGGACCCACACCAAAAAATCAGTTCAGCAGAGTGCCCAGGGCCTATTGAACCCTCCCCTGGCAATGACAGAGGACTCTGCCATGGGGCAAATTTGAACTGCCTATTATTTTCCAAACAGACAGGGATCATACAGGAAATAGTGGAATCTCTGGCAATCACTGCTCCTGAGCCAGTGTTACAAACTTTTGTCCTATAGTGACGTCACAATTCCCAACCCTTCCCAAAAAACCTAAGAGCCAAACCCATTGGGTAGTTCGGGTAATAACATCTATAGAGATCCCCTATATGGTTTGTTTGATTGGTTTTCCCATGTCGAGTGGGTTCGCCTGAGACTTCCCCAAAAATTACATTGTTGCAGGACTACCATTGGCCCCTGCATCCTCACACACCACCCCAGGATTTGAGCGTCTTGATTGGCTGGAGCGGGTCTCCCCAGGCCTGGGACCTTGCTCTGTTCACAGCGCTCTGTGTACCTTTTCAAGGTAATGAGAACGACTGTGTGTCCCCATTGCTGCCACAGATATAGCCACCTAGCCTGGGAGAGTGCCTGCAGGTTGCAATGTTTGGCAGACAACGCGTATCAATTCTGGCTGGGAACGTCTCTGCTTCTCACCACAAGTATAAGGCCATTGTTTGGCTCGGTTAAGTTGCGTGGGTGTTGACCACAAAACGGATGTTTTTGGTCTACAATTAGTGAGGATTTTATTCTGTTATTTTGCAGGTGGCTCCCTGCTCCGGGAGCCAGGAATGTTCCACCTGCCCTTGTCCTTGGCTGCAAGCACTGGCCCTGGGCTTCGCGCTGCCCTGCAGAGTGTACATTTCTCCTTCCCTTATTCTGAGGTCTGTGGCTTTGTGAATTCACTACAGTCCTTCTATGGCTTGCCTATATATTGTATTATCTTCTTTAGAGGTTAGTAGTACTCAAGTTGTTGGTAGAAATGGACCTTCCCCTCCCCGGGCTTCTGGGGGGTCCCAGGGTACAGGAGGCTCAACACCTCCCTTTTGCCAAAAGGAATGCAGCAGAGTCCAGGAAAGCAGCATGTTTCAAACTGTTTCATTGGCCAAAAACACACAGGGATTTGTGCAGGGAAAGAAATCCAAGCACCCCTCAGAGAGAATGGCTTGCAAGCCAGTTTTGTAACACAACAGCATCATACTGACATCACAAATTGGGCTAGCTCCCAGAAACCTATCTCATCCTGAGATTGGTTGCTGAGAGATGGGCCACATATAGTTCCCTTATAGAAGCCCTGTAAATTGGTCCTACGTTGTCACAGGGATGGTCTGGCTGTTTCCCCAATTAACCTAATTTTAAAATGTTGCATTGTGAAAGCCTTCCCATCGGTTTAGCTGAGCAAGGCTCTCCGCACTTGGGGCCTCGAGTGGTGATTGGCTAGAGCTGGGGTCTCCAGGCTTGAGAGAAAATCTGCTCCCAGGTCGAAATGTGTGTTTCCCCCATAAAAGTAACTGTCTCTTGTGTGTTATAAATATGTGAATCACCCCTGCCTTTTGAATGCACTCACTTTTAAAAGCGACATGCAGGCATTCTTGTTACACATTGTTGCAAATCATGTCTGGCTTTTGCGAGCTCGTGTTTTCGTTCTCATAGAAATGCCACTGAGTCGCATGTCTTGTCTCCACACTCTGGGTTGAATTAGCTGTATTTTATAAGCATTATTGATGCTGTCTGTACTGAGTTCATTGCCGTTCAAGAGAAGAATTTTATCTTGTTACAAGAACACAACCTTGGCTGAGCTGGGCTTGAAAGATGCACTCCTGTGTCTTGCACTGTCCCAGCGCCACTGGACTTCAGTGAGTCAAGTGTATTTGGCTGTAAAGTCCTGAAGCCGGGCATGACTTGCATTGTGCCACTTGATAAGCATAAATTAGAGTTATAGCGCTGTTAGGTGGCTCAATGCTTTTGCTTTGCCATTGGGTTAATTCATGTGAACATCTGCAAGCCTTTGAAAAGGAACTCTCATGTTTTGTAGATTCTGCATGGCAGTATTGCTCATTGAGGCTAAAGTAGCATGTCTTCGTAGCGCTTTTAATCCATACTGTCATTTAAAGTGTCTCTGCTGGCACCCAGAAGCTCTTCATCCACTCTGGGCAAGGTTTGTTACTTTTAGGTTGGTGAAGCTGGTATCTTTCAGCATATTTGTCACCCATGGACGCACTGGGGACTGGTGCAAAATGGTGAGTGGGCTCATTATTCTTCCTGATCTTCTGTTCATGTATCTGGGGTGAGGGGGCAGGAGTACATTTCGAATTTTCCTCTTCAGAGTTCTTCCAGGTTCCCTATATGTTCCTGTAGCTCCATATGGTTAGTTGAAGTAAAGTGATTGCAAGCTTGCTCCGGGTGAACTTTGCTTTCTTGCGTTTCTGTGTTTGGCTAGTGAAAAGGAAAGTGTTCTGACCGTATGTATTTGTATCTGTCCTCTACAGAAATGTGTGTATGTTCTTCGTGCATGTATGTGTGTGTTACTTTGTGCAGGGATGCGAGTTTACTTCATGACTAATGTTGCTATATCGTGTTGTCACTAATGACGTCAGCACAGCTGGACAATTATCATCAGTTAATCTAGCCCAGTGACGAGGCACCTGTGTCCGTGAAGAAATCGGCTGGATCGGGTTTGAATGGCTGTCTAAGAGAATATCTGTTCCTATATGTGGAATACACTGATCCACCTGGGGATGGCCAAACGGTGACTGGCATCTCTCGTTTCACGTCCTTTGGGCTGATATGCGCATAGGGGACACAAGGGCCATCCCAGGGACCCTCTCTTCAGTCCCCCCTCTGGTCGACTTGTCGACCACTTCTCTAAGCATATTCACATTCGCCCCCTGGAGCCAAATCTTCGTCACTCCTCCTAGATCTCCATAAAATCTTGCAGGGTCATCTAAATTCCATGTCACGTAACAGCAGTCTCCTTCCGTGTTGCACCACACCCATTTCCCCCAGTATTCTTTGTAGTCATTTGGGTCCTCGACCACTACTCTGGTCGGGTACAGTAGACACTGTAGAGGGAAGGTCGAAATCCGGCCCTGTTACCCCCCACCTGCCAAATACTCAGAGCCAGAAGAAAAACCAAAGACAATATGGCCGCCAATCAAACGAGCTTGCACCAATCCCCACTGCACCTACGATGGACAAATACAGTGAGAGAGACCCTCTCAGTCAACCTTACAACCCAAGAGCAGTACGAACATTACCCAAGGTGAACGAAGACCCACAGGATGGAACCAAAGACAACAATATTGCCAGTCTCAACTAAAAGCGGCATGAAGCCATGCATCCAGTAGTTCGAGACAACATGACATTGCAGCATTAGACATAAACACGTGCCATCCGCTCATCGGGACACAATCACGCACCCAAACGCATGAAGCACACATGCGTACAGTACTGTAAGACGAGGGATAGTAACATGTACATACTTTCTAACTGTTTATTATTTTGTCATTAGCTTGTCGCAGGAACACAGAAACCGCAAGAAGATCTTGTGTAAATGCTTGCAGATGCTCACATACAAATAACCCTACAGAAATACAGGAACCCTCAAAGGACCCAGCAGAGCCGGAACCCACTAACCTATGGATAATATGGAAAAGCACATACAGTAGAAACCAGACTATGGAAATCAGTGTGGGCCACAAACATCTCAGAAAACTGAAGCTAAGCTGAATGTAGCACGAACCAGAGAGCTGCCATGTATGGAACAGGACCACTGCCAAGGTAGCATTGTTGCAAGTGACCTTTTTTCCCCAAACTGAAGTAACACCAGCGCGACAGACGCAAATAATTCTCCTTAAATTCAGACTAATTCAGAACTCGATAAGCTCGCAAACACGGTCTCTGAACACATGGTCCAGCAGAGCTGATGATGAGCCAGGAACTGAATGCTGGGAAGAGCAGAGGTCTCACGAGCCAGCCAGTGGCTGGCACAAAGTTGTTACAATCGGAGCTGAATTTATACGATGGGACAGAAGCACTAATTATGGTGGTTCACTTGCGGGTATAATGCAGACACATAGTTGCACTTGTCACCTTGAATAGGTACACTCCGAGCTGAGAACCAACTTGAGTCCCAGGCCTGGGGTCTAGCAGCTCGACCAATCACAATATATGGCCTTAGGGGTGGGTAGCTGGGGCCACCAACCAATTATCTAGTCTGCATACTGTAAAATTTAGAAGTAGCATTTTCCGGGCATGGTCCAGTCATCACATGGGAGGACCAGTGACGAATCTCTATAGGGACGCTATAAGGGAACTACCACTCAACACCCAGTCATAGAAGGTGATACTGAAAGGGGACCCTGACGTCTATGGAAACAAGGCGAGTCACCACACACGATAGATAAGCCAGACACAAGGTTGTATTCCCAAAGCTAGGGTTTATTGCAAAGCAAAAGTCTCAGTTGGCCAACTCGGTCTCACGCCCCGCGACGTGTATCTCTAGACCTTGAGGGACGCAAGAGAGTGAATTACGTACATCAGTTACATATATACAAAATGCATATCAAACAATCAGCTATGACATGTTTAACACCCCCCTTTTATTGGGTTTCTTTGAACTTGGTGTGATGATGGACATCTCCGACAATTATGACACCTTCAAACATCTATTCTAGTAACAATTTGCAATTTGTGAGTGCGAAGGCATCTTTCAGTTGTTGAATATAACACAGCGCTTCTGTTCTTGGAAGCGAGCTACATACGGAGGGAAGAGTTACATTCCGGACCTGCTATCTATTAGCTGCTATTCGTGTCCTGGGAGCCGACACGCTCTAGCGGGCTCAGCAAAGGGGGGCCGTAAGAAAAGCATAATTCAAGCCTTTAGCAGTATTATTCTAACATATTCTACCATATAACGAGACTGCCTGGCAGCTGCGAAATTATTAAATGCCCTGCAGCTCTGCTTCAAGGCTACAATCGGGAGGGAGCTGGGCATTCTTCCTGGCACTGCCTACGTTTGTGTTTCAATGAACTCTTGTTATCCTCTCGGCCCTGCGGCCTTGTCCTTTTTAAGTACAGACAACAATGTTTTACAGTCGAGCAGTTTAAGTGGAAAATATACTGCGAAGCAATAGGAACAGAAAGCAATGAGCAATGGTTAGAAAACAAAATGGCGATTCTTGTTACATCAAAATGGCCGTTCATTGGCAAACTCGACAACCTATTTTCTGTCATATCGTGCATGAGACGGTTGGCCCACGGGCACCAAAATACGTGTGCGGTCACAAAGTAGAGGTATCCATTTTTCTAGACTGACCATACGTTTCTGGAGAAGGGCCCTGACTATGATGTTGGTGTGAAGTAACTGAAATACAAAACTTGCCTGCGAACCAGTGTTCGCCAAGCTGTGGCTGGATTTCTCTCCATGTACTAATCCCTAAAGGTTTGTTGGCTGTAATAAAACACAGTTGGACTTGCTGCCTGTCTGAACTTTCGTTCCTTTTGGGAAAGGGAAGGAGTTAGGCCTTCAATGAGTTCGGTGTTTGCGAACTCCTAGCAACCACCCTGCTTGCCTGGGAGTTCTCCCCTAACAACTCCCTGTTATTTGTGTCCTTGGGGTATGTAAGTGATTTCAATCTGGCACACACCCAAGTCAACGCCTAGCGTGTAATGCACAACTGAAATCCTTATTTATTTGTGTCTAAAAGTTCTTTTATTCTGAACGATGTACCACTCATATCACGCCCCTCTCCTGGAACCCCCCCGGTCACACTGAACCAGGAATCAGGCTGGTTTGCAAAGTTAAAATATTTATTTATGTATTTACAATTTTAATCACAAAATGTTTTAATGGGTACACAAGGATCACCAATGGGGTGATGTAACAATGAATAATCTCGTTAATACATGAGGAGTAATACTGAGCAAAACAATTCAACACAGAAATAATACTTTTGTGTGTGTGATCAGAACAGATAGCACTGTGGTTAAAGGTTCCCCCTGCACACCCCTGTACCCCCGAATAGGCAATGTAAAGAGATAGGAGGAGAGAGAGCAGGTATTCAGCAATGGCAGAATTCAAACAAATATCAATCCCAATTTCCCCCAGCAAACACAAGAGAAAACAGAATGGACTGTCAAGCTGTCTGAATGGCTTTTAAAGTTATCTTGAAAATGGATTGGGCAAAAACACAAAATATGGTTTAAATTGCTGAAATTGTTATAATTCTTATGGGAGCCGCTTTGGATAGTTGCACATAAACGCAAGTAATAATTTAATACTAAGCAACAATTTAAAATCTTAAAATTAAGGTCGGGAGCAATCATAAACTGTTTTACACGTGTAAGAATTTCCCTAAAACGAAATTTGCAGCAAACTTTTCAGTGCGGGGTAATTGAGATAACGGGAGAACCGTATGGATTTGGGATGTGGTTTTAGATGCGAATTAAAGCTGTGGATGTTAGCTACAAATAGACGTTTAAATTGTAAATGTTTCTAGCACAAAAATCGAGGAAGTTATGGACGTTTTAGAGGAGGTCATTTTTTCGAGACAGGTGCAAGAATGGGAAACAGGAATGCACTTTTAAAATGACAAAAAGGATTTCTTACACTAGAGGATCACTATGAATAAACGGATACCATACAGGAACACAGCCACTTGATCAGGGTGACTGCCTGCAGTGGTTGCGCCTTCTTCAGATGAAAATATCTGCCAAAGATAGTTTTAACAATACTAGCAAAGGAGGAAGATAGGAGGGATAGGACAGAGAGTTCAGGCAATTCGAAAGTACTAACAATGCAGGTTCTGAAGACCAGATGGGATGGATTTAAGATGGGGATTAACTAAGCCAGGTACATATGCTAGTGACACAGTTCTATCTATAGATACTCACTAGATATGTTTCAAATGGAACCGTCAGGGATTCTGGTCAGGACAGACTGCTGGGCACCTCGGATTGGACTGGGTCGGTTCACAGCATGGCACCAGACTGGATCAGATCTGCAATGGCTCTGGTCACAGCACGGCACAGGACTGGATTGGATCTTTTGGTTCTGATGATAATTAGTTCAGCAGGCAAGCAGTACAGCACAGCCCGGCTGTGTCTTGACGCTCCCCTTTGGTTTCTGGGTTGGTTCTGGTTCTGGAAATTTAAGGCCTAGCTGAAAATGGTTCAGCTATGTAATGGGCCTTTCTGCTTTGCCAAGTTTCTGTAGTCTGGAGCAAGTAAGATGGATAATTCTGCAGCAGGGTGCTCCGCCAGCATTCGTATACTGGGTGAATCTGTCTGTCTTTCTGAGTGCTGAGCTGTCTCTATTTATGCTTATGATAAAGTGGGTGTGTGGGCTGGTTTAGCCTAAGCTCGCCCCCTTGACAGGGATTGGTCAGATTCTCCTCTATTCCTTGATAGGAGGAGGAAAACAGGTTGTCACCGTTATGGTGTGGGTGTATGAGGCTTAGAGTCTACCCCTAGCTCCTTGAACACAAAATCTACTTTTGGTACAATACATATTTCCACATGTGCAACCTCTATAACAATCATATATACATATTTTGTGTAGCAGATACTCCTCCAAACCCCGTCGCTGTAGGATCTTGTGTCTGCTTTTCCCAGAATTGTGCCCTTTTAATCCAGAACACAATGTCCTATTTAAGAGCAAATTTCTACAAACGTGCACGTTGAACATGGGCGTTTCTTCCCAGAACATCAGAGTTCTGGCGCCTTTTCATCTGTGCATCCAGAAATGACATTAACAATGCTGTTATTTCTATATTTCGCACAATTTTACATAGTAAGTTATCAGCCTTTTTTAAGTGTCTTTTGTCCTTGTTAAGCAACAAATGGTTGTTTAGCTCCACCCCTTTGGTCTCTCCCTGGGACCCAGGAGCATCTCCTCCCTGTTTCTCCTGGACAGAGGCCATTTACGACTCTTCACACTTAGCATTTCCTTTAGCTGGAGGATGTCCATTGTCTCCTTCCCCCTGCAGACCAAATTCGTCCCCTACCCTATAATCATCACTTAGGTGTGATTTCCTGCTGGAGAGGAGCTGGAGGGAGAGGCCCTGCCTCTGTAGAGAAAGCCGTTACTCCAGTTTGGGTGACTTTTAGCCAGGCTTGCATATAAATGTTAATTCTGTTGCATTTTTCCTTGGCTTAAAACACACTTGTGATTTCAAATGAGCAGCTAGAACACTTATTTCAGATTCTAAACCCTGGGATTAACAATTACAACATAGGTTACTCTCAGGAACAGGCCACTTAGATTGCACACATTTGATTTCAGTTTATACAAGTTTTAAAGTTTATCATGCAGGCTTCTGACAGCTGTCATTCAGGCAGCCGAGGGTACTGTGCCCAGATTTTGACAGATTCCACAGGCAGGCAACTTTTGCTGTGAATGTTTCTTTGATGCTTTCAGCTTTTCAGGACATTGTAATTTCACAATGATTTCTTGAACTAAGTGAATTGTAGCACCCAGTAAGAATTTGGGATGTTTAAGGGTGTTTTGTACTGGCATTCTGCAGTTTCAGCAACCAAGAAAAGTTATTTAAAGCAAGATTTTGGGGTTTCATTTAGCAGAGCACTGCTTTTCCCTCTGTACTCCATTTTCACTTGTTGTGGAGCCCACTGACATATTTCAGGAGTGAGATCTCTGTTCCACCACTGACAACATGCGTGGTAGATTGGGCAGCCATCTTTTTGTGTTTTGCACAGCGCGATTTTCAGAGGTTTTGGCGTGCACAAGGGTTTTGCGGCCATTTTGATGTTTCTGGCACCATCAGAACACAGTGATGCCGCATGGCAGAGCAAAAGTGGGTTGAATCATCCCACAGGTAACTTGATCTGCTATTATCTTGTCTTCTTTGAAAGTTGTGTCTACTAATATTTTCATCCCCACGGTTTTCTCTGTCGTTTTGCGGTATTGGGTGATGCATATCCGTATCACAAACAGTGTCACTAGTACTAATGCGTCCAGCATACCTTCAGTCCGTTGGCCGTCCATGTCCATGAGAAGACAGATGACAGCCAACCTTCAACTTTACCTGCAGCTTTTGCTTCTTCCTCCATTTTGGCATTTGTTGGAATGAATGTACAGCAAGAAAAAACAATCTTGGTGCACTCTCCTCCTTCCATTGCTGTGAGGAGATCTAGAACATACCTGTTCTGAGGGCCATCACTCTTACTGCTCCGAGCTCTTCCATGGTGGTGTTGAAGCAGTTGACAGTAGAGTTTATGGTTTGCATCAGCTCCCACCTCGTAATCTGGAGCCATTTTGTGTTTGTGTATGTCTCTGCAGCGGGAATGATGGATTTGAAGAACATTGCTAAACAATCGGTGCTCAGGTGGTATGTCGTCCTGAGTCTTCCATCGCTGATGATATGTAGTTCCCTTTTTTTCCCTAGTTAATTCTACTGACCCCTTCTTTCTTCTGGCAGAGTCCATTTTGGGGAATGTATCTGTTTTGATGTCTTTCAGTGGAACTACTAATGCTGGTGTGTTGATGTGTACCAGTGAGCATATTCCTCCCCAGTTTGGTGGCAGCTTCTCGTTTGCTTTGGATCTGCTAGTCCAATAGTGATCCATTAGTACTGCTGTCCCTACTTTCATGCCTGGAGCCTTCGCTGTCTGCTTGCATTCTTCGTTTTCTCCCACCTTTACTGCTCCGTCATTCTGGAAACATAATGCTGCTCCAAGTGTGTGGGAAAATACTTATTTGTATTCCCGCCTTTTCTCAGAAAATAACTTTAAAGCAAAAATGAAAACCTGTGTCACTTAGAAAAACTGATTCTGTTCTTTCCCAAAAGGAACACACGTTCAGACAGGCAGCAAGTTCACCTGTGGTTTATTACAGCCAACAAACCATTAGGGATTAGTACATGGAGGGAAATCCAGGCCTGCATGGCATAGGGGATGAGAGAGCAGACCTAGCAGCTCTCTCCAGTTGTCCGCTTACCTACTCTACTCATGTGCTTGTACCACATGCTATTGGATACTCGAGCAGTATCAGTGAGATATAAATCTACCCCTCCTACATCTATATGAACACTGCATCTACCTCTCCTTATTGGTCTGGCAGTGCTTACCTCCCGCCCTGATATGGTAGCCACACCTGCCGGAATTGGGGCAGTGTTGGTAGGGGTCACAGCTTTATTTTCCATAACCAGACAATCGCCAGAAAATAAGGGCAAAAATACCAAGCGAAAAGAAGACAGAAGTCCGCATTCTCAACTTTTAATAATGGCACTCATTACTTACTCTACTTCTGACCCTTGTGTTGCCCTGACGGTATTAGTGAACTGCCTGAAATGCAGTAGAAAATACATTGTTTGTAAAGGGGTCATTCCCTCACACCCCCCACGCTACCATCAGACATCCATGGATTCTCATGCTCCCATCCATCAGGCAGAGACAGGGAAAAACAGAAGCCTGGTTGTCAAAAAGTGTCTTATCATCAAGACAAAAGAGCACACTCAATGCATGTCTGCATCCAACCTATCTTTATAGATTTTCCAAGATTACGCAACATTTGAATTAGCACTTTTTTATATGGTAGGTTTTGATAGGCCAAGTTAATTAAAGGTCAAACCTCCCTTTGTTACCATTGGATAATGTTATCACATATGCACAACAATTTTCTATTAGCATAACTGGCATCCCCAGCTTTTCCCTGACGCAGGAAATTAATAGATCTATTTTAGAATTGGCTGGACATAGCCATGAAAGTGCTCAACTCCTGGCAAGAACATTCTTCATGCGTCAATGTCTGCACCATATGTACTTGCTGAAGTTATGCCACGTTTTTAGTACACAACACAGTTCGAGAATATATATCCTCTTATTTATGGTGCCAAATAATACAGCTGATCTTTGAAACTAATTTAGATGATATGCCTTATACACTTTCTCTACATGAACCCATGAACATAGATAAATGTGTCCGAAGCTTCTATTAATGTTAATGTTCATGTTAAAGGATATTTGTACCGCACACTATCACCACCGGAGTACGCCCGTGGCGCTCTTGCGGTTCTGAAAAAAAGAAGAGGGGGTGAATTATTGGGAATAAGCTGGAAAAGTGCAAGAGAGCAGTGATGTGGGCTTGGCGGCCTCAGCCCGGTAACTCTGTTGGCTGGGCTTGGGGAGTTTCCGGTCTGTAGACATCGTGTGCTGTTGTACAAGTCTGTGTGGTTTGTTTTGTTGTTGCAGTGTAGTGAAGTTAGTGCTGATTGTTGTGTTGTAGGCTTCTGGTTGTTTTTGGTTTGCATTTGAGAGGTGTATGCAGAGGGATGAAATTGTTAGTGGGTTGATTAATTGGCATTGCTGTCTGGAAGGTGGGGTGCGCAAGCATCTCTGCGTCTCCGTCCAGATCTGGGACAGTCCGATACTCACAGTGCCTTTCACACATGGCGTCCACTCACATTCATAATCTTGCCCAAGTTCGGCCCCGGCCACCTACATCAAACCTGTCTGTATGCGGGGCAGGCAGGTGTTTGTGCATCCCTTCAAATCTGGCCCAGAGAGCATTCCCAATCCAGTTGGTGTGTGGTATCGGTCAGCCAAGGCTACTCCATCCATATGTGGCAGAGGTCGGCATTCATCATTTTATTCATGTTCATGCAGGCTACCGCTCCCAGCCCCTTTGAAGCGTGGCACATGCCAACGCTTGCAATTACTTCCAGGGGTGGCACCTGCCATCATTACCAACTACATCCGGTCTAGGCCCGTGCCAATGTCCACAACTTCGTTCAAGTGTGGCAAGTGCTAACATTCACACAACTCTATTCAAATCTGATACCTGCTGGGAATTATGGAGCGGCCTAGCCTTATCTCATTCTTGTCTGATTTCTATGCCAATTCTATTTTTACCCTACCAAACCTTATATCTTGTTACAAGATATTGCCAAAACTGTTTACTCCCTTCATCAATAGTTCTAAATTGCTGATTTTGCTGCCAAAATCCACGTGTCAGTCCTTTTTGCTTATCTCAAAACCCTTGGCATGGTTAAAAGTTCCCCACACCTGGCTTTATAGGCCTGTAAACCATTTGCATTTGAGTATCTTTTTACAAAATATATTTATTTAACATTGTGCTGTTCTTTTATATCAGGGAGCTATATTCTGCATTTATTTAAGCATTTTCATTTTCTAGACTCATTATTCATAATATATCCCTGTAGCACCCATGGAGGGTGTGTAATCTAAATGCATCCTTCATTTCCTGTGCCACCCCAAACCAAGTGTGTGCAGTGATCCCTACTTCGAATGTACTTTTTACTTTTCATAAAGGCAATCTAATCCTGATTTCTACAATGATGGACAGGAGAGTGAACTATTTGACCTACCTCCCATTTTGTCTATATATCATTTGAGGGGGGAGGGGTTAGTACCCCCTGTATGTCCCCCCCCCCCCCCCCGTCTGGTCGATATTTAACGAGCATTCAATATTCAACCACTACCCAACATTGTACATAGTGTCTACCCTCCCCCATTTGTAGTGTACCTATGTATCCCCATCTGTCGCCCCCTCAATGCAATGCTCTTTCTCAACATGGGAGGTATTGCGAAAGACACTTCTAAAGAACCAATAGTATCTCCAACCATGTTGTATTCTCCTAATCTAAGATATACATATGTATCCCTTTTTTGTCAAAGGTTTTGGCATATGTTTGCCCTCTTTTAATCTATGTATGTATGTATGTATATATGTATGTATGTACGTACATATCCCCAAACAGTAATTTTGTTTGCTCCCATCTTGTTACCCAATTAAATGTTAAATAACATGCAGAGCAAGTGATTTTGGCCACCACGAGAATCAGTAGATCTCGTTAGAACAACATCTGCTATCCCTCGAGGGAACTCGCCAGCCCATTTATTTACCGTTACTTTCATTTAAAACACTTTTATTAATTCATATTTTCTCTATTCTCCCACCCCACGATGCTTCCTTGGTCCCGCCTTATTCCCCATTCACTTCTAGTTTATCTTCTGACTGTCAGTTTATTCATCTTCAAGCTGCGCACCTTCCGCCCGATTTTATTTATTTTCCTTATTCCAAGTCCATGGACTTTTTCATTTAGTCCATGTATCATTTATTTGTCTTTTTATTGCCTGCTTTTCAGCTAGTTCAAGGGCCCCTTAATTCCTAGGGCATTCTTCTTCTTTGAATAAGATAGTTCAGGGGATATTACATGTTCTATGAGACACAAGGATGTGGGAGTTTCATAAAGAGTCGTTGCAACTGGGCATCTGGCTGGGTCCCTCCAAAACTGTTTTTCATCACAATGCAGGCTTTTCTCCCTGCTTGCAGGATTGGTTGCCTTTAGTCACTTGGGGTGCAGGTACTGCCCGTCCATCTGCCATACAAAATCTGAGCAAGTTTCTTGAAAAATAAGTACATTTTATCATCAGTACTTCGTCCTAAAATCTAAACATTGCTGCTTCAGTGCATCCTTTTCTTCAAAGCGCTCCTACCTCCCAAAATAATTGCCACTGAATTTCCTCTTTTTGTAATGTAATAGAATGTCTGCTTCTGTCTCCCTTTCATGCATACCTGTTCATATATCTTGATACCTGCATGTGCTGTGACATGAGACCAAAAAGCACTGAGAGGAACTCATGGTGGCAACAGTAAAGACAGACATAAGTGATTACAGTTCATGGGTGTTTATTGTATGCAGGTTGGAAAAATGCCTAATCTAAAACTAAATCTAAGATGGGAGCTAGTGTCGACCATCAAAATTAAAATAAGACAGTCCTACTGGTGTTGTGTCAAATAAAAAGGGCCTATACTAAGAAACAAATTGCCAAACCTTACAACTAATGCAAAAGGGGGTGTGGGATGGTTTTCAAGAAAAGAAAGAAGTGTTCACAAATAATCTGTCAGGATGCAGTAGCTTGGGTCTACCTTCCACACGTTTTAAGAATGAGGTAAGGTGGGATCTTGGAGCACAGTATGAGACGACAGTTCCACTTGCAGCTATCGGGGCCGTCAATGGCCAAGTCTCCTTCCTCTTGAAAGTCTCTTGCCTTTGAGGACCTGATGTATTCAAGTAACAAAACAAAAGTTCTTCAACAAAATGAAAGTTTGTTTCCTGGTTTTACTTTAGGGTGACAGCTTCACCCCTGGGTCCGCCTCTCCTGGGCGCAAACCCCTCAGTACTTGTATTCAACAAATTCACAAAACAGTTCCCTTCTCAGTGAACTTTGGGTGATAGTTTTCCACCCTTGGAACTCTCGCGGCCGGGCTCGGATCCCAAATGACGAGAGGGGGTGCTTCCCCTCCCCTTGTCTTGCAATAGTTATTGCTTCACAAATCTTAATGTCGGTTTAACCAATTCCTTTAGTCAATTTTTTGGTGGTGGCTTTCCACCCCTGGATCTCCCTCCTTCGGACTCGGACCCCTTTCAAATGTCAGCCTCCTTCTTCCGGGTTCACTATGGCTTTACTTTCATTCACAAATCTTAATGTCTTTCTAAACAGTTCCAGTGGACATCCCTCGGCCGGGTTCACTTTTGTCAACACCCTGTTTCTTGGGACTTTAGACTGTGCCACCTCCTCGTCGGCATCCCTCTTCTAGGTTCACCCTTGCCAACTTCACATGCACATTTACTTTCAATGTTCACGGGGTTCACTTCCCTTGCTTTCTTATGTGGCAGGATTCAATTCCCTTACTTTCTCTATAGTTCTTAGGTCAAAGGCTTTCGACTGTACAGGGATTTTGCTTGACCTCCTGTATGACCACTTTGCCCTAACTTAGTAGCTATCCTATGGCCTTCTATCTCTAGTTTACTCCAATGGGGATTGACCAGAGTCCCTTGAGTTGGCACCCACGTGGTGCTGGTTTCCTTTGCAGCTGGTCTTCCCCTTAACCGGTGTGGAAATCAGGACAGTGGCCGATGTGGAGTTTTTGCAGACCTTTATTACACACTGGTTAAATGTAATGTCTTAACCACGGTGATTGGACTCCAGGTTGTCCCACAGTTACTTCACTGTGAGTAAAAGGCACCAGGTGTTTCTTCTGCCTTGGACGCTTGAACTGCTAATCTGCTTCGCTTTTCCTTCGTTTCACATTGCCAGCACTGCGAGCTGCATTGAGCTCTTGCTGGACGCTGCTGCCGCTTCCTGGAGGAGGCGGTCCTGAGGCAAGTCACGTGACTGATCACGTGTGAAAACAGTGACCTCAAATTGAGCCGCGAACCGCCCGTGCGGGGTGTTTCTTCTGCCTTGGACGCTTGAACTGCTAATCTGCTTCGCTTTTCCTTCGTTTCACATTGCCAGCACTGCAAGCTGCATTGAGCTCTTGCTGGACGCTGCTGCCGCTTCCTGGAGGGGGCGGTCCTGAGGCAAGTCACGTGACTGATCACGTGTGAAAACAGCGACCTCAAATTGAGCCGCGAACCGCCCGTGCGGGGTGTTTCTTCTGCCTTGGACGCTTGAACTGCTAATCTGCTTCGCTTTTCCTTCGTTTCACATTGCCAGCACTGCGAGCTGCATTGAGCTCTTGCTGGACGCTGCTGCCGCTTCCTGGAGGAGGCGGTCCTGAGGCAAGTCACGTGACTGATCACATGTGAAAACAGCGACCTCAAATTGAGCCGCGAACCACCCTTGCGGCGTAAGCCCTTAGGAGCAAGGGCGAGGAGATTCTGTTTTGCTGTTTTGCTGTTTGGCTGTAGGGCGTCAAAATGCAGCCTGTGTCTCTGGCTAATGACTTGCTCTCCAAACCTCTGGTGCCTGCCTCTACAGAAGGCACCCGTCGGAAAATAAGGACCTTGTCTTACCCATCTACACGTCTGCAACAACGTCGGGAGAATGAGAGGAACGTTCAACACCTATTACCGCTCACTCCCCAGTTGCCTCGAGTGATTGAAGCAAGTCAAGTAAGTCAATTAAGATCTGTAGAGGAAGAGACATTTGAAGAGCCCATTGATACGCAATATAATGCTGATGCTTTTTCAACAAGTAGGTTAGGGGTAGGAGCGGGTGTCTTGGACTTGACCACCCCTTGCCCGATTGCTCTTGCTGACGAATTGAATTTATTATCACATAACAGCGTCTTGGCAAAAGAGATAAAAATGCATATGAAGGCCGTGAATGACTATGGGCCTAATGTTGTTCCCGTTAGGCTTTCTGCTGTGTTTGCTGTACCTAGGTTGGATGTTTTGGCTCGCATGGCGACCGAGAAATTGCAAGCTCATCTGTCGTATGAGAGCATTTTGGTACCAGTGTCTGTTTTAGACGCGCCTTGTGAGGAATTTAACCACTGCTCTGGTGAGTGTGGTTTTGTAATGGATCCTGTTCAACTTCCTTCTTCGTTACCTGAGCCTCCCAACAGGCGGAATTCTATCGAAATTGTAAACAAACTTTTGGTTGATCTAGAACAAATCAACATTGCTCGTGCTAGTCTTAAACATAATAAGACCCGACCTGTTGAGTCAACACAAGCTTTAAATATAAGTAATAGTCAAGGCACTCTCATGGTTGAGGCTGATAGTAATTGTTTTTCTGGTTCCATCAAACGAAGGAGGATTGAAGTCAGTAAATCTCCAGAAATACATTGTTCACAATCGAGACCTAGACTTTCTAATAGCAAGTCTGCAAATACTCCTGAGTCCTCTCTCTCTCTAAGGTTCAGTCTTTTCAGCCTATTGGTGTAAGCAGAAATAGCAATACATTAACCATTCCAACAAATACTGAGAATGTTGAGAGTCAGACAACAGACTGCTCTTCTGACGATGAATCCTCTGTATCGTCAATTATGGAACGCGCATTTCCTAAAGTTCGAAGAACTTATTATAAAACAGCAGATCGAATTCCTTGTGAGCCTGATTATGCACAGATGATGGAAAAAATTTCTAAAGAACTTTTACCGATCCTGATGTCTTCTATGTCTATAACACTTTCACCGTTTGTCAAATTATATGAGCAGGTTCAAGATGGTGTGAAAGATTTGACAATGCTAGTTGCACTTTTGAATACAAAAATGTGTGCAATTGAACATGCAAGTATGTCGTCCACTCAGTTGTTAGGTAAAATGTCAGATAAAATGGACAGCAATTTAACAAACACGAACGACCAACGGTTAAAAGATGCTGATGACAAGAAATTACTTGCTGAAGTGGCCAAACAGGCTCTAAGTATCCTACAACGACAAAGTTCGAAACCTGCCTCATTTCCTAGTGTTGAAGCACCATTTACAAGGCCTTGTAATTCTTCGAGTGGCCGACTAAATGTTTCTGAAGTAATTACTATTTCTCCATCAGCACCCAGCGACTTATTGCCCCCAGATCTCACTCTTCTACCAGACGCTGGCAAAGTCTGTGCTGTGGAAAACTCAGATCCGGCAAATAAAACACAGCCCACTGATTTACCCGTTAGTGTTAAGGACTGTGTTTTAATGGAAGTGTTGTACCAGTAAGCAAAGTTTATTCCTTTTCTTCTGCTTTACAAAGTCTTAAGCAACCTGATAATGGTGCAAACCAAGATATCCAGGAGCCTACAACATCTAATGTAGCACTCGAGGTTGCCGAAAAGGTTATCCGGGAAGCATTGGCAGATAAGACTACTACAGAGCCCGTTGTTATTTCCGATGAACAAGAGGCTGTGTTTGACATATTTAACACCAAGCTTAAATCGGATGCTAAACATCAGAGTGTGAAAGCAAACCAGCAAAAAAATCAAAGAATATAACTAAGAGGAAGCCTCGTGCTATGAATGGTTCTCGCAAGTTCTTGTGTAACTTAAATGCTATAAGCTTTACCCTCAATCCTGTTACAATCAACAAAGAACAAAATGATAATTTAGTTGAGGCTGAAAAGTCTGCAGTTTGTGTCATCTCTGATAAACCTGTGACTAACTTACCTGAATCTGATGTGGATTTGTTAGATCTATCAACACATGATCATAATGATGACTCTGAAATTGTGACAGAAATTCAATCAAAAGGTTCAAATGACACAAACCAGGTTAACTTGGCTGGAACTTCTCTTCCTAACATCATCTTATCTGAACCCTTGCAGAATTCAAGACTGTGCGTCATTGTGCCCACGAAAGAATCACAACTCGTTGGTATTTTGAAACCTGAAAGCTCGAAGGTTCTCACTCTGGGAGAAAGATGGAAAAACCTATCAATGTACGAACATGGCAAACTGAAGGACTCAACTGCCAATGATGTGTACAGTCGGGTAGGGAGTTCTATAATTACTCCCTTTGACACTATGTCTGCTAACAAACAAGAAAGTGAAAACAGGAAGAATCTTTTTCCAAGAGCTCTAACAAATGAGCATGTCTTAACACACGCATCTTCCTCGAAGAATCAAACCAAACTGCCATTCTTTAAAAAGCCGATTTCTAAATACCAACTGATTTTGGAACGTATAGCGTCGAATAATGATGGTTTTACACTAAATAGGAACAACGTCCTCCGTTTACTCCATTATGTACCTAATCTTCGGACAATTGAAACGGGGGATATTAGAACTGTGGAATTCTATAAAGAACCACAAAACAATATTGTCCGTTTGCATATCGATTCTGGGATCATACGTAACATCCTTTTGGACTCTGCTGCTGTTCTTTTATCAATGGGCTTTGACATTCGAGAAGATCAAATTACACAAGAAACCAATCCATCTGTTCAGAAAGATTGTATCCTTTCAAGGACAATTCAACCTGATTCCCAATTGCAATCAAAGGACGCTGTTGGGTGCCTTGATGGTCTTGGGTCAACCCACCTCATGGGGATTGCAATCGACCCTTCGAGGAGCCTCAATGTTGATGATGGTCTGCCCCCCAAGACAACAAATGCACCCCGGATGAGTGAACAAATTCAAATAACCTTTTCTTGTGTCGGATCTGCTGCAAACAATAACAGCGCTACGGATGTCATTGCAGTCGGCCCTACACAGTCGAATGATTGGGATTGGATTGCCAAATCCTTGGCTAATAATCAACGAAGCTAATGCCTAAAACCTGGAAAACGAACTTTTGTAACACTAGCATCATGGAACTCTCGTGGGTTTAGCCACTTGTTTTCACACTCCTGGCTTATGGGATTGGACTTTGTGTGTATCCAGGAGACATGGCTATCAGAGTCTCCGCTATGTGATGAGTTCGAAGTGGCATTAAATCCTGCGATCCAGAACAAACGAGGTAGAACTATGGCCGGTCTGCTCACTATGATAAGGAAAAGCTCTGGGTATCAAATCAAAGAGAGTAGAAATATAACACCATATCTTCAATTTGTATCGGTTAGATTAGAGAACAAAGCAAAATGTCCCGTGGACTTAATATCAATCATTAACGTGTATTGGCAACATCAAGCGCCTAGTGCAAATATGTTTATTGATCAAATTTCAACCCTTCTTTATACCATCTATGAAAATGAACTGTCTCCTAAAATTGTTTTGTGCGGGGATTTAAATATCGATTGCCTAAAAGCACAGACTAGGACAATGGATGCGACAAGCACTACCCAAAATGATGTCTTGTTGTGGGTTGCAGAGATGTCTGCGCGAGGAATGTCGATGCTTAATGGATGTACTACTGGAGACATCCCTGCGAAACCTACTGGGAAAAGGACGGCTCAGAAATCTAATCTTGACTATTTTTATGTTTCTGATGACCTTCATGCTAGAGTGCAGTCACTTCAGGTGGTGGAAAAAAAAGAAAGTGATCATAACTTATTGAAATTGGTAATTTCCGCATACGATAAGCCAGTTGCTCATTGGGGACACAATATTTCTGTCGAATCCAACAGGATCCGTCTGCGTTTAGAAAATAAAGAGGTTAAAAACATAAATCAAGCATTCCTAAAAGAACCGAATCAAATTGAATATCGGCACTTACTAACACAATTTAAAGAGACTAACAAGGGACCAAGAAGTCAAACGTTTCAACGATCCCATGTCTTTGACTTGAATATTTTGAAACGTAAACGCCGAATGAGAATGGAGATTAGACGATGTCCAAGAGATTCAACCAGTATGTCCACCTTGCAAAGGAAAAAAATAAAGCAATCATACAAAAACTGGTTAGAACAGCATCAAGCCCATCTGCTCCAACTTGATGTGGAAGCCATGATGTCAGAACTGGCCAATAAAAATACCCGAGACTTTTGGAAACTTGTAAATAATCTTAGTGCTCCTCGAGACGCCCTACAAGAAAATATGGTATCAGAGGAAAGCTGGATTAATCATTATACATTACTCTATAGTTCCAAAGGCGATACCAAAAGATCTTTAGTGCCAGAGTTGAACCGTTGGGACCTAAAATTTGAGAAATCTGACATCTTGGAGACCATTACTAAATTAAGTTCATCTCGAGCCCCTGGGCCTGATGGTCTGACCAATTTCACCTTGAAACAAAACCCTGTGGAATGGACCGACTTCTGCTACGATCTTTTTACCAAGATTGCTCTTACTGCTACAACACCAACCACTTGGAAAAGAGCCATTATCGTGCCAATTTTTAAAAAAGGCAATCGCTTAGATCATAGTCATTATCGACCCATTGCCTTACTCGATGTCTTGGGAAAGATTTATGCAACTTTTCTACAGCGAGATCTACGGAGATGGTCATTATCTAGCAATCACACAGACATCCGACAAACTGGGTTCATTAAAGGTGTTGGTTGTAGTCTTAACCTTTTGTTAATTAATTTGTTGAAAATTAATAACCTCCAAGTTGGTGGAAAAATTTATATTGCATCCATTGATCTATCCCACGCTTTTGACAGTATTAATCGCAAATTACTATGGGAAAAGATGTCCAAATGGAACTGTCCTGCCAGCTTAATCCTTGCCATTAAAGATCTACATACCGATACAAACATACGTATTAGGCTGGATAAAACTGGTAGACTGTCTGAGGCCATCCAGACATTTTGTGGGGTAAAACAGGGCTGCCCCCTGGCAGCAATCACTTTCAATCTCTTTTTATCAGATGTGGGTCAAACTTTGAAGGAAGCTGCCTCATTTCCCCCTAAAATCAATGGTTGTCATATTGGCCATATGATTTATGCAGACAACCTCATTTTGATCGATTTAACGCCGATTGGCTTACAACGCAGTTTGAATGCCCTTCAAAAATACGTGAAAAATAATGACTTGGTTATTAACACTACTAAATCTGAGATCATGGTATTGCAAAAGCTACAAGGGTCCCACGCACGAACCCGACAAAAATTTCGATGGTACTTGGGTGACAAACTGCTAACCACTACATCGGAAATTAAATATTTGGGTACTGTGTTTAATTCGAACATAAACGATGCACCATGGGTCAGCAACATCAAAATGAAATGTAAGAAACTGTCAAATCAAGCGACTTAGCTCAACAAAAAATATGGCAAATTTTCACTTCTACCGGTGTTAGCGTTCTATAAACAGAAAGCTGTACCTGCTCTTCTATATGGAACGGAGTGTGCTCTTGGGTGCTCAGCTGGTTTATGGAACCAATTGGAAAATATGTTTTGGTCACGTGTTTTATCTCTTCCACGGGGTACTCCAACAGCCTGCATCAAGCATGAGCTCAGTCTGATTTCACTCAATGCAAGAGTCTGTTGGTCTACGCTTAACCTGTACCGAAAAATAACACTATCTTCCCAAAACCCCCAATTTTAGATTCTGAACTTGGCAAATCAAACGACGATAGTGTCTGTTTTTTCCATCTGGGTAGAGCGTTCTAAGAAGATCCTGAAGGAATTGGGCACTGATACTCACACTCTGCAGACAAATCCTAACCATGTTAAATTAAAGTTGTGGAGACAAGATTGGATTTTAACGAGTGAGCAATGTCAAAAACATTGCATAATGAAGAATGTGCCTCCTCTGAAAAGAAGTGTTAATGAAATTCAAAACTATTTAGTGAAATTTCCGGATATACGCCGAAGGAAAATTTATATGAAATTTCGTCTAAATGCTTTTCAGACGAGAGAACGTTCTAACCTATGGGTGAACGATGCTACCATGCCAGAATTATGTAGACTGTGTAACGAATCGGAAGAATCACTTAAACATCTAATAATGACATGCCCAGCCTTATCTGGTGAAAGATGCAATCACCTGGGGAAATTCAGCAATGCACGTCCATCATTGAGTCTCGAGGACTGGTGGCAAGTTCTTTTTGATGAAAGTGACAGAAGGCTTACTATAGCCTTGACTTTTTTCTTAGAAGCTATCTTCTCCCGGAAACTCTTGTCTGTGACCTAAATTGGTGATGATCTGTCTTAATTAACGAATGCTGTAGTGGAAAAATCATTCTTTTAAAGGAAAAAAAAAAGGGGGGACTATCTCTGTTGTCAGGACAGATTGTAAGATGTGTAATGAATAATGATGTGTTTTTTCACTTTTTAAAGGTTTGTAATAAACCAAATAAAAATATTTAAAAAAAAAAAAGGCAGCAGGAGTTCCTCTCCCCTTGAAGTCTCTCCTGTTCTCACGGACCCGGATAGGCCCACCAGTTGCTCTCACTCTCCTCTCCTTCTCCCTGCAAAAAGCAACAAAACTGCCATTAGGCCAGTCCCCTTTATACCCGATGCTTGGAGGGAAAGAGGGCCAATCAGGGACAACTTCCCTCCCCCCCTTTCCGATTAGTGGGGACCCTAGGCACCCACCCTCTATGAGTAGAGCTGCCCCCTCCCTGTTGTCAGCCACTCCCTGGTCGCTATCCCACCTGGGTCGTGTCTGACACACGCCCTCTCCATAGGCCCCGCCCCCCCCAACATGGTGTCTCTCTTGAGGCATGCTCCCCGGAGGCCCGTCCTGCTCGAGGCCCTATGTTGATGCTAGGGGTCTGCCCTGCTCGAGGTAAGGAGGGGATTCTGGTTTGCCCCCACTGTCTGGTTCCTGACCACGTGTACGGCGCTCCTCCGACGCCCAAGCCCCGCCGCCGGAGGCCGGCGATGCACGCTGTGTTCCCGGGTTGCTCAGCCGCAGCGCTAGTGGCCCGGGCCCTCGTGGGCGTACGCGGCGCTGCGGCTGCAACGCCGGCACCGCCGCAGAACGCCGACGAGGCGTTCCCGTCGACAGGGACACCTCCCCGGCGCCCCCGCACACGCCCGCGGTACAGCGGGCTCCTCTGCCCGGGCGTCCCGCATTCCGTCAGCCACCCTGCTCACATCCTCACATACCCTCACCACAGATCCAGGCCGGTCGGGCTGGATCGAACACCTGGACAAGTAATCCGCCACCAGCTGGAAGCTGGCAGGTCTATGTAAGGTGATGAAGTCGAAGGGCTGGAGGGACAGGAACCACCGCAGCACCCGTTGGTTGGTGTCCTTGTGTCTCGCCAACCACTGCAGCGGTGCATGGTCGGTATACAACGTAAACTTCCTCCCCAGTAAGTAATATCGTAAGGTGTCCACCGCCCACTTGATGGCGAGACATTCCTTTTCTATTGTGGAATACGCTAACTCATGCGGAAGGAGCTTCCGGCTCACAAAACAGATTGGCCGTAGGAACCCGTCCACTTCCTGCGTCAGGACTGCCCCCAACCCCAGGCCAGAGGCGTCCGTCTGCAGGAAGAAATGCTTCCGGAAGTCAGGGCATACCAACACCGGGTGGGATGATATACTGCGCTTCAGCTCCTCGACGGCCAGTATGGCTGCGTGATTGGTCGACAGGTCTGGGGAACCCCCGATCTTTAACGCCTCGGTCAGCGGCGCAGCCAGGGAAGAAAAACCGGGAATAAAGCGTCTATAGTACCCTATAAACCCCAAGAAGGCCCTTATTTGTTTCCTGTTGGTTGGTACTGGGATCCCCTGAATAGCCTCGATTTTGGACACCTGTGGTCGAATCACTCCGCCACCGACTATATGTCCGAGGTACTTGGTTTCCCGGGTCCCTAGGACCGATTTCCCTGGGTTGATATGGAGTCCGGCCTGGGTCAGGGTGCAGACCACCTCGCGTAGATGGGTCAGGTGGTCACTCCATGATGTATATCACGATGTCGTCCAGGTAGGCTGCGGCGTACTGGTCGTGGGGCTGCAGAAGGACATCCATCAGCCTCTGGAAGGTGGCTGGAGCCCCATGCAACCCGAATGGTAGTACTTTATATTGAAAGAGTCCATGGGGCGTAGCAAAGGCCGTCTTTTCTTTGTCAGATTCCCGTAGTGGGATCTGCCAGTATCCCTTGGTGAGGTCCAAGGTACTGAGGTAACGGGCAGCACCTAGCCTTTCCAGTAGTTCATCCATCCTGGCCATGGGATAGGCCTCGTAGTGAGATCTCATGTTGAGCTGCCTAAAGTCCATACAAAATCGTACAGCCCCGTCTGGCTTGGGTACGAGTACGATTGGAGAACACCACGCACTGGTTGACGGTTCAATGATGTCCAGCCTAATCATTTCTTCGATTTCCTTCTTAATGATCAACCTTCGGGCCTCTGGGATCCTGTAAGGCCTCAGCCGGACTTTGTGTCCGGTTAGGGTTTCAATACGATGCTCTATTAGGCTGGTCCTTCCAGGTAAATGGGAGAAGGCGTTGCGGTGGGGGTTGAGCGTCTCCTGGATCTCATTCTTCATGTGTTCCGTTAGTGTTTCCCCCCACTGCACCGCATCCAATTGGCCGGTTGCGTAGATCACCCCCGTACCTTGGGTGGCCAGTACGTCGACCGGGCAGGCTCGGTCCATTTCTTCAGTAGGTTTATATGGTAGACTTTATGTGATGGGGTCCGGTCAGGTTGGTGTATCCGGTAATTCACCGGTCCCACCACGTCCTTCACCACATAAGGGCCTCTCCACCGAGCCAACATTTTGTTCGTACTGGTGGGTAGCAACACTAGTACCTTATCCCCTGGTTCTAGCTTTCTTAGGCGACAGCCCTTGTTGTATGCCCTCTCCTGCCGGTCTTGGGCTATACCTAGATGGGTTTCTGCTAGTCCCCTCAAAGTAGACAGATGTTCCCTAAGGTCCTCGGCGTACTCGGTGAGGGATGTTTCCTTAGTGTTTTCCCAGTCCTCCCTGACCAGATCTAGGATTGTTCTGGGCTGTCTTCCAAATAGCAGCTCGAACGGGGAGAATCCTGTCGAGAATTGGGGAGTGTCCCTCAATACCATTAGGATCAGGGGTATGACCCTATCCCAGTCCTTCCCCTCCGGGCCTGTTACCCTTTTCATCATTTTCTTTATCGTTTGGTTATACCTCTCCACCAACCCATCCGTTTGGGGGTGGTAGACCGAGGTGCGCAGCCGTCTGATCTGTAGTCTTTCACAGACTTGTCGCATGACAGCCGACATGAAGTTTGTACCCTGATCGGAGAGGATTTCGGTGGGTAGGCCTACCCGTGCGAAGTATGGGATGAGTTGGTCGCATACCTGGTTAGCCGACATCCCCTTTAGGGGGGAAGGCCTCGGGGTACCGGGTGGCATAATCCACAATGACCAGCAGGTATCTGTATCCACGACTGACTGACTCGAGCGGGCCTACCAGATCTATACCTATCCTTTGAAAGGGTATGGTGATCAAGGGCATCCGCTGTAGAGGTGCCTAGGCTGGCTTTTCCCCACTCGTCAGCTGGCAGGTTTTGCACCCCTTACAGAATTCCGCCACCTCCCCATAGACCCCTGGCCAGTAGAAACGTTTTAGAATATTTTGCTGTGTCTTTAGGGAGGCCATGTGGCCCCCACACGGGTGATTATGTGCCAACTGGAGGACAATACCCCTGTGTGTTTTGGGCAGGAGTAGTTCCCTTCGTGCTCCCCCCTCCTATTGGTAGACCCGATAGAGCAGGCCCTGTCTAGATGTAAAACCGGCTCCCTTGGTCAGGTCTGGGTCCCCATCTGTGATGGCTCTTTCGCGGGCAAGTGTTAAGGTAGGGTCGGTCAGGGTTTCTCCCCCGATGGAATCCTCATGGTCCTCGGGGTTCCAGGCTATCCGTTGGGTGGCATACATGGATGCGCATTTAGCAAGGCGAGCTTCCCTTCTTTTCCTAGCGGGTCTCTCCCGTCCCTGGGTGTTCGGGGGGATGGGTTCCCTAGCAAAGGGTGCTTCTTCCCACCATCCCTGGTCTAGGGCTTTGAGAGTCTGGTGGAAGTGGGGCAGATTGTTTCCAATCACCACCGGAGCGGGTAAGGAGGGGAGGACGGCAGCTCTCACCTCTGCAACGTTAGGGCCCACCTGTACTGTTATGGTTTTCATGGGGTAGGTCCTCACATCCCCGTGTATACACCGAATTGGGATACTAACATTGGTGAGGTAAGGAGAATCACTTACGGTTGGTAGCACCGCCGTCTGCCGACTTCCACTGTCGAGTAGGGCCCTGGCCAGGTTCCCGTCTACCCGGACGTCCATCTCGTAGAGACCTTGGCATCGTGATCCTTGCTCCGCCTCATGAATCCGATCTCCATCGGCTCGGCGCCTCTCTTCCGGGGACAAAACCGGGCTATATTGTCCCACTCGCCACAGTCATAACATTGCGGTTGCCGGTATCCCGTGGACAACAGGGTGGGCCGCGGGTCGGGACCGTTTCTCTTCTCCTCGGGTCTAGAAGGGCGTTCTTCCATTGCTCTCCATTTGGGAGGCACTACTCGCAGGCTCTTGGTTGTGAGGGGTTCCAACGGTGGCATCGGGCTGCGATTGGAAGAACCGACTCCAAAGGGTTTACCCGCCCCCCCCGGCCTTTTGGTAGGCTGATGCTATGTCCACAGCCTCAGATAAGGTGGGTCTGTGATGTTGTCGGACCCATCTTTGCATCGGAGGGGGCAGGGCCTCGACAAACTGCTCCAGGGTGACCTTATCTAACACATCCTGTAGGCCTGTTCCCGGTGCTTGCAGCCATTTCTCGGTGAGGTCCTTAACGCGGTAGAAGAGCTGTTGGGGGTTCTCCCCCGGTTTGAGTCTAGTGTTGCGTAGCCTCATTCTGAGGGCTTCTTCGTCAAGTCCCAACCGGTCCAACACTGCCTTCTTGATTTCAGCGTAAGGCGTGGTTCCGTTTGGGTTAACGGCCTGGTAGGCACCTTGCATGATGCCAGACAAAAGGGGAGCGACATACTGGCCCCAGCGGTCCACCGGCCACTGTGCATTCCGGGGGATCCTCTCGAATGTGGTAAAAAAGAAAGCCGGGTCTTCGCCTTCCTTGAATTTCTGCAACACTGCGGAAGGGACCATGGGCTGGTTTCGGGTGCCGGTCACTGCATCCGTCAGGTGTCTTATCGTCTCTTGATGTTTGTCCTGAGACGTGGACTGCAGGGTACCCTGCAATTGTATTGCCTGCTGAAAGGCTTGGCGATCAGCGGCCGCCTGCTGGGCCTGAAGTTGCCCCTCTGACAGTGTCTGTATTATTTTCTCATCGCGTTCTCGTTAATCCTGCCGACTACGCCACTTGTGGAAATCAGGACAGTAGCCGATGTGGAGTTTTTGCAGACCTTTATTACACACTGGTTAAATGTAATGTCTTGACCACGGTGATTGGACTCCAGGTTGTCCCACAGTTACTTCACTGTGAGTAAAAGGCACCAGGAGTTCCTCTCCCCTTGAAGTGTCTCCTGTTCTCACGGACCCGGATAGGCCCACCAGTTGCTCTCACTCCCCTCTTCTTCTCCCTGCAAAAAGCAACAAAACTGCCATTAGGCCAGTCCCCTTTATACCAGGTGCTTGGAGGGAAAGAGGGCCAATCAGGGACAACTCCCCCCCCCCCTTTCCGATTGGTGGGGACCTTAGGCACCCACCCTCTATGAGTAGAGCTGCCCCCTCCCTGTTGTCAGCCGCTCCCTGGTCGCTATCCCACCTGGGTCGTGTCTGACACACGCCCTCTCCATAGGCCCTGCCCCCCCAACATGGTGTCTCTCTTGAGGCAAGCTCCCCGGAGGCCCGTCCTGCTCGAGGCCCTATGTTGCTGCTAGGGGTCTGCCCTGCTCGAGGTAAGGAGGGGGTTCTGGTTTGCCCCCACTGTCTGGTTCCTGACCACGTGTACGGCGCTCCTCCGACGCCGAGCGGTCGGCACGAGCCGGGCTCTCGACTTCCCAAGCCCCGCCGCCGATGCACGCCGTGTTCCCGGGTTGCTCAGCCGCAGCGCTAGTGGCCCGGGCACTCGTGGGCGTACGCGGCGCTGCGGCTGCAACGCCGGCACCACCGCGGAATGCCGATGAGGCGTTCCCGTCGACAGGGACACCTCCCCGGCGCCCCCCATCAGCGCGACTCCTGGCAGCGTTTGCGCCGCACACGCCCGCGGTACGGCGGGCTCCTCTGCCCGGGCGTCCCGCATTCCGTCGGCCACCCTGCTCACATCCTCACAACCGGTCTCCCCATAACACTTTTACAGTTCTTTGAACTTGGTTCAATTTGCCACTTTGCGACTTTCATTCACCACAACCCGGCTCTTATCGGCTCTCCCCTCGACTCGCCAGCTGTGATAAAGCTCTTGGCTTTCCTCGTAACTGGTGTCAGGCTGGTACCATGGAAGCAGGAGTCTCCCTCGCTCCTGCTCATCAGCGTTGATACCCTCAGTGTACCGTTCACATCTGCTGCAGCACACTTGGGCTATTGTCCTCGGTCTTGTGCTTCCTTCAACGGAGCGTTCACCGGGTTTTGTCGAAAAGGTTAAGGTTGTATCTCTCCTCGTCAGCCTTTCGATATTTTCTGCTTTTCTCCTCCTCTTGAACTGCCCCATCTGGATACCTGTCTCGTCGTGCGGTCTGCCTTGCTCCTACTGTGCTCTCTTGCTCCAACCTTTATCCTTGGGCGGAAAAGGAAGGGCTGTCTGGTGTGTGCATTGCCTGACTTTGCCTGACCCTTGTATCGGGACACGTAAGGTAAACGTTTTTATTACAAGTCTGTTATCTGTTACAAGGTAAAGATGTTTTCAGGTTGGAAACGGGGTGCGGTAGAGTTCTCGAGTATCCTACGGGGTATGATGGAGAGGAGATGTTATATGGGATTATAGTTCTCTTGCTAGGGGGTTAGTAGGGGTTGTGGAATGAACAAGAATGACCAGAGTTTTTATCGTGATCTGAACAGGGAGGATTGTGGGAATGTTAGGGTGTTGTCAATGCTGTATTCTGGTTGTTCGGGACAGAATAACCAGAGGGACGTGAAAAAGAATAATTGGGAGTATTAGGAAAGGGAACAGGAAAACAAGGCTTCTGGGAGATGTTTTCTGAATGCAATGGGGTGTAGGATCCTAGGGGATTTGTTACATATGGAAGGGATGTTAGGTTTCGGTAAGACAGGTGGGTAAACGTATTATAGCCTACAGCCTCAGTATATTGTTCTCCTCTCCATCTTCCCCGTTACAATACCACATTTCACCTGAGGCAATTCCCTGAGCATAACCCAGGGCTCCCCTACCACTTTCATCCTCCCTAGCTCGTCCACTCCCAGGGTTGGGATCTGAGAGCGCCAGCCCTTCCCTGGCCACCTGAATAAGGGATTCTCGAGGTCTACTCAGAATGCCCTCGGGTTTCTCACAGCGCACACGTTTTACTTTCACTTGCCCCAGTTTCCTGGGTTCATGCTCCATTTTATCCTTCTAAGTGCTGTGTTAAAAACCCGACCGTCATCACCAAGCTTTTCTTTTTTAAGTGACAAAGGAAAGTTTTCTATTTTTGATAGCTTTTCTCTGTGGTTGTGACATTCTTCACAGCACTGGGCCTACATGTCATGATGCCTACCCCCGGGGACCCAGACCACGTCCAGCAACCCCGAAAGCAGGCATCAAGTTATCCTAAGCAAGCCCAACAACCCCTGCTAGGGGCTATTTGGGTCCAGTCCTGGCGCCTATGGCGCCTGGCTCATATGGAGTCAGTCCTGGCGCCATGGGCGCCAGGCTCATAGATTAAAACTCACCTGATGCAGACCATGCTGCAAGAGCTCCAAGCCAAAAGAGGCTTGGAAGGGACTACTTTACTTGGGGACTATTTTTTACTTGGGCGGGGCTGGGGAGGAATACTTACCTGGGACTACTTTGGGGGCTATTTAAACCACACCCGAAGAGCGGCACACGCTTCGCGTTATTCTGCATCCAGCAGCGTAACACTTGGCGTGCCTGCAAGGCTGCATCCAGCCTTCTGCCACGCCCGCCTCGAGTTTGGAGAGCAATACCTTTTAATCCTTACCTGAATTCCCGATCCATCGTGCCTTCGAGCTGGAAGAAAGAAGTTATTTTATGCGCGGCGCCTCGCCTGCTGCAGCACCGCACTGAACTCACCGGCCTTCGCAGCATCTTCACATTCCACCGCATCCTCCTGTATATTCCCGCCGCACTCCGGCACCTAAGGAGAAGACAAGAACATCAAGGTGAGCCAAGGGAATACACAGAGGAATATTAGCTACTAGGGGTGTCACAGTATTAGTTTTATGACGGTACGATAACCTTCTTGCCAAATGACGGTACATCATGGTTATCGTGGTATAGCACGTGGAGTTAACTAATCTTAACAAATATATTTTCTAAAAGGTCATAAATTGACAGATTTATCATCACAAACAAAACCAGTCACCCAGGGCCAGAATTGGGCTTTTCAACATACTTTCCACTGAAATGCTTTGCTTCCACCAAACACAAACGCACGTGTGGAGGGGGGGAGGGGAGCTGCTGCAACTGGCAAAGCAAACTGAATAGCTTTTCTTAAGTGGTCATTTGGGATTTTTGCTCCCCCACTGGCTACTGGTGAAGATGAACATGTTGCCATCTTGATAACCTGCATGCCACAGATCAATGGAGGCTGATGGTAGTATACGCTTGTATATATACACACCCACACACCCACACACACACTCACACACACTCTCTCTCTTACTTTAGTTTACTTGCGGGCCAAAAGGTGTTCAGTAATCAGGACATGTTACCCTTTGGTATGGCAGCAGGGAATACCGACAGATGAGTGAATTTCGCATTGTGACATATTATATGTAAATTCAATGATAGAACCAGGGAAATCCCCCATTGCTATATGTTTAGAGAACATTCTCCATTATAAATATATAAACCCCAAAGCCGCCACCCCAAAGTAAACCCTTTTCCTTCATGGCACTGTATCTATTCTTCCTACTGCTAACATATTGATTTTGTGTCAGGCACGTGTGGTATATGGAATGGCAATAAAAACTGCTCCAACTGAAACTACTTGGCAGACGGCACATCCAAACAGTGCAAGACCAAGACTGCGCAGCACTTGCTTACTGCAGCCTTTCCAAATCAGATTGAAAAGCACACTTAACGGTGTGAACGGTATAACGGTATAAACAGTGTTGACGGTTATTATTGTTCAATTAAGTGGTTTAGGGTATCTTTAACGGTATACCGTTATACCGTTACATCCCTATTAGCTACCCTCCCATAGACTTACCTGATTTTACCACCAGGGGTACTATGCCTCTTCACGGGTCGGCGCAGCTTCCACTGCATCTTCGCCGAACCCCGGCCCCTAAGGGGAAACAAAAGGACAGCAAGGTGAAACAAAGGGACTAACTAGGGGAACCCTCCTCACCACAATAGACTTACCTTATTCCCCAAGACTTCATACTTTCTCTCAGCGCCTGAATAAGGGAGAAAGCAACAGGTTACATATTGACATTATTTTATCGAACTGTGTTGGAAAATACAAATCCTTACCAGAATACTACCAGTTGCCACGAGGAACTCTTCGTTAGGATCAAGCTGCAACCTGCAAGGAATCGTAGAAGAGTGAAAGTCAGGCATTTGAACTCTTACGAACTTTATACTTACGGCGTCTTGCCGGGAATCTCAGAGTCAATATTGTTCTGGAACTCACCAATTCCTTCGAGCCAGTGAAGCAACTGGTTATCAACGCGCCCCTGCGCTCAATGCAGGATGGAGAGCTCATCTTTTCAAACCATCAGGTGAGACTATAAGAGGGGACATCAACGGTGATCTGTGGGGAGAACAGCGGGGGTGGGGGGATTTACGCTCAACTCCACGGGTGGTTAATTCCCTTTCTCCATTTGCAGAAGAATATTCCTACGGGCCAAGCAAACGAAGCTAGGTGGGCCAGTCCAGTCCGTCATCTCGGCCCTAAGCGTCACATTGGTGGAGACCGCAGCTGTCCAGTTCCGATCGACGCCTCTGTGGGAGCCAGGTGAGCGTAACACTACATTGGTCACTTGTTTATAATAAAAGAGAAAACAGACATTACAAATCCCAAAACATATATATATATTTTTTTTTTTTTAAAGGATGTTGTCTTCTTTCTTTTTGGCACATCCATGACAAACATTGTTTTTTGCGCCCTGTAAAAACCAAAATAGAGGCAAATTCTTGATCAGCTAGCAAAGCAAACAGTACTTCCCTAAAATAGACCTTTGGACTTATGTTTTTCTTTAACATGATGTTGCTGGGGTCGTCTCTTTATATCTTTGGCCAAGTAGAATGCAAGCTTGTTTTAAAAAAAAAAAAAAAAAATAGAAACAATGGTGCACTTTATTATTTTCTGTGTTAACATGGTGTAGTGGCATGCCTGTTTTAAATCTTCTCTGCTATGCTGAACATTTTCTCTGTACTTCTGTAGTCCTCCTGATGGCGTGGGACCACAGTCTCTTCCTTCTTTGCTGTATTTATTCTGTTGCAACATAATTAACACTTCCTACCTACACTAATCTACCTACCCATGATATTGGAAAAACCACTGATCATATAGTGCATGCCAGTGTGGCATATAGGCATACACTGTTTTGATTATCTCTACAGGTTCATGCATTAAACAGGTATACATATTCAATACTCTCTCACCATAATCAAAAAAAGGCTACTCCACCTTCCATACAAAACTATTCTTCATTCTCTTCCTAGATATGACCATACTCGCATTTATATACTATTCTGTTGCTTACCTGTTTACACCTTTCTTGGTAAAAAAATGCTATGTTTATAAATACTGTATCCCTTACTACCTTTTTCTGTATTCACCTGGGTCCTCTTTCTCCTGGTAATGAAGAATGAAGAGATTCACACACTAGCTGTGTGCACTGGGACTTACCTTTACTCTTTCTATTTGTCCACGAGTATATTTACCTTTTTTATAATGTTTATTCCCATTGTTACACTATACTCTACAAAGACCATATAGACATTACTCACGCGCTCCAAAAATGAAAATGTTTCACCTGCAATGCATAAAGATTTTTACATAAATAATGTTCTTGTTACTTACGCTCATATGCTCTTTTGACAAACATTCTTTCATACTGACAGATCAATCTTGGCTGTCCATACTTTCCTGGCCTTTCATTAATTTTCTTTATTTTATGAAGTATATTACACTGATCAATTCAAACAGGCACCATCCATTGCTGCACATTATTTGAAAATCTGAATATTGTATCCACACCTTTCTCCATCAACCTTATGTCATAATGTTATTTGTGTTCCTTTATTTATACCTTCCATCAACTTGTATTATATTGTTGCTTTAATATTCATATTTTAAAGTTCATTTCTTTCTTTCTTTTTTTGATTTTAGCCCTTCAATCAACCTCTTATTCCTTGTTATTATCCATCTTCGGGAATTCATCGTTCACATCTTTCTTTAGCATGACTAACAAAGGCACGTTGATGTGTACCAACGAGCATACTCCTGCCCAGTCGGGTGGCAGCTTCTTGTATGCCTTCGATCCGCAAGCCCAGTAATGATCCATCAGTACTGTTGTTCCTGCCTTCATAGCGGTGTTTTTTTCAATGCTCCTGCATCCGATATTCTCGCCAACTTCAACTTCACCATACCATTATTCTAATAGCACAGTGCTGGTGTTTTCAGAGGTATTATTGGCATTGGTCCAGCTTCATTTTCCACCCAAGTCATTAGTCTTGCACTCACCTCCCACTTCTTCAGGCACTTGTCATTTTCTGTTTTCCTTGTTCACTGGTGATTGTGCTAGTATCAGTGCCTTGCTTCCCACCACTCCATCCTTCCATCCATCTTCTGTGTACCCTTGGCCATACACAAGCATCTGCCGTCTTTCCCTGCAACCAGGCTCTCCTCCTGTCTCCTTCACTCTTGTCCATGGACATGGCAATTCCTTCAGTGTGATAGTCTGTTTCTCCTTTGTCAGGCTAGGCAGTTACGTATGGTATAGCTTCAATAAGCTGCCATAATTGTTCATCATGTCCAAAGTCTTTATGTAATTGTCTTCATATGGGAATATTGCTTTGAACATCCATTTTAATGTCACTGTCTTTCCTTGAAACCTTCCTCGAGTTGTCACCATTGAGAGATACATTAAGCATTGTGCTCTTGCTGCGGGTATTTCAGTTGCAATGAATGTTCTGGAGGCACTCATGGCATAGGGGACATGGCGTAGGGGATTAAGGAGCAGACATAACGGCTCTCCCCGGTGGTTTACTTACCTACTCTGGTCATGTGCTTGTACCACATGTTATTAGACACTTGAGCAGTGTCAGTGAGATACATGTCAACTCCTCTCATGTCTGTGTCAACACTGCGCTTATCTCTCCTTACCTTATCAGCAGTGTACTCCTGTCCACATGACATGGTCATTCCACCTGCCTGGGTTGGGGGAATGTTAGGGGAGGGTACAATGGTAGCACTAGCAACGCAGGTAATTTTACAAAATGCAAATGCAATAACACTGCTAGGAATAAGTAAGTCAAATAGAACCATCACATTTTCTAATATGTCATTCATTTTCACTTATGCGGCTTGAAGATATAGTTGCCCGTGAAGAAATGCAGAAAGAAATGCATTATTTGGTTAGTACTGTAAGTGTTCATAAGCCCTGTGTACGAAGTAATCGCTTATGGCAAATGCAAACACTTTTTCTTACACTTTCCTTACTGATGGGTCTGTCGGTGTGGTCAGGATGGGGGGGATTGCCTTACTCAAGCTCTGGGTATGTTTGGGCCAAATGCTCTATAAAGCCAAGATCGTATACTCCGGGGGATCGAGCTCAGAATCTGCCTGGTCTCCTCATAGTATGGACAAATTAGTTTGAGAAAGTGTTGATTGGCACAGGGCAACATAGACATTCATCAACAATTGCATCGGCTTTCTTGTTTGTTATTTAAGAAAAATAACAGACAGTGTGCCCTCACTGTAAATCGATGAGCAGTTCTGTCCGCAACTATGTTGCCTGTGAGCCCATGACCATTGGATTTCTTCCTCCCAATCGTGTAAGTTCAGAACGTGGTGGTACTTCTCCTAGGTGCTGAACATTGGCCCAGTCAATCGAGGTGATCTTGTTGCCAGGCGAGGCCACTCCTTTTGTAGGGCTTGATGTCTGCCAGTTGGTTCCAGACCTGCTTCCCCTTGAGTTTGACAGCATGGTCGGCCACTTTCTCAACAGCGTGCAGATGCGTGAACCATGGCGCATTCCAGCGCCGGACAAAGATTCTCAGGCGGACAATGTCCCCCACATTCAGAGCCTCTATGTCTTGTGGTGCACTGTCACAGTTGCTCACTTCATTGTCTTCTGGGCCTCCCTGGTGTCGTCATATCTGGCGAGAGCTAAAAGAAGCACTAACAACCAAAGAAGTGATGTATTCATGCATCTCCTGTCCTTACACATCTGCACTATGCTCAGTCTTTCAGTGTTCTTGTGGGGGATGCATGTGCCATCCCACCACCACCTCATGAGGCGTTAAATGGTGGTCGGACCCAGGCTTATTGCGCAATGCAAAACAGGTGAGAGGTAAGCAGTATAGCCAATTCTTGTTTGTGCACTGCTGTGTTTTGGCTATGCACTCCTTCAGGAGGCCATTCAGGCGTTCACACATCCCATTTGCTTGTGGGTGGTACGCACAGGCGAACTTGTGTTGAATGCCCAACAACGCTGAGATGTGCTGGAACATTTCATTGCGAAGTGAGGGCCATTGTCAGACCTCAGGACCTCACACACACCCCATCTTGGGAACACTTCCCTGACCAGGAACATAGCCTATACGCTATAAGGGCGTCTGCATGTGAACAGGGGCCTGCCTCAATCCACCTGGAGAATGGGCATACAACCACTATCATGTAGGGTATCCTTGGCAAACTTGGATCATGTCTACATAATCCATATGTAAAGGCTGAAAGGGGCCTACAGGCCTCGGTATGGCTCCTCTCAAAACCCTCAGAGTATGCCTTGCTGTAAACTGTTGGCAAGTCAAACAATTGCTCACAAATTCAGCCACATGTTCCAGATTTGGACAGTACCATGTTTCTCCAATGCGTGTAGCAATGCCCTCCTTCCCCGTGAGTGTTGGATAGTACAATTGTGCAGTGTTCAATAATGCTAGTGGCATCACCAAATTCCCTGTGTTATCTTGCCGCCATAGGGAATCTGTCTGAGACATTGTGCATCCCCTCCTGGTCCACAATTCCTTCTCTTCCCTAAGTGCAGCTCCCTGCAATTCCATGATCTATGCTTTTGGCAGTACATAGTACCCTTCTTTAAGCACCATATTTCTGGTGCACTCTTGCGCATTTGGAACTCCTTCTAGTTCCCATGGCTCCCCTAAGTGTGCTGCACACTTTGCCTCAAAGTCTGCTGCTTCGTTCCCCTTGAAATGGGATCTTCCCCTTTAGTGTGTGCTTGGCACTTCACTATACGTTTTGGTCAAGCAATTACTTCAATCTCCCCAATAGAAGTGCATGCTGTACTGGAGACCAGTCTGCCCTCCTGAACCCTCTCTTTAGCCATCGTGACAGTCTAGAGTGTACTGTGGACATCACATTGGCGGAATCAGAATACACTGTCACCTCCTTCTCTGTGCTGTGTTCCAGTGCTAGTTTTAGGGCTACTAGTTCCGCTGCTTGTGTTGAGTAATGGGATGGTAGTCGTGCACTGGCTACTACTTCACTTGTCCCGTCTTACTTCAGTCTTACTCCTGCAGTTCCTGTATGCCTGACCCGATCTGTCTGATCAATTGTTAAAGACCTGTCAATGTAGAGCATGTCTCCACCCCCTCAAGTGCATCCTCCTCTACCTTGCGAGTGTCGCTGAACATCTCCGTTTGCTGTACAGTCGTGCGCATAGTCTCCTACCTTTAGGACATCTGCTAGAAATATTGCTGGGTTGACAATTCTGCATCTCACCATCTTGAGCCCTACATTGAATAGTATCACCTCGTACCCTGATGCTCTTTGGATTGTCAGTGTGCTCTTTGGCTTCTGCAGTATTGCAAAGAGGGCAAGCTCCACGTAGAGCGTGCTGGTGCACCCCTTCATTATTGCTGCTGACCTCTCTACTGCAAATGTGGCAGCTGCCAAAGCTTGTTTGCACTGATGGCGTTCTCTCATTACTGGGTCGAGTTTCCCACTGTAGTAGGCTGTTGGCTTGTGTCGCATGCTTGTCTTTTGTGTCAGTACTGCCTTCATCACTACACCGTCGGTCTGAGAAAACAGGAAAAATTCCTTTTTGTAGTCTGGGATCCCTATCACTGGTGCTGTGCTTATTTCCTCTTTCAGCATGTCCAATGCTTCAGTCATTTCTGTGGTCCATATCCATGTTTATCAATGTTTTGTTCCCTTTCTTCCTTCAGAGTGCCCAGTAGGGGCCTCATATATGTGCTCTAGTCAAAGACCCATGCTCTGCAGTAGTTGCATAACCCTAAGAACTGTTGCATTTCCCTCACTGTCGTGGGCTTAGTTGTTTGGCGTATTGTCTCTGCTCTCTCTGGGGTGATATGTCAGCCATTTTGGGATATGGTCTGTCCAATGTATAGCACCTCCTTCTGACAGTACTGTAATTTGTCCTTGTCCACCTTGTAGTCCTTGTCAGCTAACACCGTCTGCATATGTACTGAGTCCTTCCTACACTGATCTGATCTTCTGTCTTTCTGCAAATCAAAATGTCATCCACATACTGCAAAACAATGCTCGTCATCTGTATATTGCTCAAATCCATCTGTATCACTCTAAGATAGATGGTGACTCACAGTACCCCTGACAAAGTCTTGTATGTTTCCACTTCTGGTTTCTATACATAAAGCTGGTCAAATCTTGTGAGTTTGGGTGTAGTGTAATGCATTCTTCAAATCAATGACCGTGAAGCGGGCAGCTCCGCCGGAATGCTGCACAAAATTGTTGTGGGGTTTGCAACTAAAGGATATTCTGCTTCTACGATGTGGTTAAGAGGCCTCAAATCCTGTATGAAATGCCATGATCCCCCCCCCCTTTCACCTTCCTCACTGGGTACACTGCAGTGTTGCATGGGGACTTTGATGGTACAAGGATGCCTCTCTGAATCAGGGCTGTGATTGTCTCATAAATGCCCTCATCTGCTTCTTTAGTTAGGTGGTATTGTTTCACTCTTGGTAAAATTGCTCCTGGCTTCAGCTTGATCTTCACTCCCCCTATGCTCTTTGTGACCCGCGTCCTATGGATTTGTGGTCCCTAGGGTGCCGGGTACCTTGGCCATGTCCTCCTCCCAGAATAGGGGTGGCGCCTCCAGTGCCATTGCAATTCTCTGTGGCACTTCCCTGTAGTGCATTATTTGTAACCAGTAAGTCACAGTCATCTCGAACACCATCTCTATTTCAAGTCTCTCTTCCCTGAATAGCTCCTCTTTTGTCACTGTGGTCAGCCTGCACCCTTCTGCCACTGTGATCCCTGCTCTCCATGCTCGTCCTGTGTCACCCATCCTGTGCACATGGGCTTAATTATAGGGGGGGCAGGGGGTTTTGTCCCCCCAACTTCTGTGGCATGCCTTTTTGTCCCCCCATCTTTTGGAGGGAGTGCAGGAGGGCCACAATCATCAATTATGTAATTGGACAGCGCAAGCCCGTCTGGGGTGCTCAGCAAGGCTTGCGCTGTCTCATTACATAATGCAGAGATGCCTGGCAGTTGCGCTGCAATGCATTCAGGGCTGGGATGCCCTGCCCCTCACCCTAGCTGGCCTGACTCAGTCAGCAGCCAGGGTGCTGAACTGGGTGCTGCCGGGCATGTCAGCTGTGCTGTCACGCTAGCTGTGACGCTAGCAGCAGCACTTCTGGGGGCCAGCGGCACAGAGCTTATATAACATATAACATATAATCATTTAAGGCAATGCATTGGAAGCAAACCACATTACATAATAAACTAGCCTTTCATAGTAAACTAACCATACACTATATACATTGGCCCTCAGGACCTTGGCGGAGGACCATGGCGCTATTAGCACCATGGTCCATGGCGCTAAGCTGCCAACTCCGCCATGGGGGTTGGCGGACTTACCGCCCCATTCCGACCTTGGCGGGGCGGTAAGTCCCCAATCCCCATTTACCCTTCCCCATTCCCATTTTTGCCCCATAGGGCATAATGGGAGTGGGGAAGGCGTTAATTACGCCACCGTAAATTACGGTGGCGTAATTAACAACAAGTCCCGTAGCGCCATGGATTTTTCCGCCTGCAAAAAGCAGGCGTAAAAATCACCATGGCGCTACGGGAACTCGTACTCAGGCGGAAAGGGGCGCCAAGGTTTACGCCGGCGTAAACCCCTTTCCGCCAGGGTCGTAATGAGGGCCATTGTCATAGAAATATGTTGAGCAATTGGAGTATGTCTTTAGTTTAATTCTCCCCATTCTGCATGCAAAGTCACAATAGCATCACGCAGATGAATGTGAGCCTAACAAATCCTCCTTGGGTTTTAAAGCCATAGGGCCTCATTACGAGTATGGAGGTAGCCATGGTGCTATTAGCGCCATGGCTGCCTCCATACCGGGCTCCAATGCCGGGTTCTTGCAATGAGGACTTACCGGGTCATTCCGACATAGGAGGACCCGGTAATTCCTCCTTGCAGGAACCTATCCCCATTCCCATTTGAGCCCCCATAGGGCTTAATGGGAATGGGGAGGGAGGTAATAACGGGCACATTACAAATAGCCCGTTATAACCTCCCTCTTCCCCTCGTGGGACCCGGAAAGGACACCTGGTTTTACCAGGCGTCCTTACAGGGTCCCGCAAAGGGAACCTCATAATTGCGCATCCCGTAATGAAGGGTGCCGGCCCATAGTCATTATTTCATAAAGCATCCAACATTATGCACCCTTCTCACTTCTGATCATTCCCTCCCATTTACATTTCTAAAGGGACAAAAGTCCCTGCTAATAGTACACCCCTCCCTCCCGTCAGTGCCTAATGGCTCACATTGTAATACTCTGTTGATACAGAGCAACGTGAGGACCTTCTGCTGCCGAAGCTCTTTGGGACATTGTCCTGGCAGCGGGACACCTCTACCATTCGGAACGGTTAAGGTATCCTGCTGCCAGGACAATGAGCATGCTGAGCAGGAATTGCTCAGCACACATTGTCCTGCCAGCGGGAAACTTTTACCGTTGGGCACCCTCTTTGAGGCGCCGAATGGGAAAGGCATGTCCAAATGACAAATGTCTCGGTCTGGCTCTTAAAAGAGCTACGGGGGGGGAGCGCTTGACCACCTCCTTGCGGCTATCCCGCTTCGTAATCCAGAGTTTGAAGCCATTTTTACACAGGAAAACATACCTTAATTTTAATCCGTCATAATCTTGCAGAACAAAATCTATCAGCACGTAGACCTATAAGGTGCTGTGCAGAACCCAAGTTTGGAGATATATGACATTTAAAAATCTATACCAATTATACCTGGTCACCCACTGCACTGCATTAACCTATGATTTCTACCTTTGAATGAAAGGAAAAATCAGGCAAATAGCTGACATCCCAGTGAATCTTGTCCTTTCGGCCATTGCTTTAAAGTTCAGCTAGGTCAAGTCAACGTACTCCAAAGCTTCTGGTATCAGGGGGTGATGAAGTCTGGTCTGCTCAATGGACTTTGCGCCACTGTTTCCATGTGTTATTGTAAATGTCCATATAAATGTTGTGTGCACACAGTGTATGTTAGTGGAGATGCTGAGTGAATTTGTGTGCGAGTGAGAGTGTGTGCAAGCATATGTGTGTTGACTTTTGTGTCTGAATTAATGATAAATAATGCATTGTTTGTATGTTCTAGTGGAATTCAGTTTGTGAATGTTATGTTGTGTCACTGGGTGCATGGCAGGCCGGCTGAAGATGTGTGGGGGCCCGATTGAATTTTAAAGATATGCCACCAGTCTTATGAAAGTTATAACAGAGCGTCAGCAATTGACTCTTTTGGTGTAGTAGTTTAGTGTTATCCCTCAGGGATTTAGGTTGTTTGACCGACATACAAAATCACGGCGGAATTCACCGCAATAATTTTCACTGCGAATACGTTTTTACCTCGGTACAACAAACCAAACACATGTCCCCTCAAACCGCCAGTACACCCATAAACCCCCCCCCCCAATTAACTTTTCTCCATCCGCTGCCTCTCCTGTAACCTGCAGCGTCAGATCCATCCCTTTAACGCGGTTCGGGTCTGACCCTGCAGTGTCCCTTTTCTTTTTTTTGTTGGGTCCCCTGCCACCACTGTTGAGGAAGCAGGAGACACCCCCGCAACCGCCAAAACCAAAAATACTGAGCATGGGTTGAGGGGGCCAACCCTGCAACCACTGCTCTTCATGTTTGGTATCTTCGGCTTCGAACTAATGGTGGTGACCGAATTTGGTCAAATCTAACTTTCAACCACAATTTTTTAAACAATTTGGCCGAAACTATCTCAGAGCCACCATCCACCCTCCCTTCAACCCACCCCTTTCCTTCAGTTGTCATGTCCCCCCAACATTTTCAGCAAAGTTACTCCACTGCCTGTGCACTGCAATCCAATCCTCTCTTGCGACCACTGCCTCTATTTCTATTGGCACTATGGTTCCCTCTTCCTTGTCCAATGGTTGATCGGACCTCACTAAGTATTCTTTTGGAACTCGCCACACCTTCCCTGCAATTTCTGGAAGCCATGCAATGGCGATGTCCGTGCCATACTGGAACATTTCTGCGTACACTGGCACTCCCCTCTGTACCTTGCATCCACAATGTGCTTGAACAATCTGTCTTACATTGAGCATGTGTATTCCTGGTGTAGAGCACACTATTTCCTTGTCTTTAAATGAAATGGTCATGTTCAGTCTGCTCATAATGTCTCGTCCCTGCATGTTTACAGGTGCCTGTCGAGAGTAAAGACAGTGATAGATCGTGATCTCCTATGGATAGTGAAATGTCTAAAAGGAACCACTTCCCGAGCTGCAGAGAATCCTTGAGTGTTCATGACATCACCTGACAATATAAATGCTCCTTCCCTAATGCAGGATCTAGTCGCCCCTTTGAAAACAAGAAAGGAAAACATTTTGTCACCTATCGCCACCCCTATGCGAGGTTCCTCCGCAGGCTTGGGTGTGATCGACAGGATGTGACGCATCAAGTTCGTCTGTGGGCTGTCCTATTGATGGTATAAGGACATTCCATTTCCTGTAAAGGGGTTGTTCCCCACCATGGTAACTCCCCCCAGTTCTCTAATGGGAACTGTCACCATTGAGTCCATGTGTGCTGCTGCATCATTATTATGTATCTGTGCCATTTTCTGTCTGTTCCCTCGGATCTGTGGTGCTTGCAAGTATTGTGGTACCGGTGCTGGCATCTGTGGTACCTGCCATGGTGTTTGTGGCGCTTGTACTTGAGGCATCTGCTGATGTGTGCCCTGCATCTGTCCTTGCTGTTGTTGGTCCTGTGCTTAGTAATCGTCCTGAACCCCATGATAGGGCTGCTGGCCCTGCGCCCCCCAGTTTTGTTGCATCCCCCTGTACCTACACACTCTTGAAATGTGTCCTAGCTGCCCACACGTCCAGCACTGTGGTGGCTCCCTCACTTGCCCTTGGAAACCCCCCAAAAAATCCCCTGGGTTCTGTTGCATTTGTTGCCCATATCTCCGAAACCCTCCTGGAAAGCCCCCTTGGTGGTTATGCATCTGTGGTCCGAATTCACGCCCTCTCTATTGGGCCCCTTCCTCAGAAACCTTGCTGTGGGCCACCCTGCCCAAAGAACCCCCCCCCCCATGTGTGGTCCGAACAGCTGTGGTGGTTGCTCCTGCTGCGGCTGTTGTCGCTGTGGGGTGGGGCTGGTTAGGACCGCCCCTTCCATCGCATACTTTGATAGATTAAGTGAAACTAGTACAGAAAAAACTATCTTCCTGTCCTCTGCTTTTTTCTTAATCTTCTCCTGCCATAACCTACAATGGCAAACTATCGTGAGTTGTATTTCTGTCCATCCCTTTGCTTCCATTACTACCAATTTCTTCAAACTTTTGTGGACCGACTCTGGAAGCCCCTGTACTAATATGTGATAAAATATTGCTACTGCTTTTTGTCCCACGGTTCTCGAGTTTCAAGGCGCCAAAGCTCTTGAATCTCCTTAAAAGTTCTTCATCTTCCCTCATTTTCCAGGATGTAATTGCCCCAATGTCTGATGTGTCTGGGTATTGTATCCTTAGTGCTTGCCATACTGCTGCTCTGCAGTTTGCAGAAGGCGCCCCAACGTGTGCTGACGTTACCGTCGGGAACCCCACCCTTTTCCATACATCATCAGCCGCATCCCCCAAGATCAACACTAGGAGTCCCTTTACATTCTCTACAGCTGGCCTATTTCCCGCTGTCATCTTCTCCATTTCATGAATCCATTTCCCAGCCTCTGCACTCAACGAGTGCAGCCTACATTTCACATTCTTTGTCTGCATGCTTCCATGGTATATACTGGGGTCTTACTTTTCCTCTCTCTAATAAGGGCATTTTTGTGAACCCCTCTTCCTCCTCATGCATTCTTCTAGTAAGTCTAACCTGTCTGTCCCCTCTCTCGCTTTCAGTGCCTGTGCATGCATCCACTGGTTCTAGTTTGGGTACTGTGATACTGTCATCATATCTCCTTGTTAACCTTCTCCTTGAACAAGCCATTGCTGTCTCCCCTTTTCTTCGTCCTGGAAGGGTCTCTAAGTCTATCAACATATGTAGCAGTGACATGTAGGGTGGGCACGTAGTTTACCAGTCGTGCCTGCTCATTCGAGCTGCCACCACCATCCCTCTCTGTATGCATCCTAAACTCCCATGACATCCGCTTGTTTGTCCCCGTTGACTGGGGTCGGAACTGCTCCCCACCTGTCATCCCCACTGTTCCTGTCTTCATTGTCGTATCCTGTGTCCATGTTGCTACAGAAATTGTCTGCGAAAATCAGTCTCCTCAATGTGAAGTCTGTGATGGGTTTCATGCTGAGGTCAATGTCCCTCTGATCATGCCTGCTCCGTCTCTTACTGCTGTGTTCTTGCCCTGTGAGCTTGTGCCATCTGGTTCTGTTAGTCTGTCCTCCTCAAGTCTGTTGTTTCCCCTTTCTATGGTTCCTTGTGTCTTTACCGCCCTTATTGCTCGCTTGTCGTCCTCCATGCACGCTCGTTCTCTTGCCAGTCTATCCAACTGTAATCTCCTCTGTTTCCTCTCAGCTAACTTGTGTTTTTCCTGCTCTGCTACTTCCCTCTGCCTCTCGATCTCTTCCACATCCCTTTCTATCCTGCTGCTCCTGCTCTGCTCTTTTCCTCTCCTTAAGATCCCTCTCAATCCTCTCTTCTCCTTCCCTGTCCATGCACTCCTTCTCCTCTTCCTCCTTCCTTCGTTCACTATCCTCTCTCTCCAACTTCTCTTCTATCCTCCTCTTCCTGTCCTCTTTCTAATCTCTCCTCCCATTCCTTCTCCCTTCTGTTCTCTTCGTCCATTATCTCTGTGCAGTCTGATGCTTTGCTGCTTCTCTTCAGGCCCTCAATTGCCTTAGTCACCCCTTCTGCCCCTCCATCTGGTTTCCCTTCCTGCTTCAGGAGTATCTGTCCGCCTATCCACTAGCTCGTGGCTATGCACCCAAGCCCCCCCTTCACACCCTTCTGCGCCTCGCTGCATGCCTCAAGCTCGATAGTGGCCCCTCCTCCTCCTTCGTATATGGTGGTGGCTTGTATATCTGGTTTCAGTACCCCTCTGCTGCCCTTAATTCCCTTGGGTACATCCCTTGCTTGTCATCTGTGTCATCGGATACTACGCTCAAAGGGACAAGGGGAGGAGCGGAGGGATGAGCCCCTGGCTTCTTCACCTCCTGCTGGCTCAACATCCATTGACTCCTCGCTGCATCCTCCTCGCCCTTCTGAAACATGCGCCACAACTCAAAAATGCATTTTGTTAACTTCTTCTGCTCATAGGTACCCTGTATGAGTGTCAATAGCGATTGCTGCACATCTTTGGTAAAACTTCCACATGGTGGCCATGGTTTAGTTAACTTCCCCTCTGTACTTTTGGATCATTCTATGCTATATTTACAAATCTTCTCCCTGTAAGGCAGGAGTGTCTTCGCAAGTGCCGAAGGGGCGTGTGTCCCCCACATTTCCCTTGGTACATCTTTTGTACCTTTACCTGACCTCCAGTCTGTTTAGGGGAAAAGGTACAATATAATGGCAATACTTTTCAGTTTCTATGAGCCTCTCTAGCGCCACAACTTATTAGGCGCACCACCCCTCCTTGACAATCACTGTGCCTCCTTAGGCACCCCCATAATCTCACACATGCACCTTCCGCGCACTGCCACTTGTTCACCTCATCCCCCAGTCCCAACTTCCAATACTAGCTCCTCACTTTCTCATGCTCTGTGTCCTTTGTGCAAACCTACGGGTGACGTTAACAACCTACAAACGAAGGTAGTTCAGAAAAATCAAATACTGCACGCACACTGTAATAGCCTGTTACTCCCAACAACACAAAAAAACACAGCTGTCTTCCTGTCTCCAGGCAGAGTATACCAATATTCTCTTGTGATCAAACTGTACCTGCTGCGTCGCCTAGCATGCAAAATGTCTCTCAAGGAGACTTAATCAGTCGACTCACCTTCCGCAATCTAGGCCAGCTCCCTTGCCAACCCTCACGGGAATACCGTCACCTATGACCCAAACTAAAATGCCCAACCCACAGGAAATCCACTTATTTACATTTTACATATCTTTTGTCATCCGTGTCCACAAGTCAACAGTCTACTGGTGCCAACTTGGTGGGGTGTTATGTATTGCTATTGTTATAGTTGCTGGGGCCTGTGGATGATGGTGGGTCAAGTGGAATATAGAATGTTAGGGTAAAAGGGCTTCTGGAATGTTGTTGTTATGTAGGAGGTTCAGTTAGAATAAGAATAAAGTTAGATGAGAATGTACCACGGTACTCGTGTATTTATTGATAATATACTACTAAGTGAAGACATAACAGTGGCGACGAGGGGAGCAGAATCCAGACAGAAGTACTGACTAAGGAATATGGCAGGCTAATTGAGATGTGGGCGTATATAAAAGAAAAGAGAAGATAAACGGAGGAAGAAGCCCAACAGTGAAGCTCGAGGCCAAACGGGCGTACCATGAACTGTGTACAAGAAAAGAACAAAAGAAATTTAAGGTAAGCGCACGCAGCGCAGTAATATATACAAAGATACTTACGGCATTTTTTAAAATATACCTTAACGTACCGGCAGCGCGTGATCCAGAGCGCGAACGGCAAAGATTAGAAAAAAGGACACATGCGCGTCAAATTACGTGCCGGTCAAGGAAGTGAATCGGGCTGGAAAGGACATTGGAAGAAAGGACCAACAGGCGTGTAAATACGTGCCGCCATTTTGAGTAGCTAAGATACATTTTAATAAGAGTATGAGTACGCGAATGCAATCGATGGGCTGATGTTTAAACACAGATGGAAACGAACATAATAGAAAAAAGCACGTATTTGAATAATCAACCGGATTATAACACGTGAGGAATAGTACACGTGAATTTACATGAGAAAACAATAGAAGCATGCTGAAAGAAGGAAAATGAAAGCATTTTCCATTTAAAAAAAAAAAAAAGGAAAGTGACAGAGGAAAAGTAGATTGAAAGACTGCAACTACAAATGATAAAACAAGTTACAAACATAGCAGGTGAAAATAATGAACAAGCCACAGTGGAATAAATCCACAGATTAAAAAAAAAGAGGGAGAGATAACAATTAATTATATTATTTCTATTTGTTTCTGAAATATCAAGGGTGACGTGGACTCATAAAAATGTCAGTTGAAAATGCAGCTGGAGATGCAAGTGAACAGCAAACCACATCTCAAAATTCCGCTAACAAACTTATGTCAACCAATCCACTAAATTATTTACAACGACCAAACCCCTTTACTTTGGAACCACAAGAAACATAAGGCCAAAGATGGCAAGAATGGATTGATGAATTTGAAGAGTTCTTGAGAGCCAAGGGGGATCAAAATGCCCCAAAATAAACTGGACATTTTCACAAACCTAGTGGGAAAAGAAATAAAAAGCATAATCAAAACTATTCCACATCAAGATAGAACGACATATCCATTGTTAATAGCAGCAGGTAATGCTCAGATAATAGTTCCACTCAACAGAGATTATAAAATATATGTATTCATTCAATGCACACAAAGCCCTCACGAGACTATAGCTCAATTTGTCTTAAATTCACAAAATGTGGTTTTCTTTTGTAACCTTATCAATTTCAATGATGATGAAGCAATACGCCTGAGAGTAATTGAAGGATGTTTGTCATTGCAATTCAGGAAACACTTGCCCCTGAAGGAAGTATTGGAACTTGCTAGGGTATATGAGAGAGAAGATGCACAAGCAGCCAACATAAAGAATCCGAAGATGATGGACACCATCGCTGTTATGAATAAGAACACCCAATGGCAAAGAAGATATCCAGGCATAGGTTCACCGGGTTTAATGCGCAGAGGTATAGGAGGGAGACAATGTTACAGGTGCGGATTTGAATTTCTTCACAAAGGCCCGTGTCCTGCTCTAGGTCAGATATGTCTACAATGTGGGCAGGAAAATCATTTCCAAACAATGTGTAGGGAAAGGATAACAATGCCATCAAATCAATACAACCCTCAATTGATACCTAATAGGAGATATGATAACCAAAGGGGTTTAGGAATACAAAACTTTACAGAAAGAGAAGCGCGACCTTACCCTGTTGCAAAACCAAACCTACAGACAACCCGACCTGGTTTCGTTGGAGCCATGGATAATTTGCAAATTGGGATGACAGACCAAAATACACCAGAATCGAGCAATGGGACACCGCCAGTCAATCAAGCTCAGGATCAGGAAGAGATGAAATATGAAAACCCATATGAAAATCCACCCGTGTCGTATGAAGGAGAAGAACCGACTATGGATTATCATCAAGAATATGAATATGATAGATACAGCAAATAGTATGTGAGGTTAATATGTGGCAAGGAGAGTGGAAAAACTCCCCTAAGAGTACTAATGCATATATGTGGAGTAGAGACCATTCATGGTAGACACTGGAGCTACAGTGAATGTCATGAGTGAGGAAATGTATGGGAAAATAGCTAACCAATATCCTTTACATTGATCAAAAGCTGCAATTTTTCAGTGGGGGGGGGGAGAACAACCACTATTGAATAAAGGACAGTTTTGATGCAATTTAATTCATAAAGAATGATGTATACCAACCAACATACATGTTATAAAGAGTCCTGTTGTTGGCAGATGTCTCAGCTGTAAAATTGCCATGGATCTGAGACTTATTGATGTGCGATACGACCAATCGGAAATGATAAAAGGTGTTCCATCAGGATGTTTGGCTCGAAGATCCATGTCAGAGGAAGTGTTAGACTTAGAAAAGCTGAAGATCAAATTCCCAAAGTTATTTCAAGGAATTGGAAAATTAAAGACCAGCACGATACACCTGCACATTGATAAATCAGTTCAACCTGTTCCTCAGCATCCAAGACGTATAGGGTTTCATTTGCAAACAAGAGTGCCACAAGAACTGAAACAGTTAAAGGACAATGATATCATTGAAAGAGTTGAAAGCGGTCCGACTCCCTGGGTGTCTCCATTGGTAGTAGTACCTAAAACACATGGACGACTTCGACTATGTGTAGACATGAGGATACCTAACACGGCCATCATGAGGGAAAGACACCCGGGACCCAACATAGAGGACATGATAATTCGCCTGAATCAAGCCAGCAGATTCTTTTTTTTATTTTTTATTTTTATTTTTATTGGCAATAATTGCCTTTAAAAAACAAAATACATCATTACATTTATACACAATTTCCTCATATATTCATCCGTATATCCCTCCTCCATCCCAGTCTTGACATCATTAGCTCGCAGTCCATGTTCTAGCCTTCATCAACAGTCACCTTCTTATGACCCATATCGGAACATTTTTCTTGGTTTAATAATTACAGCAGCAATTTTTCCAACAGTGTCAAAAAGCGAATTAAAGGGATGGTCTAGTAAAATATTTTATTTAAAAAATAGAGAGGCCACATAAAAAAAAATATACTAGCATCCTCCGTTTTAAAACTTCCTATGTAAAATTTTGAGCTATTCAAGCTCAAAATTCGAAAAAGCAAGCACAGGGGCGCAGCCATTTTGTGAAATGGAGGCCCTCCTGTGCTGGCTTTTGCTTTTGCGGCACTACTGAAGGAAAAGCCAGCCAGCTGTAGTAAACAAAGTCTACCGCTGGGTGGCTTTCCCTTCATTAGTGCCGGGACTCGGAGGACGCGGACCGGAGACCAGAGCAGGAAAGCTGCAGCTGAATCTCGGTAAGTGCTATTTATTTTTTTTACAAAAAATAAGCACTAGCTGCGTTTTTTTTTCTAAGTTTTCCGGGCTGGAGGAGCCTGGAAAACTTAGAAATCAAACCGCAGCTTTAAAAACGTATTTATGTTTGCGGCCGCTTTTGAAGCGACCGCAAACATAAATACAACGTTATTGTGTTGGAAAACGCTGCGGTTTTTCGTTCCAAGTTTCTCAGGCTCCTCCGGCTCGGAGGAGCCTGAGAAACTTGGAAAGTAAAACTGCAGCGTTTTCCAACACAACCGCGTGTGTTTCTGCCTGCTGTGGCTATCACTTTGGGTCTCCGGTGCTGGAGCACCGGAGACCCAAAGTGAAAGCCACAGCAGGCAGAAACACACGCGGTTATGTTTACATGCCGCGTAGTGTTTCTACCTGCAGCTGATTTCCCATTTGGGGCTCTCGGGCTCCCCGTGGGGAGCCCGAGAGCCCCAAATGGGAAATGCTAAATGCTGCGTTGTCTGCCTAAATCTGCTTTCCCATTTGGGGCTCTCGGGCTCCGAGAGCCCCAAATGGTAAAGCAGATTCAGGCAGACACAACGCGGTTGTGTTGGAAAACGCTGCGGTTTTAAAACAGCAGCGTTTTCCAACACAATAACGTTGTATTTATGTTTGCGGTCGCTTCAAAAGCGACCGCAAACATAAATATAGCGTTTTTAAAGCTGCGGTTTTATTTCTAAGTTTTCCGGGCTCCTCCAGCCCGGAAAACTTAGAAAAAAAAACGCAGCTAGTGCTTATTTTTTGTAGAAAAAATAAATAGCACTTACCGAGATTCAGCTGCAGCTTTCCTGCTCTGGTCTCCGGTCCGCGTCCTCCGAGTCCCGGCACTAATGAAGGGAAAGCCACCCAGCGGTAGACTTTGTTTACTACAGCTGGCTGGCTTTTCCTTCATTAGTGCCGCAAAAGCCAGCACAGGAGGGCCTCCATTTCACAAAATGGCTGCGCCCCTGTGCTTGCTTTTTCAAATTTTGAGCTTGAATAGCTCAAAATTTTACATAGGAAGTTTTAAAACGGAGGATGCTAGTATTTTTTTTTTTATGTGGCCTATCTATTTTTTAAATAAACATTTTTACTAGACCATCCCTTTAAGGCATAGTTCAGTTGCTTCTCACGGCTATCAAACAGAGCTTGCCACCAGTCGTCCGCACTTGGCGTTTGATATTTCATTAGCTGTGGCCCCAATGTCAGAGATCTTTGCCGGTGCAGGCCCTCGCAGAAGAGTGTCAGATGTTTTAGAGTTTCTTCCGTCTGATTGCAGAATCTGCACTCTGCATTGATGTCTTCCGTTTTGCATAGCTCTCTTAACCACCCTTTGGTTTTAAAGGCATTTAAGCGAAAAATGTATATGCAAAGATCTGCTGTTGTTGTCTGGGTACATTTCTACATGGTTCTGCAGCATGTTTAAGTTTCTGGCTTCATTCGGGACATCTTTCATCAGCTTGTTAGAGGTCCTTTGAGTCCAGTCAGAATCCAATCTAGTCGCCAGACTTTGATTTTTGCAGAATTTGGGTTGTCGTGTAAAGTTTTTAAATCTATGTCATAGAAAGCCAGAATTTCCTCACAACGTTTGTTCCATAATGACAGAAGACACGCAGGGTTTCCTTTGCTTGGATTATGCAGTATTTCGAACTCCAGAGCCACTTTCTTCATGGTCACCTTCCAAAAGAGACTCAGGAGGTTCCAACTAACTTGTGCATTAATTGATATTAGATTTAGTTCATATCTGATGCAAGCAGTTGATTTTCCCTTCGGTAATTGAAGAACTCTTACCCAAAACATATTTTCTAAGATAGACCAAACATCAAAGGAGCATGCAAATGCATTTTCTGCGTCGAATATTAGTGCAGGCACTACCTTTTGGCAGTAGAAGTTCCTTACAGGCTTTATGGAAAATTTTGTGTAAGACACTTGATTGACATGCAAATTGCCGGCATTTAATTTTGGCAACCTCTTTCCAGGGACTATCATTCAGATTTGCATTGATTTGCATGCCCAAATATCTTGTATTTGTTATATTGTTTAGGCACTCTTTCCCCAGGTGCCATTTACATTTTTTCTGCTTTGATGTTTTCAAGTTTTGCAGTGTTAGCACCTCACACTTTTTTTGTTGATCTGTAGACCGTTAGTTCTTACATACTGGTCCACAGCATCCATCTTTCGCTGCAGACCTATTGGTGTAACATCCAGTAATATCAGGTCGTCTGCATACAACATCCAGCTTATTGGGGAGCCATGTATTCTCGGAGAGAAGGATCGAACACTATCGATCGCTCCTCCAATATCCAATAGAAATAGATTGAATATTGTAGCAGCCAATGGCCAGCCCTGCATAACCCCGCAAAAGGTGTTTATTGCTTCGGACAAAGTGCCCTTTTGATCTAGGCAAATTTTAATGCTTGTGCCAGTGTGGAGCTCTCGAATGGCCGCTAACAGATTTTCGGGACACTCCCACGTCTTCAATTTGTCCCATAATAGATCTCGATTTATGCTATCGAAAGCGTGGGAGAAGTCTATCAGAGCTAGATACACCTTGGTTCCTGTTCTTATGGATTCCATTTTGAGTACATTTATCAAAAGGAGATTCAAGGCGCAACCTACTTCCTTGATGAAACCAGTCTGACGTGGGTCGAGATGTTTTGATTCAGCTGCCCATTTTGCTAGTTGTTGCTGTAACAGGGTTGCATACACTTTCCCCAACACATCTAAGAGCGCTATAGGTCGATAGTCCTTTGGATCAGCACGATTCCCTTTCTTGAAAATTGGAATAATCGCGCTCTTCCACGATTCAGGACTTTTACAGTTGGCCGATGTTCTATTAAACAACACATAGCATAGTTCTGTCCACATCTCCGGATTTTCTTTAATAGTGTGGTTTATTAGGCCATCAGGTCCTGGGGCTCTAGAGGAGCTAGCTTTTTTTATTACCTCAATGTCACTTTTTTCAAAGTTTAGCTTCCAATTTTCAAGAGTGGGTGGTGATCTCTCTCTTACAGTTCTTCTTTTGCTGTACAGATCCGAGAAGTTTTTTACCCACTCAGCTTCGGTTATTACATTGGCCTTCGTTATTAATTATCTTCCAGAATTCCGAGGAGTTTTTATTTTGCAGTTTTTCCATTATTAATTCTGAATCTTTTTGCAGCATGACTACTTTGTGAGTTCGGAGCCAATGTTTATATTTTTGTTTGCATTCTCGTTTGGCAGTTGGATTAGCGTTGTGGTCCATTTTGACAGATGTCTTAATTGCGCTCTCATTTCTCTCTTCCCTTTTCTCACCTCTAAATCAAACTTATGTTTTGCAACAAAACGACAAGCTTTAGAGCCCTGTTGTTTCTCTTTAAATGAGGCTAAAAGATGGTTATACTCAATTTCTTTTTGCTCCTCCACGTATGAGGTTATAATGTGTTTGACATCCGTCTTATTTAGCTTCACCCTAACTCTGTTAGATTCAATCATAACAGGAAAGTTCCAAGCTAAGGGTTTAGGGCCATTGGTTGTGGCAACTGACATTATGACTAGGTCGTGATCACTATGGTTCGTGGGGTGCACCACAAGTGAGATAGACTTTTGGTGTACTTTCTCGCTGACATAGAAGTAATCTAGTGTAGATCGCTGATTGCCTCTGGACCACGTTGGTTTGGTTGGGATGTCACCTGCAATGTTTCCATTCAGCAGCACCAGATTTCTTAACTCCATCTCTAACGACCATTGTCTAGCAAGTTGTATTTTGTTAGGGTTGTTCACTTTTAGGTTGTTATTTGCTGTTAGGCAGTTGATGTTCAGATCTCCGCATATCACAATATCGGCAGCAGCGTCTGCCTCTAGCCATTCGTCTATGATCGATGTAACCTGGTCAATATAGCTAATGCCACATGTTGTTTTATGATTCCAGTATAGATTCAGAATATGAATTTTTGTGTTTCCTACATTCTTCTGTGCAATTATCGTTGCCTGAATGTAATGGGACACGTTTTTGGAATTGATGATATAGTATCCCAAACTTTTTTTCGCTAAGGTTAGTAAGCCTGCCATAGGTCTACCCAACGTTTGTTTAATTGCTGGATTAAATGCAATCTCATAGTCTCTGGAAATAGGGCAGTTGTCTAGCCACGTCTCTTGTAGATAAACAACATCCAGCCCAAGAAGCCAACTCTCTTGGAACAAGTGCGAAAATCTTCTGGTATTCCAAGATCCGAACTTGACCCTTGGGACCCTGATCTCAGGTTGGCATTAACTTTGAGTTGTCTTATTCAAAGCCTTGGCTAGCCAACCCCAATTGTTAGTTGCCTCCTTCTCGGTATTTCTCGTTTCACTTGCACTATTTTTCTCGTTGGTAGCTTGATTACTAGCAAATGTTATTTGAATTTGCTCCCCCAGATCGCTGGCGTCATATGACACATTTTTTAGCTCACCTTCACTTTCGGAGTCCCGATTTCGCTGATGCAGGGGGAGCTTGTCGCATTATCTCCGATGTCCGAGCCTCAGTTGTTTTCTTCCATTCAGGTGATTCTGACTGATTGTGTGTATGTTCGTTATATTTGCCTTCATTAGTTATTTCTGAGATGTCAAACCCTAGTGACATCAACTCAGGCATTGCCTCTAGGATAATGTTTATTATAATATTGACTTCAGGTGTAAGATCACGTGGTCATTCTGGCCTTCCTGTGGAAATTCCACTGTTTGAATGTCATACGATTGTATAGTTCTAAGACACGGTACACAGTGTAAAAGGTGTAGGATGTTATTGCGATTCATAATAAGGTCATCTTGGCTCTCAATTCTTTCTAGCTTCACTTTATAGAGTGAAACAGGATTTTTGCCACCTATTTTTTGTCTGTTTGATGTGTTACTCGTGCTTTTGACTCCAGGAACATCTGTTTCGGAGCAGATTCCTTGCTCGTTGAGGCCCATTCCCATTATACTTAGTGGGTATAAACTTTCGGACTTCGGGGAGCTCCCCTCGGTTTTTGTTCATACGTTCTGATTGAGGTATATTTTTAATTACCACCGTCGCCCTTCTTTCTCTGCCAGCATTTTTCATAATTAGCTTTTCTCGTCTTTCTTTAATTGTGAGGAAGATCGGGCTTGCCTCCAAAGGCAAGTCATCTAGCGCCTTTACGATCTTTGGTATCAACGAACAGGTTCTTTGAGGAAGTGGTTCGTTAAGAGCCATCGTCGGAATCGTAGTTTTCGATTCAGTGTTTGTTTTTTCCATCTCTTGGGGCGGAGCGTTATGACCTACAGGTGTCCCAGTTAGTGACTCAGATTCCGCTGCTCCCGATTCATCCACTTCCCCATAGATTGACGGGTTCAATAAAGCATTAGTATGATCATCGTCCTTATTTACTAACACCTTTCTTTTTTCTGGAAGCTCGCCTACCATCACCTCTTCTAGGGTATTCTTATTCTGGATTTGGGTTTCCACTCTTACATTTTGGTTTTCCGCTCTTAGGTTTTGGTTAACAGTAACATTTACTGTCTTTATGTTGCGCAAGAACTTTCTGGAATCATTGCAACGTCGAGATTTCTTGGTGCATTGATTCTTTTTTTTTTTTTTGTCTTTTTTACTTGTAATGATTTTTTAACCTGGTTTTTAGATGTTTCAGACAATTGATTGATGTTTCCCTTAAAGATCGGAAAGATGTCGTTATTCCTTTCCTCCTCTTTATCAAAGTTTGCTGATTCACCAGCTTGATGGATTCCACATATGCCAGTGTCAGATGAGGTAGTTGGTGTTTGTGGGTCACAAGAGGCTTGGTTTACTATCGATCTTGTTTTTTCCAGGATACTTTCGAAACTAGACATGTTTTTTTGTTCGGAAGCCTCTCTTCTAACAGGCTTAAGTACGGTTATGCTTAATGAATTGGTTTCCATCGGGTTATCGAGTACATCAGTCCTCTTTTGATCTTCCAATCTTCTTTCCGATTGCGTTGTTTCCCGCTGTATGGGTTCATCTTTGGTTAAGTCTATAGGGGGCGGTGTTGTGTTGATCTCTTCATAACTTCTGCTTGAATTGCATACTGTTTGTTCAAGCGGGAAGTCTGTTGCGGTCGGATTGGGTTCCAGGGTTGTTGTCACCTGAACGCTCGTACTCTTATTCGGTGCGCTCAGTCCCTGTTGATTCAGGTTCGGATAATTGGTCGCCTCTCTGGAGAGCTCAGGTGAGGCTTTCTTTGTTTTTTATAAATTGAGTGCTTCTTTCGTAATTTCCGCCAGCAGCTTCTTTTCCGTTCCGTTAGTTTTTCTTTGATCCAACATTGTATTTAAGGAAGCCTTTATTTTTTTTGTCCCACTGTAGCTGGTTGGTTAATGTGATTTCCATGTCCGTGCCTACCAGTTTTGAGTTCATCAATGCGACTAAGGTGGTCAGGTCTTTGAGGTTCCCATCTACTTGCTCGTAAAGTTTTAAGAACGGAGCTATTGAGATGGCAAGAGAGGACCTCACCATAGGTTGGATCTCTTTCATTGCCTTCTTTCTTGTCATGAATTTAGTGGGAGGGGGTTGGTACAGGATCCCGACCCCCCCCCCTCCCCCTTGCTAGCAGTCAGGCCAGCCTCCATGGTAGAAGCAGAGGCCACTTGACTGATACGCACCCCCAAGGAAAAAGCAAGAGGGAGGAAGGCACTGTTGTATCTCTGCTATTGGGGAACTGCAGGGTGAGGGCGTGAGGCTCCCGCCACCATGCTGAGATCATCATCATCATCATTCATCATCATCAGACTTAATTTCACTTTACACATCTAACTCAAGTCTCACCTTGAACCTCCCTAGTGCCCAAGGGTGCTGATCTAGAGGAGGGAAGCTAGTTGCAGCTGAGTTGCCGCCCGAACATGCTGCTTAGCCTAGCCGCTGCAGTCAGTGCCTGCCTGTACGCACCAGCTAGCGCTAGGGTGTGATCTCGGACTCACTGAGTCTGTGCCCCTTGTCTGGCTGGCACGGACATGTGCACGTGTTCGGGTGATCTGATTGCTGTGACCTGTCCTGCAGGCTTTGTCGGCACTGCAGGCCAGAAAGCTGCATTTAAAATGCTATCTACTTTTTAAAGTTGTGCAATTTGATCACATGCGGTATCACGTCGCTGACTCAAAGTATTAGCGTTGGGCAATAGTATGATTTATTGAACCCGTGCTATACACGTGGTGAGAATGGATTATGCCTACTTGTAGCCAAATTTTGTTTGAGTGCGAAATAGCATAAATGGTCAAAAAAAGGAGTAGACAGGATGGCTGACGCTGACTCAATGAGTGCCGGTGCCCAGAAAAGAGTTACGGTGTTGCCCACTGGCAAACACCAGGCACATATTAAGCACCTGTCATGCCTTTATTGCAATCTGTCTTCCCTGTCCTGTCTGTTCCTTTTCTCAGTGCTCTTTCTCTCTCCTCCGTCACTCACTTTCCCATTTCCCCCTTCTGACATACTTCCTAGCCTTCTCCTTGTTACAGAGTCTATGAAAATAAACTGTGTGCATCTGCTCTTCCTTTTGGTAGTGCACTGAAACTTCTTAAAGCTATTCGAGCTGTTGCAAGCATTTCTATACTGTGTATCACAAGAGTGTGAGGCACCTCTATTTGAGCAAGGCACCTTTCCATTTTCCCAATTACTTTTCATCAGGTTTCTTTGCCATTGCCTTTTTCTCCTCTATGTAATCGCCCTATATGCATGCTTATGATATATGCTCTTTCAAAATGTCCCATCTATTACTAATAAAAAATGTCTATATTGCTTAAAATTAGATTAATTAATCAGTGGTGCTCTAGTGTGTGCTTATATAATGTTCTATAATAAAATCCTTTAAAAAAGAAGTATCTGGCATAAATCCAAAATAACTAACAAACCTTTTAAAATGGGAAGTGGCTTATGTAATTATTTATCTAATGGTGCCAATCTAATTCATATATGTGTAGTGCCTGGGGACAATTTCTAGTGTAAAACAGTGGGTTCACAATACGGTTGTATATAGCTTTCTTGGCAAAACAAAAATGCTTCAAAATTATTACTAAATAAACAACCAAGGGCTTAGCCACCCCATAACCCCATACATTCCAATCAAGTGCTCCCCCAGCATATTACTTCAACACAAAATGCATCAATATTTTAAAAAAGGATTTTTTTTCTCCCCCAAATCTATTATCAGTTTTGAATTTCTTCAAATGGTATTTGCTATATGGACCTAAAGATGAGCTTCTCTACTCAAGAAAAAAAAGCATTACATGTGTGTGATTAAAAACCCTTAAAAACGAAAGTCAGTTCTATGAGATCTGGTTCAAAGCTACTTTTTCTATAAGGGTGGTTGGTAGTGGGCCCTAGCTCACTTAAAACTTTGTATACAAAATATAACCTTTTCAAAATACACCCCTCCATTAATAATGTTGATCCAAGATCACTCTATTACTATATAAAACATATTTTGTTCCTCAAAGCTAAAATGTACGTTTAAAAAAATCTACCTTTATTCTCAATCTACTCTAATTATATGCATAGTCTCATACATATTATCTCTATCCCTACTCTTTCCTAATCATTTTGATCACATATTCATGATTTTTTATCTGTCTCAGATCACACCTTTTAAAAAGAGATTAATCATTTTTATTTCCTTCAATGTGAATTGTTTTTTCTTCCTTATTCTCCAAAAAGTATGTTTAATGCATTACAGGGCCTGCGGTGGTCTCAAATTGTGTCAGTGTTTTATTTTTCGACAAGTGTCATAATGTAGGTACAAAAATAGTGATATACCTTTTCTTGACTGAGGTATAGCCTGTGGCCATGGCAGTGGCCAGATTGCCCGGGTCATGGCATAAGGTCATGACCCGGACAATCTGGCTACTGCCCATTACCACAAGGGACGACCAATGGAGAAAAATTGGCCATGTCCACCAGGGACTGGTTATGTGGTATGATAAATATTTGCTTGTGTTAATATGGCCATAGGGTTCTCTCTTTGCCTTCAGCAGGCCGCCATGGAAAGGAAAGAGGGGCTGTGTACAGAGCCCCGCCTTCCCTTTCCATTGTGGCCATCTTGGAAAAGGATTTCCCTTCGTACGGTGGGACGCTGCACGCATCCCGGTGTAGGAAGAAAAAGATATATATATAACAGTCCAGAGCCCTGGTTATCTGCCCTCTCGTCACTTGGACCGATAACTAGGGCCATTATCCCCGTTCCAGACTCTAGAATGTGTGGGGATGAACGCCACATTATTCCCATTAGTGTAGCGAAAAATACTAATGGAAATGTGGGAAATCTTATTGAGTTGAAGACGGATGGCGAAATTCGCCACCTCCTACCCCTCCTATAAGATATGACACAGAAGAAGGCCAGGAGATACCTTGAACAGTAATACTATTTTGGACCAATTCCTAGTGCTCCAATGATTGATAAGTATGTTGAGAGGTACCCCCCTCAGCCAACCCTACAGGCCAGGAGCAGTACATGTCTACCCCAGAGTGGATGAGGAGCCCCAGGCTGCCACTAAAGAGACTTCAATTGACAGTATCGATTAAAGCGCCAAGAAGCCACGTTACTGACGTCGTTAAAGATACCATGACTTAGCAGCATTTGACATGAAGCCCTGTGCCAATCCGCACATCAGGACACAAACACACACTCGAATACATGAAGAACAGGAGCATACAGTTCTGTAAATAGAGGACAGATTAAATATACATACTGTTATTGCTTTATTATTTTGCCATTAGCAAGACACAGGAACACAGAAACCACAAGAAGCAAGAGATCCTGAATAAAGCTTGCAGATGCTTATGTGCAAATAACCTTATGGAACTTCAGGAGCACCTATGGGACCTGCCAGAGCCAAGTGTGACTAACCTATAGAGAATATAGAATAGCATGGATACTGTAGGAACCGCATAATGGTTTAGCAAATTTAAAGCAGGCCACCAGCCTCTCAGCAAGAGCTGAGCTGAGTTGAATACAGGCTGGACAAAAGCAAACGTGTGGGACAGGGCCTGCTGCCAAGGCAACCAGATACGAATGGCATTCCATTCCCTCAACGACAGTAACACCAACTGCAATAAATGCAAGTAATTCTTCATAATTCAGAGCTGCATAGCTCCCAAATCATGGTCTCCGAACACGTGACTTGGCCGACTCAGACAATGGACAGCCACCAGCGCTGGGAACGGGAGCCGATCTCACGTTGCTAGGCAGAAGCTCGCAACAAATATGTTACAATGCGAGACAAGTGTTGCACAAGATGGACAAGCACTCTCGTAGACGAAGGTGGTACACACAAGTTACAATGCAGACATATAGTCATACTTGTTATCTTGAGAAGGTACACCAAGAGCTGAGAACCATTGCAGATCCCATGTCTGGGGGCGTCTGCTCTAGCCAACCACTTTTCAGTATCCTAGTGGTGGGTAGCAACGGGCAAGAACCAATGGTTAGAGAGTAACTCTGCAACATTGTTAGAGATAGTAATTTGGGGATGGACCAGGCCAGCCACCTGCCATTAGAGAGCCAGTGGAATAACACATATAGGTGATTATATAGGTTATTAGGCTCCTGACGACCGCCCGTTAGGTTTTCTGGAGAGGGGCCCAGGTTGTGACCTCATTCTAAAGTAATTTTGGGACAAAACTGGCTTACAAGCCAGGAGATGTTGAGATGTCCACGGATTTATTCTGTCCTTGTACTGATCCCTGTTAGTTTTGGCTTTAATAAACCACAGTTTGAACTTACCATTTGACTGGGTCTATGTTCCTTTTGGGGGACGGTGTTGGGCCTTCCAAGAGTCCGTGAATTCCTAGTGGCCCTCTGGTTTACCTGGGAATTTGTCCCAACAGAGTCTATGTACTTTACTAAGAAAGGTAAAGTAGATGGAGTCTATATGTTTATGTTGTTGTTTTTATTAGCACTAATATGGAGAGGCAAGTGGACAGGGTAAGATGTTGCACATGTGTTACATCTAAGGTATGGGGCAGTGTTTTTCATGCTCCTTGATTACAGCTTCAAAAGCACTTCGGAATTGCTGCGCCCTGCAGAGTGATGTGTTGCAGTATATACAGTAACTTTCTACAACATTCCTAAAGTAACCAGTATGCAATTCCATGTCAGGTAACTAGATTGCTACGCATAATGTAACCAGTAAGCAATGCTGTATCATGTAACTAACATACCATGTCGTAACAGTGCCTCGATGCCCCTGGGCTGTAAGTGCACTATATAAGTTCAAATAAATAAAAAATGCAAAAATACAGAGGATTGTTGTCTTCGAAAGATGTGGATCAACAGCCTATTTTATTGCTTGCAAGGTAGCTGGTGGCATTTAGTGTCCCACAGAAGTAGGCTGTGTGGTTACATTATTAGTTGAGGAAGATGAGGTGGAGGAAGACAGACTACTACATGCTAAGACAGGAGCAGCCTTTCTGAGAGCATTGCAGTGATTGGATTGGATTGGATTGGATTGGATTGGGTGTGGCGGCGCATGGAGGTGGTCCCGTAGAAGTACTGCCCAGGTAGTCTGCGACAGAGTACAACGTCGCACTCAGTGCATTTCACTTTGGTAGGTTTAGCCTTTGGTACATTCTCAACAGTGGTAAAGAACTGCCACACCCATGATTCTCTCTGGGTGCTAGAGGTAGGCACTTCCTCTACCTCATCTTCTTGGTCCTCTACCTCATCCTCTTGGCCCTCTTCTCTTTGAAAGTACTGTGCTTTTTTTGTTGTGTAGGTCCTCCAGCTGGTGGTGGTGGATCTTGGGGAGGAGGGATGGCAATAGCTTATGCCAATTTTAAGATAAAGAGCAGTTTTGCTAATATTCATCTAAGTATGTGCTCTGTACTAGATTGTTAATGGATAATAAGTAAGAATAGGTGTAGGAGCTGTGCAAAGGTACATTTTGAGCTTGAAAGGTCCTAGATCAGTAGAAAATGCAGTTCCGAACTGTCTGCGAAGCACGGACCAGATTGCAAAGTGCAGATGCATTCGCAAACACGTCGTTATGCCTCATGTGCGGTCACGTGACATGTTTCAGATAGTCCGCAATGACGGCAGACGTTCACGGATGTCGGCGAATGCAAAAACAGTCAAAAAAGTTGCAAAACGTGGATAGAAGTGTTAATAATGATACCAAAAGGTGGGAAATGGCAGAATTTTAAGATGAAACTTTGTAAATTGGACAAAAATGTTGCTATATTGGGTCAAGTATGATATTAGTAAGATTGTAGGAAATGAGCATGCACTAGTAAAAACCCATGAAATTCAGTAAAAAAAACTTTGTTAAAGGGATGTTCTGGTTAAGTTGCACACATTTTTAAAAAAATGTTTTGTTGTATTTAACTGTGCTTTACCTGTTTTTACAAAGTTTGCGCTTCGTAGTGTTCCCTTTTATTTCTTTAAAATGTTTGTTTCTTTTTCTCTTTGGATTAGTTCCGAAGGACCACGCCTTGATTTAATGCCGTTTTGTTCCCAAGTAGAGTGTCTCCAAATCAAGACTCTCTAAAAAGTTTCCGACCTCAATTACCGGCTTTCGATTAAGACCGTCCATCAAAAATGCCCACAAGTAATCTTCATCTAGAGTGCAGAAATGTGAATATAAGTGAGCTCGGTGAGTCATTCTGTTAGACACCAGTGCCAGGCATTTGAGGATGATGTGCTTCAGATTTTCGATCGAAAGTGGATCTGTGCAGAAGCGACAGGAGATTGCATTGGTCTTGTTCCAGGTTCCCAGAATTTTTTTTTTTTTTTTAGGGTGTTAAGGTTTGGTAGAAGGTAGAGCGAATTTTCTCATTCGGAAATTTTAGTAGATAACTGATGGGCTCATTCAGTTTTTGTGCAAACGGCGGGAGGTGTGTGCTGCATTTCTAGCTCATGGCCTTGGTCAAGGTATTACACCAATCGGTTTCTTTGAATGTCCTGCTCCTCTTCCGAACTTCCAATTTCTTTCAAAATGTCCTGATTTTTATTCACCCAGTTTGTCAGCATTTTGTTAATGTTTTCCTCATTTCTTCATGGATGAGTATGAAGATTTTGTTTTTGGAAGATAGTATTTTCCCTAAATAGCATTATGCCATTCAGATCGACCGTTCCCTTGAGAGATGTAAGACTAAGCTCTTTTCTGATTGAAGCCACTGGGGTAGATTGCGGTATATGTAATAATTTCCTCCATAGAGATCCCACTAACTTGTTCCAGATGTTCTCGGGAATCATTGGCATAGCTTTCACCCCATAGGTAAGCGCAGGAACCACTTTCGCCTTGTAAAATGTGATTGCCGCTTTTAGCGAGAAGCGTCCAAACTTTCTGTCCATTATTGTTTGGTTGGTCAGGCCTTTGTTTTTTTGGATCAAGGTTTTTTGCATCGGTAGTTTGCAACGATGGTTACTGAAGGTGACACCCAGATAGTTAAAGGTTACAACTTTTTCCAACCGTTCTTTGACAAGGAACCATGCGCCTGGATCTTTTCGCCTCGGGCCTTTATCTAGACACATTACTTTGGTCTTTTCTGTGTTGCTCTCCAGGTCGTTGGCCTGAAGGTACTCGTCTAGGTTGTCCAGCGTTCTTTGTAGACCGATCTTAGTTTGATCAATTAAGATAATATCATCCACATAGATCAACCTACTGATTTTTTCCAAGCCCGGAGGAGGCGGGATTGCTTTCACCGTGATTTCAGTGTACTGGTAGTCGCCTGTATAGGCGTTATATAACGCCGGAGCCAGAGGGCATCCTTGCTGAACTCCACGACCAGTGCCAATGTTTGTTGAGTGATCCTGCTCCGTTGAGGTGAACTCTTATCAAGGTTTGCGAGTATAATTCAGTAATTGGTGCTAACAAGGAGTTTGGACAATTCCAAATACCAAGTTTCCTCCACAGTTTGTTTCTATTGACTTTGTCGAATGCTTTTGACAGATCAATAAACGCAAGGAAAAGGCAAGGTGAGCCTTCCAATACTTTCACCTTTAGAATGCTGAGAGTAAATATATTGGCGATTGTTCCAAGATTTTTTGTGAAACCTGTTTGGAAGGGATCCGACCCTTCAGAGGATAAGACCCATACTTTGAATTTATCAAGTAGAAATGATCCAAAAAGTTTGCCGATGGAATAGAGTAAAGCAATAGGGCGGTAGTTATTTGGGTCTCTTCTGTCTGCAGATTTATAAAGCGGCACCACATTTGCAGTTTTCCAAGATGGAGGTATTGATCTTGATAATGAGCATGATTCAAATATTTCCGCTATAGGCAAGGACCATGGGCCAGAGTTGTTCTTTAGGTCCGTATTTGACAATCCGTCTGGTCCTGGGGCACAAGATGATTTAAGCTTTTTGATCTTTTTTTTTCTTCGATGTTGTTTCTGTCCAGTTCTATGTCCCATCTGTCTGCTTTTTCAATGTAAGCCGGAGATGGGTTTGGACAATCGCCGAAGAGATTGGAAAAGTGCATCACCAAGGATTTCGCATTCACACAGCTCATTAGTGAATCCTGATTTATTTCTCCCCTGGATGAGAGAAGTGACCAAAAAGCTCTTGTTTTTTTGCCGCTGAGGATTCTAAACATCGCCTCAGAGTATTCTTGATCCTTTAAGCCAGTTTTTATAATGCTTAGCGGCCTCCTTAGCCTCCACAAGATTGTGTAAAGAGGGCAGACTAGTAGCTTTTCTTGTGGCTCGTCTCATACAAAGTCTTTTCCTTCAAAATCTGGTTGTTTTGATGCAGATTATTTTTCGACACTATAACACTATACCACCCGTTTCCAACGATTGATATGGTATCAATAGGGAGCAGTAGTCTGTGAGAGATGGTTCCGCTTTTCGCTTTTCAAGCTTTGTGATTTGGCAGTAATACTCAGTTAAGTTGGTGATGGCTGTAACTTTCAACCGTAGATGAGTACCCTTGTTGGTCTCGATGTTAGTCGGCATTGTAGGGCAAACGAGCAAGCCGGTGGAAATAGGAGGTTTCCATGTTGTAAGCAAGAGGCTGTGGTCACTATGCACGCTATGATCTTGAAAATCGTAACTTTAGACAGTAGGTAACTGGAGGCATATATGTGATCTAGAGTTGCCTGACGACCTGCTTACTCCCAAGTTGGAATGGCCTGTTCAGAGGTTTTTTTTAGCGTGTGTAAGTTGTGCATATCGTAGACATCCATTACTGTAGTACATTTGTTTCCTCTGATTATAGCATCAGAAATTGTTGAACCTTTATTTTTCTTTTCAAAAGTAAGATTTTTGGTTGCACTAGTTTCTTGGCCCTGCTTGAAGATTTTAGAATTTAGATCCCCACATATGATCGTGTTATCTATTGTGTGGGCCCTGCCCGCCTCATCCAGAATTTCTTCGACTTCAGGGATTAATGTCTCTGCAGGACGTTCTCGCGGATTCCAATAGATATTTATCACGAGAAATGTGGTTCCTTTCCATGAATTGTTAATAGTTAGTGCTGGGGGCCATTTAATTAGGGTGGCAAGTATATGAGGTTTGTTTGTTAATATTTTCTCTAGTTATAGATCGCCTCCTATTTTGATAGCTGTGATTAAACCAGCCCTTGGTCTTCCTGCCGGTCCTTGCAAGGCTGAGGAGAAGGCGATATCGAAACCGTCAATCAAAGGTTTGTTTGTCATCCAAACTTCTTGAAGACAAAGGATGTCGAATAACCCAAAGTTAATGTCTCAGGATTGGGCCAAGTGTGAGAAGCCCCTGGTGTTCCAAGAACCTAAAGTCAGACTGTTGACATCCATTTTTGTGAGGGTTAAGATGTCACGATTTATTCCTTTGTCAGCCACTAGTTGCTAGAATCTGGGTTTGATTGATAGCACTCCTGGCAACCATGCCCAGTTTTTCAGTTCTTGTTCCTTCCGGTTTTGGTTTAAGGTATTTGTGCTATCCATGTGTCTCTGTTTTGGTATATCCTGATTATTCAGTATATTCCAGTTTTTTTTAGGTCCAGCAAGGACACGCTCATTTTCAGCAGTGTAATCATACATTTCCTGTCCCAATACATCACACATTTTTTTTTTCCATCTGTCAGCGTCCTAGTCGGAGGAGTCAGGAGAAGTCACAGGTGCTGCCCTGTTACCACCTGGTGTGGGGTTAGATGGTGGTTGGACCCTGGTTTGTTGCGCAATGCAAACTGAGCTAAGGGCAAACAGTGTAGCCAGCATTTATTCAAACATTTCCTTATCTTAGCTATGTTCTACTTGAGCAGCCTGTTGAGGTGCTCCCACATCCCGTTCGCCTGCGGGTGGTACGCATAGGAGAATTTGTGTTGAATTCCTAACAAAGTTGTGATGTGATGAAACATCTCATTGGTAAAGTGAGAACCGTTGTCAGACCGCAGGACCTGATACCCTAGCATGAGAACCCTAACGAGGAATTTTGCTGCTTGAATGGCATCAGGAAGGGAATAGGGACCGGCTTCGATTTATCGGGAAAATGGGCACACAACCACTATGTAGCGGTAGCCTTAGCATACTACATAATCGCCATGAACGTGTTGAAATGGGCCCATTGGACGAAGTATGACTCCTCTCACTACCTTCAGTGTATGACCTGCTGTGAAACCTTTACAGACAATGCAAATGGTCGTGAATTCTGCCAGGTTGGGACAGAACCAATCTTCTCCAATGTGTGCAGCAAGTAAGTCCTTCCCCATATGGGTAGGATGTAACAATGATAATGGTATACCTACTTTCCCTGTGCTTTCCTGCTGCCATAGTGTGTCTGGCGGAGATATGGAGATATGGAGAATCTCCTTTTCAACCATAATTCCTTTTCCTCCTTTGGTGCAGCTCCCTGCAACTCCTTTATTTGCGTCACTGGCAATGTGTTGTACCCTTCCTTCAACACCGTTGTTTGTAAGATACGTGTCTGGGATGGCGTGTCCATTTCTAAGATATCCTCCTAAAATATCCTCCAAATATGCAGCATGTTTTGCTTCCGTGTCTGCTGCCTCACTGCCCCTGGAGACAGAATCCTCTCCTCTCATGTGGGCCTAGCATTTCACGACCGCTATGCTCATTGGGAATTGGAGCGCTTCGATCAGTCTACCCAATAGGAGCGCGTGCTGCACTGGTGACACATCAGCATGTCGGAAGTCCCTCCGTAGCCAGCATGACAGCCCAGAATGCACTCTAGACGTCACGTAGGCTTAATCTGAATATACTGTTGCTTCCTTATTCTTGCTTCGCTCCAGCGCCAGTATTAGAGCTACTAGTTCTGCAGCTTGTACTGAAAAATGTAATGGTAAATGTGCGCTTACTACCACCTCGCTTGTCCTGTCCTCCTTTACTCTCACTACTGCCTTACCAGTATGTCTTTATCCTGTGGTCTGTTGTTGATGACCTGTCAATATAAAGCACTTCTCCCCCCCCTCAAGTGCGTTCTCCTTTACCTTCGATATGTCGTCATGGTTTTCTATGTTTGTGGTGTAGTCGTGTACGTAGTCCTCCTCCTGTGTGGGCTCAGTAACGAATGTCGCCGGGTTCACAAGTCAACACCTCACTACCTTGATAGCTGGATTTGACAGTATCGCCTCATATCCCAAACCTCTGTGTTGTCAGTGTACTTTTGGGTCACTCTAGTATTGCGACAAGAGCATGCTGCACAAAGAGTAGTGCTGCATCCCATGTTAATACTCACTGATTTCTCCACTGCAAATGCAGTGACAGCTAGTGCCTGCTCGCAAGACTAGTGCCCTCTCATCATTGGGTCTCGTTTCCTGCTGTAGTATGCTAAAGGTTTGTGACCCATGGGCGTTTTCTCCATCAGTACTGCAGTCATTACTACTCCTTTAGAGTGTGAGAATAGGTCAAATGTGTCTTGATGGTCTGGGATGCCTAACACTGCAGCTGTGCATATTGCTATTTTCAGCTCTTCAAATGCCTCGGTCATTTCTTCTGTCTATAATGTGCGCTCAACAAGGGTCTCATATATGTGCTATAGTCGCATGCTCTGCAGTAATTACAGAGGCCTAGAAACTGCTGCATTTGTCTTATGGTTGTGGTTTTTGGGGTATTGCGAAGTACCTCGGCTCTTTCTGGTGTCACTTTTCGCCCCTATTGCGATATCAGTTGTCCAATATATAATACCTCCTTCTGGCAGTATTGTAATTTTTCGCTTTGTCTACCTTGTAGCCTTTCTCTGCTAGTACAGTCAACAGTCATTCCTACACTGTTTCTCGAGAGGACCCTGTGAGATATATATATATATATATATATATATATATATAATATGGACTCAAAATTACCTTGTGGGAGCCTAGTGTGTTTATTTCTAGAATGGCTCCTAGCTTACGTTTTATCTTTACTGCTCCTTTTTCCTTCAAATTCCATACATCATAGGGACTTGTGGTCCATAGAACACTGGGGACTTTGGCCAAGTCTTCCTCGAGAAATAACGGTGGTGCTTGTAGCATCATTGCCATTCTCTGTGATCCGAGCGGTTGTCTTTCAATAATTCTTTCAGTGACAGTAGTCAGCCTGTACCCTTCTTCCACTGCAATCACTGACCTCCATGCCTGTCCGGTGTCATCTGTCCCATGTACTGTTATTCTGTCTTCTCCCACTATCACTGCCCCTAATTCTAGTGGGATCACCGTCCACTCTGTCTCGTCTAACGGTAGTTCTGGTCTAAACAGGTACTCATTTGGAAGGCGCCATACTTTTCCCTCTATTCCCAGGAGCCATGCTATTATTACCTCTACTCCATATTGGAATAGCGCTCCATCTGCTGGCAACCCCCTCTGTACTGTGCGGCTGCAATAGGCTTGAATCATTTCTCTCACGTTTAGGAGGTGAATCCCAGGTGTGGAACACACTCTCCCTTGGTCAGTGAATGAGATGGTCATGTGGGGTTTGCTCATAATGTCTCTTCCAATTATGTTTACCGGTGTCTGTTGGAAATGCAACAAGGGTAGAGCCACGTCATGCTCCCCTATAGAAAGTGTAAGATCGTCTGTAAAAGGAACCAAATCCGTCACCCCAGAAAAATCCCTGCGCATTTGTGGCGTCGCCCGACATTGGATACTTGCGCCGCCGGATGCAGGATCTAGTTGCCCCTGTGTCTACAAGAAAGGAAGAGGTCTCGTCAACCCTATATGTGGTTCCTCTGCCGGGTTGGGTGTAATCGATAGGATGGAACACATCAGGTCTGTCTGTGGGCTGTCCTATTGTGGGTATGACGACATTCCGTTCCCCATAAACGGGTTGCCCTCCACCACAGTCACCCCTCCCAACTTCTGAATGGGAGTCATTTCCATGGAGTCCGTGCGTGCCTGCATCCCATCGGTTTGCTGTGCTGTGTATGGTCCCAGCGTGTTATTTTGCATCTGTGGTGCAAGTTGTGCCTGTGAGTATGGCTGTGTGGGCGCCTGTATCTGGGGTGTCTGTCATGGACTGGTATTCCTGCGGGTATACATTGGATATCTGCACTCATCATTGTGTTTGGTCCTGAGGGTAGTACTCAGTCTGTTCTCCATGATATGTGGGCTGACATTGAATCCCCCCTTCTGCTGCATTCCCCCCTGCTTCTACACACTTTGGAAATGTGCCCTATGTGTCCACCTACCCAGCACGGCAGAGATTACCCCCCATAATGGACATCACCCCGCCATGTGAAAGTCGCGCCCTGTGGGCGGCGGCCCGTACTGCACATGCGGGGCACCTTGTCCTTCGTGCTGGTAAACATTGCCTCTTCCATTGTGTATGTTAACAACTTCTTCTGCACTAACTTTGCCTCTTTCTGCTTTCTTTCCTCACGCTTCTTTCTCGCATTTTCTTGCATTACCCTACAATAGTGTACTATAGTGAGCTGAATTTCGGACCACGGTTTGGCTTCCATCCCCACTAACTTTTTGAGTTGCCTTTGCACCTGCTCTGGCAACCCTTGACATAATATATGATGGAATAATCCCACTGTCTTGACCCATGAATCTCATGTTTCAAGTCTCCATTTCTCTTGAATAGCTTGAATGTACTGTAAGGGGTCTTTGTCTTCCCCCCCGTTTTGCATGCTTTATTCTGGCTAATGTCTGAGGTATCTTGGAACTGTACTCGTAGAGCGCGCCACACGGCTGTTCGGCAGTTATTAAATGGCTAACTGTATGCGCCGTGTTCTGGGCGGTTACTCCTGGGTAGCCAGCCCTTTTTCCATGCGTCATCGGCAACCTCCCCAAGAATTGCAGAGAGTACACTTTTCATATCCCCCAACACTAGTGTCGTGCCTGCTCTTAGTCTTTCCATCTCGTGTATCCATTTCCCCGCACCCGCAGTCGATGATAACTTATACCTCAAGTTGCCTTTGTCAATCTGTTGCCATGATAGGTTTTGAGGTTGCCTTCTCCAATAGTGGGTATTGTTAGTCTGGTCTTTCCACCCTCTCTCCCGGTGCCTTTGGTGGCGGTTAACACCCTTGCCAATTCTCCCATCCTTCATTCTGGAAGGTCCCTAAGCCTCTGCGTATACAGAGTAACGCTATCTGTGCTGCGCGAAATAGCCCTAGAGTGATGTGCCCTCTCACCCTTGTCATCCCATTGTTGAACCGTGTCCTTGTCTGCTTCCCAAGTCATGCCTCGGTCTAGGCTCTTCCCTGTAGACCGATGGGCTGGTCGCCACACTTCCTCATCTTCACTCCCTACTAAGTCATAATCTGACACGGTATCTTCACCATAGCTGTTGACATTATCTTGGAAGCTTAGCCTTCTTAATACTGTGCCTCCCTGCTGCCCTTTTTCTAGGTCAATCATGCTCCTACACTCCCACCCCCCCCTTAATGGAGTACCCGATATTGTCTCTGTCCGGCAGCGTTGTTGCCCTATCATAGCTCATGCCTCATTCTTGCTCCTCGCTCTCCTTCTTGTCATAAAAACGTGCTAAACCCAACTTCACTTGCAGTTCCCTCACAGCTTGATCATCCTCTTCCCTGCGCTGTCGCTCTCTAAGCGGCCATTTCACTTCCAACCTCCTCTTCTCCCTCTTTATCTGCACTTGCTTTTCTCTCTCTTCTTGTGCCCTTTTTCTCACCATATGCTTGAGCTCTGTCTCTGCATCTCTCGCTGTTCACGCTCTTACACTTCAGCCTTCTGTCTCTCCCTTCATACACTTTTTTGCGTTAATCTATCTCCTTCTCTCATCTACCTATTTCTTCCATTATCTCTGCCCATTCCCTTGCTTCACTCGTGTCCTTACAACCCATTATTTCCTTATTAGGACCTCCCACTTCTCCTGCTGTCTTCCCATCCAATTTAAGCAATATTTGTCTGCCTAACAACTCGTTCAATATTATATTCTACAGTCCTTCCTGTATCCCTTCCATCCCCATTTCGCTCTCTTTTATGCTTGTCCAGTCTCTTTCTGCCCTTCCCTCCTGCTTTAAATATGAAGGAGGTGCAAATATTGGATTTATGTACCCTGTCGTTCCTCTAAATTCCCTCGCTGGATATAATCCCTGGATCCCCCACTGTTGCGCTTTCGCTCTCGAGGAGGGGCATGAGCTGAGGGGTTTTCAACCGCAGCCTCCTGTTGGTTCAGCATCCAGTGATGCTGTGCCACATCCGCTCCATTGTATTGTGCTGGAACATTTTCCACAGTTCAAATACAGCCATTCATTTATTCAATGTCTTCCCCTTGTAGACCTAGTGTATGTACGCGTGTAATCGTTGCTGCACACATTTGGAAAATCTCCCAACTTTTGGCCATGGCTTAGGCAGTTTACCCTCTGTGCTTCGTGTACATTCTGTGCTATATTTACAAATGTTACCCTTATCACTGAAGGGACTGGCACATGTGCTGTAGGGGTGTCCCCTCCCCCCACGTTGCTGCCACAATACATTATTTTAATACTTACTTGACCCCAAGTCGGGTCTTTTGGCACTTCCGCTGTTATCAAACAAATGCACTTTACTTGATGTTAACCTCAAACATTCACGTAACAGTTCAATCCACAATATCACAAACCTCTCCGGCTCTCAACCACTATCCTGAGACTGCTCCGCACACTGCCCTTCTGAAACTCTCCGCCTTCTCAGGCACACCCACTAATCTTGCGCATTCACCTTCCGTGCACCACCAAAAAACACCACAAACTCTGTCAATCCTTGATCGTCAAAATGTTTTGCACCTCCTCGTGCTCTGAGTCCTATATACAAACCTCAGTAGTGATGTCACAATCAATAATGCGTAAGTATCTAGGTTAGAGTCACTGGCTTGCTCAATCGTGTTATCAGTAGTAGGCTCCATTCAATTAAGGATAAAGTCATATATTTTGTGTGCTTGCTGTCCAGCGCAACAGTCATGTGCTTTGGGCATGCGGCTGCATTGGTAAAAAACAGGGTCATTGCATTATTTTTTTAATGGTAATAGTGAGGTAAGGGGTGTGCCACAGACCCGATTGAGGCCAAATTTCAAAGGGAACCTACAGTCACCGTTGATTGCCAGTAATGTCTCCTCAATGTTAGCAACTTCATCTCTTCCTCTTGGCATGCTAACCTTTCAACTATTCTTATCGACCTCTCTGCTGCCTTCGATACTGTCAAACATTCTGACCACCTCTCTGCATTTTCTCTCCTTGGCATCAGAGATGAGGCCCTCACTTAGTTTGCTTGCCCCCAGACACTTTCAGGTGTTCTGGAATAGCCATAACTCCCCACTCGTGGCCCCTTACTGTTGGAGTTCGCCAAGGGTCTGTCCTTGGTCCACTTCTCTTCACTCTCTGTACTTCAGCTCTTGGTGCCCTGAGCTACTTTTACGGCTTCTCCTGATAACTCATTGCTGACTACACTCAGATCTTCTTCTCCTTCAACTCCTGATCTGACGAGCTTCTGTCAAAAATGTCAAACTGTCTCTCCACCATCAAATATTGGATGGTGTCTCATGCGTTCATCCTCAATTGCACCCTCAATTGCACCAACACTGAAGTTCTCTGCTTAACAGCCAAACAGGATATCTTCCTGTCCACCTCCTCTTCTTTGCTCCCGACTACCTTCCTTACTCTGCTTCCACTCACCTTGGGGTCATCTTCAACCCATCACACAACTTATGGCTCTTCATCGCCAAATCTGCCACTGCAACCATGCTTAACCTCCTTAATGTCAGAAAAATGTGTCATCTTCCATTCAATACTGCTAAATATCTAATCTCCTCTTTAGTTCTTTCTAGATCTGACCTCTGTGCCAGTCTCCTCTATGGCCATCACAACTATGCTTTTTCAACTCGGGACAAAGTCCTCAACTTCACGGTCCTCACACTTTTCAATCTCTCACTTTCTTTCTACCACCTCTGTCTGCCACCAGATTGGCTGGCCATCTATGAAACAAAGAGCTAAGTATAAGTCTCTTCTCATCTTCAAAACTATGCATTGTGTATAGATGTGGCCGTACTCTCTAGCAGTCACCCAACTTATCAGCAAAGACCATTTGGACCCATCAAAGACTCCCCGCCACAAGAACGGAAGACTCCGCCATGGGGAAACGTTATTGTCTTTTATTAGCAAACAAAATAACAGGGATCACAACAGAAAAAACAAGTATCCTCTGGAGCTCTCAGCTTGTAAGCATATGTCATCCGGTTTTATCCTGTTGTGACGTCCCAAATCCAGGTTCCATCCCAGAAACCTATCGGATATTCACATTGGTCAGTTTGGGTAAGCTACCTATAGGAGCTATGGGGGTTAGTTCTACCATTGGATAGCCATATCTGGTGGCTCCCCCTGGGACCACCTATACAAGTTTTAAGCTACAATGTTGCCAGGTCGCAGAGAGACCATTGGCCTTTGTAACAAATGATATCCACACGTGAAAGGTAACTCTGGATTGTGCAGAATGTGTCCTCCCAGCACTGGGACCTTGGACGGTTACCAGACTGAGTGTACCTTTTCAAGGCAAGTAGAATGAACATGGAGGCGTGATGTGTTCTCTAATGTTGCCATCTCTGATCACCTAAGCCTGAGAGAATGTATTCAGTTGGCAGTTTGCGGGCAACACTCGTAAGGTTCCCATCTGGTTCAATGGAAACAGTCTTCTCTGTCTACCTTGATTGAATGTGCATTGTCCTGTTCGGCTGGGTCACACTGTCCTGCTTGTAATTGTGAGGATTTTAGCCTGATTTTCCACAGGTAGCTCATTTGTCTTGGTAACTAGAACGTTCTCATCTCCACTTGTCCTTGGCTGGGTGCCTTGTTTCTGCTTGCCTCTGGCTGTGGTGATCATGTCAACCTTTCGACGTACCTGAAGCCTGCCTATCCTTCCTTGTCTGCTTCAGAGGCCTATAGCTTCCATATTGTTTCCTACGGCTTCTCCATGTTAGTGGCAGTCAAGCATGTGCGCATCTTGCGGTTTCAGCTTAGGGGAAAGATATGAGGCGAAAGATATGAATATATACAAATATGTATGTGTGCCCGTCCTCTATATACGTGGGTCATAAGCATGTGCTTTGTGTCTATATACAATATACTAGTCCATGTTCGTGTAGCTTCATGAATAGATCAAAATGTGCTTCATGGATAAGTGCGGCTATCTTGTGATGTCAGTGATGACGTCCTTGATTTCTGGTTTTGCAGTCAGTCGACTTGCTCGATTGATATCATCCAAATCGATTGGGTATGGTCTTAATGGCTGTCTGAGAGAGTAACGTTTCTCACACCTCCGATACACCTCTGATACATAAATGATTGCAGTGATGGGCCTAAGTGTGAGGCACATCTGTCGTTTCTCTGCCCGCTTGTTTGGCAGTCGTGTGGCAGGCATGAAGGTCATATTTGGCCCCCTGTCTACAATCCCCTCTCTGGTTGACGAGTCGACAACCCTACCTAAACGTCACCCTCTTTATATCTGCAATTTCGGGAACCAGACCTTCATTATACCTCCCAGATGTACTTTGCATGATCATCCAGGCTCCATGTCACATAACTGCAGTCTCCATCAGGGTTGCACCAAACCCATTTTCCCCAATAGTCACAGTTGTTGTATGGGAATTCAAAGGCTGTTCCTGTCAGGAACAGAGGACACTGCGTCATTTGTGATTTGAGTGCATTCTGTCTTTGTTTTCTCATCTTCTTCAGTCTCTAAGTCTATCAGGACCTTCTTCCCTAAAGTCTTTTTAGTTGTCTTTCTACACTGCTCAATGGCTATCCTGATGACACAGAAGACTAACATTAATATCAAAGCTGCCTCCAATACTTTCAGTCCATTGCCATCCATGTTCATATGCATGAGAAGATATGACAGCCAGCCTTCGCCCCTCCCTACAGCGTTAATTTCTGCCTCCATCTTGGCATGCAGTTCAGAAAGCCGGGTGATGGCTTCTGTCAGGGTCCCATTGTCTTTGTCATGGGCAAGAATGAATGTACAGCAGGAAGACCCTGTCTTGGCACAAACGCCTCCCTCCATGGCTGTGAGAAGATCAAGACCGTATCTATTCTGGAGGGCCATCAGCCTAACTGCTCTCAGCTCTTTCTTGATGGCGTTGAACTCCTTTACAGTTGTGGGTTTTTTTTTCTGCATCAGCTCACAACTTACCCGGGAGCCATTTGGCATTTGTGCTTTCCTGGACTGCTGAAAAGATAGATTCAAAGAATATAAGTTCTGCTGAACAGCCTGTGCTCTGGTAGTATATCATTCAATGCATTTTCCATATCTGATGAGGCATAGTTCCCTCTTTTTACTCTGGCCACCCCTACAGATCTCTTCTTTCTTTGGCGAACATTCATTTTAGGGAACCCTTCTATTTGTATGTCTTTTCGAGGAACTACCAATGCTGGTGTGCTCAACAGTACCAGCAACCATTATCCCCCCCCCCTAATTTGGAGGCAGCTGCAGTTTAGCCTTTTGATCCACAGGCCCAGTAGTGGACCACCACTACTGCTGTTCCGACCTTCATGCCTGGTACCTTTTTGAAATCTGCGTACACCCTTTTTTTTCCCCCAACCTCTACTTCGCCATAATTCAAGAAACATAATGCAGCTCCCTCGAGCGGCATGATGAGCATGGGCCCTGCTTTGTTTTCCACCCATGTGAGCAGTCTGACACTTGCTTCCCATTCTTTGAGGCCTTTGTCATTTTCTTGCTGTACTACTTCCACTGGAACCGTTGGGAGAGCATGTGCTTTACTCCCAACCACTCCTTCCTTCTGTCTATTGTGTATACTTGTACATACATCAGCATCTGCTGTCTTTCCCAGCATCCTGGCATTCCTCCCATTTCTCTGGGTCCTGTTTTGGGACATTGCAACTCCTTCTGTGTCACTATCTGTATTTCCACTTTGTGCAGCTCCTCTGTGATATATTCTACACGCTTATCTGTATTCCAGTAATCGTCCAACATTTCCTCGTCTTTTTGTAGTTGTTTTCGTATGGGAACGTCTTCTTGGACATCCACCTTAGTGTTGCTAGTCTCCCTTGAAATCATCCTCTTGTGGTACACTGCAATAAATGCATGAGGCATTGTGCTCTTGCTGGCATAGGGGATGAGAGAGCAGACGTAACGGCTCTCTTTTGTCATTAATTTCCTCATTTTGCCCATGTGGCTATACCACATGTTATTTGATATACAGGCTGAATCAGTTATATAGGAATTTTCCTGGTTAAAATATACTTCTGCACTGTTTTTAACACTCTTTACTTCCTTAGCAGCACTTATCGCCTGCCCTGATATGGCTTCTGTTACAGCATGGTCCGGGGTCAAGTTAGTAAGGGCCAAAGCTTGTGCTTGGGAAAACAACAATATTCTTAAAACAAGGAGTGTTAAAATGTAGAGACAGCCGAAAGCACAAAATATCACAACATTTTGAATGTCATTTCCCATGTTCTTCATGAGCGTCTCATCTTAAAAGACTAAAAAATGTGCTGTTTTCGGGTTAGTGTATGTTAATTTAACCTCTACGCCTTTAGTATTGGGAGAGTGTGCATAGAACAATCACTCCCACACTATACGGATTCTCGAATCACAAAGCAGGGTAATAATAGATGGGTTTCCTCGGGCTAAATGTGGGTATGTCTGGGCTACATAAAGCAAAAAAAGCGTGAAAGGAGGAATCATTTTGTTTAGTTTATGTTCGTATCATGAATCTAATAAAGCATTCTTAAAAGGGACTACGTCTATTGAAAACCATATGGCTGGGACAGTCTTTAATTTCTTGATGAATACCTATTGTAAGGAAAAGATAGTGTGCCTAATCTGGGTGTGCATATTGTCCTTCCCTAACTCTTTGGTTTTGGACCGTGTTGGTCACAGTTATTGTTTTTCTTTTTCTCCTTCTTGAATCAAATCCTTTTCTTTTAGGCAGGAAGAGGCAGGGCTTCATGTCTCCAATGTAATTCCCCATTTTTTCCCACTCAATTTCACTGCACGATCAGTGGCTTTTTCTACCACATAAGGCCCCTCGAACCTGGGTTTGTACCAGGGCCTCACAAAATTCTGCAGTAAGACAGTGTCCCCGGGATACAGTAATGGTGGTTCATTCATGTCTGGAATGTTATCTTCCTCGCTGTTCTTCGACCTCTCCCCCCGAGCCTGCTGTTGGCGATAGATAAGATGCACTAACAATCAAGAAAGCCACATATTCGTACTTCTAATTTCCAAGAACATTAGTGGTTGCATTTGCATCTATCAATGCCCTAGTGGGAGGAGCCAGAGGAAGTCTCATGCGCAGCCCCGTTACCACTTCCTGGGGCGTTAAGTGGTGGTTGGATCCGGGCTGATTGCGCAATGCGAAAATGCTAGGGGCAAAGGGTGAAGCCATCCCTTTTTTTTAAGTGGAATTTATCTTTGCAATCTTTTCTTTGAACGGGCCGTTGAGACGCTCACAAACTCTGTTCACTTGTGGGTGATAGGCACAGGAGAATTTGTGCTGTATCCCCAGGAAGGTTGTGATATGCTAGTCATTTACAAAAGGAGGTCCATTGTCAGACCACAGGACCTCACAGACCCCCCATCATGGGAACACTTCTCTAATGAGGAATTCTGCTGCCCTCGGGGCATTGGGATGTGACCAGGGACCAGCTTCTATCCATCGGTTAAAAAGGAGCCCACAACCACTGTCCTGTAGTGGTAGCCATAGCACACCTGGATCATGTCAACATAGTCTATATGGAGATGTTGGAAAGGCCTGATTGGGGGGCATTTGGATCCTCTCACTACATGGGAATGTCCTGCTGTAAACCTTTGACAGGTAACCTAGTTTTCCATAAATGCAGCTATATGCTCCACCATATTTGGATAGAACCACTCTTCCCCAATGTGCACAGCAAGTATGTTTTTACCCATATGGGTCAGATAGTGCAGTTGCATAAGTGCAATCTGCAGTAATGCTGTTGGAATTACTAGCTTGCCTGTGCTCTCTTGTCACTGCAAAGCATCCATGGGGATATTGAACATCCCCTTCTCACCCATAATTCTTTCTCCTCTGCCGGAGCCCTTCCCTGAAACTCCATTATCTGTGTTGGCTGGTAATGTATTATAGCCTTCTTTTAGAATCAAATTGCGCACACGGATACGTGTGTTTGATTGGGTATCAAAGTGCGCTATTCCAGAAAAATATGCTGTGCTCTTTGCCTCTGTGGCTTTGTTGCCCCGGGAGACTGCGTCGTCCTCCCTCGTGTGGGCCTGGCACTTTACGACCGCTATTGCTGCTGGGAGTTGAAGCGTATCTATGAGCCTGCCCAGTGGGGGCACGTGCTGCACTGGTGTGCCGCCAGCAAATCGGAAGCACCTCCTCTGCCATTGTGACAGCCCAGAGTGTACTGTAGACGTCACATGGGCCGAATCTGAATACAGTGTAACTTCCTAGCCTCTGCACGCTTCTAATGTCATTATGAGAGCCACTAATTCTGCTGCTGATAAATGTGAAGGCAATCTCGCGCTTGCTATTGCTTATGCTGATGTGCCATCTGCGTTTAGTCTCACCACTGCTGTACCTGTATGGCTTTCCCCTGTTGTCTGGTCTATTGTTGATGACCCATCAATGTAAAGCACTTCTCCCCCTAAAGCAGCTTCTCCCCCACTTTGAGAAGGTCATCATACTGTTCCCTGTATGTAGTACAGTTGTGTACATAGTCTCCCTCTTCCACTGGTTCAGCTAGAAACGTCGCCGGGTTTACAGTCCAGCACCTCACTACCTTGATTGCTGGATTTGAGATGATTACCTCATATCCAGAAGCTCTCTGTGTAGTCAGCATACTCCTGGGTCTTTTGACAATTGCTAAGCGGGCGTGCTCTATGTAAAGTAAGGTGCTACACCCCGTAGTAAAACTTGCTGACTTGTCTACTGCGAATGCAGCAGCAGCCAGAGTTTATTCGCAAGGGTAATGTCCTTTCATTACCGGGTTGAAACAGCCACTATAATAATCCAATGGCTTGTGCCCTAGGGTAGTCATCTGTGTGAGTACTGTAAGGACGGCATGGTATCAAAGTAAGACAGACACAAGTGACCACAGTTCAAAGGTGTTTATTGAAATTTATCAAAGGGGTCATAGATGCCAATCTAAACCTAAATCTTAGATGGGAGCAAGCTACAGCCATCAAATAATAATAATGCAGTCCTAGTGGAGTCTCATCAAAATAACAAGGGCCAATACTAAAAAACCTATTGCCAATCCTTACCACTAAGTTACAAATAGTGTGGGGTAGTGTTCATGAAAAAGAAAGGAAGTGTTTACAAAATGATAAGTCAGGATGTTCAAGCCGTTGGCCTCCCTTACCCACGTTTTTAGAACGGGACAAGGTGGTTCACTCGAGTATAGCACACTCTTGGACCTCTTCGGCACAAGGACACAGTTCCTTTTAACAACATCAAGGCCTTCTGTGCCCAAGTCTTATGTTTAAAGTCTCTTGATTCAGAGGGCCTGATGTACCAAAAACCACAAAAAAGTTCCTTCCCAAATATTCAAGTCGGGTGATACACTCTTCACCCTGGATCCCCCTCAGATGGGCTCAGATCCCTTTTCTTGCCACAATCTTTTGTTTGGATCCCCCTCTTCTGGGCTCAGATACTTTTTTATAAATTGGCCTCCCTCACACGGACTCAGACCAATTTTAGTCTGCATGCATTGCATGCCTCAGTCGGGTTCATGTTTGCCACAGTAATATCTTCTTGGGTGACTCATGGTTGACTATGGATCCCCCCTTCTTCCATGCTCAGATCCCCTTTTATACAATAGTCTCCCTCAGCCGGGCTCAGATCAATTTCAGTTCGTATTCGCTATCGACTTTTCAAATGTGCACAGGATTTACCTTGACCCATTGCAGGACCACTTCGATTTCACAGTTGAATCATTCTCCCATTCTCTGTTGGATATGAAACAGAGACCTTCGAATGAGCACCCACGTGACACCAGACCATACTGTATATGTTACCTATTTCGATTTCATGAAATTCAATCAGATATGCGTCCTCTTTCTTCATACAATCCTACCGCTTCCAACCTTGATGGTGGCACAGTCCCCTCTGCTATCAGTCTCTCTGACTCACCGGCTGTACTGATGTCACTTGCGCTGCTTTGTTCTCTGAGCCAAGGACAGTACCACAGCGGCAATCGCTTCTCCCCGCCTTGGCTATCAATGCGGCAGGGCCCTGTGCCTGCGTTCTTTTGACACACAATGCATCTTTCTTCAGCTGTAATTTCCAGTCTTATGTTTCTTTTCCTCAAGGCCTCCTGAATGTTGCGGTTCTTCTCCGACAAGGTCACGGGTAGTTCCCCCCTCCTTGCACCCCTCTCTGATCTTGCCGCCTTTCTCCTATGTTTAAACCGGCATCTTGGAATTGCTGCTTCCTCGTGCGTTTTGCCTAGCTGAGAGTGTGCTTTTATGCTCCATACACGGATAAAAGGTGGAAGTGTGATGGAAGTCAGGTGTGTGCAATTATGAGTAATTGCTTGCCTGACTCTGCCTGTGTTGGGTCATTTCAGGTATAGGGCTCTGTTAGTCCGTTGTCGCTCACGATGAACTGTCCGTGAGAAAGTGTTAATGTCAGGAAAGGGGAGGAGGGTTGAGCTTCTAGGTATCGTACCTGGTAGGATGGGGAAAGGGTGTTACAGGGAAGGGTATACCGCATCTCACCCTTCAGTGTCTCACTTCCACTCCCCAAAGACCCCTCATCCAGGTGATCCTCCTGCACTGGTCCACCCCAGGAACTTGATCCAATAGCGATGGCGGTGGCCTGGCCACTTGGATGACAGATCCCCGGGGACTGGTGGGTGAGACACTTTCAGGTTTCTCACAGTACTGTAGTCATCACTACTACATTGGAGTGTGAGAACAAATAGAATTTGTCACAAAGGTTTGGGATCCCTAACACTGGAGCTGTGCATATTGCTTCTTTCAGCTCTTGGAATGCTTCAGTCATTTCATGTGTCCATAGCAATTTGTCATTCCCTCTCTGTGCTTCCCTGAGCCCGCTCAACAAGGGTCTTGTATATGTACTATAGTAGTACACCTAGGCTCTGCAATAATTACAAAGGCCCAAGAACTGCTGCATCTCTCTCACTGACTTTGGCATCATCGTTCTGCGGATCGCCTCCACCCTTTCTTGGGTCACTTTTATCCCTTCTTGCTATACCAGCTGCCCTATATAGCACTTCCTTTTGGCAATATTATAAAATTCCCTTGTCCACCTTGTAACCCTTTTCAGCCAAGACTGTCAGCAAGTAAATAGTCTAGTTTCGGCACTGCTCTTCTGACTTGCTACAAATCAAAATGTCATCTACACACTGTATGACAGTGCCCTCCATCTGTATATTGCCAAGATCCATCTGGAGGACCGTATTAAAGATGGAAGGTGACTCTCAGTATCCCTGTGGTAATCTTGTGTCTTTCCACTTCCAGTTTCTATATAGAAATGATGTCGAGTCATGTGACTCTTCATGGAGTGGTATAGAAAAGAAGGCGTTCTTCAAGTCTATTGCTGTATAAAGTGTGTAGCTTCTGTCGGGATGCTGCAATGAATTGTCGCTGGGTTTGGAACTAATGGAAATTCTGCTTCTACTATTTAGTTTAAAGGATGCAAATCCTGAATAAAATGCCATGATACGCTGGTTGACTTTTTCACAGGATACACTGCGGTGTTACACTGCGATTCTGAAGGTACCAAAATGTCTTGCTTCACTAATGCAGCAATCGTCTCCTTAAGGCCCTCGTCTGCTTCCCTCGATGGGGGAGAATATCTTGCCCTTGGTAAAATAGCTCCTGGTTTAAGCTTTATCTTGACTGCCCCTATCCCTTTTAGCAGACCCATGTCCTAGGGACTGTTAGTCCATAGGGCGCTGGGTACTCTCCCCAAATCTTCCTCGAGGAATAGTGGTGGTGGCTTTCACAGCACAGCCATTCTCTGTGGCACTTGCCTGTAGGTCATTTCCACCCAGTATGTAATGCTTGTGTCAAACGCCACTTTGCTATCTCATCGATCGTCTTGGAATAACTCCTCATCTGTTACGTCGGTCAACCTGTATCCCTCTCCCACTGCAATTAATGTCCTCCATGATCATCCTGTCATCAGTCCCATGCAATACTATTCTCTTGTCTCTCACTATAACTGCCTCGCGTTCTATTGGGATCCCCTTTCCTTACTTTTCATCTAAGGGAATCTCTGGTCTAAATAAGAACTCATTGGGTATGCATAACACTCTACTATGTATCCCTGGGAGCCATGCTATCAATACTTCCACCACATATGAAAACAGTTCAATGTATACTGGCACCCCCGTACCACCTGGCCACAATAAGCTTGGATGAGTTCCTTCACATTCATGTAATGAATCCCTAGCACACTATCCCTTGGTCTCTGAATGAAATGGTCATGTTAAGTTAGCTCATCATGTCTCTAACCAATTTATTCACTGGTGTCTGTCAGGAATATAACCGTGGCATGGTCAAGTCGTGTTCGCCCACAGACTGGTAATTCATCTGTAAAAGGAACCAAATCGGTGGCCCCAGAGAATCACTGCATGTTCATGACAATGCCTGACAACGGATATCTCCCTTCCCTAATACAGGACCTAATCCCCCCCGTATCCACGAGAAAGGAAAAAGTCTTAGTCACCTATAGTCACCCCTATATGTGGATCCTCAGCTGGATTGGGTTTAATGGATAGGATCAAACACATCAGGACTGTCAGTGGGCTGTCCTATTGAGGATATAATGACATTCCCGTCCCTGTGAATGGATTGCCCTCTACAACAGTCGCCCCTCCCAGTTTTCTTATGTGAGTCAGCATTGTGGAGTCTGCATGTGTTGTGGGTATGATGTTCTGTTGAACTGGTGCCGGCTGTGCTGGTTGTGATGGCTGTATGTTTCTCTGCGGCTGTAATGCATGTGTCATGGGCTGATATTGCTGCATTTGCATGTCTTGGGTCATTCTGTTTTATCTAGTATGTGGGCTGTTGCTGCATTCCCCCATATGGAAGCATCCTGCCTCTCTCTCTGCACAATCGAGCTATGTTGCCTGGTATCCCGCTACTCCAACATACTATGGGACCCCCAATGTCTCTGCTGTCCCCCATGAAACCCTCCTGAGTTCTGCTGCATTGGTGGTCCGAACCCTCTTCCTGAGGCATCCCTCCTCGTCCCCTTGGCCACTGATTCATATCCCCTCATCCTGCAAAACCTTCCCCCCCCTGCCATCTGTGGCTTGTTCTGCGCATGCTGATTAACTACTCCCTCTCGGCTCGTCAACATCACCCCTTCCATTGTATACATAGATCATTTCCTCTGGACTAACTTTCCTTATTCTTGTTTCCTCTCCTCACGTTTCTTTCTTGTATTCTCTTGCATGAGCCTGCAATAATGCACTATGGTTAGCTGAATTTATGACCATGCTTAGCCTCCATTCCAACTAGCTTCTTAAGCTGCTTTCGCACCTACTCGGGCAGCCCTTGACATATGTGGTAAAATAACCCCACTGTTTTGTCCCATGTTTCTCTCACCTCAAGGCACCATCCTTCTTGAATGTGTTGAATGTATTGAAGTGGGTCTTCATCCTCATTCATTTTGCGTGCCATGATCACGCTTATATCTGAGGTGTCTGGGTATTGCACCCTTAGAGCTTGCCGTACGGCCACTCTGCAGTTATTGAATGGTGCACCATTGTGTGCCTTGTTCTGTGCAGTCACTCCAGGATACCCTGCTCTCTTCGATACATCACCTGATACCTCCCCAAGAATGGCTGAAAGTAAGCTTTTTCATGTTGCCCACTGCTAATTTCATCCCTGCTGTCAGCCTTTCGATCTCATGAATCCACTTCCCAGCCCCAGCAGTCAGTGAAGGCAGCTTGCATCTTAAATTGTCTGTCGATTTGCTATCATGGAATATACTGAGGTCGCCCACCACATTTCTCCAATAATGCAAACTGTGTCAGCCACGTTCCTCCGCCCTGTCTCCTCCATGTCTTTAGTAGTAGTGAACGCTCTTGCCATCTCTGTACCTTTCTGTCCTGGTAGGGCCCTGATCCTCTGCACATATGGAGTGATATCGTCCGCACTCTGCGACACACTCTCAGGACGCAGCAGTCGCTCTTCAATGTCCTACTCTTCTCTGCCCATGCCTTTCTCGCCTCCCCATATTGTGTCTCTATCTGGGCTTGCTTCCCTGGAGCGGGGAGAGTCTTTCCTCCTCATCAACCTCACTCCCCTGTGAATCCTCGTCTGATCCCATGGTCCCAATACTACTGTCACTGTCCCCTTCTCTGTCGTCCTTGGAGCTAGTCTCCTTAAAGTTGTATCTTCCCACTGCTTTCCCTTTGTTTGGTCTGTATCTCCCTGTTCTTCCCTTCACCGTGGGTACTCCAGCACACCTGTCTGTCCGTGGGGCAGCCATGCTGTTTCTCCTACTCCTATAAAGTTCCCCTATCCTTCTTCGTATCCTGTCCCCATCATCATCTAAACGTGGCAAGTACATCTTTTTTTTAAATTTTTTACTTTAACTTTGCGCAGGAATACAGCATCGATCATGCATACAATCAGATGATATATGTGAAGGAGTCAGTACATTATTACATGTTTAGGTTACACAGTGAACAACTTATCAACACATCGCAACATTTCTGTCACACCTGCTAGCTTCTCTATCAACCAGGTATTGGCGGAAGCCTCCCCAAATAACCTTTGGTCGATTCCTATTGGGCAGTAGGCTGGAATATACTTCCTCTTTATCATTTGCCCAGGTCATATCCCTCTCCCAATCTTCAAATGTAGGTGACATAGCACTCTTCTACTTCATTAATACAACACGCTTAGCTAACAGACCAATATTTATGAGTTTATGCTTTAGTGGGTTCATTTTGAAGACATATCCCAGTATACATATTGGAGGCTCCCAATTTATTGATTGATCTGTCATCTCTTCCAGTGCTTCACATACCTTGTACCACTATTCGGTAAGTGCCCCGCACGACCACAGCATGTGGAATATGTCAGCATCTTCAATGTAGCGTCTCAGGCACTTTACGTCAGCTGCAGGGTACATTTTCTTAAGACTGGCTGGGGTGAGGTGCACTCTGTTTATAATTTTGAAATTAACCAATCTGTACCTAGAGTTTTATGACACCAGTTTTATCAGCCCGCACAACTGGAGCCAGTGTGTGTCCGTGAAGGTAGTGTTGAGGTCCTTCTCCCAATCACCCTTAATGTCAAGCGTATGGATCTCCCTTGTCGATAGTGCCAATTCATATATTGCTGAGGCGGATTGCTTTGTCATACCAGGGGAGATTGTGTAATTCAGACTCTGTATTGAGGGGGGCTCCAAAGGGAATCCAGCCCATGCCACTGCCACAGTATTGTAGCTTTTGAAGTGGGGTGTCCCCTACTTGTAACTTCATGTCTTCCCAGGTCGCAAATGTATTACACCTGCTTCACGCAAGTGTGTGGCTAGTACTGCATCTCTGGATGGGTCCAGGTGTGGAGCATCCCAGATTGACATAACCGGGCTATATATTGTCATGTTTTTGGGTGTTTGGGTCAGTCACCATGCTTGCCGTGTCGTTAATACTGGGTCCAGGTGATTCTCATGTCCCTGCCCTGCAGTTACCACCCAGTATAGAAGTGTGGCCTTGCTCTTCCCTTGTCTTTCTAGTGCCTCTATGATCTGTGTGGCCCGTCCTCTACCCAGTGTGCCACGTAATGTGCCGTGTATTATGCCTGAGCCGCCAGGAAGTACAGCTCATAGTCGGGGGCAGCCAGTCCCCCTTGTTCGTATGGCAGACATTTCCAGCTGACCCTGGCTAGTCCCCTCCACACAAACAAGGAGCTTGCTCCGGTTACCCGTGTGAAGAAGGATCTGCCCGGCCATAGTGGTATAGTGCTAAAGAGATAGAATAATTTAATAATAATAGTTTACCTGGCCTCCTGCTCACCATGCCGTGGTGCTGCTGCTGCCGGTCTGTCGAAGTAACGTACTTCTCTGTCTGCCGCCATGAAACTCAACTAGTTTTATTTTAATTTCCCCGCAGGTGTGTTGTGTGGCGTCCCTTGCGTATTCTGTCTGCAGTTTCCCCAAGGCCTCTTCCCATCTTTTGAGTTCCCCGATGTCTCGAAGGACTCCGAATTCCATAGCCAATCCAACCCCTCGCATGTAGACTTTAAAAGGTTGCCACACACTGCTTGCGTGTCCACTGAACCTTCATTATTCTCGAAGAAGTCAGTCATGTGTTGTGCCATACTGGACTGGTATACTGGGTCTAACAAGGATGCAGCCTTAAATCTCCACTGAGGTCTCCAGGGGATTGCTTCGGGAATATCCAATGTGTGTGATACCGGTGAATGATTAGATAGTGTTCTGGCCCGTATTTGGGATTCAATCACCCACCCTAATACCCTTTGTGACCTCAGCCAGAGATCTACATGGGAATGCATGTCAAGTACCATCGAGCAAAAGGTGAAGCCCTTTTGTGTTCCATGCAGCGAGCGCCAGACATCTCTCAAACCCAGGTCCACAATGTATGTATTTATCATATGTGATGCACTTGTTAGGTTTCTGGTTGACGCTGATGAGCGGTCCAGAACAGTGTCAAGAATGGTATTAAAATCGCTGCCGCAATTACTAATGCAGTGGGGTATTTAGCACACCTTCAGAATACTCCTTCGTAAAACTCTGGGTCATCTATATTGGGGGCCATATACATTTATCAACAGAACTTCAGCACTGCCCAGTTTCCCCATGCACAATCGCGTATTTGCCACAATCGTCGCTTTCTGATGAGTAATTTATGAATGGTAGCAACCTGTGGACCAGGATCATAACCCTACAGGCCTTAGGTGAGTATGATTTATGATGGCGCTGTTCCCGCCCACTCCCCCCCAATTCTGGGGCTACTCTACATGCCTGGGGTTCTAAAAGATGCGTCTCCTGCAAGAACAACAATTTTGGCTCCTTGCTTATTCACATACGCCATTACTTTGCACAATTTTATGGGTGAGCCCAGCCCCCTCACATTCCACTCACTTCAACCCAGTCGGACCTGTTATAGCCATCCAGGACATTGCGCCTTATTTCAGGTGATTGTAGATGTATTTTAATATTTATTCTCAAAAAAGTTGCCCTTATAGTATTACACGTGTTTCGGCCTCTGCCGGCCTTTTTCAAATTAGGGCTAATATGTTGAACTGATAGAAAGCATATACACAACAATCATACATATTCAAAGTGGAAGTAAATCAAGAAACATTGAATGCATTGCAAGAAAAAACCCATAATACGAAAGTATCAGTGAAATTGAATAGATAACAAATCAAAATATTCAATAATGAGTTCAAAAAAGAATAATTACACAAAGATATAACACCAACAATGTACTTTTTACCAAAGATTCATAAAAGCTATCGAGTTATACCAGAAGGCCGCCCAATACTAAGCGGTATCGGGTGGATCTCAGAAAATCTATCAGAATATTTGGATGAAATTTTGAAACCACGAGCGACTCAAGTCAAGTCTTACCTACGGGACTCCTCTAATCTTATACGGATACTCGAATCAGTTGTTTGGCAGAAAACCTACTTACTGGCAACACTTGATGTTAAAGCCTTGTATACATCTATACAACATAAATGGGCATTAGCTTCTATTGATTATACCTTCAAAAATGATTCCGCATCATATTATGGCCAAATAGAAATGCTGAAAGAAACGCTACAGATAACTTTGGACTCAAATATATTTACCTTTAATAACTGTCTATTTCAACAGCGAAAAGGAGTGGCAATGGGGACGAAGTATGCCCCGTCGTTAGCAAATATCTTCATGGGGATGTTGGAGGATTATATTGTATACTCAGATACAGCTTTCCAAGATCATGTTAAACTTTGGACCCGCTGCATTTATGACATTTTTTTAATATGGGATGGGTCTGTAACTCCACTACATGAATTCACAGCAAAACTGAACCATAACCAATTTGAGATCGAATTCACAGGAGAATCCAATGCTGAATCCATCAACTTTCTTGATCTTAATATCCATGTTAAGGAGGGTCATTTGGAAACGAGGACATTTCGCAAACCAACGGAAGTGAATTCGATCCTACATGCACAAAACTGCCATCAACGCTCCACCATCCCCTTTGGTGAATATATACGGGCAAGACGTAATTGCAAGGATGACCAGACATTCAAACAAGAATGCCAGCTTCTGAGAAGTCGATTCAAACAAAGAGGCTAACCTAACAAGTGCCTACAAAAGGCTTTTGAGAAAACAAAGAATCTACTGCAAGAGGATACACTGAACCCTAATGAAACTCAAGTTTGTAACCCAATACAAGTATCAATTGATCAGAAAAACTTTATAAAAAACATTGGTCCTTGTTACAACTAGATGAACATCTGACCAAATTTATTGAAGACAGTCCGACTATTATTTTCAAGAAAGCCAACACTATCAAATCGACTATCTGCCCATCCATGCTACCAGACACACCGAAAAACAATGAAAATACTTGGCTCACTAAAATTGAGCCAGGTTTCAGGAAATGTGGCTACTGCACAATGTGCAAATTTGTGGGAGATAAGACCAGAAGCCTGGATGGGCATAATAGAAAAGTATTTGTGATTAAACACTCAATTAATTGCAGATCACAATATGTGGTATATGCGATTAGATGTACTTGTACAAAACTGTAAATAGGTAGTACCAAAAGAGAACTTAGAACCAGAATTCGGGAACACTTAGCGAAAATTGGGAGTCAAGATCCCAACCTCCCCCCTGCAGTCCATTGGCAAAAGAATCACCAGTTAGATGATAAGTCAGACATCCAATGTATTGGCTTGCAGCATGTTACTCTGAATAAGAGGGGAGGGGATCGAGTCTGGGCACTACGCCTAGCAGAAGCTAAAATCATTTGTTTCTTTAACACAACTGTACTGGGTTTAAACCTGGAGACTGAAATGGCATCATTCTTATAATTATTTAAATGTAGACTATATTACCTATTCTGTTATAATTGATGGAAATGCTGAGAATGCTGTTTTATCTATTATGGTCCAGACGATATTGCATGACTTACAGCTGTAATGTTACCCCTTTCTTTGAATTACAAGCCAACATTGAGTTGAGCCTTAGTAATTATCAACGTGCTTATCCATTGACAACTCACTCCTTTATTGTTCTTGAATAGATAGTAATTAACTAATCCGCTTTCATCTTGGTGAGTATACACCCTTAAACCATTTCTGTAATAACGAAATAGTGTTTAGTCTTGATCTTGCAGAAATGGTTTGACTTAAATAGCCATTGAAGGACATATTTGGATTCATAATCCACTAGTTGGTTAATGAGTAAATGTAGACATTCGCCTCGTGCGCACGTTGCCAAGCAACAGGGCGGAGCAGCACATAAGGCGTTCACAACACGAGCAAATGCAGACTAAGGTAACCAAACACATTAGATTTAGAACTTCGCGCACACGTTGCCAAGCAACAGGGCGAAGCGGCACACACGGCGTCGGGTATCCATGGCAACAAATAAATTAGTCCCAAGATGGCAGCTGTGTAGAACAGTGAAGCAGACGCGAGTGATTACTTCCTTCGTCAAGTAAGTGGCGTCTGTTGCTTTAGCACATTAGCGACCCACATGAGGATCGCTTTTGAAATGTGGATTTGCAAACTTTACAAGATAAATACTAACTTGTAGAATGCTAACTTTATCATGTTATAACGGAAAAGAAAATACTATTTAATGGAGAAGTATACTGCGCTTGCACTACAGTGCATGATGTATGACGCGCGCATAGATGATTTTGGAATTGAAAGACATTTTGTATATTCTTTTCTTGGTAATGGAGCATATAATAATGGGATTCGACCCAATACATTTTTCGCGAATAAGAAGTCATTGAGCCCCAGTGTAGTTAAGTTTTAGCCTGATGTAGCCGTGGTTGTTTTACTACACACAGCAAATAGGTAATAACCATGACTAATATAACATTATAACATTTGTCTTTTGTCTCCCGCTTTGTTTGTATGTCTCCCCTCCCCACTTTTCCACCTTTCTTTGTGTAATTATTCTTTTTTGAACTCATTATTGAATATTTTGATTTGTTATCTATTCAATTTCACCGATACTTTCGTATTATGGGTTTTTGCTTGCAATGCATTCAATGTTTCTCGATTTACTTCCACTTTGAATATGTATGATGTAATACATTGTTGTGTATATGCTTTCTATCAGTTCAACATGTTAGCATTAATTTGAAAAAAGGCCGGCAGAGGCCGAAACACGTGTAATACTATAAGGGCAACTTTTTTGAGAAAAAATATTAAAATACATAATCACCTGAAATAAGGCGCAATGTCCTGGATCTTCTTTTATGCTTTTGCATATTTTCTTTACTATTTTTGACGGGTTTCTTTGTGGCTTACCGTCGGTCCAGTGATTTGCGACAGACCATTGAATATCAGCAATAGAGGAGTTATAGATCCCTGTTCACATTTTGGATCTTTTTGCATTTAATTTAAGGTCGAAGGAGTCACCCAACAGACCAGCTGTAACCTTAAGCCCAGCTTTTTTTGTCGTCTTCTGTTATAGCCATCGGTTCTTACATGCCCTCGTGTGTCCTTTATATTTCCATACCATCTCTCAAATGGACCATGGCGTGCTGCAATCAATCTGCTTTTTCAAAACATTTTCACCCCAACTTCCCCCAGCAACTCTCTCCCCCACCCTCATAGTACCCCGAACTTTGACGATGCTGACCTCCAGTCCCCTCCCTCCCCCACCCTTATAAACTGGTTTAACCAAAGTGTGCACTCGCATTGGGGGCGACTGCTTCCGTGGTGTCTAGAACTCCCAGCCTACGCATTATCAAAACTGAAACTGGGCTTGAACCGTTTGCAAATATCTAAACCTTTGTTACCAACTCACATAATGAATAGCGTGACCGGTGTATAAAATCAGCCTAGTCAACTCTTCGTGCCAACATGAATACCCCACCAGACACTGTCCAAAACTTACTTTACCACCCGCCATTAAACAGAGCATTAAATTGAGAATCGACCCTAGCTGGGGCAGCTGTTCACATTCCACAACGACTGGTATAGTGATATATTACCAACATATTGAGTGTTCTCTTAGACATGCTGCTACAATCTTCATTGTCACTGCCCTTCTTCCAGCGGTCTCTTCTTTGGCAATGGAATGTTGAATTCTACAAACGACGCCGCCTCCTCCGGGAACTTAAAGTCTTATTTTTGAATTTTATATGGAGCCTACCCGGATATAGCATTGCGTAGGGTATCTGGTGTTCCCTTATCAACTTCTTGACTCCGACAAATTAATGTGTCTCCTGCTGTACCGCCAGTCTGGAAAATACGAATCGCACTCGAGCCCATTTTTAGATCCTGCTTCTACCGCGCCGCTTTCAGCACCATGTTCATCAAACTCGCAATGATTTGCCTAGGAAACACTCCTGTTTTGTGTTTAGCCGCCAGAGATCTGTGAGCTCGCTCCACCACGAACATTCAGGACCATCCTGGGGTCCCCAGCAAGTCCTTCAACAAGCTCTCCACAGCCGTTTCCATGGGACCTTTTTAAGGCGTCCTCCGGCACTCCAATGATAGGAATATTGTTCTGCCGTGATCTCGCCTCCAGGTCTTCATATTTCATTTTGATGCTGCCCAGATCTTTTGACATTGTTGTGACTGTGTTTTGCAGGGATTCAATGGCCTCTTCTGCCGTGCCTATTCTCGTTTCAGCCTCCATAATACAATGGGTAGCTTTTTCAAGTTGTGCACGGATCGTGGAGACAGTAACATTTATGGCGTCTAATTTGTCATTAATGGACCCGAATCCTTGTTGCATAATTGCCACCACCCCCTGTAAGTCGGCAGGGGGCGACAATGGGGTTGCCATCTGGGTTTCATGGCTGCTTGATCCTTCACTGCTGGCATCTAATTGTTTAGCTGTGGGTTTAGCTTGTCCATTGTGCCACTTTTCTTTGGGAGGTTGACCCTTAGGCATTATAGTAGGTCTCTGGTGCCTCTCCGCCGTGCGCCGCAGTGCATCCCGCAACATCAGCAGAGCAGGCTAAACCTCTCCCATAATAAACAGAAAATCTGTAACAGGCCAATCTGGGGGTGTTCCTTTCTGTTGTCGGAGAGCTTGTCGCTGGCTGCGTCTTCCACACACCCCACCCCAGATCTCGTCTGGGTTGCTTTAATATATCCAGTGCTCAAATGATAGTCTGAGGTGGGGGAGGGAGGAATCTGTATGTGGCTATCGATGTTGCCGGTTGGTCAGGTCACCCCCCATTGCCAGGACCAATTCGACAACACCTCCTGAGGGGCGAGCACCACCGATTGAAGGAGGTATCACGTACTTTGAGTCATGGCAGTGGCCACCCTGTTTTGGTGCAGAGTGTTAATACCGCTATTGTAAATACCTCGCGGTACAAACACTGTCCTCGCACCAAATGTGTAACTAAAAGTTGCCTTGGGCCAGGTGCCTGCAATCCCCACTCTCCATGCGAGCTCAATTAGAGAGATCAATGTGTTCACTTCCTCTCAGGCCCCGACTGCCAGCTGTTCCTCGGGATGCACCTGGTGATAATGTGGGCCTCACAAACAGATGAGTCCATGCCGGGGGTCCCAGCTCCGCCATACTGTGTTGCAGAGCCCCATTACAGGACTGCTGTGCTGGAGATGGTGGACCACACCACCATCCCGTACAAAACAACGTCCCAGCTCGTTGTTTTGTACGGGATGGTGGTGTAGTCCTCCATCTCCAGCACAGCAGTCCTGTAATGGGGCTCTGCAACACAGTATGGCGGAGTTCGGGGTTCGCCTCACACGCACATGCAATCCTCCCTCATGTTTTTTGTCTCTTTTCGTAACCACGCATGCTGAAAATGAGGAAGACCTTGTATCGAGTAAGGGCGGGTATGCTGCAGTCCCCCTGGCAGTCGCAGCATGCCGGGGGGCTGCTCCCTCTTCAGCGTGTGGGACATTCGTTCTTCACAACCAAACAGCCTTACCGCCTTCTCGCTGTGTCTCTCTCTGGATGTTTTGGGCAATGTGTTCTCGAGTGCCCTGGCCCGTGAGGGTCTCTGTTGTAAACTCGGTTCACCCGTCTCTCGAGCCGTGCTGCAACAGGCCGCCGTTGCCGGCAAATACGCCAGCTGGTCAGCTTATCAGCTATGTCGCCCTTCTGGCCTCATATTCTCGTCTCCTTATTTCAGGTTGCTGAGGCGGAGGAGCCCTCCTGGTCGCATACCGACCCCCGCCGTGGTTGTGGCAGCGGGTCTGATCCTCTGCGCAGGCATTCTCAGGGCTTCACCCAGCACGGGTCACTGCGTGGCATGCACAGCGTTGATTACTGCAGATTGGGTTCACGACCCAACAGGCCTGTATATGGTCTCTCCACCGGGCTCTCAAACACCACAGCATGTCTTTGATGTCCCCCCCCCTCTCTTCCAGGATTGCCTCTGTGAAGAGATCCTTCGAGAGTGGCCGTGTGCAGCAGTGTATGCGTCACGCTGGGGCCCATTTAACTTGTTGGATATCTCCAGTGCTGCTGCAGCGATCTTCCTGAAACTCGGTGAGCACCTCCTGGACCTACACATGCACATTTCTAGTAATTTTGCGGTCCACCTTGCATTGTTACTGCGAGGATTGAGCTGGAAGGTTCACAACTTCCATGGAGCTCACACAAACATGGCCATCTTGCCACGCGCGCAACAACGCCCCCCCTTGTGGCAAGTTCATCTTAATCTCTACCGCTTTTGGAGAGCACCTTTCCTTGTTCTCGTCTCCCTCTTGCTCGCATCTGCACTCCTCCTTTTTCCCTGCGTCTGTGTTCTTTACCAGGCCGCTCGACTTCTAACCTCCTTTTTTCTTTCCTTCTTTGCAATTGCTTCACCTGTTCTACTTTTCTCCTTGCTATGTCTTCTAGCTCTGTTTTTGTCTCTCCTTTTCTACTTTTCGTTCTTCCGCTCACTCCCTTTCTTTTCGCAATCTTTAACTTTCCTCCTTTTCTTCCCTTTCCATTCTCTGCACTTCCTCCATTATCTCTGCCCATTCTTTAGCTTCCTCCTCCACGTCTTTACTACTCGATAATTCCTTCCCCACATGCCCCATCTCACTGGCTGTATTTCCGTCCAGTTTGAGCAATATCTGTCCGCCTATCCATCCATTCATTCAATACTATCAGTTCTTGCCCTTCACCAAGCCCAGTCTTCCCCAAGTCATTCTCCTGTAGCTTTGTTTACATCTCGCTGCGCTCCTTACATTCGATGCTAATGTCTCATGTTACTTTACTGGCTTGCTTTGCGCCATAAAGTGCATCTCCATTTCTATATGCTAGATGTGCGAAAGTGGGATTGGTGTATACTGCTACTGCTTTTAACTCCTTTTTGGGGTAAAATCCCTTTCTTTCTGTTGCTGTATCTACTTGCGCTGTTTGAGGAGGGGGAGCTGTTAGTTCCATAACTCTAATATGGCCAATATCTTGCTTAGCTTTCTCCCTTATAGGCTAGGTGTAAATAAAGGGCCATTTGTTGTTGCACACATTTGGAAAATCGTCCGTCTTTGGGCCGTGGCTTTGCCAGCATGCCCTCTGTGTCGCAAGTCCAATCTGTGCTATATTTGCAAATTTTGTCTTGATATCGTGGGAGGGACTTGCATAAGTGTTGACGAGGTGTATCCATCGGTTCATCAGCTTATATAACACCTTTTCAATACTTACTTAACCCCAAAGAGCGCTTTGAAACACTTGCCTATGTCTATGCTTTTTATAAATAACCCATACCATAATCAGGATTTCGACACATCCAATTTTAATCAACACAAAATAACAAGTCTTTACCTTAGCCTCTCCGGCTCACCACCATAAATGCAGGTGTGCTCCACGCACCACCCCTCTGCGGCTCTTTGCCCTGAAGGCTCAAATCACAACTCCACTCGTGTGCTTCTCAAACTCTGCCCCAATGGCATAATACTGGTTCTCAAACACAATCGGAAAACTACCCACTAAATTCCACCGTGTTCTGTATACTTATAGTCCTATTAAACAACCTCACAGGTGACGTCACCAATACTGTAGAGGCAGAATTGCTGAGACTCAATCCTTCAACAAATACATCCACTCATGAACTGCCCCAAAATAAAATGACAAATGCAACATAACATATACAGGGCTGTCTTCCTGCTTTCCTAATGGGGTAAACCATTAAATTGTGTGGTCTCCCTCTTCTATAGCGTCACCTTATAGGAATACATCTCAAAGAGATAAATCGGGAGAACCACCTTCCACGATATAAGTAGCTTCTTCCGCTAACCAATATACCCAAGTAAACCATCATAGGCTCATCCAGGAACCAAGCTAAATTGCCTAACTCACAGGGAACCCATTAAATAATCATCCATGAACCAAGCTAAATTGCCTAACTCACAGGGAAACCATTATATTTGTTCTTCCTTTTTATTTATTTTTTCAAGGTTATTTTTTTTCCTTTTTTCTTTTTTCTTCTGCAAGCTAAACTGACTGGCTAAACTGACTGGCTAAGCTGACTGCCTAACGAACCAGTATCCCTACATCAAACAAATACTTCAACAAAAAACACCAAGCGGACATTCCCTCCCCACATTTGCCATATAGCTGAGTCTATACTTCCGTATTGTGATCCACTGAAATCTCTGACACGGACCCTCCCCAAACTGCCACTCTGCTGTTCGGTCTGATGGGCGTCCCACGGGAAGCAGACAGGATTTCCCTCCAAAGGTGACTTGTGTTGACCAATATTTTCTCCACGCGTGGCTTTAGACCTAGATATCCGTTGGTCGCTGCACAGCCACTCGAGCATGCTTGCGGGACGAAGCAGTTTCTCGCCGAAAGATCCCATCGACAATCCTCTGCTACCACTTCTTTTTATAGTTGTGGCCAGGGCTCTCTAGCAGCCGGCCCACTTTTCTGCAGAAAACACTTTGGCCCATCAAAGACTCCCTGCCACAGGAACGGAAGACTCAGCCATGGGGCAAAGTTACTGTCTTTTATTAGCAAACAAAATTACATAAATCACACCAGAATAACAAGAGTCCTCCGTAGCTCTCAGTTTCTAAGCATGTCTCACCCGGTTTCATCCCAGAGTGACATCAGAAATCCAGGTTCCATCCCAGAAACCTGTCGGACATTCACATTGGTCAGTTTGGGTGAGCTACATATAGGAGCTATAGTTCTACCATTTGATAGCTGTATCTGGTGGCTCCCCCTGGCACCACCACACTAGTGTCAATCTACAATGTTGCAGAGAGACCATTGGCCCTTGCAACAAATTATATCCCTATGTGAAAGGTGACTCTGGATTGGGCAGAATGCGTACTCCCTGCCCTGGGATCCTTGACGGTTTCAAGACTGAGTGTACCTTCACAGGTCGATGAGAATGAACATGGAGGTGCAATATGTTCTCTAATGTCATCTCTGATCACCCAAGCCTGAGAGAGTGCATTTAGTTGGCAATTGGTGGGCAACACTTGTAACTTTTCCCCTCTGGTTCAATCGGAACAGTCTTCTCTGTCTACCTTGGTTAAATGGGCATTGTCCTGTTTGGCTGTGTCACGTGTGTTGAGACCACGGAATGAAACTGTCCTGCTTGTAATTATGAGGATTTTAGCCTGATTTCCTGCAGGTGGCTCATTGTCTTGGTGACGGGAACTTTCCCGTTTCCACTTGTTCTTGGCTGGGTGCCTTGTTTCTGCATGCCTCCGACAATCATGTCAGCCTTTCTATATACCCAAAGCCTGTCTCTCCTTCCTTGTCTGCTTCAGAGGTCTATAGCTTCCATATGGTTTCCTACGACTTCTCCATGTTCGTGGCAGTCAAGCATGTGCTCCCCTACTCTGGAATGCTTATCCTCTCCCTACTACTCCAACTCTGCCAACATTTAAATCCAACCTCAAAGCTCGCCTTCTTTCTGAAGAACCTGTTTTCCTATCACACTACGCTACTGCATCACCCTGTTTTCCTCTCTCGCTACCCTTCATGGACAACAAAACACCTTCATCCTTAATTTTATTTATTTATAAGGCACTGATAACCCGCAGGTATCGGGGCACCAAAACGCAGACATAAGACAATAAGAAAAAAAAAAGAAAAAATAATTCCCTCACTTCTCCATCCCGTTCCTATGTCGTTCTGTCCTGTTCTCGTCCCTGGTTTATGCTTCCACCTTCCCCTGCATCATCTGGCCTTCAAGTCACATTCTCTCACCCCATTGTAAAGGACACATGTCTTTGCTGTTATCAATGGTTAATTGTATTGCTTTCCCTGTGATTTTTATAACTTAAAAAAAGTAATAGTTCAACGTTTACCAACATTGACGGTTTATTGTATCCAAGAGCCCTCGCTCGCTAGTCTGAAACAAACAACTGACTTCATTGCCTACGAGTTAGGCGTGACCTTGAGCCTCTGATCTCCACCAAGTTTGAGACTGTGAAAACAGACCCTTGATCATCAGTCATTTCATGTCGACATTCACCCTAGGCTGTGTCTCAGCATTAAAAGACAGGGCTGCCTAGGTTGGTGTGCTTACCAACATGATTAAACATATACATCCAGGAATTGTAAAGTTCTTTGACTCAGAGATACCACTCTGACAGATTACTCTGAATTATACACTTGACACAGGAGTTTTCATGTTAGTGTATTTAATATGACTCCCTATCTTCTGAGGGTTCTTATTTTCATTAAACAAGCTGAACCAAAAGCAGATCTAACATAACATCACACCTATGAACAATATTGCCATGTGGGCAAAGAGCATGTTTGAATAGATAAATAATCAAAGAAGTGGTGGTTTTAGTTTAACAGCATGTGTAAACTTTGTCTCATGAAGCTATGCAACACTATGCTACATGCCATCAGCCTAAATGCGCTCAGCAAGCCTCACCCTTCACTCATGTTTAGAGAAGAATGTGCTTCAAAGGAAACCGCGCCATCTGCGGTTTACGAGTTCTGCTTCGCTGGGCCCGGCTGTCTCATTCCTGTGGCTGCTCTACTCAGAACTGCTCTGCTCAGCACTCCTCACCAGCCCCTCTGGCCTCGATGCACAGGCAAGTCTACTGCTGTTCCTCCTCTTCCCCTTTTTGCTTGGGCCTTTTATGTAGGAAGGAACATGGTTTCCCTGACCATGTGCATGCGTCATATCTGCTATCTAGAAGAGTAAAGCCTAGAGCTGAGCGTGTCACTGTGTTTGCTGAGTTTAGGGCTCCTATGTACAACTCCATTAGGTGGGTTTTCGCACCTCCAGTGAGAGCTTTGTACCCATTCATTGAATGCCTCCACTGTACTCTATGGCCCTAGGTTTTGTGTAGAGACATTTCCCTCACTTGTTACTTCTTGACCTTGCGGACATGCACAATGCTTCTGTTCGTGTCTGCCAATTTCCTGTTCTTGAATCCTTATCAGATACAACACTTAACGGTGTGAAGTCAATGCTCACACCTACTGGTGTGCAGTTAACTGTTTGTGGTTTGCACATCTGCCAAAACAGGAAAGCACCACTTCCTGGACCTTGGTGAGGCCAAGGAATATTTGTCCAGCAAGTGTGCACACTAGCCTTCTATGTAAAACATGTGCTGTATGTTTCAAGACCATTCTTGGGCCATCAATGGCTGCAGGCCTGCATGAGTAATGAACAGCTGTATTACATTAGGCTTGTTTTCATGTCATCCCCCTGAAGATGATCAAAGATGTGTAGCACTGTGAAGCCGTCATTAACCCTTCTAGGAGCTATGTTTGCAAAACAGGCCTCCTATATTGGTGGAAAAAAGAAAGCATACGCATACGCATCCTAGCACCGGTGAGTACTGATTACTGCATTCCAAAGTAAATAAGTTGCTTGATAAATACATGAGCGCCTAGAAACATATTGTAGGTGCTACAACAAATCAAATAGATAACTGCATCACATTTCAAAACAGTTAGCGGTTATGGCCAACACAAGCATAAATAAATACGTGTATTTAACAGTGAAATATTTCAGGAGAAGTCCAATATATTGTAACTGGACCCAGCTAAGAATGCATGAATGAATGTGTGTAATTTAATGTGAGGTATTTAGGTTAATTCAAACTCCTTACTGGCAATAGTTTCAACGTAAGGCAAGATAAGACGAGGGATTTTTTGAGAATCCATTAGCAATTAACAACCAGCATATCTTGGCTCCTGACTTTCTGACCCACTGCGCTTTAGACTGTATGATCTTGAGCTTGTGACCACACGTGTAAACCGTCCACGGTTTAAATTGGTGTTCTTTGAAGTAGACCAAGATGTGAGTGCCTTTGTTACCCACAGTGATTTGCAAGTAGAGGTCATCCAATATGTACATATGCTGTGTGCACAAACTTGTACCTTGAGGTTTAATGCAGTAAGTTTTCAGTAATGTGGACCCCGATTGTGATTCCAGCAGTGGCATATTTCACAGAATTTCATGCATTTTGATTTCAGGGTTTGATGCAAACCTTCTTTTGATGTGCATTAAGAAGCAAAGTGGTAAAGGAAACAAAATGTGCATGTCAGATTTCTGCAAGGACATGAGCATTGGCTCATTCTGCCATGCACTGCTAGAACCAGAGGTATCCTCACTGGTCTCGCCTGCGGAAGCTCCCTGGGATACAGGGTTTGAGAGTATGCACGTTTCATCTTGTATCTGGCTTGAATCAGGCCTTGCGACTGGAGGCTTAGCTGTTTCCTGTGTTGGTCTGTTGGTCTCACGGGAAACATCTGGACATAGTCGTCGCTTTCGTCATTCTCTGAGCGGTTTCCTTTTCCTCGACATGCTCCCATGGCGAGGCGTGGCTTCCAGGGGGGTTTGCATGAAATCACAGTAGAACACGCGAGCGAAGAATCTCTGGATGCCGCACACGTCTCTGTGCGCGGACAATATTTTTGCCAGTTTGGTATGCACAATACAAGTCTGGATGCTGAGACTTTGATCCCCACGTTCTTGGCCAGAACGTGGGGATCAGATGCACCCATGCATCTGGCAATATCTGATAGCGTTGACTTCTTCCTGATCAATGAGAAAATTAAATGTTTTTAAAATTAAGCACATTGCTGGTACTCAAGGCGTCTGCATAGCTCAGCTCTGAACCGAAAACAAGTTACTTCAAGGCTCTCCGTGTTGCTAACATTCATGATTCCGTTTCTACAGCAACACAAAAGAGAGGTTCCAAATATTAGCAGCAGTCCACAACCCCAAGCGTTTGGTGAATAAGTCAGTGTTTTAATGAACAAGTCCAGCATGTCAGCCCTTTTCGAAGAGCAGCTGTTACCTGGGCTGTGAACAAGTTTTGTTTTCAGGAAGGTTGGTCAGGTTTTGGAGGGAATGGAGTTCCCTTTGTCTAGGCAGGAGCATGGCTTCAGTTCCACAAACTCCCCCTGACACCCGCCTCCCCCCCCCACACACACACCCACCCATACACACACACATACCTGCACACATACCCACATGCATATACACATACCCACATGCATATACACATACCCACACGCATATACACATACCCATACACGCACCCATACCCATACACGCACACATACCCATACTCATACCCATACACATACCCCTACACACAGTGGAGGAACATGATACTAAACACAATAGCAGGAACTCAACACAGATTCGCAAGGTAGGGTCACACATACACACTCGTGCACACACATACTAAAGACACAATGTCAGCTATCCATACAGTGCAGGAACACAGGGTAAAAAGGCGGGCAATGTCCAGTGTGCCAGGAGAAAAGCAACTACAGAGATCATAAAGTAACAGTACAAAACGCATTGAGCATGCAATGTTGAAACCAAGTACAGTGAAGCGTGAATGCATTAACCAAATACAGATTCTGGGTTTGAGAGTATGCATGTTTCATCTTGTATCTGGCTTGAATCAGGCCTTGCGACTGGAGGCTCAGCTGTTTCCTTTGCTGGTCTGTTGGTCTCATGGGAAACATCTGGACATAGTCGTCGCTTTCGTCATTCTCTGAGCGGTTTCCTTTTCCTTGACATGCTCCCATGGCGAGGCGTGGCTTCCAGGGTGGTTTCCATGAAATCACAGTAGAACACACAAGCAAAGAATCTCTGGATGCCGCACACATCTCTGTGCGCAGACAATATTTTTGCCAGTTTGGTATGCCACAATACAAGTCTGGATGCTGGGACTCTGATCCCCACGTTCTTGGCAAGAACGTGGGGATCAGATGGGGATCAGATGCACCCATTCATCTGGCAATAGCTGATAGCGTTGACTTCTTCATGATCAATGAGAAAATTAAATGTTTTTAAAATTAAGCACATTGCTGGTACTCAAGGCGTCTGCATAGCTTAGCTCTGAACCGAAAACAAGTTACTTCAAGGCTCTCCGTGTTGCGAACATTCATGATTCCGTTTCTACAGCAACACAAAAGAGAGGTTCCAAATATTAGCAGCAGTCCACAACCCCAAGCGTTTGGTGAATAAATCAGTGTTTTAATGAACATGTCCAGCGTGGTCAGCCCTTTTCGAAGAGCAGCTGTTACCTGGGCTGTGAACAAGTTTTGTTTTCAGGAGGGTTGGCCAGGTTTTGGAGGGAATGGAGTTCCCTTTGTCTAGGCAGGAGAATGGCTTCAGTTCCACAAACTCCCCGACACCCGCCCCCCCCACACACACGCACCCATACACACACGCATACACACACACCCGCACACACCCGCACACACACACATACCCACATGCATATACACATACCCACATGCATATACACATACCCACATGCATATACACATACCCACATGCATATACACATACCCACACGCACCCATACCCATACACGCACCCATACCCATACACGCACCCATACACGCACCCATACCCATACACGCACCCATACCCATACACGCACCCATACCCATACACGCACACATACCCATACATGCACACATACCCATACACATACCCATACACATACCCATACACATACCCATACACACAGTGGAGGAACATGATACTAAACACAATAGCAGGAACTCAACACAGATTCGCAAGGCAGGGTCACACATACACACTCGTGCACACACATACTAAAGACGCAATGTCAGCTATCCATACAGTCCAGGAACACAGGGTAAAAAGGCGGGCAATGTCCAGTGTGCCAGGAGGCAAGCAACTAGAGAGATCATAAAGTAACAGTACAAAACGCATTGAGCACGCAATGTGGAAACCAAGTACAGTGAAGCGTGAATGCAGTAACCAAATACAGATTCTGGCATGAAGTAACAAAAAGCCAAGGGGGTTAAGGCTATAGTGATCAGGCTTCTGTCATGGACAATATACAAACGCAGGAGAACACAGAAGCACTTGGCAGAAATAAACCACAAGCACAGGAAATGCGGTCAGGGCTTGTCAGAAACTGAAATAAAATGCAAGGAAACATGCATGTACTGGTAATGTAAACGCACGCACAGAAAATGTAGTCAGGGGCGAGTCCATTTAGATTCATAGGCAGGGGGAAGGAAATATGCAGTGCAAGATAAACTTGGGGAAAAATGAAAAGTCACGTAATACCTTTGAAAACAATATCAGACACTTGTACCACTCATCAAATATGCTAAAAGTTTGTAACCAAACTACACAGCATTAAAATAAAATTTTAAAAAATACAGAAAACCCACAGTACACTTGTGACATATATGGGAAACACAAGTGAAGGCCTTTGGGGGATCCACACATCAAAACTGTTTTTTCCATACCGGTGTCGTCATCTTACTTTGTCATCTCCCATCATCCGCTAAACCAAATCCACCACCAAACCCTGGCACAAAATAGACCTAATGTTACCCTTCACACCCCCACCATGTACAAAACATAAACCGCTCATTCAATTTCATAAAGCTGACATCCCCATCCCCAGTGGAATAAATGCAGCAATTTCTACATACACACACAATAGCCAAGACTGTTGCATCACCAAGACCACGTGGACATTGACTTCACAAGCCACTCCAGAAATGCCACCTTTCGCATCACCACCAACACTGTGTGCCTGAACACAGCATTGGTGCTTACAACTTCCCATCGATCACATCCTACAAGCCAACCATAGACACGCTGATTTCACCGCCACCCCACACCCCACCGTAGTACAATGCAGACTTCACCACATTATGACAAGTTGATTTTCTCCAAATCTGCAAACATCACACCAGATTATGGCGAGTTCTCACGTCTTCCCTCCCCCACCCCTAAAAATATCATGTATCTAGATGCCGTGTCATGCCAGATTGCTCCTGCTTCCGAGTGCAGTATTGATGGGTACCATTACCCAATTTATTGGTCTGTGTCTATCGTCCTTGGAAGGATTAAGGGGTGAATCGAGCCTGTTGGGCTTGGATCTTGGATTCCATGGTGCTTGCCTGCTAGTCAGTTGTATGCAACAACCCTTTTTTGCCATGGTGGTTGTTCAGTGGTTTGTCTTTTCGATTTGAGAGTGAGCTCAAGTGAGGTTTTCCATCTTCCTTCCCGCGAAAGCGACAGACCGCCCCCTAGAGCTCTTTAAGGAGATGGGAAGCTCAGGTATCCAAGCAAGACACTAGGGCAAAATGTTTTTGTAAAGGGCGTTGCAAAGCATTAAGAAGATTATTTAAATTATTTAGAACACAATTAGAAATAATGGACTAGGAGTGATTATTGCAAATTCTAACACAATTGAGCATGTGGTCTGACTCAAAACTGTGCTATGAATGTAATGTTATGCACAGTGAAAGCAAATCACATTGGTAACAAAGCAAATCATTATTAACTAGATAAATAATTGAACATTATATTTTTTGTTTAGAAAAATGTATATATTGCCATGATAAAATATATTTTTGTATCGAATCCCAATGAATACAGTAAGAGTAAGATCTGCAAAGGTCATAAAAGGGCAATACAAAACTGTGCTTGCCAAACAGGAAAAAACAATCGGTAACAATTCATATATATACAAGGCAAAAAATCTAGTTTCGAACTTGAATTGGGGCAGCCTCCCCCTAGGTATTGGCCATTGTCGCAAGCTGCACTGTTGACTGGTTTGAATACCACACGGATACATACAAAATACCAGTGTATTTAGACAGAGATACATTAATCTGTGTCCTGAACCAATCGAGTAATCCATGTAGAGAAAATCATGTATTACTAATTTTTAAATGATGAATTATTCATTGTCCCATGTTTTTACTTTAAACATGTATTGCTTGATTATTCAGTTTTCCTTATAACCTGAAATTCTTAATTGTTGACGTTTAATTGCTTACAAAATAAAACAATTCATTATTCTATAAAAATAGGCACTGCTTCTCCTAAAAAACAATGTTTTAAAGTTAGTCACAGAATGTTTGACATTTAAATGAAAGAAGGGTATTCACTTTAACTATTAAACAGAGAAGATAAATTGGTTCCTTACATTCTTGATAAAGAGAATGAGTAGTCCGTGACAAAAAGGGTAATACCCAATTTAATATTTTTTAAAACTGTCAGTAAGGACGTTTTGTTCAATTTGGGTGCTACCATTTTGGTCGCGACTTAAAATACCAAACATTAGGAGCAGGGGCGGCGGGGGTGTCCCCCCGCATCCTTAACATTGGTGGCGGGGGACAAAAATTGGTTGGCCCCCGTTTTCAATCCATCGTCAAAACTGGGCTCCGAGCAGTTACACTGCAGGCAGTCCACCCGCGAACAAAACGTTTGCGGGCATCCACCAAAAGTACTTGCCATCCACTGGGCATGTGTTAGACCAAGTCACACAACCAAACGGGACCTTGACCGAAGCATTCAATGTGTACATTGAGCTCCCACACCACCCTGTTCCCCTGGGGGAGGAGGGGTGATAGAGGGCAGGGGTTGTGGCATTTTCTGTGGACCCTGATGGCCTCCCTCCCCTTCTCCAAGTGGAAATGGACTTGGTGAAATATATTCCCCCTTCAATTTGGGCAAGGGTCCCAACCACTTTGTGCACTTATGTTACCCCGAGTTCTTCCCATTAAAGCCAGGTGAGAGTTCAGCCATTGTGTTAGGATATGTAGGGGCTGGGCATGCGCCACGTTGTTCACAGACCAACACAAGAAAGTTGAGAAGGACGTTGTTTTTTTGTAATAGAGGGTTGATTTTTAAATGACCATTTACGTGAATTAACTGCAGCATTTTTTTATAAAAAGGAAAATACATCAGTTGGAGGTAGTAGTCATTTTTATAGCACCCTTTCCCTTTATGGTCTCAATGCGCTTGTGGTGGGAACACCCTCAGGGACTGCAGTCCAGGTATGGAGAAATTATCGAAAGGCTTAAATCCGTGTGAGCATTTGGCCAAATCAGGGATTCAATGGGCTGGCTAGGCTCGCTCCAGTAAGCAACCCAAGCGTTCAGGCAAGTGGGTGGGCACTGGGGGGTCGAGGGGGGGGGGGGAGATATCACAAGTGTGTGCATATTTTTTGTTTAAGTGAAATGTTCATAACACTGCCCATTATACGCCAACTCTGTTTCTCTGGTCATACACCTAATAAAAGGCCATCTTTACATCCTTGTTTATATGCCCTTATTAACGGGGCACAGAAGAAACTCCAGCAGTGTGCTTGCCATCTTTAAACTATTTCTTGCAAGCAATAAAAGTGCTTATTCTAAATCCAGCCAACGGTCCGAGCTGTGGGGTGGAAGCCACAACTAAAACGCTCTCTAACGTTTAGGTTATGTATTGCAGGGCCCCGGCGCTGTGACTGGCCCCCACAAGCTTCTGGTATTGCAGGGTCTCAGAGCTGTGACAAAGCCGCACTAAGGTGGCTCATAATTAGTCGGGTCCAGCTGTTGCTTACTTGCGCAATAGGCTGTAATATCAAAATTACATTGCCCTCACCCCAAAGCAATGACGAGGCAAGGTTGTAGGGTGGTTGGTTTATGACAAGGAATAAAAGTAGAAAATCGATAACTGCATAAGCTATATTTGAAAAAAAAACCATGACCATGAAAAACGATGTGTATAACTCAATCGCACCACACACACACGCTGCAGCAAAACTCCTTGATTTATTTGAAATGATGTTGATTCAGAATGAATTCAATAAACTCATTGATTTTGACCGTAGATCACAATTAACATGCAGTTGATGATTTTACAAAGCCTTTGATATGATGTGCTTTTTTAAGCTCGTTCAGAGAAAGTACAGTTGTTTTTCGATACTTTAACAGCTCTGGTTTAATCATTTTTTTTTTTTTTTTTTTTTAGGAACAATGATTTCTGAAAGCAGCTCTTTTATGAAGGGCCTCATGATAGGCGGTCTCTTCTGCGCAGTGGTGACGATGCTCGGACACGTCAAGACTATTCACGAGCCCAGGGCGCACCACGAGCACCACCACATCCAGGCCCCCAAAAAGGAAGACGTGCTGAAGCTGTCCGAAGCGGAGCGCCTGGAGCTTAGTCGCGGCATCCGCGTGTACTGCCTCATCCTTGTCAAACCTAAAGAGCTCAGCCATTGGGCGGCCGTCAAGGAAACGTGGAGCAAGCACTGCGACAAGGCCGACTTCTTCAGCTCGGAAAACGTGAAGGTGTTCAACTCGATCTCCACGGAGACTGCCGACGCGTGGCAAATGATGCGAAAAGCCTTACAGCATGCGTATGAAAAGTACAAAGACAGCTACAACTGGTTCTTCATGGTGCGCCCAACCACTTTTGCGGTCATCGAAAATCTGAAGTATTTCTTGTTTAAAAAGGATGCAGCGCAGCCTTTCTACATAGGCCAGGCCATGAAGTCCGGCGAGCTCGAGTACGTGGACATGGCTGGGGGCATCGTCTTGAGCGTGGAGTCCTTGCGCCGCCTGCACACGGTGATGAAAGACCCGGAGAAGTGCCCGGAACAGGCGGGAATGATCTGGAAGCTCTCTGAAGATAAGCAGCTGGCCGTATGCCTGAAATATGCCGGAGTATTTGCAGAGAACGCAGAGGATTCCGACGGCAAGGATGTCTTCAACGCCAAGTCTGTGGAAACTCTCATCAAAGAGGCCATGGAGAGCAGCCCGCAGCAGGTGGTCGAGGGCTGCTGCTCGGACATGGCGGTCACCTTCACCGAGACGTCGGCCAACCACATGCACGTTCTGATGTACGGCGTCTATCGGCTGCGAGCCTACGGGCACACGTTTAACGATGCGTTGGTCTTTTTGCCACCCAGTGGTTCGGACAACGATTAAAGGCATATGTACAGACTGAAGGGGCAGGTGCCGGTCGCATATTGTGACAACTTGGGGCGCAGAAATAAGTGGTGGCAGTTTTGTATTTTTTTTTTTAAAAGCCCTGGTATATTTTTAATATTTTGGTTGCTGTGTCATTTCGACTGTCGGGGAGTGGGGGCACAGGGGTCAACGGAAGCAGTACTAAACGGGACTGCCAATACATATCCTCTGGCAGTAATAAGAGTAACAAACAGCATTGGTGTGGGGGACACAGTGTGGTAAGTGAACATCTGGCTTGATAGCACTGCGGGCCAGCATCAACTACCTTATCTAAAAAAAAAAAAAAGCTGGGCCAGTTTATTGAATCCGAAACAAGAGCAAGACCAATAACGGCGCTGTTCCCCGCTGCATTGGATGTGAATGGAGATTGACAACGCATGCGCAGAATCATGGCCTACACGAGGCGGCCACTGCCTGGGAGACAGAGCAGAGTCAGCCGTCCTAGAGCGCGCCCCTGTTGAACTTTCTTTCAAAGCACTGGATCACCATGTGATGAGAATTCGATGACCATTCAATTCAGAAAGACGCATTCCGAAAACGTACTGCGTCCAGGTGCAATGTTGTAAAGTTGAGACACTATTTAAAAGAGCACTATAAATAAACCTAATTTATTTTATTGTCTGAGGGTAGCTTGTGTAATCTGCTGGTCAAGGGTAACGCTAGAAAATGATCACAGAGACGTGGCGTTGCGGCCAGGTGTGTTCTTGCAAAGAAATGTTGCCGCAATACAAACTACAGCTTTGAGTTTGTTTGCACCACTTTCCCTAAGAAGTGAATCCACTTGAAATCAGCAGATGACTCTGTGAAACTTAAACCTCATCAAAGATGTGTGTGTGTGTACACAAGGCGCTGTTTTGGCTACTGTTGTATTAATAACATGTACACATGTGAATATGTTCATTTATTAATTGCACTCAACGCAATTTCTTCTGGGACCTAGTGTGCAATCACTCTTTAAGCTAAAGCTATACGTTTACTATGGTGGCGTAACCTCCCTGCGTTCCATTGACCTGGGCAGCTTTGAAATGGACTCAACCCCTTTAGAGTAAGTGATGTACATTAATCAAAAACGCTGTTCAAGTAAAGCGAAGGACCACGGGGCCTTGTCTCGTTGTCTATTTGATGGCCTCTAAGCAAACCACTTTCAAAGTCTTTGTGTGCACCAATGGTCCAGAATGTGTATCATGAAAGGTCACTAAAACCAGCCCAAGTGGGAGAGCTTTAATGTAATATGGCATATTCTGAAACACCCCTGGCCTATATAGAGAAACTACTAAACAGTACAATGAATAATTACTGGCTTTTCATAATAATGATAAAATGTGTATACATATTGTGAGGTTTGGAATCCAGCAGTGTCCAAGTGGGTGAAGAGGCGCAACATAGACCCGAAAATACTCTGCAAAAAAGACTTGCATTGGACAGGCCATGATTGCTTTGCTGGATTCATCAATGAACTCAAAATCCACATAGAAGCAGTGACATGTATTTTTAGGTGCACGTCTGTTTGTATAGTCCTATGGACATTCCCTTGTTTACACAAGTGCCTTTTTTTTTGCTATTGTGTATGGCTCTATCCTGTGCCATTCCATATTTGCAGTATTTTCGCAGACACTGTTCATGGTTCACTGAAGCAGATGGACACGCTATATTTGTAAAGTAACGTGAGGAATAATTCTGTTTGGTCCAGTAAAATAGCATGCATTTAATGTACCAAAAATAAGCTTTTTCCATCGGTCTTTGACAAAGTGCTGGTAAGTGCTTTGCAACATCAAAAGCAGAGAGCTGAAAGAGAATGAGAACTGCCGTCAAATAGGATGCGATTTTTTTTATTTTTTTAGATTTTTTTTGTTGCTCAGATTAAAGCTGCTGGAACCTATTTTGTACTGGAACCACTACTGTATCCTTCAGTGATGCTGCCGCGACCGGAGGCTCATGGGATAGGTCTGTGTGCTGTGCTGACATTGGCATTCCATAAATGAGTAAGCCCTGAAGAACCTACACATGAGCAGAAACATATACAGTAAGATAGGAGTTGGGTAGTTGAATTTACATCATTTTAAGAAGTACCTATTGATCCACCATTGTTACTCTGCTCACCAAGATTGAGTACTTCATTGTTGCTTCAGGAACCTTTTTTAATTGACATTTTATGACCAGTCTTGCTTTTTTACAGAGCAGTACAAAATTAGAACATGGCCCCATGATGTGTTGTGGTGAATCGGGACTTTGAAATTAGTAGCTGTGCCCTAATTAACTTTCCCACTCTCTGTTGACATCTCTTAAGCAGTTTCTATCTCTTCCTTTCCATGTGGGATAGAGGCTGCGAAACTCTGAGACCGGTTCTGTTGATTGTATTGTGCCTCTGGGACAACTGTGAGATTTGCGGGGGGGCGGTTGGCCTGCATTGTGGTGACACCTCTTGTACACTTCCTCCTAACTCTTTAGTACCAAGATATTACTAAGGGAGAATGCCATCTCTTGCCAGATAAGCCACTTGGCACCATACACAGGAGCCCCCACCCCCCCCCAACTTACTCCAGTCTGTGACATTCTGTGGACCTGCCTGAACTCCAACGTTAAAGCATGTTACCTCCTGATCAGGCATTTCACATACACCTTAGCGGGATCATGTACCTGGTTTTGCTTTTTAAAATGATAAAATAGTTTTAAATATAAATGCATTATTTTAAAGTGGTCCATGAAGGGATTTGCCACCTGCATGTGCTATGGAAAACTCTGCCTGTGTGGTTTGCATTAGATTTTGGCATATCAGCAAACATGTTTTATAGAATTATGCAATGTCCCAGAGTCTCTGTTCACAAAATGTGTTTGTCTTTGGGTTGTTTTGTAGGGAGTGAAGTAGAATGAGCAGGTCTGGGGTCTTGCAGCTTAGCAAGAATTCCGTTTGGTATACTCTGCTCCTGCATGCAGTGTTTTACCAACCAATCTGACTACAAAATTCTGTGCGAACAGAGGATTCAGTTCTGCTGTACATCTCCTGGACCATCATTGAACAAAGATCAGTCATTGTAAACTGAAAGAGTTTAGAGTCCCTTCCAAAGAGCCCAAGCAGATTAGCATCTTCCCTCTTAATCCTTGCTATTGTACAAGAGTCCCACGAGGTGGACTCCAGTGAAGCATTTTTGGAAATCCTTTATTGTGACCAGAGGATGCCGCCTTGTTAGGTAGCCGGGCTTCCTCCATGCCTTCTGCATTGTATGGAAGGCTCTGACTAGCATTGAATGTGATATGACTGGCAGAAGGGCTTCAGCGACCTGGAACCTTCTCATGGCAATGTCTGAAGCAGCCGCTTAACATTTTCTAACTTGAACATAACCTGCGCAACAAAACGCATCCCTAGTCCGGTTCTGCGCGTGACTCTGTTCTAAGAAACAAAATGCACAGGTTGTCAGCCATAACGAATGACCTTGGGTTGGCATGATGACTTTAGCAGTTCATACTTTCAGGTAACTCTTGCCACTAAACCCAAAACTGTGAGAGTAGTTTTCATGTGATGGGTTTCGAAAAGCAAATATGTTGAGGGCAGGATTTTTAAAATGTCAGAAGGGAGCGAGTGAGGTAGTTATTCCTACTTTGGCATGGTCTGGTTCATAAACACCTGGAAATAGTCTGTGCATGAAGAGAACACCACTTCAAATGGGAGTAGCATGGTTGTGTATGCTTCACTACATAATAGGACTGGGCATGCAGACGCGCAGTGTAGAATGACTAATATCAACATGTGCCGGGGAGCAAACGCGAAACAGCACCCAGTGAGGCTACCCTCATATTAGTGCGTCATAGGTTTCAATTGTGCTTAATCAATTCTATTGCGCTTAATTTGTAGATATTACCCACTGCATTTTAAATTGATTTATAGTCATTGCAGCATTTAGGGATTTCATAGTTTACATGTACAATTGTTTTTTTTCTCTCATCCATTGTAGTAAGCTGAAGCGCCACTCCCCCACGTGACTCAAGGCACTTAAGTGCCGGCGGAGCGAACGTGAAGCATGCACCTACAGCGCGCCTCTGGCAAGCCTGTCTGTGCACGTTTGGGACTGGACCGGACTGAGCTGTGGGCTAAGAACCAATGTCCAAATCAGTTACTAAATGATTGTCTCGATCCCCACTCCCAGGCTGAATTACTAGCCCTGGCCCTGAAGGCCACCTACCTTCCGATAAATCATTCCACTTTCTTAAGCGGGCCATTCCCGACAGTTAGTAGATAGGAGGAACGCTGTGGAATTGGTAAGAAAATGGCCACTTCATGGTCAGGCTTTCTGATTAAGGCCCGCTCAGCAGTAGCATATCATGAAATGCATGCCATTTTAACAGAATATCAGCCTGGAATGGAATTATATGTCTAACTGAGACATGGTTGACAGATTCTTCTGACCCAGATGTTGACCAGTTGCTGCCCTCCAATTATACGTTAAAACATCTTGATCATCCTGGCTCTTTTTCAGGCGGTGGTGTGGCTCGAATTTACTAAGCACATCTGGAATGTGCTATTAACCCCCTTACTCATTCTTTGCCCTGCGCACTGCTGTTAACAATATTGCAGTTTTCACATAACCACACGGTTCACTTATTGCTTGTTTATCATCCACCTTCGTACGTCATTGAGTTTTTAAACAACTTTATGCAATCTGTAGCAGATCTCGCTTTGTCACGTATTAACCTCATCCTAATGGGGGATTTTAATGCGCACTTGAATGATGTTATGATGCTCGGGCATCTACATTTTCATCTGGACTTGCTGATTTTAATCTACATGTACACATGTTTCTCCCTATGCACATTAGAGGAAACACACTTGATCTTATCTTTTCTACAGATTGATTATTGGCCGCTTTTAAACCCTTACCTGTAATATGGTCAGGTCACTTCCTTTTCTCATCCCTTTTGCCGAATTTGAAATCACGTGTACATACTTATCGGCAGCAGTGGTGTAAGGTCTCTTCTGACAAAGTAGCAGGGTGTCACACACATGTTGAAGCTAAATGCTTCTAAAGACGCCCCCCTTGACCTCTGTTCAGCTTTGTTGAAAGCAATGGTGACCACAGCCGACAGATTGGCTCCTGTTAAATTGGGCACCTGCCGAGCTAAGCCATCTGCTCCCTGGTTCTCCCCTGGTCTGAGACTGTTGAAGTAAGCATTTGGTGCTGATCGTAAATGGCACCTTGCCCTTGACTCTAGGGCAAGATATAAGCAAGTTCTCCTATCCTACCAGAAGGCTATTAGGGTCCCTAAGTCACAATACTATGCTGATTGCATCATTTCAGCCACTTGTTCCTCTCAGGAACCTTTTAAAGTGGTCAATGAACTCCCTTTCTGATTGACCCCTCCCGCTCCCAGGAAGTCTGACCAAATCAGTTATTTTTTTCTGGACAAGATTTCCAGGATTAGAAGCTCCATCGCATTTACTGGGTCCAGCCTTTTGGTACCAACTCCTACTTTAGGAGTGCACTTCAATAGCGCACCCTCAGCATTTCTTTTTGGTAACCGGGTCAATGAGGTTGTGTCTAAACCAGTCTGTAAACCTGAATTGGCAACTCCCTCTGATCCCATTCCTTCGCATCTGATTCTAGCTCTCCCTCCTGATTGTATTGCGCTGTTTACTGCAGCTCTCCATTTTTGTTTCTCAAATTGTGTTCTCCCTGCTTCCCTAAAACATACAGTTGTCTCACCTCTTTAAGAAAAAAAGCCCCACCTTAATCCAACAGTGCCTGATAGTTATCCTATTTTGCTGCTCCCCGCCCTTATGAAACATATGGAAGTTATTGTTACCCCTCAGCTATCCAGATTTCTGGAGAAAGCAGACATCCGTTTCAAGCAGCTTTTAGGCCACTTAAGTGAACAAAGTCAGTCATGATTTCTGTTCTTGATGATCTGGCACTACTGCGGGATCGCAGCGAGGTCAGAGTTTTGATTCTCCTCGACCTCTCTGCAGCATTTGATGCAATCGAACAAAATAATTCTTCGCCAGTGCTTGGAGAAAAATGGGATGTCCATGGCCCCTTTAGCTTGGTTCACTTCCTTCCTCTCAGAGTGACAACAGATTATGACTCTGGTTCCTTTCCGTTTGGCATCATCCTCTGTTTATTGTGGGGCTCCTCAAGGGTCTTCCTTGTTGCCTCTTCTCTTTTAATATTTATTTACAATCTCTTGCTGACCATCTCATCTTATGGTATCTGCTTTTATACATATGCCGACAATACTCAGATGGTTTTTCGATTCAGGCCCCGGTCTCAGACACTCTGTCTAAACTTAAGTGTTGCTTAACTGAGATCGGGAGCTGGATGTCTAGAAATTGGCTGAAATTTAACAGGTAGAAAACTGATCTTGGTGGTTGGCTCTCCTAATCCCAGCTCTCTCTGGAATTCAGCCTTTTGGCCAGATTGGTTTGGCCCCTGTTCAGCCCCTAGTGCTTGTGTGAAGAGTTTAGGGCTAAGGCTTCTCCCTACAGGTTCATGTGAGTCGCAGATTGCTTCAGTTTCCAACACCGGGTTTCTTGGGCTGAAACGCTTGAGAAAAATTCTTCATTTCTTTACCATCTCATTGTTGCTCTTCGGTAGTTACTGCTTCTATCATGGGCTCTCTGGACTATTGCAATAGTATCTACCTTGGGCAGCCTGAATTTCTAGTGCACTTCTAGGCTTTCCCATTCAACTACATTGCTGACTGAACTTCACTGGCTCCCGGTGAGAAGCTGGAGCAAGTTTAAGCATCTGTGCAAGCTTATATGCTATGGCCCTCACAAGGTTTGCGATCAGCCTCCCAGAAACTATTGGTGCTCACTCACTTTTGCAAGTCCAGGTCTGGAGGATCCTCTTTCTCTGTACTTGCTCCAGTACTGTGGAGATACTCGCTCCAGTACTGTGGAATTATCTCTGTCAACACCTGCGAGCGATCTCAGATTACCTGCTCTTTCGAAAAACTCTTAAAACCCTTCTTTTTTAAGAAATTATGTTTACTGCTTCACCGGTCTGCTGTCAACACACAGATGCCTTCAAGTCTTGGTTTCGCACTTTAGAACTAAGACGCAATACAATAAACAAATTATATTACCTTTCACTAGTATTGATAACAGATGTTTTACACTGCGATTTCTGCATTGCTGTGTGGGGGTCTGACATCATTTGAACTTCTAAAATTGGAAACATGCTATAGAAAAATGTTCCTGATTTAAACCTTGATCAAGATTTCCTTATGGCCAGGGTGGTGTGATGATGTAGCCCATGGTTATTAGTCTGCAGTGTATTCAACTAGACATACGGACAATGGCAAATATGCCGTTGTACTCATGAAAGCCTTCAGTCTCAAAAGGGAATCTCTCAATGTGTGCAATTTGCACAGTCCAAGTAAATCTGCATCTCGATTCTGTTATTAATAAACACTTTTGCTTTTTTTAAGCAGTTGGACATGCTAGTAATCTTCTCAGGTAATTGCATACAGGTCCGTTTCCCAAGAGAGCTCATTTTGACACATGTATGAGTTTATCCATGCACAGTGAGGAAGAGCTTTGCAGTACATCATCAAATGCAGTATTCATACTTGTAACCCATTGCTCGGGCTCCACCTGTGTTCAACAAATCCATGTGATCTAACCCAAGGGTCTGCAACCATTGGCTCTCCAGATATCGTGGACTGCAACTTCCATCCGCCCTAGGCAGCATAGTCCATGGTGATGGATCATTGGGGTCATAGTCCAAAACATCTGAAGTACCACAAGCTGCAGACTGAGCTAGGAATCATCTTCATGGGTTGGGCCCAAGATTTCTGTATGGTTAATTGGTCTAGTCAGTCAAGAACAGGTTTCCTCATTACCTACTCCTAGACTTGAAGCCTTTTGAAGAATGAGCACTGAAACGTGTACAGGGCAACCTAGCTGCTCTTCAGTTTATTTATGCAGTAGAATGCCATCTTGACAATTGGTCTAGTTCAAGACTGTTGGAATTCAGACCTAGAAAGCAAAGCTAAACCCCACTCAGTTTATCTCCCTCCAGGTGGTCTACTCCTATGGCAAGACAGATGCCTCTCACTGATCAGATAGACCAGTACATTAAAAAAAAGTAAACTATTAACAAAATAAAGGTTGGTTAAAAGAATTGGTGTAGAGAAGTGGGAGGCGGGCCCTCCCCATTGAACCAATGGAAAGGAGTACTAAAAAAAGATCACTTTTATGTTTCCCTTCTAATCCCATAGATCAGTTGGGAGAAGAATGGTAAAGCAGCACCATGTAACATCTGTGTATATGATAACTAATCCAAATATAACATTGACCCATATTTTGTATAATTTGTTTAGTCTAATATTGAAGTCCAGGAAATTACTGAAACAATACTTATTTTCAACTTTTTCACTGAAAATCAAGACCTCCAAATGTAAGAGTCATGCAGCAATCCTCCCTGCCCCCCTTCACCTCCCCCGCACCCTTGCAAGTTCGGGACTGCTCATGTGTGTGCTTCTTTGATGTCCAATGACTGTTCCTTACCTTAATCTTTTGTGGATAGACCTGTCTTCAAACTCTGTGTATGTAGAATTAAATGTTACTGGGGTGCAGTTGGTGTTTAATCAGCGAAGGGACGCTGCTTTGCTGGCATAACTGGATGTGTACTTGTAAATATCGACATAAATTGGAGGAATGAACATTGAATAAACTGTACATACAAAATATATTTTTGGAAGAGGCTTTCAAAATATTTTTAGGACGGTGTATGGGAACACATTCTTCTACTTTTGTACATATCTGACAGATATTCATGAAATACAAAAACCTATTTGAATGAAATAGATCATGTAAATTATGTATTTGCTATTAAAGTATGATTTACATTTAATTCCGTATGGTGTTATTTCACAGACCATGAAATGTTTTTTTTTTTTAAAGGTATGTACTGTTTGTAATTTCTCATGCTGTGTTTGTTGATGGATCTCCCATAGCACTGTTTTCTCCCTTCGCATGTCCTCTCTGTTCATTGGGTCTTTGCAGATGTGGGGTTCGAATCTTCAGGTGGTTGCAGTTGCCTTTTGCTTGATGTTGACTGGAGGCACCATCCGCCCCTGTTCCCCGTGAAAGGGGGAATTAAAACCCACCAAGGATTCAGGTCTGCAAGTTGGTCGGGTGTAAATGCCAGCCAGTGGGTCCTGCCTGTGTGTCAACATCTGTTCAAAAATGGGGTCCAACTAAACCAATCTTTTTTTTTTTCTGTTTTCCCTCGCTTCCTTCAACTGGCGTGTTTGGCTAGATCTGATTTGAGACAGGGGTGTATGTAAAATATACTGTGTCGATCAGTAGGTACATAAAGGGGCTCCCTCGCCAATGCTGTTTACCATGTCATGCTGAATCCCTTTTTAGTCAAAGGTTTGCTAGACCTGTTGTTTTTAACTGTTTTCCAACGAGGAGGTAGGTGGCTCTGTTAAGTATGCCAGCAGGGTGAATTGAGAGACCTGCAAAAATTGCATGGGTCAAAATCAAAAACGGAGACCTTGTAACCCAAAGTGGGAAGCTCAGAGGTTTGGGGCCTGAAAAAGTAAGCCACAAGGATGATTGGCAGGCAACAACGATCTTTTCACAACAGATTATTTTTTTCTCTGCCATTTTGGAAGGGGACTTTGGCTACCTACCAACTAAAACTATCTAGAAAATCAACTCTGAGATATGCAATGAAAAAGTCAGTACTCCTAAAATCAAACCTGATCAGTGCAGTGGAATTCATGTAGATTGAGCAGGCACTAATTAGCAGGACGGACCCACAAATTTGAATACATCATTTCAGCCAAGTCACATATGGCCCAGTGGCACCTATTAGCCATCAAAGGATGTTCACCTCCAGTTGAGAGCCACATAAGCAAAGCTTTAGGAGTATGCAAATCAACCCAAATGCAAGCCTTTAGCTCCAGAAAATTGTAATTCTCGTACAGGGCATTGCTATTTTATGGATAATTTCTTTGACCCAAAGCAGCAAACACCTGTATACCAGCACCCCCCCCCCCCCTTAATAGGGATCGCCAGTGCAGTATAGTCTGACAGCCTTGAGGTAGGAGCATTGAGATATGTTTAGCAAATGCCAGCAAAGTTAAGATTAGAAGAACACCCTTCTATGTGAAAGTAGCATAAGCCATATGAACCAAGTCACACATGCCACAGCGTTACCCGGTAGTCTTCGCAAATCTACAACAAAGCATGAAAAGTTGGTTTTCCAGAATAGATGTTACTGGGTAAAAACACATACATCATATAGTATTATGAGAAAGATGGCCAGAGGCACCACATTGTTAACTCAATGAGATAACGAAATAGAAAATCTGAAAAGTGTTCCCTGGCTGCGAAGGGCCAGCATGATGCAACCATGCCTAAGAGATCTTTAAATCAACAGGGGGGGGGGGTCAGGGAAACTTGTTCTAACAGGAGTAAACCTCCTGCCAAGCAAACAATATCGAGATAAGCAATCAAGAACAGGATGGCAACTGAGTGCCCAGAAAGACAGGATACATCTGAGAAGATGTATCACCATCTTCTGTTGTCCATGGAACAATGATATATGCAGAAATGCACCTTAAATTGTATAATACACAGGCATACGAACTATGAGGGATCCAGTTTATTGTTAAGCATAAATGTTAAAGAAACAATGGTTCTCTTTCTGAAAAAGACCATTCAAAATCCAGAGGCAAAAGAAAAATGATGTGTAGCAGTACATGCAATATGTAACTTCTATCAAAACCAGTAGAAGCTATTTGAGTAGTTCACATCTAGATAGTCAGATCTGACCGACTACAAAAAAACTCATCTGGTCGGGCTTGGCTTGGAGTGCCATCGATGTGGCTGCTTCCCTAAGGCCAGCCGAGTGAAGCCCGCCGTAAAAACGGAAAAGATGCGGCATCCCGCTACCAAGCTGGGGCCCAATTAACATCCAGGGCGTCAGAACACCTAAGGCATGACTGGGCCGAACAGGAGAGCATAACGCTCATGTTGGACGAAGTTATTCAGCCGGAGCCTCTGAACTCAGAACGGCGCCAAAAATCCAAGATGGCGACCGCACCTACCCCCGGAGAACAGAGGCAGCACTGACGGCTCCCACGGCATCCACCATTCTCCAGAGCCCCGAGGACGGCCCCCAGCAACAGCGGAGCTAACCCCCGGGACCCGAGACTGCTGAGGACACGCGGCATCAACCCCGACCTGGAGCCGTGTGGGTGGTGCCTCCCGCAACTACTCGGATGCAAGCGGCCCCCAGTGTGCCACACAGCGAGGTCCGTGGTGCCCCTCAAGGCCCCCCCCCCCCGCAGCGCACTCCAGGCTGGCCCGCAGCCCCCACGGTGTGTGGAGCCTCTCCTGCGCGGGATCACAACACCGGTTCCGGCACCATAGAAGAAGGTGGCACAGACCGTGCATCACCAGATAGGGGCTGCTGGGGGGCGAGGGAGGGGTGGGGTCCATCTCGCACCCTACCCGGGCCCCCACCAAAGGAGCTTACTGAACGCGCCAAAGGAATGCAAAGAGACGGCTCCCCCGGCAGCCCCTGGAACTCTCTCCAGTCCTCTCTCTGCGCCGGTGAGAGAGATTACATCCAGCACTGAGCCGGCACCCTCAATTCCTGGGGTGCCCCGGCCCATACACCTATGCAGCACCTCTCCTCTGGTCCAAGAAGCGGAGGAAACTCCTCACTCTCCCTCAACAAGTTTGATGACCCCACGCCTCGCTCATCATACACTGGGGCAGACCCCATCTGGAAAGCGCTAAAGGTCCATCTGCACCCAACCCCAGTCCTACGGCCCCAAGTCCTGGAACTCACAGCCACCACTCAGCAGGGGCAGGCAGACCCGCCAGGCAGCGACATCATCCACTTGGCCCCCCAGGCCGGTAGTGGTGTACTCAATCCCCGGTGCAAGATGACTATACACCAGATCTGGATGCCCCGCTTCGGCCCCTTCCCCTCCCCTCCAAGGAGGAGGTTCTGACCCCATATCGTTCCTGAAGCGGCACTCTCTTCAGCCATCCACTTCCTGGGACGCCCCGGCCCATCTCCCCACTCAGGCTCCTTCACCTAACCTGAAACCTGAGGGGATCCATCAGATTTGACGCCTCACTGTGGTGGAGTGACTTACCTCCTTTCCCCACCAGACAGAGGGGACATATTCTCCACCTACAATCCTCAGACCTGTCGGGACTGACCCTGTACACTGGGGAGCCTCACACCTTCAGACTCCAGGACCAACACTCCCAAGCCTTAACCGGCGCCCCTGAAGCTAAACGCAAAACCAGCCTCTTTAACACCTCTTCAGCCCCACGAACTGGCACTATGTCCAAACAAACGAAAACCAGCAAAAACGCGGACATCGCCACCATGCTTACAGCACCAGACGGAGGAAGAAAACCTGACCTTGCCAAGCCTACCCCACAGGATTCCCAGGAGGGGGCTGATACCCCGGCCACCAGGGGCGACCTATTAGCTTTCATGGCAGATATTCAAGCCGAATTTAGGTCCTGCATGACCGAACTCACCACCAAATTAGAGCAAACTGACCACACAGTAACTGAGGTGGAGCAGAGGCTGGGGGAAGTCGAAGACCGCTCCCAGGACCAGGCAACCACGCTGGGGGACATTCAACAAGCATTCAACAAGCAGTAAGAGCTCTCCAAGACAAGTGTGAAATCCTCGAGTTCAAGCAGGAGGACTTGGAGAACAGGGCCAGCCGCAACAACCTTCGGATCTGGGAGAATCCCATCCTCGGTCCCAGACAAAAACCTGCCAGAATATGTAGGGGACTTCTTCCAGGCCCTCCTCCCGCAATTGGACAAAACACAATTACTGCTAGACCGTACCCACAGACTGCGCCCACGCCGGACCGGCCTCCAGATGTCATCACTAGAGTCCATTTCTTCTCCACGAAAGAAGCCATCTCCGCCATCAGCCGCTCACGAGATGAGCTCACCTGCCAGGGCTCGCCTCTCCAGATTGATCAAGATCTCTCGCTCCTGACTCTCCAGAGGAGAAAGGCTCTCCGACCCCTAGCCCTCTTCCTTCAGGAACGTCAGGTCCAGTACAGATGGCTTTTCCCAACGGCACTGCAATTTTCATTTAATGGCACATTGCGGAGAATTAGCCACCTGGAAGATGCCAGCAAGATCATGCACCCGTCTTCCCCCAAAGAGGCCACTTCACCGAACCCGGAGGCAACAGGGAGCTTGTAGACTGCCCCCCCCCCCCGCAACCCAGGCGGTCCTCATGGTCGAGGGCATCTCGAAACAACCGGAGGAGGTAAACAGATCTCAAGTCACGCTACAGGATCCATTGCTGCACTCTCGGACTAGGCGCCCAACCCTTTTTTACAGCGAAGTGCCATTTCCGGCCCTGCACAAGATCATTACTACCCACTGCGGCGGGCTCCACCCACGGCCTATGCCCATTCCAAGGTACGTTCCATCTTTGTGTCCTTGGAAACACATGTTATTCCTACTGACTCAATTGGGCCTGTTGGCCAGGGGTTTGGCGCACCCACAAAGTCGACCACCCCGCCAGTTAAAGAGTTGGCCTCCCGTTGGGGGCCGGTGTTAAAACCCCAAGAGCAGGACAGCAGGCATCCAACCCACTCCTATGATGGCAACTAATGGGCTCTCAGCCATCCCCTGATCCGTGTGGGGGGGGGGGTTGGAAGAGGCATTAGCCCGTGAGCATCAGACACTACGGTGTCTCTCGCTAAACGTTAACGGGCTGAACTCCCCCTCCAAGTGCAAGTCGATCCTACAGAAACTACAAGACGAAGAAGCTGGGGTGGAGATGCTCCAGGAAACTCATCTCCTTCCGGCAGACTTTGGACGCCTACGATCCTGCATATACCCACGTCAGTTCCTCGCCTCCGGAGACTCCAAGGGGGCACGGCGATCCTGTTTAGGAAAGACCTAAATCCCCAGATATTGGACTCCATAACCTGCCCAATAGGCCACTTCGTGGCAGTTGAATGCCTTTTATTGGGAGATCTCTATACCTTCGTATCAGCATACGACCCCAATTCGGGGCAAGCAAGCTTCTACGACTCATTGGGTACCTCCCTCTCGGGCTTCATAGAAGGCCAAACAATAATAGGAGGAGACGTCAATGGAGTACCAGACCCCACCAGAGATAAATGGCACCCCCCGTCCCTGGTGATTTCACGCAAGCCCTTAGCCTCTTGCGCCTCTTCAGAACCCTGGAAGTAGTGGACTCATGGTGGGTGCTCCACCCCACCGAGAAAGATTACTCCTTTTTTTCCTATGTTCATCGAACTTTCTCAAGAATTTACCTCCTCCTAACTTCGCCCCAAATCCTCGCCTACGCCAATGAGGTATCCATCGGCCCAAGGATCCTATTGGATCATGCTCCAATAATAATGGAGCTTCGAACCCAGGACCCCAAAGCTAACACCCCATGCAGATGGTCGCTCTATGACCCGATCCTCAATGACATGCTAATTAGAGACAAGATCGCAACCACTATTTAAGAATTTCTTTGAGGAGAACCCGGTCATAGACACTTCCCCTGCTAACAACTGGGACGCGATGAAAGCAGTGATAAGGGGATCCCTGATAGCTCAAGTGGTGGCATTCCACCGGAGACAAACCCGGCAAGCCCTGGAAGAGGAACTGCAAACAGCAGAGGAAGCTCAAAAGAAGAAAGGGTGGTCCCCCAGGACTCAACGAGCAATCCGCACAGCCAGAAAGAAGCTAGAGGCCCACTACGCTGAGCATACCACGCAACTATTGGCCAAGACTAGGCAATTCTATTATGCTAAGAACAACAAAGCTAACAAGCTACTGGTAGCTAAGCCGGCCAAAACAAGATGCACCAATACCATCATAGGGCTCCGCGACCCACAGGGGGTGACTCATTACACTGAGACAAGGAAACCACAACTGGCGGTGGACCACCTAACCCACGTAATGACTGCACCCCCACGAGACCGGTCTAAACAAGAGGAATACCTGCAGGGGCAGCCTTGCCACGCCTACCTGACCCAACGAGAGAGAGGCTGGAGGTACCAATCACGGACAAGGAGGTCAACAAAGCCATCAGATCTCTTAAAACACGGGTTCTCCTCGAGATTCTACAAAATATTCAAACCCCAGCTGATCCCCCCCCCCAATCTGGTGACACTTTTCAATTCATTCAAGGAGACAGGCTCGGTGACCCCTTCAATGCAGGAGTCCACAACTATCCTCCTTCCTAAGCCAGGGAAGGACCCGAGGGACCCAGCCTCGTATAGACCAATTGCCCTACTAAACATAGACGCCAACCTCTACTCCAAGGTCCTGGGCAATCGGCTGTCACACATATTTCCAGACATAATCCACCCCGACTAGACTGGCTTCATTTTGAACATAGCCACAGGAGACAATATCGGGAGAACCCTGAACCTGGTAGACTTTACCCACCGAAACTCCCAGGGCCTCGCTCTGATGGCCCTAGATGCCACCAAAGCACTCGACAGGGTAGACTGGTCTTTCATGGAGCTCACCCTAGACGCCTTCAGCTTCGTTCCAGCGTTCCAGTCTATGGTTCTGGCCAACTACAAATCCCCTAAAACCCTCCTGACGATCAATGGCGCCCTATCAACCCCGATCTCCATGACCTGTAGGACAAGACAGGGTGCCCGCTGTCTCCCCTTCTCTTTGCACTAACAATGGAACCATTCGCCCAGAGGATCAGGCTGAACAAGCTCATCAAGGGCCCACAAGTTGGCCCGTCCCAACCCAAAATTGCATTATACGCTGATGATGTTTTGCTACAGCACCTCGCTGATGTGCTGTTTTATAGCACCTCAGCGAGGCACGCCTTGGCGGAAATAAAGAACTACAGTGAGGTCACCGGCTTCACTGTCAACTTCTCCAATCAGTGGCCCTGGGCATCGGCCTCCAACGGGAGTGCTGTGCCCGATCAAGTGTCAGGAAAAGTCCATCCCCTATCTGGGAGGGAATTCACATCTCGGCAAACCCAAAAGACACATCAGGCAAACTTCCCCAGACTATTCCGAGAACTGGAAGGCGACCTGAAGTGCTGGACCACACAGGAAATCTCACTAATGGGACGAATTACAGCCGTCAAAATGAACTTGCTCCCGAGATTCCTCTATGCCTGCTCCTCACTCGCAGCAGCCATCCCAGCACCAGTCATTCAGGATCTACAGAGGAAACTGCTAAAGTTCATATGGAGGGGCAAGAAGGCCAGAATCCCCCACAAGACTCTGGTTGGCAGCGCTAGACTGGGGGGGATGCGGGTCCCTGATCTCCGGGCATATAGGGCGGCAGCGCAGCTAGCACACATCCACGGCTGGCAGATAATCACAGACCGCCCCAGATGGATGGAACTGGAGCAAGCTCAACTTCCGCTCCCCCTGCGATTCCTCCCACATATCCAGCCCCCGCCCCCCTTAGAAAGCGCTGGAAGAACCTCTTGCTGACGACCAAACACCCGCCAAACTCCTGGGACTGGGCTCTGAAACAAAAGGGAATCCCAAGAGGTCAAAGCCCTCTCTCACCAATCTTTCATAACCCAAAGTTCTCGCCGGGGACAAACCCCTGTAACTTCCAGAACTGGATAGACGGAGGCATCGAAACCATGGAACAGCTATACTTCGGGAACAAACCCTGCACCTTCGAACAGTGCAAGGAGGTGTTTCAACTCCAGGAAAGAGACATTCACTTACTGTCCGCTCCGCCACTGGTGCTCACACCCCCAGACCCGCCAGGCAGCCACTCACCCCCTTATTCCCCTTGAGCTAATGCTTAAGGACCTACCATCTAGAGGCAGGACCTTGACCCTATACAGACGCTTCCTGGGGGACTTCCTAATGGCAAAAACTCGAGGCATGGCCCAATGGGAGGCTGACCTGGGTCACCCGATTGACGACCAAACCTGGGTGGACATCTGGACGTGCACCCATGCCTCATCTACCTGTGTCACCAACAAGGAATGCGCATACAAGCTCATGCTGCGATGGTACTCCCCCCCGCCCCCCTCCGCTTAGGCTACACCACATGAAACCACGAGTGGACTGTTCCTGCTGGAAGGGATGCGCCCAGCCTGGCTCCTTCTTTCACATGTGGTGGACCTGCCCAAAAATCCAGCAGTTCTGGGTACAGTGACTGTCGACTATCTTAACAGATTACCGGCAGCGCGCTCCCACTGGAACCCAAAACCGTCCTACTGGGGGTCCCAACCCCCGGGGTCTACCCCCGCACCGGAAACAGCGTGAAACTATTAACACAATGCCTCCTGGCAGGCAAAACTGTGCTTGCCCTCTTCTGGAAATCCCCGGACGGCCCCTGTATGGCTCACTGGTGGGGAAAACTATGGGACATCCTGATCGCGGAAAAGGTAACCGCAGCGAGGGCGGGAGTCCTGCACCGCTTCCACAACATCTGGGCCCCAGTACTGGACTATGACCAGCGATTCCCCACCTTGACATTCAAACCGATCAACACTCGATGGGCCCTGAAGGACCAGGAGACCACTTGAGAGGCAGGGGCAGCGGGCGGAGCCGCGGAACGGGAGGACTGGGGGAGGGAGACAGAGGACCAGAGAGGGGAAGTGGGGGGCGGGGGGCAGTATGAACTCAAGGGAACTATTAAAAATAAGCAAAGTTGTTGTGCAATGCTATTTGTAAACTGTCCTGCCTTGGTTTAAAATAAACATGTTTAAAAAAAAAAACTCATCTGTGTCATTTCCTGGACGTAGGTCTGTTGATTCCATAGGACTGTTCACCGAAGTATGTTTTACCTCACTTTTTGGTTGTTGTAGTCTTGGAGGTTGCATCGACTTTAACTCCCAGACATTCATACCGGATTGCTGCTTCCAGGCCCTGACTCTATTCGGAACACCAACAAATTGGGCATTATTTATACTAACAGAAATCCTCCTGAATAGCCTCTCCACTGTACTCACCTGTTCATATCCTTAGGTTGTATGTCTATTTGATTAGCAGTGCATGTGTTTTCTTTTAGTGTGTGTATTTACAAACGTACACAATTATCTGTATGGATGGGAATGCCATTTTCCAAGTATTGCCATATGGCGATTTTGTGCGCTAATAAGGCATAGTAACGTAACATAACTACCTGGTCATAAGATGGCAACAGCTGGCCAATGTATTAGTATCTGGGCATATTATGGCAGTTCCTGTCAAATGCTTATATAAGAGCCAAAACTGTTGGATTTGACATGGCTGTTTTAATAGGCATTCAGTGTAAGGAACAGATTTAAGGACCCACATATTGTATATAAATCAAATGGTTGATGGCACACCTGGTTAAGACATTTTCATCAACGAACCATCTGATGTACACCTTCAATTGTGCCATTACCTCTCAGAAGGTTACTTAGAAATAGCATTGGCGGAGGGGGCGTGGCTTGCGCCGATAGAGAATGGATGCCTAATGCGAAGCTCCCGCTCGGATGAAATTATACATATCTCCTAAGAGCCACTAACACGCTAAAAGATTATACTATCCCCTTTAACTTATAGCCTTACTGTACGGGCGAAAGTTTGAGGAGCTCCCATACCAGCAAACACCAGGAAGACATCAGAAAAGTGATAACGCTGCAACGCTAAGGTTCCGGTGGGTGCAGCCTCAGGCAGCGACGCGCAGTTGAAAATAAAGCTGATGTGTTCTGTCAGCTGGTCAGCATTGGACACAGGAAAGCGTCGCTCTACGGAGGAACACTGTTTCACTCACAACAAAGGTTCTGCATTAAAGGAACAGTACTTTTAAACACGCGTGTATGATGGTATGTATTGTCGATCAATTTATTATCTTCTTGAAGTGTTTTTCTCGAACCAATTTAAAGGAACACATCCTATTTAAATACTGCGCTGGATTATTTTACATTTCTAAATCACATGTACTGGCAAAACGCATTTCTATGAAGAATAAGAAGATATGATGAAATTAAATATAGAATTGCTTAACTATATATAGTGTATCCTATATATGCATAGGAGTATAGGTGAACTCATTACAGGAGAAAATATTAAGCACCATACTATCCTAATATTAACATATGGATTAATGCAACAATAGTAACCATTTAATTTGAGCGAAGGTTATTCATTTGATGAGACTTTCTTGGAAAACTGGTATATGACTGAAGTGCAATAGTACTTGTAGAAGCTGATAAATGTACCATATAGGTGGTTATCCTTTGCATCTCATTTATAACAAAATACATCATTATTAAGGTTAGAACTACTTTGCATGGAGCCACCATGTCTTCAACAACAACAAAAAACTTCCAAAGAAGGGTCCCTGACCGTACCCAATAATGCACCCAAGAGAGAATCTCCAACACCCAAAGAAGACTCACGACCCAGTAATGCTAGCTATTCTAGATGAAATAAAATCCCTCAAACCGTTCATGGAGGTAACATCTATGAAACTACAGATGTTAGATGAAAAATGGTCATGGTTGAAAACAGAATTAATTAGGTGGAAAAAAGGGTGAGCAACGCAGATGTCACAGGAAGAGTGACTGCTCTGGAAAGCACCGCTATCTCGTTCCAGAAACAAGCTGAAAATCTGGAAAACCGAAGGAATAACTTGAGCATTATTGGCCTTCCAGAGAAAATTGAAAAAGATAATCCCATTCAATTCGTATATCATATGCTCCCATTGTTACTTAATATCCCAACATCTGTACAATTCAATATCCAGAGAGCACACTGTGTAGGACCCTATACCCAATCGAGAAAAACTCCTAGAACTTTAATATTTGCATTGCTGGACTACACGCATGTTGTCCTTATCATGGAAAAGACTAAAGAAAGGAAACGATTACAATGGGAAAGCACTAAGATTTACATATCTCAAGACGTCTCGAACGCTACTGCAGCAAGGAGGAAAGAATTGTTAACACTAAGATCAGCTCTCAAACAACTTAATGCTAGGCACGGAATTATACATCTTGCATCTTTAAAAATCACTCTTAATGGGCGTATGTTCACCTTCCAAGATCCAGCAGATGTAAGGAGATTCATACAACACCACAGAAAAGAGGAAATGGCTACGTCAAGACCACCTACTTGAAAATCTTTTCAAAGGAGTAATGGAACGATGACACATTACTCTTTCCCTGAAGCAAAGCATTTGGTAAACCCTTTAGATCTGGTTGTCCACCACTGCTACGTACAACCTCACCTTGACATGGTTTGAAATGGCTGTTTCCAGTTAGCCATTACGTTGTTGGGTATCATGGACTCTATATATTTGTTACAAAACTCCATGTCAAATTTGATAGTCTTCCCCTTCCCCTAATGTGTCCTGTATGTCAGTTTACCTGTACATCACCTTATTAACTCGGGCCTTGTAATTGTTTTTATTATACTGAATGCCTCCTATGTCCCTTAATATTACTTCATGGAATGTCAAAGGCCTGCATAAGCCAATTAAATGACAAAACATCTTGTCACATCTTAATAGGGCTAAACCAGCTATAGCATGCATTCAAGAATCCCACCTCTCGCAACTGGAAGCAATGAAACTAAAACATGGGTAGGACAAGTTTTTGCCAGTACATCATATTGAAAGAAAAATGGAGTCATAACCCTTGTTAATAAATGTAAAGTTATCTCGACAGAGTCTGACGTGGGAAGATGGGTTTTGGTCAAACTTCTTATTAACTCTATTGAATATTCAATTTTAAATGTTTACGGTCCTACTAATGCTGACCCCACATTCCGGACCCATTTGAGAGATTATATGTTCAGATCTAGCCCAACCAATCTTATAGTATGTGGAGATTGTAATGAGATCATGGATCCTATGCTTGATAGAAAGTCAAATGTACGCTTTAAAAACACTAACTCCCATGTACAATTCTCTAATTTCGTATTGCAATTAGGTCTTATAGACTCTTGGCATTTGCTTCACCCAGCAGATAGGGAATATACTTTCTATTCTCCACCACATAATTCCTTTTCCAGAATCGATTTTATTTTTTGGTCTAAATATATCACCTACTAGAAGCTACAATTGAACCCATTATTTTGTCTGATCATGCTCTTATTAATGTTAAACTATCTAATTCACACAGCATAAATCAACACAATAGATGGAGATTTAATTCTACTCTCCTAAGAGATGATCTATTTACTGAATTCATTCAACAACACACCAACTTCTTTACTGAGAATCTAAATATAGATACTTCCATCCATAATTGGGACTGCTATAAAGTCGTATTAAGAGGTCAAATGATTCTTAAGCATCTCAAAAAAAGGAAAAAACTCAGGCAAGAATCTGACAACATTCTTAAAACAATGAAAAGTTTAGAATATATTTGCACTAATCTTAGTTCTATTCTTATGCAATCAACCAAACAAAAAATTCTATATATCAAATTGATTACACAATACTCCTGTACTAACCTTTTAAAGTATAAATCAAAAATGTAATAATTTTCTAACAAATCAAGTAAATCACTAACTTCATACCTAAAACTTAAGAAGGATAAAGCTAGAAAAATTGCGGTTATAAAAGATCAGAATGGAAAGAGAATTCTTAAAGATAAGGACATTCTACAAGCCTTCTCCACATTCTATCGAAAATTATATACCTCAGAATCATCTGCCAATGACACCCATGGAACTAACTTTCTTAGAAATATACATCATGATTTTTATACTACTAACTTCCAAACATTAAATGAGCCCGTACAAGCTAATGAAATATATAAAGCCATAAAAGGACTAAAAAAAAAAAAAGGTAAAGCCCCAGGACCTGATGGATTTCCGATAGACTTTTTTGCGCACTTTAAAGATCTTTTAGTCCCTAGACTCCAGGATCTCTATTCATCCTTTATTTCTAATGAAACACCGGCAGGATCTTTTTCGGAAGCAATGTTAATAGTCTTTCCAAAACCCAATTAAGACCCTGAACTAGTTCAAAATTATAGACCTATATCCCTAATTAATACTGACTGCAAAATTCTAGGCAAAATATTAGCCAGCTGACTAAATCCCTTTCTTCTGAGCCTAATTAAAAGTGATCAGGTAGGGTATGTTAAAGGAAGAGTGTCTTCAGGAAATATTAGACTCTTTACTAATGTTGTCAACCTTATTAAGACGTCCACCAATCCTTATGCTGCTATTGCGCTTGAAGCTGAGAAGGCTTTTGACAGAGTGGAGTGGAATTTTATGTTCAAAGTGCTTCATTGGCATGGTATTCCCGACTCGTTTATCTCAATAGTGAAAATACTATACTCCAACCCCAAAACAGCAATTTTTATTGATGGACACACATCCTTTTTCTTTTCTCTGAGTAGAGGTTCCCCCGCCAAGGCTGCCCTCTTTCCCCCCTCTTCTTTTTATTCTGGCCCTAGAACCATTCTTAGAAGCTATCGGACAGGATGAAAACATTGTGGGAATTCAAAATAAGCATATCCACGTAAAGACTGCTGCTTATGCAGATGATGTTTTACTACTGTTACAGATTTCAGACTCTTACCTTGATCACTTACTTTCCACTATCACACATTTTTCTCTAGCGTCGGACTATACACTTAACATTGAAAAATCAGAGGTCTTACCACTGAACATACACTGTACCAAACATCATTGCTCCAATCTAGGAATGAAATGGTGTCCAACAGGGATCAAATATTTAGGTATTACAATAACCCCTTCCATTAAGGAGACTATAAAGCAAAATACCACAAATATCATTGTGAGAGTCAAAGATCATACTAGCTCATGGTCTCTGCTATTTTTGTCATGGTGGGGAAGGCTAGAATCATAAATATGTCAATTGCCGCAGTAGTCCTTTATCTGCTATATATGCTCCCCATTTCCCTTCCTGCTACATTCTTCAAATCTCTAGACTCATGCATTAAGTTTCTTTGTGGAAATAAAAAACACAGAATCTGTTAATAAACTCAAAACCCCTAGGACAGAGGGTGGAGTGGGTTTCCCTGATTTTAGAAAATATCACATAGCTTTTGTGCTATGTCAACTCAGCTATGGTTTGTCCCCATCTTGTAGAACCCTCCTAGTTGGCTTCTTTTTGAGAGAGTGATGGGTTCCCCCCACATCCTAGCGGATTGGCCATATATCTGTAGAATCAATAGATTCATCACTGGTGGTAGTATTAATACTACTATGGTGTATCTTAAAACATATTTATTATCATATACCTCCAAATCGTCTCAATTAGTATCCCCATATATCTGGCTGAATCCACTAATCAAGATTAACAAAAAAACAAAATATTGAAAACCATATCTTGGTATTAAATATGTGGGACAACTATTTGTAGGGGGGATACCTCTTACTTTCAATGAAATGGTAAATAAATATAATATTCCAAAATCATTTATGTGCCAATACTTAAACCTATTAGATGCAATTGTGGTTCACTATGAGATGTTGGTTGACAAGGATAACTCGTATCAAGATGACAAAATGCAACATTTACTTAATCAAAATGTTAATGCTTCAATGTTTTACAAAGTACTTCTATCTGTGTCGGAGAATAAAACTCCATGGAAAAGTCAACTGGAATGGAAACAGGACTGCTCCCTAATATACTCTCAAATGGAATGGCCTTTGATATGGAAAAATCTCTAAAGCTATTGTATCAGCAAGTTTGCTTCAGACTTTATATTTTTTTCATCATATCTTTATAACTCCATTGATTTTATTCAAAGGTGGTTTCACACAGGATAATTGCTGGAGTTGCTCATGCAGGAAAGGATCATTAAAAAATCTAGTATTTGATTGTATCCATTTACAATCATTCTGGAAGAGTGTGGGGTATACGAAAATCAATTTTTCAATTGCGTCAAGAACTTTGTTTTGCTTATCTGTATCTAGGAAGCTCTACCATTCGACCTTCTATTGGTAAAAACAAAGGATTCCTGTTTGATCTCCTTATAGCAATAGCTATCCAAAACATCAAATTGGAAAGACCTTAAAAAATTGAATTGTAAAATATGGTGGAACTCCATTTGTAACATTCATAGAATGGAGAAATGTAATGCTTCATCACCATCTCTACAAAGTAAACATGAATTTAAATAGAGACCGTTCACCGAGTATTTAGATAGTACATTGCCTAGCTCTTAACTGTTACAATAAGTAATATAAATTCTCTTTCCTACCCCTTTTGTTCCTGGCCGTCTTGTTTGTCCCTTCTGTTTTATAACTTCCATAATATATATACTACATACCTATCAGTCTATTTTGAAATGTTGCATAAATGTTATATTTATCCACTAAGATGTGTCCCATTTAGTTTTGCATATTAGGCCTTTCATGAGTTATCAGTATACATATGAAAGTTTGTCTATAGTATAAGATATTCACATTGAAATGTTTTTCTTTTTTCCGTATGCTATATCCAGCCTTATGTGCCGATGTATCTCAATAATAAAAAACAAAAAAAAAAAGAAACGGCAGTGGCATCCCCTTAAAAACACAGAGATTGCTGAAAGCTATCCCGTGGGCTTGGTATTTTTGTGATAGACGGGTAGTGTGTGAGAATAGCCATAGTGACTAGAATATTCATGGGCGGTCATGGAAAAAACACCCATAGGCTGCGTCCCTCCTTGCATCTTATATTCCCTTTCCATGCCTATATATTTCAGCTTATAGGCAATGTTTACAGTGCCACATAATAGCCCAAATTAAAACCATGAAACCCTTGGGTGTATTAAGGTCTTAGACTCAGAGAGCAACGTCTGTCTCTTTGTATCCTAAACTTTGATGGCTAGACACTTTGGCATTTTGCCTCTTCATAATTGGGTTTAATCTGGACAAGTAATTTTCTCTTCATAGTCCTATTTTTTCTTTGTGTGCCACATTTTCATCAGTAAAACAAGCATGTCATGCCCGGGGCTCTCTTTGATCACTGAAGAGGGGAGGTCTAAATGTACCTCTGCTTCCCCTTACCCCAGACAAATGACCCGGAAGAAGAACAGAAAGAATTATGATCGCACTCCCCATTCTGCACCAGTTCCCAGTGCACCCATGAGTGACAAATATGCTAAAAAGTACCCACTCCATCAACCCTACAACCCAAAAGCAACACAAACCTTGCCCAGAGTAAATGAAGAGCCCCTAGATGCTGTTAAAGATCCCTCAATTGACAGTCTTGGCTAAAAGTGCCAAGAATGTTTGTTTGTTTCAGCCCGTAGCAACTATGACGAGTATCCTTATGTTTGTTTAGAAAGTTTACTGAAATGTTTTGTTTGCTGCACCTGGAGCTTGCAACACTGCGGCTTTCCACTGTAAAAAATTATATAAGAAAAATAATGAACACAAGTACCCCTTTGGCGTGCTCCAAATAATTTGTATAATGTTTTTTCCAAATTTTTCAATTCTTTAAATTAAATTTACAGTTGTGAGTCGTATTAAGTTCATACATCACATGAAGATTTCAACATCAGATTGCATTCAATTCTCTCATCACATGAACATTTCAACATTGGATTCCTTCCCTCTACACGTGTTTCCCCATCTTGTTAGGTGGTTCCTCAGGGGGGATCCAGTGATAGGTATTTTTCAAATTTGTTTTGTAAATATGATTATGGTAGTATTGATTACAATAATATTATCTATGGGAACAAGATTATTGTGTAGTTAGGACATTTTCATAATTGGGCCACTGGTATTGTAACGTAGCGTTTGTATCAGGTGTTTATACTTATATTGTACATCTATCAATGCTCACTGGTATTTCCCGTATTTGTTGTACCATTGGTATCTTATTTGTTATTGTTCCTTTCCAATTTTGACAAATTTATTCACTGCGCGGTTTTTCACCATTTATTCTAAATTCTTATGTCCTGTGTTTCTCCCGTGCTAATAAAAGGATGACAATAGTATCATGTTGCCATATCAAATTACTTTCTTGTTGAGTTATGGGCAAATTTCATGCATTGCTTGTCGCTTACCTTAATGATTCGCTTCCATTTTAGCTCCAAATGAAAAACGGCATGTCTTTTTGGGCCCGATATTCCGAAAATGACTTCAAAATGGCTGAATTCAAACAGCGTCATTTACGTTGTATTTAGATGCGTAATGACGTCATTGCGCGATTGTGTTCTGATCGCCATTTTGGGTCGGGATTTATGTATCACTGGCCCATTGTATACCATTATTGCGGTCTGGAGAATTTGAATAGTTATGTCTGATCTGGTGTCTGGTTGGTACTTACCATTGTATATTGTATGGAGATCGCTATTCCTAGTTGCGCACCAAGATATATAGTGATCATATGTGTATATGTTACCAAGTGAATTACAGTTGCCTTTTCTATTCAGGCAGAATACATGTTTGTATGTATATAGTTGTTTTTCAAACTAGTTAGCTTCATTTCAAAATCTAGTAGTATGACAAATTTACAAAAGCATAAAGATTGGAAATTAAAGAGTACAAGGAATTGCAGAAAATTACTAGGAATTACAGAAAATGTCCCATTTCTGTATCGCAATTAAGACCAGTCTTGCAGCAATCAAGATTACAAATCCAGATAGCTTCATGGTGGCGTAAAGGTTTTTCTCTACTTCTGCCTCTGGGCGGGGTCTTCACTATTTCCAGCCCATAATATTTAATTCAATTTGGACTGTCCTCTGGATGTTCTGATTCAAAGTGCTGCCCTAGTGGGTATCTCGTATCTTTGTTTTTGATTGTCCTTAGGTGCTCGGAAAATCTGATTTTTAGTGCCCTCACTGTGCTCCCTACATAGAGTTTGGAGCAGATGCATTCTATTGCATATAACACAAAGCTTGAATTGCAGTTTATGAAGTACTCAATCACGTGTTTTTTGCCATTAGGTAATGTTATTTCCTTTTTGCCATTATCTGAATATGTACAGTAATTGCAAGTTCCACATTACAAATTTCCTTTAGCTTGTCAGTTGTCCACAATTTTCTTTTCCCTTGGACTTTCTTTTTTGTCAAAAAGTGTGAAGGGCATAAGATTTGTTTCAAATGTTTCGCTTTGCGAAATGTGATGCATGGATTCTCATCTGTATACTTTATCAGATCTGTGTCAAGCCTCAATATAGGCCAATGTTTTTTGAGTATTTTTCTTAGTCATGTGATCCGAGCTGTATGATGTGATGAATCATATCTTTCCTTCTATTGTTTTTTTCTTTGCTTGGGGTTTATTCTGTAATAGTTAACTTCTTGTGTGAGACTTGGTTTTGTTATAGGCTTCCTTTAATTGTTGTTTATTGTATCCTCTTTGTGCAAATTTGGTAATTGCAAAATCCACATGTTTGGTCCTTTCCTTTTACTGTGTGCATTTTCTTTTAATCCTAAGGAATTCTCCATATGGTATATTTTGGATGATATGTTGTGGAGGATTGCTTTCTGCATGTAAAATGCTATTACCAGTTGTTGGTTTGGTATATAATGTAGATTGTATTTTGTTGTTTTCTATATATAGTTCTAAATCTAGAAAATTGATTCTGTTAACATTCTTTTCCATTGTTAGTTTGAGATTGTATTTATTGTTGTTTAAGTACATATCATATTCATGTAGGGATTTCACTTCCTTTCCAGATGACTAGGACGTCATCTATATTTTCTTTGGTAAACGCCGGGTGTTGCCATGCGTGTCTGAGTTCAACGTTTTCCATATATAGATTTGCATACGATGGGGCAAATTATGCCTCCATCGCAGTCCCTTGGCGGCGTTTGTAAATTGTGTTGTTGAATAGGAAGACATTGTTGTTCAAGACAAAGTTCAACATTTCCAGAATCATATGGTTTTGTTCCAAGTATGAGATTGATCTTGCTTTTAAGAAATAATTGACTGTTTCTATTCCTTTTAGATGTAGGATACTTGTATATAATGATGTAACATCAAAGGTCACCAATCTGTATTCCTCCTCCCATTCAATGAATTCCAGCTGTTGTATAATATGTTTTGTGTCCTGTATATGAGGCTAGGCTTGCTGTAAATGTCGATATATGTAGGCTGATATTGATTCGCTCACTGATCCTATTCCATTGATTATTGGTCTACTTGATGGTATTTTGTTGTATTTTGGGTAGGAAATAGATGGTTGCAAGAACTGGATGTGCGTTTTTCATATAGTCATACTCTTCACCCGTCAACAGTTCATTTTCATGCTAGTGGGTGCTCAGAATATTCCACACATTAATTATGTTTGGCTTTGGGTTCTCCTTTAGCCTTTCATAGCACATTTGGTCATTTAGATGAGTTTCTGCCATTTTGATGTAATCCATTGTGTTCAGGAGTACAATCTTGCTTCCTTTATCTGCCTCTTTCGCCGTTATCTCATCATTTTGACTCAACTCATAAATGGCTTTCTTTTCTAAGGTGTTGAGATTGCATTTTTTTCCATTTGATTGTTTTGTTGGCTATATCGTTCTTTTTTAGATCCTGTTGTATGGCCAGTACAAAGATGTCTATCACATTTTCTGTTGATGTTAATGGCATGCATTTTGATCTGGGTTTCAATTTAGATGCTTCAATCTGTCCAGTGTCAGGATTCATGTCTGATATGACTGTTTCCATTGTATGTATATCTTGTTGTTCACTATTATTCAGTAGAGTCGCTGTTTGTTCTGTATCAAAGATTGTTAGTTCTGATGGCCGTGGCCTCTCAGTACCTGGTCATTTAGGTTTTATTGAGGTTACAAAGAATTATTTCAATTTGAGTAATCTACTAAACTTGAATAGGTCCAGATTTGTTTGAAAAAAGTTTGACTGGTTTGTTGGGCTAAACGATAGACCTTTGTGCAATGCCGTTGTTAGGTCCTTAGATAGTTCTACATTTGCTAAGTTAAGTACTAAGTTCTCCTCTGTTGGAAGTGTTTGGATCTTGTTTGCATCCCTCAGTTTGTATTTTCTTTTGCCTTTCCTGTTCTTTCTCTTGATGCCCCTCTTTGTTGGCCACCATTTGTGTTTTGATTTTTTGCTAATTCCTCAGTTGTTGTGTACTTTGGTGTAGTGGGTATGTTCTCGATTTTCTGTGTTTTTGGTATTCTTCTAAAAAAGAATATGGTGTGGTTACTTCTGCTGACGTTTTAGCTACCTGTTGTGGCTCTGTTTCTCCTTCATTTTCACTTTCTACTTCTGATGATCCGGACGAAATTCCCGAGGATGTCTGTTTGTTCTGTAGCTTTTTTAAAGGGTTTGGTTTGTTTATTTCTATATTTGTTTTGAAATGTGTACACCCTTTTAAATTTATAGTCTAGTTCATCTCTTTGGAAGGTCTGTTGTTTTTTGAGTTTGAGTTCTTTTTCAAATTCTGATAGGTATTAAATTCTTGAAGGTTGCTTCAGGTAAGTTCATACTTTCTAGATTTTGCTTGATAATATCAATTGTTTTCAAGAGCTTATGTGCTTTTTTAGTATTCATAATAATCCTATGGATCATCTCTTTGGATGTTGTAACTAGAAGTTCCTCCTAATCTTTGAGGTCTTAGACATATTCCTCTTCAAATGCCGGAAATATACAAATTCGCAATCCTCTCGGGATTCTTCCAACTTCTAAATATTTTCCCATAGTTGTAAGCTATATGGATTTGTAATCTTGATTGCTGCAAGACTGATCTTAATTGTGATACAGAAATGGGGCATTTCTGTAATTCCTAGTAATTCTCTGCAATTCCTTGTAATTTTATGCTTTTGTAAATTTGTGATACTGCTAGGTTTCAAAATGAAGCCAACTAGTTTGAAAAACAACTATATACATGCAAACACGTATTCTGCCTGAATAGAATAGGCAACTGTAATTCACTTGGTAACATATACACATATGATCACTATATACCTTGGTGCGCAACTAGGAATAGTGATCTCCATATAATATACAATGGTAAGTACCAACCAGATCAGACATAACAAATTAGAATTCTCCAGGCCGCAATAATGCTATACAATGGGCCAGTGATACATATATCCCGACCCAAAATGGTGATCGTAATGCAATCGCGCAATGACGTCATTACGCATATAAATACCGACGTAAATGACGCCGTTTAAATTCAGCCATTTTGAAGTCCTTTTCGGAATATCAGGCCTGAAAAGACATGCAGTTTTTCATTTGGAGTGGAAGCGAATCAATAAGGGAAGCAACAAGAAATTTGCCCATAACTTAACAAGAAAGTAATTTGATATGGCACCATGATACTATTGTCCTTTTATTAGCACAGGACATAAGAATTTAGAATAAATGGTGAAAAACCGCTCAGTGAATATATATTTGTCAAAATTGGAAAGGAACAATAACAAATAAGATACCAATGGTACAACAAATACGGGAAATACCAGTGAGCATTGATAGATGTACAATGTAAGTATAAACACCTGATACAAATGCTATGTTACAATAACACTGGCCCAATTATGAAAATGTCCTAACTACACAATAATCTTGTTCCCACAGATAATATGATTGTAATCGATACTACCATAATCATATTTACAAAACAAATTTGAAAAATACCTATCACTTAAAACACTGAATCCCTCCTGAGGAACCACCTAACAAGATGGGGAAACACGTGTATAGGGAAGGAATCCAATGTTGAAATGCTCATGTGATGAGAAAATTGAATGCAATCTGATGTTGAAATCTTCATGTGATGTATGAACTTAATACGACTCACAACTGTAAATTTCATTTAAAGAATTGAAAAGTTTGGAAAAAAAATTATACAAATTATTTGGAGCGTGCCAAAGGAGTACTTGTGTTAATTATTTTTCTTATAAAAGTGCCAAGAAGGCAGACTCAATGTCATTAGAGACCTCATGACATAGCTGCGTTAGACATGAGGAACACCACAACAGCACATCGGGACACAATCATACACCCACCTACACGATGAACATATGCGTCAGTTCTATGAGATTAGAGGACAGATACAGTTACACCCTGCCATTGTTTATTATTTGTGTCCATTAGTGTGACTGCAGCAACGCCGAAATAGCAAGATGCAAGGGTTCCTGTTTAAAAGCTTGCAGATGCCTATATGCCAATAACCCTATGGAAATACAGAAACACTTGAACAACCTGACAGCGGTATCATTGACTAATTCAAGCACTATAACATAGCACAATGTGGAAGCCATCCTCTGGTCTCAAGAAATCACAGCCAGCTCTCAGTAGAGCCAAGTGGCGCTGGATTCAGCACGAACAACGGAAGTACACTTTGTAAGCCAGGCTCGCTGCCAAGGCCACTTGCTTCAGATAATGTTCCTTCCCCTGAACTGCAATAAACCCCAGCAAAGAAAATATTACTAATCCTTCATAAAATATTACTAATTCGGAGCTGTAGAAGCCCAGAAGCACAGTGGCTGAACATGTGGTCCAGCAGAGCTGACATTGGGCCAAGATTGGCAGCTGGGAGTGAAGGACAGCCTCACAAACCCGACGTGCCTTTCAACAAATGTTACAGAATAGCCTGAATGTTTAATGATGAGAGCGAGTGTACTCGGAGGCATTGGTATTTCCCACTCGATTATGATGCAGAAACATAGTTATTCTTTTACCTTGAAAGGGTAAATTTTGAGCTGAGAACAGATTTTGTCCCAGGCCTGGGGGCCCTAGCTCTAACCAATGGCAATTCAGAACCCTAGGAGTGGGGAGCAATGGGCACTAACCAATGGGAAGACTTTCACACTGCAACATTGTAGAAACTAGATAATTGGGGAAAAGCCAGGCCAGCCCTCTGACATGGAAGGACCAATGAAATAATACCTATAGGGTGAGCTATAGATGAACTACCACTCACGGTTTTTTGGGAATCAGCCCAGGCTGTGATGTCAGCATGGCACTACTGTATTACAAAACTGGCCTGCAAGCCAGAGCTCTGAGAGAGAGTGCCTGGACCCTTCTTCCATGCACTAATCCTTGTGGATCTTTGGCCATAGTAAACCACAGTTTGAACTTGCTGTTTGTCTGGACCTCTGTTCCTTTTTGGCAAAGGGAAGGTGTTGAGCCTTCCATGAGTTCTAGATCCATGGACTCCAAGTAGCCCTAACCTCCCGGGGGAGGTTTCTCTCCAACCCAACATCCCACTGTGTTGTGTGTATGAATGGCAGAATGTTTGGGTGGATGCAGAGTTGGTGCGAGTACCGGATTGGTGGGATCCTGTAGTTTCACTGGGATAGTATTGCAGGTCCGATAGCACAGCGAGTAGAGCGCTCGCTTTGACATCTGTGTAGAGCCTGCTGACGCAGGTTTGAATCCTGGCAGGACCAAGCTCAGCCTTTAATAAGCAGCGCTCAGATGCCTGAGGGTTCGTAGCGCTATATAAATGCTACATTATTATTATTAAAACAGCAAAGACTTTTCCCAACAATGCAGTGAGACTAGTACCTTTTTAAAGAAATCGCAAAAACATTAACCGCTGAAATTTGGGGACAGTCTGGTCACTTATCAATTAACTAATTTATTACCTCAACAATAACATTGTGCATTAAGATCTGGAATAAGTCATGAAAACCCTAAAGTTCTAGGAGCACAGGTTTTTAAGGTACAATGGGCACACGTATAGAGGCTACATCTGATGTTTCGCTGGCTCCTCTGGTTGCAGATGAGGTAGGAACCTCAGATTGAGTGCATGCACATTTATAAACTAGTGTGTGCACACACATTAAATGGAGACGTAGGCATCAGATTAATAGGATATGGACCCTGGTCAATTACTTCAGAGCAGTAGAAAGTATGTGTTATGTGTATTTCCACATCTTCATAGCATATCTGGCCCAAGTTTACCCACTACTAAAAAGAGGAAACCGATCCGTCCTTGCAGTCCTCAGAGACCCTACAATTAAGGCTGTGTGGGAAAAATGATTCATTTTTGCCATGACATGGTTTACGGGGCTTGAACTACTACAACACTAACACAATAATGCTTGTTTTTGCACTTTTCAGGCAGGCAACTGATATCTTCAAGCTGCACAAGGATCCAATCAGCACAGGTAATGAAAGGGGCTATTAAAAGAATACTTGTCTGGTCTCTTATGTCCAAGTGGTGTTTTTGAATTCCCTTTTTGGCGAATATCCCTTGTATCTAGTGCTGCCGCTGTATCCTCTACTAACATTGCCCCAACCTCTGCAGGTGGCACGGCCATATCCGGTGGACAGGGGAGCACTGTAAGGACATTAGGGAGACGTATGCGGAGAGCCAATAGAGACATGGGAGGGGTGAACCTATATCTCACTGACACTACTAACAACATGTGATACAAGCACATGACCAAAGTAGGTAAAGAAACCACTGGGGAGAGCTGCTATGTCTGCTCACTAATTCCCTATGCCGTGAGTGCTTCCAGAACATTTATAGCAACTGAAATACCAGCAGCAAGGGCACAATGCCTTATGTACCTATGCATGGTTACAACCGGAGGAAGATTCTAAGGGAAGACAGAAATATTGAGATGGATGTCTCAGGCAACGTTCCCCTATGAAGACAGTTGTATAAAGACGCTTGACATGATGAACAATTATGGCAATTATACCAAGCTATACAATACATAACTGATGGCCCACAGAAAAGAGAGACAACAACAATAACACTGAAGGAATTACCCTGCCAGAAGGGGAGTCGGGGGGGGCATCAAGGAGATAGGAGGAGAACCAGGATGTTGGGAAACACCACAGATGCTTGTGTATTGCCAAGTATATGCAGCAGAAGGATGTAAGGAGGAAGTAGTAGGAAGCAAAGCACACTCGCTAGTGCAAGCACCAGTAAACACAGTACAAGGTGAAGAAAAAAAGAACCTGAAGAATGGGTTGCGAGCACCAAGTAGCTCACCTGGGTAGACCATGAAGCTGGATCAATGCCCATAATACCACTGAAGAAACCAGCATTGTTACCAGAATACAGGTGCAGTAAAGGTTGGAGATAACACAGAGTGTAGGTACACAGAGAGGCAGGCATCCAGCAATGAAGGTCGGCACAGCGGTTTCAATGGACCACTATTGGGCTTGTGGATCCAAGGCATACGAGAAGCTGCCACCCAACTGGGAAGGAGAATATGCTAGCACTGGTAGTGCCATAAAAGGACGTGAAGACAATTTCCCTAAAATGGATACTAACAAGAGAAAGAAGAAATCGATAGAAGTGGAAGAAAAGGGAACAAAGAATTGGTCTGTAAAAGTAGGGTGAAAAGAGTCAACTATTTCTCATCAGAATCAGAAGGATTACTAGACGATGTGCCACCCGAGCATCGATTGTTCAGCAGGACCGAGGTTTTTCACGTCAGTAGTTCCAGCTGTCCATATGTACACAAACACTAAATGGTTGCAGATAACAAGATGGAAGCTGATGCAGACAATAAGCTCCATGGTAAATGACTTCAATATGATAAAACAAGAACTCTGAGCAGTAAGGTTAATGGCACTCCAAAACAGATATGTTGTAGACCTTCTCACAGCAATGGAATGGTTTGTGCCAAGATCGGGAGTTCCTGTTGTATGTTCATACCTGCAAATGATGGAGAGGACGGCACACTGACAGAAGCAGTGACAAGATTATCAAAAATGCACACCAAGTTGCAGGAAGAAGCCAAAGGGACAGGCTAAAGACCAGAGCTGGTTGTCATACATATGGTCCTGGATGCCATCATAGTTGTCAGACGGACTGAAGGTATTACTAGGAGCACTAATACTAGTAGGACTGTCTGTGGTGAAGGTCTGCATTATACAATGTTGCAAAACTAATGAGAAGACAAAGGGGATGAAGGTGTTAGTGGATGTGAACACAGAAGAACAAAAAGACAAGATAGTGGAAGAATGAATTAACCTGAGGGCCAGGATAAAGGAGTCGCCACTGTTTCTGACTGAGATGATAACATTCCATAATCCTTTCAACAATAACAGATACTTGGGGAAATGGATATGGTGCAACCCAGAAGGTGATGGCAGCTTACATGACCTGGAGTTTCGATGATCATTCAAATTACTATGGACATCTTGGAGAAGTAACAAAGATATGGCTACCAAAAGCGAGAGTGGCAAAGTATGGCGGTTTGGTTGACATGTCGACCATAGGGGGGATTGAAGTGAGGGTTCCAGGAATGCCCCCCTTGTCCCCATGAACATGACAGCCCAAAGAGACAAGAACGCACAAAGTCACTCACTATTCGGAAAGCCCCAGGAGGAACAGTGACTGACACATATGCAAAAAGGTATTCCCTCAGACAGCCGTTCAAACCTTATCCAGTGAATGTCTTTATGGATACAGGTGCTTCAACAGTAGTCATGGACCCAAATGCCTTGATGATGATGTTGACTAATGCCAAGAAACCACAGTGCCGACATCAGTAGTGACACCACGACCTAGCCAAATTAGTCATGAAGTACAACTTTACACAAACACACACTTGTGTACACGAAGAACATGCTTAACCAGTTCGGTAGATAGAGGACATATACATACTGTCAAATGCTTTTATTATTTTTCTCATTAACCAAGTGCAGAAACGCTGAATGCAAGGCAACGAAGAGATGCAGAGCAAGCTTGCAGATGCTTGTGGCAACTAACCCTATGGAGCTTTAGGACTAAATTACGAGCCTGGCCGGACCAAATACGACTAACCTATAGGAAACCAAGCACGATATAGATGTGCAGAAATCATAGTATAAGTATAACGAAGATTACATAAGGCCACAAGCCCCAGGACAAGAAATGAGGGAATGCAGAACCAGGCTGCACAGAGCAGGAAGCCCAGGGCTCACAGCCAGGCCAGAGACAAGCAGCACATTCCAAACCTAAAACGACAAGGGGCTATCTGCAGAAAAACAATAAATCCTAATTGCAGACCAGAAGAGCTTGATTTTTGTGGTCCTCAACCATGTGATGCGGCCGGGCTAGACAATGGTCATTCACCCGCAGTGGGAAGACAACAGTCCTCAACAAAACAGACATGAAGTGAAACATGAACAAGTTAACATTGCAACATGGAGAGCACTCTCACAGGCAAAAGTGATGTTGCTAACAGATACATTTGGAACACATAGTCATTCGCATCACCTTGAAGAGGTGCACAGAGCACTGAGAACTGAACTTGGTCCCAGGCCTGCGGAGACCAGTTCCAGCCAATCAGGGGACAGAAATCCAGTGGTGGATGGCAGAGGGCAAGGGCCAATGGTAAACCTGTGACCCTGCAACAATGTAATAGTTTCTTGGGGAAGGGGCATGCCAGCCACCTGACATGGAAGGGCCAATTAATTAGGATCTATAGGGGCAATCCATAGTGTATACCACTCCGGGTACCCAATCAGTAAGTGTGATAGGTGTTTCGGGTAGGGCCCAGGTTGTGACGACATTCTGTGTCAAAAAGAGTTGCCTCAGGTCTGGGAATGGTGACTCTGGAGATTTTTGAATGTCCTGTATGATCCCTGTCGTTTTTTTGTAATAAACAGTCTATCTTGCCCTTGGCTGAGTCTTCCGTTTGTTCTGGGGGCAGGGTTGTTAAGCCCTTGGGAGCTGAACAGGGGAGCTCATAGTAACCCTCAGACCTGTGGCATACCAGACCTCACCAACGTTAGTCTGTCTGTTTGGAGTTCCCTAGCGCCAAGATGCCCTTGGGTGAATGTCGCACCTTACAAAAAGTGATAACAGAATGGTGTGCATATTCAGAGAGATTTATAGTAGTCGGACTTACTATTCTTTTAAGAAAAATGTTTTTTGCACCACATGTGCTTAGGCAAAGCAGGCCAAGGGAAAATACCATGGGGAAACCTTTGGGTCTCCTGGTGCCTTTGCCCATACCTGACATAACTTGGAACAATTTAATTTGTGGGCTATTGCCTGTGCAAAACTGGATTTAACACTGTTCTGACGATCATAGATTCCTTAACAAAGTTAGGCCATTTTGTAGCCTGTAAGGATGTTCCTACCTCTGAGGTTAGCTCATTTGATGGCATAACATACTGGCTTATGGTCTGTGTTGGGTGGTTATTTGGGACACGGGTGCCAAACTTGCCTCCCAGGTATGCATACCCCTGAGAGGAAACTTGCACCGCTAGACACATGGTCAACTAGGCTGGATCGGCTTGCAGAAGAATAGCTGCATTGTTTCATTAAAGAAAGGGCATATTCTTGTGTGGAGTTCTTACGGATAACAAGATATGCACACACTTCCCTACAGACCTTCATTGTGGAGCTTCTTTTCTACTGCCTTAATGGGTAACATCCTATGATGGTTCTGATGCACTCCTTTTAGTCATCTCGGGTAGAGGTACAAGACAAAGAAGATGTGCAGGAGAAAGGCTTATCGGAATTGCCATACGGCTAGATCTGATTGCAAAAAGATTAGCTGAACACAAAAGGAGACTGGCATAACTCGTTCCACGCAGGGAATAAGGTGTGATTGTCCACCTGGAACCCTTGTTTGAAAACAGACGCCAAGTTTGAATCTATATATTTGGGGACTTTTAATGTGGACTCTATGGCAAACCCAGTGGCATATCACCTAGTGAGCTAAAGGTCCTTCTCCCCCATTTAGAATGTTTTTTCATCCCTGCCATATGACCAAACCATGAGAGGAGAGTATGCTGGTGGGATGGATTACTGTCAGAACCCTGTGACTGACTTTCATCTTGCTAGGTGCCACCCCTGCAAAACTGCAGTGTGTGCTGGCAGTCATATTCGAATCAGTTGGCAGTATGGTGCTGCCTCAATTTGACGTGTCAGGGGTTGCTGTGGTATAGGAACACATGCTCACAGAGTAACTTGGGAAATGTCTTTTATTGGTCCCAAGAAGTATAAGCAAACTGCAATGGCTCGTTATGAGCTATGTTGAAACGTGTACCACAAAATGGCACAGAGATGGTTCAATCATAATGCCTAAACAAAAATAGAAGGGCGTTTGCCACCTCCTCAATGGCAAAGGATAGGGTGCACTGCACAGAAGTTGGTCAGCAGAAGCGTCCAATAATTCAGTGGTTGTATTGGACTACACATTCTGTCAGCCCTAACCAGCATAGTTGATGGAAAGGGATCATGGTCATTGTAGTAAAAAAAACATCTGGAGAGTCACAGGTTGCAGACCCCTGAAATAAAATAATCAGTGCAGTGTGTACTGTAAGGAACTCATGATGGCAACAGTAAAGACAGACACAAGTGATCACAGTTCAAGGGTATTTATTAAACTGTATAATGGGTGAGAAAAACACCTAATCTAAACCAAAATCTAAGATGGGAGCAAGCTATGACCATCAAATAATAATAAGGCAGTCCTAGTGGCATCTTGCCAAATAAAAAGAGCTTATACTAAAAGAAAAATAAACAATTGCCAATCCTTACAACTAAATTATAAAATGGCGTGGGCTAATGTGCTCAAGAAAAGAAAAAAGTGTTCACCAAATGATAAGTCAGGATGGTATGGCTGGGTCTCCCTTCCCCATGTTTTTAGCACGGGACAAGGCAGAACCTTTGAGCACAGTGCACTCCTGAGCCTCGCCAGCACAAAGTTACAGTTCTTTTGCCAGGACCTTCTGGGGCCAAGTCTTTTTCCTGCAAAGTCTCTTGCCTTAGAAGGCCTGCTGGACCATGAACAATAAACGAAAGAAAAGTTCCTTTGACAATCTTTCACGTTGGGCGATGGCTCTTTGCCCCTTGGATCCCCTCAGCCGAGCTCTGATTCTTCTTGACGTCACCCTCCCTCAATCTCTTTCACTACGGCCTAGCACTCAAAATCGTATCATTCAAAAAGTCTCAATGTCTTTTTCAACAATTATTCATTGTGAACATCCCTCAGCCGGGTTCACACGTGTCACAATGTTCACGGGTATATCACTCTTTATCTTCAACTCGAAGGCATCCCTCTGTCGGGTTCACATTTGCCACAGTTCACAAGATTTCTTATGTTCTTCTCTTTATTTAAGCTCAGGTCTTAGTCTCCAGCCAGGCTTCACACAGTCTTTTTAATATCTGGTTCTTGGGTGTGTCACCCAGGATACCCTCTTCCGAGCTCAAACCCTCTTTTTACAGTTAGTCCCCCTCTTCTGGGCTCAGACCAACTTTTACCTGGTTTCTTTTCACTGGAGACTTCCCTCAATAGGGTTACCATTCGCTTTGTTTCTTTTCCCTTCAGGATTCCCTTCCCCTAGGATTTTTGGCACTGCTTTCAGGACTCTCCTAGGTCGTGCTCAAGTCCCTAAAATAGCTATCTAAGTATTTTGAATGTGTTGGCGGTTTTGGCTCAACCCCAACAGGACCACTTTGATATTTCCTCAACAATGACTTCTGGTTCTTGCAGTTCAAAATAATGTGCATTACAATTCCATACTCCATTGTTCATTCTCTTTCACAACTTGCATACTTTTAACAAAGTCCTTCCAATGGGCAGGAATCCCCTTGCCCTACCACTTTACTACTTAATATTGTCGGTATTTACAGTTCTTTAACACGCAACGCACTTGTTATCGCTTCTGTCAGCATGTGCATCTTTCACTACTGTTGCAAGCTCTTCCTGACACAGACTGGACTCCTTTTCTCTTTCAGACTCACCGGCTGTGAATGGAGGCTTTGATCTGTAGCGTCCTTTCTCTCTTGAAGTCAAGGCTGATTTTGCTGCATCCTCTGGTCCTCTCTAACTTTTGTCGTTCACCTGGGAGGGTCGTCTGCAACCCGCTAGCACCTTTGGGCTCGGTTAATCTTTCCTGCAGGCGGCCTTGACTGTCACGATTCTCGGGAGACAACTAAGCACGGGCAAAGGGATCATTAGAATTTGTTAGCTTCTCTCTTTCTTAATGTCTAGTCGTTCCCCTCTGCCTGGTCTGCCACTGCTCCAAACAACCAGCTCCTTCCAAGCTTTGCCTCGCTCGCTGTATGCTTCAGTGCTCCACCTTTTAACCTTGTGGGGAGGAGTCATGGGCGTCAGGTGTGTGTAGTTAGAATGGATTGCCTGACCCCTCCTGATCTCATTAATTGGACAATATGATGGACTCTCATAGGAAGTCAAAGCCCTACTTTTCCTATGGGGAATATTTCTTTCTTCAGGTCTGTTCTTCCTCGTCCCAGTAGTTCTCCGAATTGGGGAGGTGGAGTTCGAGATTGAACTCAAATATCCTTTTCAGGTACAAAAGGACGAAGAATGATGGAATTTACAAAAGGAATTAATATTATTCTCCCCTTTTGATATTCTCCTCTGAAGTTTTCACTGGGGAGAAAGATGGGGAATGCCCTCGGTTTTCCACAGTACCTAACGGACATGATCATCCAAACTAGCACACACTACTACAAACATACACTATCAATCCCTGCAAATGATTAGCACAGTATGGACAGTCTGAACATATACAATAGATACATTGGATATCCAGGAATTGCAGTGCAGGTGGGAGGTAAAATATAGGCCATTAAATAGAAAAAGGGAATAAAACACAAAAATACTCTTTCAAAAGCTTTCAGTGAAGATATTGATGAGGGCTTAAACCTTCTCTAGGGCCTATGCTAACACTTTGTGGTCTATGTACCTAGTGTGCTTGGGACTGACTCCCATTTCATTAGTTCACTACCCCGGTCATTGGTGGTTTGACACTGGTATTTTTGGTGCTTCTCATAAGTTTGATATCTTTGAGATGGTACCGGTTACTGTGTGGGGGTCTTCTCTTCAAGATGAGTAGCTAAATAGTACTGGATAGTAGTGGCAGGGTCTTCAGGACGAGTGTCTCAATGGATTCAATTAGGTTGCTGAAGGTATGGAAGTTAGCTTGAAGGTGCTCTCTCATTGGTGATGTCTTTGGATGGCTGTCTCGACTGGCTCACTGGTGTGAAGTGGGGCTTGATGTCTCGCTCATATGGTAGTCCATGTGGAAATACCTGTTCAGTGGCAGCTTCACAGCTCAATGCCTGCTTTAATATTCTTTTAGGTCTGCGGAGCAGCAGCCAGAAGTAAAATCTTTTGGCTTTTGTAGGAGAATGGGGCCGAGGGCAACTCATCCAAGAACCTTTCAAACCAGTGCTTTCCTTCCTCTCAGGCTGAAGTCTTTAGAGGCACTTCCAGACACACATTATCCCTGCGGATATTTGGATGTCTTCGGAAGCAGGCAAGCTCAATGGTTTTTCCAACGGGTATTCCATTTACTCCCCAGGTATGTTGAGGTAAGGGTCTTTTTCCCTTCTTGATGGGCCTGTCTTCACCCCTATGGAAGAAGAATTTGGTTCTTTCCCATCCCATTTATACACAAACTCTAGTAAGGGACTGGTGCTTTGCAAGCCTCCCTGCACCCCAAGGTGCAATGGGGGACATCTCCCTCTTGGAGAAATTCCCTGGGTTCTTTTTTTGTTGGAATTGCTGGATGGCAGATAGACGAGCAAATTGGGAAATACAAAATGGGGGAAGTGTTCCCCACTGTCACTGAGCTCCCAATGTGCCAATCAATATATGCCCTGTTCCTGTAACTGTTAACAACAAAGGTCCATGGCTGTAATTGCTAATTTTTTGACCTAATCATCCCTGCTGCACAGGCTCTCGGCAAACCTTTGGAAACACCACCTTCATTTAGTACGATATGCAGATGATATACGCCTAACTTTGCCTACTTATAATGCCAATAAACCTGACACTCTGTGGTATTTTGTGAGTAGAGCATTTAAAAGCACCAAAGGCTCCAATCAGAAATTATAGTTGGACCAGGCAGCAATGCACTATTTGGGACATATTTCTGCAGGGACGCAGAGACCCAGCTTTTCACAACTGTATTGCTGCTGTTAAAATAACAGCCAGACCTACTACTGTTGCTCCTATGCAATCACTTTTAGGTATGGCTGGTCATTAAAGACAATGAAGTAGTATTTAGGAATCACAGACTACCTCCTTCTCCTGTATTTCACAGTATATTTTAGACCCAAAACAGCTACACACTGTTGACACAAATATCAACAGGCATGGACCAGACCCAAAACTTCATGTTTTCAAAAAAGGAAATAATCTTTTTATTCATTTTACGACAATTTCCTTTGTTCAAAGCGTATCATTTAAAAAGCATATCACACAATATGGTTTACAAATTCACATATAGCAATTACTCTCATGTTTCATGGGTTAGTGTACAAAACAAAGGCATCACTTTTATGCCATAGGATCATTGATTCTCCAAAAGAACACATTTTTCTAGAGGTTCACTTAGTTCCTGAACATCTGGCACCAGAGCAAACAAAAAATACTTGGAGAGGGGCACATTCACAGTATAATATCATACCAAATTCTATTTCGCATAGGTACAACCCTTGCTCTTCTTCTGTATCCCATTATTTCTCGCTCGGAGGTGAAGGTGGGGTAGCAGAGGGCGAGAACTGAGTCCCCAGTGTCAAATATCGCCATACTATTGGCCAACCTCTTCCCCTTATAGGTGTCCTGTATGTGTGCCTGTAATGGTTGCTGCACATTTTTGGAGACACTTCTGCATTGTGGCCATGGGTTAGTCAATGTACGCTTTGTGCTTTTCAGCTATTACGTGCTATATTTACACATCTTGTCCTTAAAATGAGCATTACACAAATGCTTTTGGGGCGTGTCTGCCCACATTTCCCTTGATCCATTGCTTTCATACTTACTTGACCTCGAGTCGAGGCTTTTGACACTCCGTTATTACACAAGCACAAGGAATACTTCCAGTTCAGATTTATGATTATCACAAATAACAGTTTTCAACAATTTTTCTCCAGCCTCTCCAGCCCAAAAACAACCTGCCCGGCGTGCTCTGCACACAGCCCTTCTACAACTCTCTGCCTCCTCGGGCCCACCCACTAATCATGCGCATGCGCCTTCCACACACTGCCAATGAACAGCCTCCTCTGTCAATTTTAAGGTTCTTAACACCAACTTCTATAACACCTCATGCTCTCTGAGTCCTATGCACAAACCTGATGGGTGATGTCACCACTTCACTAGACAAGGGAGGGCTAAAGATCACTTACAATGCTAATGCCTCGTTACACAAACATTTACACAACCCCAACATGAACCCACAGCTGTCTTCCTGCCTCCTAACAGGGGATACCAATATTTTGTGTGTTCAATCTGTACCTAGAGCGTCGCCTTGCAGGTAAAATACCTCCTCGAGATTTAACCAAACTAACACCTTCCCAATCTAGGCCAGCTCCCTTTGCTAAGCCCTAACACATGGATACCATCATCCATGACCCAAGCAAAAACACCCAATCCACAGGAAACCCAATATTTAAATAACTTCTGTCATCCGTGCCCACAAGCCAATAGTCTAGGTTATTCACCAGAACCTTTTCCCTTAAGACCGAATGTGCCCCAACCACAGAAATGACATCTACCTCCGCTCCTTTCCATAGTATGGTTCACAATACTCAACACTAGACAATACACATTACCAACCTACACCCTCGGTTACTTTCCCACTCCCCTTAGTTTCCGTGTGGCTAAATCAATACTTACATTCTGTGTTGCACTGATGCTGTCGCCAAGCTTCTGGTCTACTGGACTCCTCACAGACCACGGGCAGAATATTTCCAAGCTGGCTCCTGACTGCCTTTGTACAAGAGTGCACACCCCATTGTCTCTGTTCCTGTGGGGTGCCCCAAAGCCCTCCAGGTGCTGCTGGGAGAGAGGTGGCTTTATGCCGAACGGGCGTAGTAAACCATCCCTCTGCTACCAACTTGTTGGTAAGGTCTGGTATGCCAGAGGTCTGGGGGTTACTACGAGCTCACCCGTTCAGCTCCAAAGTCCCAACAATCCTTCCCCCAGAACAAACAGAGGACTCAGCCAAAGGCAAGTTAGACTGTTGTTTATTACAAAAAACCAACAAGGATCATACAAGACATTCAAAAATCTCCAGTCACCATTCCCAAACCTGTGTCAATCCTTTTTGATACAAAACGTTGTCACATCCTGGACCCTCCCTGAAAAAACTATCCCACTTACTGATTGGGTGCTCGGAGTGGTATACACTGTGGATTGCCCCTGTAGACCCTCATTAATTGGCCCTTCCATGGCAGGTGGCTGACCTGCCCCTTCCCCAAGAAATGATCTATTACATTGTTGCAGGGTCGCAGGATTACCATTGGCCCTTGCCCTCTGCCATCCACCCCTAGATTTTGGTCCCCTGATTGGCTGGAACTGATCTCCCAGGCCTGGGACCCAGTTCTGTTCTCAGCGCTCCGTGCACCGCTTCAAGGTAAATACTGTGTTTCCAATGTATCTGTTAGAAACACCACCTTTACCTGTGAGAGTGCTCTTCACGTTGCAACGTTGTTAACTTGTTCATGTTTCACTTCAAGTCTGTGTTGCTCAGAACTGTTTGTCTTCCCACCGTGGGTGAATGACCATTGTCTAGCTTGCCCACATCCAGGGGTGTTGCTAGGTCTGGAAAAGATCCGGGGCTAAGCTAATGTCGGGAACGTTCAGGACTGGGGGCTAGCTAGCCTTTTTGCTGTAGCTCCTGAGAATCTATCTGGGGCTACAACCAAAAGATCAGGGGCTATAGCCTCCTTAGCCCCCCAATAGCAACGCCTCTGCCCACATCACTGGGTCAGGACCACAGAATCGAGCTCTTCTGTTCTGCAATTAGGAGGATTTGTTCTGTTTTTCTGCAGATGGCCCCTTGTTATTTTAGGTTTTGAATGTGCTGCTTGTCTCTGACCTTAGCTGATAGTCCTGGCCTTCCTGCTCTGTGCAACCTGGTTCTGCTTTCTCTCGTCCTGTGGCCTTATGTGATCTGTGTTATACTTGTACTGTGATTTCTGCACATCTATATCGTGCTATGTTTCCTATCCGTTAGTCTTATTTGAGAAAAATAATAAAAGCTTTCGACAGTATGTATATGTCCTCTATATAAAGAACTGTGGAAGCATGTTCTTTGTGTACACAAGTGTGTGTTTGTGTAAAGTTGTGCATGGTTGCAAGTGTACTTCATGACTAACGCGGCTATGTCGTGGTGTCACTACTGACGTCATAGTCAACGTCATCCATCTAGGCATTTGGGTTTATGACCACTGTTGAAGCACCTATATCCATAAAGACATTCACTGGATAAGGTTTAAATGGCTGTCTGAGAGGATACCTTTCTGCATACGTGTCAGTCAGTGGTCCTCCTGGGAGCTGTCCGAATAGTGAGTGACTTTGTGCGTTCTTGACTCTTTGGCCCATCATGTTTATTGGGATGAGGGGCGGCATTCCTAGGACCCTCTCTTCACCAGCCATTCAAAGCAAGAAGTGGAGCAAAAATAACTTAAAAGACAATCCTAAACAAAAGGAATTTTTAGCGAGCAACGGAAAACTAGATGATTCTGAGTTGCACGAAGAGCACAAGGAAGCGCATTCCAGAGCTTGGCTGAAGCTACTGAAAAAGCATGACCCCGACCCGTGAGTATTTAAAAACACAGAACCTGAATAAGGTAGGCGTTTTACGAGCATAATGATTGTTGGGCGCAATTTGGATTGAAGATATTCTGTGCCAAAAAAGCCACGGTGTACTATGCACAGAGGTATGAATTGATCCGTTTAGACACAGGGAGCCAATGGGTGCTGCACTACTTGAGCCTTAATGAATGCCTAGCACAGTTCTTGAAATGCCATTTCTGGCTCATGTAGTCTTTCTAAAAGGATTCTCATTTTTCCACAACACTGTGATGGATGCACAATGGTGTAAAAGCCCCGACTAAAGCAGATAAGAGATTCTCAGAACCAACACTATTATGGGGTTCTGGCAAGCCAACCTGCAGGGGCTTTCACACTTTGGTCTAACTAAACTCTCTGGGAAGCATAGGCCGAGCAGTAAGACTTAGAATTAAAATATTAGCGGTTCGGTGGCAGGTCCAGTTAACATCAAATATGTTGACAAGTAAATGAATGTCCACACAGATTATGCAAGTATACTATTTATTAAAAGAACGCACATGCATTAAGGTCAATAATACTACACACTATGTGCTAAATTTACATACACACACATTTAGTAACACACACACAGGGCTACTCGCCTTTTTAGTATACACACAGTGACAAGGCTAGCAATGCTATTCAAAGTAAAGTGGGAAGGAAAGTCAATAAAAATGGTTTAGACAGGCGATACCATATATTCAGTATAATTATGAAGTAAAGCCTAAAATGCTTAAGGCCTTCCCCACATAACCAGTTCAGTAATCAGAGTTCCAATGGGAACAGTTGAAAGGTACGTACGTGGAAAGGGGGTTAAAGGCAGTTACAAAGTCCCCCAAGGAACATTTGGCCCAAACCAATAGGTATGTTCTTTTTGATACTTTACGATAGTGACATAGCATTTTGGTATTGTATGATTTGACCGTATCCAAACGGTTGCATGTACAAAAAGTCCTAAAAATGCTACCACCAAAGGTTTGAACCAAAAGTTTCAACCTTTGGTGGTAGCATTGTAGGTAAGTATTAACAAAAAAAAGACTGCAAGGGCTGCAGGGGTGTCTCCCACAACACCCGCTCACTATACTCTAGAGTATATGGAGCGGGGTGTTGCGGGGGACACCCCTGCAGCACACCCGGGAAGAAAAAAGAATGTTAAAAAAAGAAAAGGACCCTGCAGCGCCAGTTCCTGATCACGGAAGTGAAAGGGAACTGACGCCGCAGGGACTGAGCAAGAAGAAAAAGGTAAGTAGGGTTTGTGTATGTTGGGGGTGTGGGTGTGGGGTGTGTCATGGGTGTGGGTGGGGGTGAGGATATGTAGGGTTTCAACGTCTGTCCGCATGGGAAATGGGCGAACCTTTGGTGGTTCGTACATTTCTCATGCAAACTTTCCGGCCGCAGTAAAATCAGCCGCGGACGGATCACGTAGATCCCCATTTTCAGTTAAAGAGTGTCCCACAAATACATGGTGCAACGTCCAATTCCCCAGGAAGGAGTCCTAGACCACGGGCAGGGTAAGGGTAGTTTGAGTCAAATGCTACTGGGATAGGGTGGTAAGAGCGCTTCAATAGTGGTATGCAATTACAGCCCCTGAGCTCCAAGGCCATCCGGGACAACTTCTCATGCTTTTGCCCCATTTGCAGGAGGTCCAGGGGTTGCAGGCCATTGGGAGAGTTCAATGTCAGGTCCGTATAGCAGCATTTCTGGTCTCCTGAAGGACTAACGGTATCAGTGACCCACTACCTACTAGCTGGACATGATTGGCGACTATGGAAGATGGCTCCTTTGTCTCCATTGTTGGAGGACACCCAGGATACTTCAGGTGGGTTGTGTTGCTACAGTGACCCCACCTAGGGTCCGCTGGGGTCCAGGTCACAGTATGGTTGAACATAGGCTGTAGGCTCATTCCTATTGATGGGAGAGAGGAGCAACAGGAGGCAAACAAGTTTGAGTCTCCATGAGGAATGGATCTGCAGAGTCTTAAAACACCAGGCAATATAGTGTCTCTTTAGATGATGGTCTAGGAACTTTAAGGGATGCTTCTGAGTTCCAGAGAAAGAAGGATGGCTGTGCAAGACTTATGACTGGTTAAGCCCACCAGTCTAATGGAGAAAGCTGCCCGGTGAAAGTCTCCCTTCATCCCTATAAATCTGTCCAGAGGTTCCCATATGAATGGTTTTGGCAATGCTTGTCTGCAGCCGCAGCCCTCCAGCATTTCTTCATAGTGTTTTCAGGTTCTTGGTTCTAGTGTGCGGCATCCAGAATGGCTCCAGGCCCTCTCCTTATATCCCAGCTTCAGCCTATAAGCAACCCCAGCCCTCCAATGATAACAAACTGCACCATTGAAACGGGCAAATGCTGACCAGTCATCGCCAGCCAGCTTCCCCACGTGCTTGTTAAAATCCCTAGACTGAAATGGTGCCCGACAGCCCCAAGGCCTAGCTTCAACCAATTCAGAAACACAACGCTCTGACTGGGAGTCCGTGGCAGAGCCCTACGAAAGTGCTTAATGACATATTGTCATTTCCGACTTGAAAATGCAGTATGGTACCAAGAAAGGGGCTTGTGTCACAAGGAGCAGCCATTTTGAGTATTTGTTATTAAGAATACCACACTGGTGCACGATAGAGCATCATAAAGAAAGTAAATATAGGTTTACTGCCACCTGCCTGTTCCGTTCACATCAAAGGGTAACAAAAGTGTCTGCACTACTTACCTTAAGGTGGTTACTGAAAGACCAGGGGCGTCATTACGAGGAGGGCGGTAAGGGGTTAACAGCGCCAGTAAAGATGGCGGAGCCGTTAACCCCCTTACATTCCCCATTAGGAGGTCTGCTCGCGGGTCCCGCAAGCAGCCCAGCATGCTAACAACGGGCCCGTTTTTAAAGGGCCCGTTGTTAGCATGCTCCCCATTCCTATTGAGCCCTATGGGGGCTCAAATGGGAATAGGGATGGACCGGGTTTCCTGAATGGGGAAATACTGGGCCCTCCAAGGTTGGAATGGCCCGGTACTTCCCCATGCAGGGAACCCGGTACCCGGAATGTAAGTAGCCATGCTGCAAATTGCGGCATGGTTGCCTCCTTCCTTGTAATGAGGCCCCAGGATTGCTTAGCAGGTCACGTGGAATTTGCATGTACTCAATTTTGCAAAACCGTTTATTTTGGTGACGGATGGATGGACAAGAATAATACAAGTGGTTTGTCGTAATTCTCCTTCGATGCAGAGCAAATTAAGCGATTGTCTAAGCAGACCATTACGAATGCGTCCAGAAACCCCCCCAAGGGGTAGTCCCCAAGTACCAGTTGGCAAACAACTGGGAGGCGGTATGGGCATTGCAGAGACCAAAGAACATAGCCTAATATTGAAAGAGTCCATGCGGTCTGAAGGCTGTCTTCCACTAGGATGATCTGGATGACGGAATCGGAAGTTGTACAACTGAAAAGTGAATGAATTGCTCCGGTGTTTCGCTACTCCATTTGCAAATGGTGAGTGTCCAACTTAGTCTACAATTGTCTTTCCCCGCCCCATCGTCGTTTCCTGGTTGGGAATAATGATAGCAGGTCATTTTATATGGAGCAACATTACCATTCTTAATGGGTTTTGCATAACACTATTTACAAAAATGTACTCCCTCTAAGCATCAACTCACTTTATTAGCAGTGACTAACATTGTCAGGGATGTCAATTTAGATCAGAATTGACTTACTACAACACATTTACAGATGGTGGAGGCATTCCCATGAAAGGTGCCTGTAAAATAGCACAAAGATGTGAACAAGTGGCGATCCAGTTTATAACAAGTGGGACATATACCAGGGACAAAACAAACCGGAAAAAGTACGTAAGAAAACAGGTGACTTACAAAGGTAACGTTAACATAAGGGACCACATGCTTTAACCTAAAGGAGTACTATTTAAATACACAAAATTACACTATTAAGCATCACTGGAGGCAGTGGCGGGTCAGATAGGGATGATGGGAGATGGGGCAGGGGAGATCCCTCCTTATTGAATAGAGGAATTAAAGCTGAGCTTTGAAGAGATTGACAGTTGGACTGGCTTGAGTGTTATGGGCAGTGTGTTCCAGCAGAGTAGGTAGAAAGAGCAGAAACAAGAGGAGGCAATGAGACGGTGAGGTTCAGTCCAGAGGAGGATGTAGCCTGGAACACTCATTGCTTTGCTAGGCCTTTGTTGGCTGCAACCAACCTTAAGGATGTCAGTCTATTTGGGCATCATTAATATTCAAAGGGAGCTTCATCGGTATGAGAGGAATCATATTTTGTTCTCTAGGCCACACAGGCTATATTCCCAGTATAACATGAGCTTCATCCCAATGTATTATTGTTTTCCTCTGTTGTGTGGGACATCCTGCCTGTCACTGTGTCTGGTCATGCCCCTTTTGCTAATGAAGGGACACTATAGAACACCCTCCCAACCCAATTCAGAATGATCGAATCTCATACTGCCTTCTTAAGGCTTTATAAACGAGGCTTTTTGTTTGATTCGCCTCCCCCTCACTGCCATTGTCTGACTTTCCTGCTATGTAATATACCTTGATATGCAACGCACTGTAAACTAAGCAACAGTATTATTCCATTGTATTGGGCCGCTCTCCTATAACTCTGAAGCAAGCCTGCATACATATTCTTACAGTGCCTCTATGCCTGTGGGCTGTAGTGCGCTATACAAATACTAAAATAAATATCTGATTCCACCACAGCATCTATGATGGAAACAATCTGGTGATTTTGGGCTACTTACACATATCCGGTCACACCAAATGTGTTATTGGGTCATTCTGATGAGAATCCACACATCTATTAAAAGCCCATTAGACAGCAAAGGGGATTTGCTTTTCTAGACGGAGATTGTCAGCATGCTGCGGCCCATTTCATTTACATGAAGCAGTAAGTTATTACTTCTGATAACTGATAGGTCAGCCTGGAAATGTTTTAAGTTGTGTATTAAAACAATGTACTTCTACCCCATAACAACGCCTCCCATTTAAGATATTTGTATACAGATCTGAATGCATACTGCAATAAGGCTTTTCATGAAGTATTGAAAAGATGCCCCGTTTTATGACGCGTACACTTAAACTCAATCTCCCCACTCTTGCTGTCCAATTGCTTATCCCGTTTGTCAGTGGGCAGTGCCTCCCCTATAGAATTTTCGTGTGTCAGGGGTGAAGTCACTAAGAATCATTAACAGAATGGGCGGTTGAGAGATGCATGCCAAATCCCTGATAGTTGGTGGCATCATCAATCATATCGCACAATAAAAGACCAACCTCTGGATCAAGAGCTGTGTCTGGTTGGGTAAAATGATAGAGCACAAAATGGCGAGCCAAGTGCCCAGTGTAGACGGTGTAACAATGGACTACAGGAGCCCTGCAAGTCTACGGAAGGATCTGGTCTTATCCTGCATCCTAGTGGAATCTGGAGTGAGTGTCATGATTGACAATGGAATGTTACTGGTTAGAATGTTTATGTGTGACTTGTGTTCTCTTGAGGGAGTTGGAGAGATGTAGCCTGAGAGAGAGGATGCCGGTGCTTGGTCTATGAGAACTGGACTTTACCATCTGATGAATAATGACTCTAGAAACTGGATATTACACTTGGAAACTGATTAAAGAAGTTACTCATCCACACCTTGATGTCAGAGTCATTCTACTAAAACACAGAACTCTACAGTCTGCCTTTGCTGGCAGTTAATGCTGTTGCGTATTTACGCCGAATGAAAGAGAAACTTACCACACAGGCGCAAAAGCACCATGCAAAGTGGCAAGCCATGTTCCCAGTCCTGACATTCTTTGCTGTTCTGAGCCTGTAAGTAGTTTTTAACTCAACACATTTGAATACTTCTCTTTAATATGGAAGTTGCCATTCCTGGTGGATCTATGTGATCACTTTTGTCCGCATCCCTATATCCTCCTCCCCTTTCCCTGCCAACTCACCTTTTGGCTGCACACTTCTGTGTATGCCGCTGACTCTCTTCTATCCCTGCAGGATCAGTTCCCTTCCACTAACATGGGTCGGAATTGGCGTTGCAGGGTCCGTTTTACTTTTTACTTTATCGTCCCGCACTGTCCATGTAATAGAAGCAGAGGACAACCCTGAGGCGATTACACTGAATAAAGAACAGGGGACATCCTTGCTCCCCTTGTTCAGTGCAGAGGCGTTGCTGGGGGGGGGGGGGGGCTTAGTGGGCTATAGCCCCAGGTCTTTTGGTTGTAACCCCGGATAGATGCTCTGGGGCTACAACCAAAAGGGTAGTGTTAGACATAATCACCTGCAGTACCCTTGGGGAACACTACAGGCAATTAAGACTACAAGTGTCAGCACAATCTCACCTTTGGTACAATCCTGTATTACACAGTTATGTGGTAGCAGTGGCTGAGCAGCCAGACTTATCTGAAGAGTTGAGTGAGCAGTAGAACAAGTTACACGAAGGACCAACTAATACAGTGATTCAAATAGACACTTACTCAAGGTTTCTTGGTAAAAGAATATACATTTATTTACTCAGTCAATTCCAAAATATTACACTAGCACACGCAGCTCCAAAACACACACTAATAAACCACAAAAATCCAACGGGTAAGTAAATAAACAAGTTTAGCTCCAAAATGAAGTGGGAGCAAAATGGCACTTCAGATACTTAATAAACACGGAAAAAGACAAGGTTATAAGAATAGACAGTCCAAATACATTCATAGGCAGGGCAAAGGGTTTCAGTTAAATACAACCAGCAATTCTTCTCAATAGGCCTGGGCCAAAGTCAATGGTTCAGAGTCTTTTGTATAGGATAGCACAGTTCTGGTAAGTAACGGTTAAGTCTTTGCCACAGATTTTTAAAGGATTTGGCTAGGCGAAAAGTTTGACGAATGTTAAGGGAAGGACGAGCCTTCATAGTTGAGGAAAGTTTCAGGCACTTTCTCGATGGCGGAAAAGATTTCTGGACCGCGTTTGCACAGTACCTTGTCAATGAAGAAAGCTGTAGCTGAGGCAGTTGTTCCTGGCTGTTCGAGCAGATCTCACTGTTCCTGAGCTTCAGTCATGGGGACAAGAAGGAGGATGTCGGGAGGTTCCTGCACTGCCCAGGGAAGAGGCCAAAAGCTGTAGCAAGACGTTGGTTTAAGGTGTGAGTGCCTTGAAGTCCATGAGCAGGTTTCCTTCCCTCTGGCTATACTGTTTTCAACAGCACTCTGATGAAAATTCGACCAGATGGGGACGGTGTCCAGGTGGCTTGCGAGTTGGTTGTTCCCACCAAACTCATGGGAAGAAGTTCACCTTGAAGGGCTTCTCTGTTGTCGGAGTTTCAGGCAATTCGGACCTGCATCAGGGCTTCACCGGTCGTCCAGGAGTTGCAACAGTCCTCTTCCTTCCTCTCCTCTTCGGTTCTTTCGTTCCAGTGGTCGACTCTGCTTTCCAAGTCCCAGAGACCTGATTTTAAACAGTTTTCCCCCATTCATTCCAGCCTGGCTGTCACTCACACAGCAGGGTGGCCGTTCTTGCTGGACAGCCAGACGGCCAATCCCGCCAGAGTGCATTCAGGTCTCCTAGGAGACTAAGCACAGAGAGTTTCGGCACCTCCCTAACATTCTGTCCACGACAGACATTCAGGCGCCAGAGAAATGCTTCAGCACTGAAGCCCGCCAAAGGCCAACAAACAAAGGGACCAAACCTGGTTTGGCGCGCAGAGACAAACACAAGAAGGACCTTTCCTAAAAGAAATGGCGAAAAAAGATGACCGGAGTGTTTTTTTACAGATAGGTCTTGGGTGCCATATTGAAAAACATGGCTGACCCGATTTTTAGCTACTGTTAGCGGTTGGAAAAAATCATGGTAGTTTGATCTAAACCACTGCCACCAGCCATTTAAAGTAGAAAAGGGTAACACTTTACTGTTACATGAGTGTTTTGACTCAGGGGAAGCTAGCAACCCCTCCAGCACTCTATTGGAAAATCGTATGTGCTGGGTCAATAATTTGAAAAGATTAGCAAAGTCAATTTAACTTTACATGCTCTGGGAGACACTAGTCAGTCCCAGAGAAGGTATTTAAACCTTGGGGAGTCTGAAAGACACCCCTGTGCCACTGCACTGAAGGTGCTGTGTGACACACAGAAAAAGATGATGCCATGGAGTTTGTTTAAAACACCATAACCAAAGAACACAAAAGTAAAACACATTGAAAATGAAAAGTTCAAAGCCCCAAAATATAGCAAAAGAGCTGGAGGGCTCTACGGTAGAGGGAATTTAGCACTTGAGTGAGAAATCTCCCTAACAGGTAGCTAACCCTGAGTCCCGACAGTCCCGACATAAGCGTAGCCCCGGATCTCTTCCAGACCTAGCAACGCCCCTGGTTCAGTGTAATGGAGTCAGTATTTTGCAAACATCCGAATGCACAGTAAATGCGTATTAGGCATTTCTTTTGTCAGCAGTATCGTCCAATACCTTCCTGTAAAGACCAAAATGATAATCTAATTACAACCATCACCATCTTGCAGGAAGGCTCATTGGGGGAAGGGATTATAGATTGCAACAAGGCAAACGCTAGTGTGGACTACCAAAAAGGGTCAGCGGTTAATAAGGATGTTGTACAAGATACTGATGCTAAGAGTGACCTTAAAATGACTTTGTACTTCTCTACTGCTCCAAATGCGCCACTTGGGTAAATACACACCTCTGTCACAATCACTAAAACTGCTCATTCACGCCTCTAATTTAGCATCAGAGACGTCACTATTACAAGCTGAAGTCTTGAGTTGGAAAACGCTGCTTTAAGCGACACCCTCTTAAATCACACAAATATGAATAACCACAACATTTTTGGGACCTCTCAGGTATATCACTAAGACTACTTTCACAAGGGAGTCTGCCCATCTTGCTAAACTCTCCCTCGACCTTTTTGACACCTGCCCTCCCTTATAGGTGCCTTGCACTTGGTGCTGCAGTCTTTTGTAAAACTGTATAACCTCCCTTAGAAGATGTTGGGGTTTAAGGTCCAAGCAGGCTTTATTACTGCCTGGACCTTAAAAGGGCAAATTCTTATGAACCCAGCTGCAATAAAGAAACAAACACTAGTAGGGAGCTCGAAGGGGAGGGAATGCTGCAGTCTCTCATCATAGAGCAAATTGAGGGTCCTGAAAAAACAAAGAACCTCTTACTCCATTTGAAACCATTGAAGATACTTTGCTGCATGAAAACATCAGTAATGTCCCGGCTAAACTCCTGCAAAATCGGGCCGGAACCACAACAAGGTCCAAAGCACCATGGTAAGCAGAAAGGTACCGTTAAAAATTGCCAATCTTTAAAAAAAGCAGAAATGTATCATCGGCAAGTTGGAAAAAGTTTTCCTTAATTGAAAACGATGACTCATAATACAGACTCAAGCATCACAGTGTGGACAAAACTAAGGAAACTCAGCCAAATGAAAACCTGCTTTCAACAGGTCAGTTGAAATTTAAAAATGACTTGCTTGTATCAGAGAACAATATGGTGTCACCACAGATGCTCAATAGCTCAGACCATTCCATACAGGTGGAAGATTCTTTGGATAGTCAGAATCAAGTTGTAATTAATCAAGAAGATCCAAACTCATGCATCTGCCACACTTGCTATTCTAGTTCCAGAAGAAATATCCTCCACAAATCAAATGAGGGCTAACAGGATAAATCGGTAACTTGTTGTGGACAAAACTTCCCTGAAGGAAGATTGCTGGTTGGGGGGTTATCCTATTACTCGAACAATAAAAGTACTATTTGAGGATCTCTCCTTTCTGTTAACCAGACAATCCATCTTCTTGACCTTCCATCAAGTCTCTACTATCAGACCGATTTTCTCTCAGAACATAACATTAGTGGAATTTCCAGACTTTTACAGACTCAATAGTGCCAAAAGAGATTCTTTGCAGCTCATGGGCTTTGATATTCGATTTCATAAGAGGCTCACTGTGCGCAGGGCTGTACAGTAGTGCTTGTGCATGAGACATCTTGACACTGGATCCCCTCATATTTTAAATAGGAACGATAACATCATGGTTCAATGAACAGGTAGTAATCTGCTTCAGCGGCAGGTGCATGCAGAGAAAAGATCACCTAACACAGCCCCTATACGCACTGGTTTGTCTTGGTTCCCAGGAGCATTACCGGTAGCATCCAAGCACTTTTCCTAGCCAAAATGTTAAAGACGTTAAGTTACTCTTTTGGACTGCTAGGGGCAATAATAGTTTCCTTCCCAATAATAAAATGCTGAGTTCCTTGTATCTCACTGGAAATTTGGCTTCTTGATACCCCCGAATTTGATAGAGTTTCTTGTCATTTCAGAAATACTAGTAAAGGTCAGCGAGCCTGCCCATCTGACAGCCACCTAACTTTGGCAACAAATGTGCTGCTGTATTTTACAAATTCGATCCCAACGTTGTTAATTGGCAATGTTTGTAACAAGAGATGGTTATTCCTTGCACTGTATAGTCCTCCTGAGATGAGGCATTTGTTACAAAATGTGATCTCAGTAACAAATACTACAATCTTGATTAGATGATTGCGGGACCAGCCACCTTTATAATCTTGGGTGTTTTTAATAGTTTTTAGGTGGACTTTTCGGAAATTCTAGAGGCTGTTCATGATAATGTCACCTTACAACCTTCTAACGGAAAATAGTGAGATCAAATGAACAGGGTAGGGCATGATCTATCCTATCAGCTTGGGGTTTAGTAATGCTAAATGGATGCCGCCCAGGAGACATAACAGCGTACCAACTTGAACACACTATAAGACTGCATCGTCTATTGATGACATTTTTACCTCACTCCCACATATTCAACACATCTCTTACATTCAGGCAATTCCTACTAGGGCAAGTGATCATGCTGGTCTGACTGCTGATTTTAACATTAAAAGCTCTGAAGGAAATGATCAGGCTACCATTAGCTCTCTGCATGTAAATAATGCAAGGAATCGAATAAGATGGACACAAGCTAATCTAGTATGACGAATCTAGCATGGTCGTCACAACTTCACTGGGGGAAATCTCCCCTCATATGGCCAAAGAAAGGCAGAAGCTCCCCGATTCAGACCCTGGGGGTGGCTAAATGTGGGAGGAACACATGAGGGAAGACAAGCCTCTGAGAGGCGGTGTAGGCTTGCTAGGTTAGGGCAGGCATTTCCCTGTTTCTTTAGCGTCTGGTAACACCCACTTGCCTGCCTATTCCTGTATGGCATACTGTAGTGGGGGTGTAGAACCTCCAGTCATGACCTATGTGACGAACACAAGGGTTTTCCACAGTGGGTCTCATGAATAATCCAAGTGGAATTGGGAAGAAAAACTCCAAGGCTGTGACTTACCTCTATTGGAAAACATCAGAGAAGTTGTCATCTTCCCTAGAAGGGGGAGCCACTGAGTTGAGGGGAAGGGTATTCGATGATTCCAAGGGGTTACATCCTTTTTTTACCACCAGAGGATGTTCAGGATTTGCGGATGGGACCTCACAGCATTCGTCCAGATACTTAGCAGAGAAACTTGAGCCCATCAAAGACTCCCCACCTGTCATGATTCCTGCCCCTCATGCCCCAGCCCTCCAAGATGTCAGGCTGGACCCAGGCCACGATCACCTACATGGCTCTCAAGGGTGTACACAATAACAAGAAACAGCTCTCATTTCAAAAAGATGCCTGGGATCATACCACTGATCGAACCGTGCATACCAATGGACACTCTGATGCGAGATGCACCCTACGAAGGAGACCAAGAAAATTCCGACACTGATGAGCTCCGCTGGACACCTCATGAGTCGCGTGAAAGAAGTAACTGGAGGCCTCAGAGATCCCGACGTCGACCACCGCGTCTCATTGAGGAGATGCCCTGATAGTGAACTTAATGTTTAGTATCGGGGGGGTGTGATGTCGTCACATTCCTCCCTTGTCACGTGTGAGGGAACACGGGGCAGCAGGAAGGGGAGGAACGGGATATGACGTAGGGTGGGCACTTCGGAGATCGTGCGTTAAAGAATAAAGACGTGTTGAATGAAGGCTCCGCGTCTGCGTATTATTTCATGGGGTAACGTACTACACATCAGGACAAAGGGGCTCTCCATCCCTCCAAAGACCCACTTGGAGTCAGACTTGGCGCTTGTGGCACCAGACTCACTCACTCCCATAGGATAACATTGGGGATTGGACTTGTAGTGCATTGATGGGGACAAGATGGATGCCCCCACATATTTCGGTTCCCAGAACTGCATGTGCAGTCTAGTCTTTTGGGTGTGGTTCAGCCCAGAGACACCTGGGATACCCAGAGACTACTTAAGCCACGCCCAGGCTGAGAAACATGCTTTTTGTTTTCTGCACCTGCAGCGTGACACTCACCGTGTTCGGATCGGTCTCCAGTCGGCCTGCATCTTTCCTCTGCGCTCAGCTCCTGCAAGAACAAGAACACCGTTAGGAACAGCCTTACCTTGCAGCGCTTGTGCCCATCATTCATCGCTCCTTCTGTTCTGCGGGCATCTTCGGCGGTGTCATTCCCATCCCGGCACGCTGCTTCCTAAGGAAAAGGGAAAAGAACAGAAAAAAGGCATTAGTAAGCATTGTGCAAATCTTCGCTTATTTTTAAATACTGTACGAGCTTCAAACGCTTACATGAATCCCAGCCACTCTGGGGGAACTCTGTCTCTGGAACTTCTCATCCATTTGCAAGAGGGAAAAGACACCCCAGGTTAGCGTGGAAACATCTAGAGGCGCCGCATACCGCGCTTACTCACCGCATTTGTTCTTCATAACCGGCATCCACGCTGAAAACGTTGCAGCACCTAAAAGACACAGAAAAAGAACTCTGTTCAATACAAATACGAAAGGGGTGCATCGGGCTCTCACTCACCTTCAGCGCTACTCATCTCAGCAGCACGCTGCCATCCTCGGACGCCGGCCATCATCTAAGGAAGGAAAGGAACGAAGTTAGAGAACTGTTCAAAAGACTCATTATACTTACCTGTCGGACTCTTGCCAGTGAAGTAACTAGGCAGCAACGAGCCCCTGCGCTGAAAGCAGGACGGAGAGCACACTATCCAAGAAAACAAGGTGAGCTGTGGATCAAAGGGAAGGGTTAGACCCCGGGGAAGAAGGGGTTCAAGAACACAGAGACAATAGGGAGTTAAACTCTACCAATCCTGTGTTTCAGGCCCAGTCTCCAGTCGAATAGCCTCCAGGGAAGTGTTCGAGGTCAGTAAGAGGTCAGGACAGGCTGAGTGACGTTCCCGTGGATACCAAGTGAGCGTTACACCACCGCAAGAACTGAAGACTTCGCCATGGGGCAAAGTATACTGTTTTTATTATCCAAAAAAGACAAGGATCATACAGGAAAAGACACTTCTCTGGCATTCTCAGCTTCCGAGCCTGTGTCACACAGTTTTATACAAGTATGATCTCACAAAATCAGGTCCACCCCAAAATCCTAAAGGGTGTCCCCATTCATCAGTTTGGGCTGTCTACATATACAAAAACTATACATTAGTATATTCATTGGTTCCCCATATCAGGTGGCTCCACCTGAGACTCCTCCTAAATGTTACAAAATACACTGTTGCAGGGTCGCAGGAAGACCATTGGCCCATGCAACATTTTATACCACCTCACAAATAGAGCTCCTGGATTGGCTAGAGCGAGTCCTCCCAGGCCAAGGACCCTGTCTGGTAACTGTCATGGCTACAGGCCCCAAAACACAAAAACCACACCATCTAGTGATGGGGCGAAATGGGTCACTTGACTCACTAAGTCCATTTGGGAACCATAAACACAGGGGGCCTGGCTGGACTCCGTCCTAGCGCCTTTGGCGCCAGGCTCATATAGAGATGTGAGCAGGAACACTTTTTTTCAGTGCAGGAGTGCTTTTACTTTATTTCAGTGCAGGAGTTCTTTCATTTTGCAAGAACTTTCCAGGAGCTGAAAGCCTTTATTCCAGAAAACATCCTCATGTGCTGACTCATCGGGTGTGGCTCCCTAGGCCTGGTATTCATGTGCTGACTCATCGGGTGTGGCAGGCAGGCAGAACCTATGGGCGTGGCTTCAGAAGCTCAGCTATATGAGCTGCTCCATCCTTAAGGCCGGTGCTTCGCGTTACTGTGCACTCACGTGCAACGTGACGCTCACAGCCGCTTGGACCAGTTTACTTACCTTTGAAACCAGGCGTTCTCCTGCATACTCACCTCCAGGAAACCAGCGCTTCATCGCTTCATCTGCAGACTCCTCTCCTGACATCCAGTGATCTTGAGCCCGGCGCCGCAGCACTGCACTCCGCATCCACAAACTCGGACCCTGTGAAGAAGAAGAAAGACAAGGTTAGAACATCGTCCCAGGGCCGCGCCGCATTTGAACCCAGCGCGCCCCCTAGTTAACAACTTACCAGCTACTGTACCGCTGCAGCTTCGTTCCTCATTCCCTCCGGCTGCCGCCTCGAGCTCTGCAGCTTCTTCCGGGCCGGCAACATCACCTGCAAGGAAAGAAAGCAAAAGAGCGAACATCAAAAGTTGAACGGACAGCAATACAAGACAACGAACTTTACAATACAACAAAAACAGACGAGGAAAGATAAAGGCAAAAAGGAACACTTACCTGAAGTATAGTGGCTTAGTCGCAGCAGGACTGGACTACCACATGCAAGGGACCAGTGAAGGAACTCGGTCCAGATGATACAAGCGCCCCTGCTAGAAGCATCAGAATGGAGTGCTCGCCAAAACTAATCAACAGGAGCAGTCCCGAGCAGCATCACCTATTACCACCAGTTACCACATAAGCGCAGAGGGCGAAGTCGGACCCGAGCAACCTCACCCCTGGGAGGGCTGCAACTGTGCCCCAAGGCCTCTGCAGAGACCAGGTGAGAATAACAGTAATAGATCTAAGTGGATCTTTTCAAGGTGATAGGAACGAACATGGAGGGCAGTGTGTTCCATATTGTTACCACTGTCTGATCACCTAAGCCTGAGAGAGTTCATGCAGGTTGCAGTTTTAGCGGGCATTCCACTCTGCCTTGTTGGAAACAGCTTCTCTTCCCACCACAAGTAAATGAGAATTGTTCTGTTCTGCTGGGTAACGTGTGAGAGCAACGCAAAATGAATCTCTTCTGTCTGCAATTATGAGTATTTTATTCTGAATTCTTGCAGGTGGCTGGCTGCCTCAGGAACCAGGAATTTTCCAGCCGCCCCTGTCTTTGGCTGTGAAAACCAGCTCTGCACCTCGTGCTGCAGTGATCAAGTCTCCACTTCCATGTATCTGAGACCTGTCTTTCCCCCCTGATTCACTTCCGTCACCCTATGGGTTCCATGTGTGTCTTCATGGCTTCTTATGGTTAGTTGCAATAAAGCATATGGAAGTTTGGTCCACAGATATTTTGCATCTTGCAGTTTCGCTTTGGTGAAAGAAAGGAAAGGTTCTTAGCATTATATAAATGTATCCTTCCTCTACCTACAGGAGTTGTAAGCATGTTTTTCATGTCTACAAGCAATAAACTAGAGCATGTTTGTGTAGCTTCATGGCTATGTCGGGATGTCCATTATGACGTCATCGATACCTGGCTTTATTGTCAGTCCACCTGGTCCATTGATGAGACCTCTGCCTCCTCAAAACCATCAACTGGATATGGTTTAAATGGCTTTCTGAGAGTAGATCTCTTGTCTTATCTGTGATACATTGGTGCAGTCTGTGACTGGCCAAACAGCGAGTTACACCTTTCATTCTTCGTTCTGCAGGTTGACAGTCGCATAGGTGTTTATAGGGGCCATTCCTGGGTCCCTCTCTTCAAGGGCATTGCTCCCGTCCCAAAGATCTGACATAACAAAAAAGTTTTCTACACTTACCCTCAGTCTAACACTCATGTGCCAAGCCAAGTATTCCAAAATATTACCACCAGCTACATATACTATTAGGACTGGGACAAGGATGCCACACGAGGATACAAGGAAGCATCAGCAGCGTTCTAGTTGTTCCCAAAACCGCAGGAATGATCCTCAAATAAAAAGCAAGGAGGAACAGAATCCAAAGAGAAGCAATAGTATCAGTTGTGGTTGTAGTAGAAGTAGTAGCCGTGATAATTGTAGACTGAGAAGTCGTGCAAGCAGGAGAACGAGAAGCATACCGAAGAAGGAAGGAAATAGTGAGAAAAGTAACGCTCAGTCACCAACCGGGGAATTAAACCTGTTTGTGTACAGAGAAGCAGAAGAACGGTGGGCCGTGGCTTGTTGGAAGATACCACGAGGAACAAATCTACCGCACATCCTCCAACCTGAGAAGAGCGACGAGGGATGAGCCCAAAGGTGTCTGTGTTGGTAAAGGACCTTGTCGCTGTGTCGGGGAGCTGAAGTGTGAAAACCCGAGAGGAAGTCCCAAGGGCAGCTCTTCGGACTGGTGCAGCTCCTGCCTCATTGACAGCTGCGTCAGCACCCACCTTGGTGTGACGCGAAAGTGCCACGCAACTAACATCATCCGAGGCTCATCACCTCCTCAGAGGGAAAGGTACCAGAGCGTGGTCTGTGTTCTCAGAAGGAGCAACAACCCTGCAGTGAGCCGGTGAATCTGAATACAAGCTTGAGCAATGCTTGTTATCAGAGCCGGTTACGGGCTCGAGATACAGTTAAAACAAAAGTAGCTGGTGACAGAGGGCGGACCATGAGACACAGAGCCCTGACTTGCGACACCAGTGAGTGCTTGGAGGAGAAGCCCCGAGGATGGCCGTTTCTCCAGCAGTTCCGAAGTCTTCTTTCAGTGGAAGACTGGCGCAGTCCCTGGAAATCCGTTGGGACCAACAACAGCGGTTTTGAGGTGAGCCATATTGAAGGGCCACATAAGTGCATGGTTGAAAGAATTACTCTTCCTCAGTCAGTGAGGTTGGGAAACACAGAAAAGTAACTACTTGGCAGGTTAGTGAACCAAGTAGGTTAAACAAGAGAAGTGAAGGTATAAGCCTTGGAATAAAACACAACAAGGCTGCCGGCCAAGATGAAACACAGTAAAGAATCTGTGCAAATAACAGAATCATGCTGGACTGAATAAAAGATTTGTGTAAACAAAGTGACGCTATTCAAAATGATTAGGGAGACGAGGGGATGTAGATTGGCCTCCTTGGCACTGTTTGACACTTTCTAGAGGAAGAAAGCCACTTCCTCATACATTTAAGTTGGGACTACTTTACACATTGGAACTTTGTGCATTGGCTATTAAATATTAAATAAAAGCAGTCGAAGGACACTTCATTTTTCTCTTGTAGTAGATTTTTTTAGTATAAAGAGTTTGAGGGTCAGAGTAGGTTTTTGGTACAGAACGGTGAACATTATTTTTGGACATCCTGACAACAACGGTCAAATTATAGTTGTTGAGGTAGGGAAACCCCTCAGAGTCATGGCTAGTGAGGCATTTTCCAAACCTCTTTATGATTTAAATAAAACGAATTGTGAAACAACCAACACTGTGTCTGTCAGTGGGATGCGCCTGGCAGACACAAACCAGGGATCCCACAAGATCTGTAGCCCCAAGACTGTTACGCTAGGAGAAGAGATGACTGACGTCTTCTCTTCCTGCAGTATGTCCTATGACGGACACAGATGATGACTAGCCTCACTTAACTGGCCTAGAGACATGGGGCTGGTGGAAAATCCATGAACCCCAAAAGGTTAAGGGTGCGCCTTCCATCTGAACTCCCAAGGCCATTGCTCCAGTAAGAAAAGCAGTAGAGGGGAATAGCTGTAACCTTTATTGCACTCGAGAATATTTGGTTCATAGACAGGGTAAAGTCCTGATATTATGAGTGCTACGGGTAGACCCCCCAGCCCATGTTGCCATATATGTTATGGTATCACAATAACAACGGTTCTTTGGGAGAACAAGATCGATATGCGCATATCAGTCACATTAGATAGCAAACACAGCCCCAACATGCGACGCCAGGGAGTGCTTGGAGGAAAAGCCCAGAGGACGGGTGTTTCTACAGATTGTACCAACAGCATAGTTCAACAGAAGACTGGCGCAATCCTTGGAAATCTGTTCGAACCAAAAAGAGCGGTTTTGAGGTGAGCCATATTGAAGGGCACATCAGTGCATGAGTGAAAGAATTACTCTTCCTCGCCCCAGTTGGTTGGGAAACACAGAAAAGTAACTACTTGGCAAGTTAGTAAACCAAGTAGATTAGACAAAAGAAGTGAACACATAAACCTTGGAAGAATACATAAAAATGCTGTGGGCCAAACTGAAACACAGTACATGATCTGCGAAAGTAACAGATTCATGCTGGACTGAATACAAGTTTTGTATAAACACTTTGTAAACTAAGTGACACTATAGACAAGGATTAGGAGGACCAGGGGATGTGGATTGTCCCCCTTGGCAATGCTTGACACTATCTAGGGGAAGAAAACCACTTCCTCATACATTTGAGTTGGGACTACTTTACACAATGGAACTTTGTGCATTGGCCATTAAAGAAAGGCTGCAGGAAAGCAGCTGAAGGACACTTTATTTTTCCCTTGTAGTAGATTTTTTTGTATAAAGAGTGTGAGGGTCAGAGTAGGTTTTTGGCACAGGACGGTGCACATTATATTTGGACATCCTGACAGCGACTGACACTTTAGTTATTTTTGTTGAGGCATGGAAACCCCTCAGAGTCAGGGCTAGTGAGGCATTTTTCTAAACCACTTTATGATTTAAATAAAACTAATTGTGAAACAACCAACACTTTGTCTTGTCTCCTTACTCCAACCCCTCATACCAATCACCAACTGTAATCACAGGACTGGAGTAATGAAGATCACTAGAACCGAAAAGCAAACTGTAGATGGGGGGCCAAATCTAACCCTCATGCCTCCCACATGACCCTCCGTACGAAGGCAGAGAAACAAAAGATGTACTTCACTTCTAGGCCCATTACCACGATCTTCAATGTATTGCAGGTGTGAGAAGCGTTATTCGCTCACACAAGCGTTCAGACCATACCCAATCGATGACTTGGACAATATGGAAATGACATTGATCGAGCATGATGACTGACTGCAAAGCCAGAAATCAATGACATCATCACTGACATCACAACATAGCTGCATTATACATGAAGTACATATTCATCCATTCATGAAGTTACACGAACATGCACTAGTTTATTGCATATAGGCATGAAGCACATGCTTAGGACTCAGTAGAGGACGAATACACATAAATATCTTTATGTTCATATCTTTCGCCAAAGCTGAAACCACAAGATACAAAGAGTTCATATATTTAGCTTGCACATGTTTGACTGCTATTGACATGGAGAGGGCATAGGGAATGATATAGAAGCTATAGGTCTCTGATATTGATGGCAAAGGAGAGAAAGGCTTCGAGCACAAGGAAAAGCTGACCTGATTTCTGCAGCCAGAGGAGAGCAGAAACAAGGCACTCAGCCAAGGACAAGTGGAGACGGAAAAGTTTGAGTTACCAAGACAATGAGCCACCTGCAGAATCAGGATGAAACCCTCATAATTACAAGCGGGGCAGGTTCATTTTGTGATCTCCACACACGTGACTCAACCGGACAATGCCCATTCAGCCAAGGTAGACAAGGAGGCCTGTTCCCATGGAACCAGAAAGGAAAAAGGCTCCAAGGGTTGCCCACAAGCTGCTAACTGACTGCAATCTCCCATGCTTAGGTGATCAGAGATTGCAACATTAGGAAACACCTTTGCACCTCCATGTTCATTCCCATTGCCTTGAAAAGGTACACTCAGCCTGGTAACTGTCCAGGGTCACAGGGAAGGGAGGACACATTCTGACCAATCCAGATTTACCTTTCACATGGGGAAATATTGTTGCAAGGGCCAATGGTTTCTCTGCGACCCTGCAACATTGTAGATTGTTACTAGTAGAGGTGGTCCTAGGAGGGGCCCCTAGACATGGCTATCCAATTGTAGAACTAGCCCATATAGTTTCCCATATGTATCCTACCCAAACTGACCAATGTGAATGTGTGATAGGTTTCTTGGAGGGAACCTGGATTTGTGACATTACATTGGGATAAACTCGGGTGACACATGCTTGGAAGCCGAGAGCTCCGGAGGATACTTGTTTTCTGGTGTGATCCCTGTCATTTTGTTTGATAATAAAAGACAGTGGGCCTCATTACAAGCATGGCGGTCTGGGAACTATGGTACCGGTAAGCATGCTGGTACTGTTGCTCCCGGACCTCCATACTAGGAGCTCTGCTCTCGGGTGCCGTCTCACCCGCCAGGTTTTTCCTGGCAGGTGTAACGGCACTCGCGAGCACAGCACGTCGGATGCACCGGCACAACTCTAAATGTGCCAGTGCATCCGACGTCCCCATCCCCATTCAGCCCTATGGGGCAGAATGGGGATCGGGAGGCCCTTGATTCCAGCATCTGCAAATGGGCAATTACTGGGTCCGCTGAGCTCGGTACAACCCGGTTCTTGCCCATTCATGGGTGCCAGAAAAAATGCAACTTAAAAACGGCACGGCTACCACCAGAGTTGTAATGAGGCCCAGTAACTTTGCCCCATGGGTGAGTCTTCCGTTCTTGTGGCGGGCAGTCTTTGATGGGTCCAAGTGTTCTCAGCTGATAATTAGGGTGACTGCTAGAGAGCCCCAGCCACCTTTACAAAGTGGTAGCTGAAGACGGTTGCTAGGATTTTTTGTTGTGAAACCGTCTCGTCCCGCCACATGCCTGAGGGGCTGTGTGGCAACCCATGGAAATCAATCCCTAAAACCACACGCGTGTAAAGAAAAGGTCGACAGGAGCCACCTTTGGAGGTAAATTCCTTCCTGCTTCCCGTGGAACGCATTTCAGACCGGACGGCAGAGTGGCAGGTTGTGGGAGAGTCAGTGTCCCAAAGACCTCAGTGGATCACACAGTGTAAGTATAGACTCAGTTTAATGTAAGGATATCTTTTTATTAGGCAGTCAGTTTGGGCAGTCAGCTTAGACAGTCAGCTTAGCTTGCAGATGAAAAAACGTTGGAAAGAAAAAATATACATAAAATGGTTTCCCTTTGAGTTAGGCACGATAGCTTGGTTTGTGAATGATTATTTAATGGTTTACTTGGTTATATTGGTTAGCGGAAGAAGCTGCCTTATATCGTGGAAGGTGGTTTCCTGTTTTACCTCACGAAGGTGCATTTCTATAAGGCGACGCTATAGAAAAGGGACAGCAAGATTTTTTTGATTCCCCTGTTAGGAGACAGAAATGCAGCCGTATATATGCAAAGTCGTGTTTGTCATTGTGTTTGGGGCAGGTCATGAGCGGACACATCTATTGAAAGATTGATTAGCAAAACTCCATCCTCTATGGTAGTGGTGATGTTACCAGTGAGCTTGTTCAATAGGACTTGAAGTGTACAGAACGCGATAGAACTTGGTGAATAGTTGTGTTTGAAAATCAGTATTGTGCCCTTTGGGCAGAGCTTCAGAATCTTAGAGTTGTACTTTGAGCCTTCCGGGCAAAGAAAGCCGCAAGAGGGACAGTGTGCAGAGCACGCCTGCATTTTTGGTGGTGAGCAGGAGAGGCTAGAGAAAAGATTTTGATATATTGTATTGATTAAAATTGGATATGTCGTAATACTGATTTGAGGTCAAGTAAGTATTGCTAGAGTGCTATATAAAGAGAAGAGAAATGAGTGATTCACCTCTTCAACATATGTGCAAGTCCCTCCTGCGGTATCAAGACAAAATGCACAAGTATTTATTTATTTATTTTAATTCTTGGTATAGCGCCAAATCGCCCGCAGGCCTCACAGCGGACATAGAACAAATCGCGGAATGGGCTTGCGACACAGAGGGCAAGGTGGCAAAGCCATGGCCCAAAGACGGAAGTTTTTCCAAATGTGTGCAGCAACAAATGGTCACTTATTTGCAGGCAGCTTATAAAGGGAATAAACTGAGCAAGCGATTAACCATATTAGAGTTATGGAAAATGTTTCAGCACGAGGAAGGGGACTCAGTTTGGCAGCATTGGCTGCTGAGCCCGGGGACAAACAGCCTTCGGCTCCCCCTTCCCCTCCCTCTCCCCCTCCTCCTCCCTCTTCCTCTTCTTCTCCTCCTCCTCCTCCAATAGCTGACGTAGACACAGCAGCAGAAAGCAAGGGATTTTAGCCCATGAAGTTATTAAAAGCAGCGTCAGGATTCACTAATCCCATTTTTGTACCTCAAGCATAAAGTGGCGAAAGTGCACCTGATGGCGCAAAGCAAGCAAGTAAAACAGTACAAGACAGAAACAGCGAATGTAGGGAGCGCAGTAATATGCAAGCAAAGCTAAAGGAGAATGACCTGGGGGAAACAGGGTTTAGTGAAAGCCAAGAAGCGGTGGTGTCAAATGTATAGGCGTACAGATATTGCTCAAACTGGATGGGAAACTAGCCAGTGAGACAGGGCATGCAGCAAAGGAATTGCCGAGGAGCAAAGACGCGGTGGAAGAAACGAAAGAGTGGACAGAGATAATGGAGGAAGTAAACAGAAGGGAAGGGAAAGGGAAGAGAAGGAAGTAAGTGGAAGACTGCAAAAGGAAATGGAGCCAACAGAAGCACAAGAGAGAGAGGAAGGGGAGAAAAGAAAACAGAGCTAGAAGATATAGCAAGGAGAAAATCAGAAGAAGAGCAGGAAAATCAACTGCAAACAAAGGAGAAAGGGAGGTTAGAAGTTAAGCAGCTCATTAACGAACGCTGAGGCTGGGAAAGAGGAGCGCAGAAGCAAACGAGATAGAGACGACGGCAGAGAAAGACGCTCTTTGAACGCAGTAGGAAATAAGATGGACTTGCCACGTTTAGATGATGAGGCTGGGGGAAGGTATACGAAGGAAGATAGGGGAACTCTATAGGAGCAGAAGAAGTAGTATGGGTGCCCCACACGCAGACCGAAGTGCGGAACCCTCGGTGAGGGGGGAGCATGAAGTTGCAGATCGTACAAGGGGAAAACGGCAGGAAGGCACAATGTTAAGGAGACATAGCTTTGATGAAGAGAGAGGGGGACAGTGGCAGCAGCATTGGGACCATGGGGTCAGATGAGGATTCACAGGGGACCGAAGACGAGGAGAAGAAAAGACACACTCAATGCTCCAAGGAAGTGAGCCCAGACAGAGACACAATATGGGGAGGCAAAGAGAATATAGGAAGGGGAGAAGAGGACATTGCAAGGTGACAACCACATTCTGAGAGTGGGTTGCGGAGCACGGACAATATCACTCCATATGTGCAGAGCCTCAGGGCCCAGCCAGGACAGAGATGGCGAGGGCGTTCACCACCACTAAAGACATGGGGAGAAAGGACAGAGGGACGACACAGACACAGTTCCCATTACTGGAAAAGGGTGAGGGGCAACCTCAGTATACACCATAGCAGAAGATGGACAAAGACAATTTAAGATGTAAGCTGCCTTTGTTAACTGTGGGGGATGGCAAGTGGATTTACAAGATCGAAACACTGACAACAGGAACGACATTAGCGGTAGGGGACATGAAGAGTCTACTCTCAGCCATTCTTGGGGAAGTAGCTGACGATCTGACGATGTATGAAGAAGAGCAGGATATCCTGGAGTGAATGCACAAAACACGGCACACAATGGCGTGCCATTCAATAACTGCCGAGCGGCCGTATGGCAAGTTCTAAGGGTGCAATACCCACACACGTCAGACATAAGCGCAATCATGGCATGCTAAATGCGTGAGGATGAAGACTCATTTCAATATATTCAAGAAATTCAAGAGAAATGGCGTCTCGAGATGAGAGAGCCCTGGGACAAAACAGTGGGGTTATTTTATCACATATAATGTCTGGGGTTACCCGAACAAGTACAAAAGAAGCTTAAGAGAATAGTGGGAATGGAGGCTATGCCATGGTCAAAAATCCAGCTAAATATAGTGCACTATTGCATTCTAATGCAAGAGAATGTGAGAAAGAAGCGTGAGGAGAGGAAACAAGAAGTGAAGTTAGTACAGAAGAAATGATCTAAGTATACAATGTAAGGGTCGATGTTGATGAGCGGAGAACGAGTAGTTGCTCAGCAAGCACACAAATGACCACAGATGACAGGAAGAGGTTTTATGACATGAATCAGTGGCCAAGAGGACGAAGGCGCATAGAAGAGGGTTTAGAAACCCAAATCAGTAGAATGCACGAGGGGGGGCTCTGCACAATGCTGGGTGTGTGGACAAATTAGCCACATATCACGAGCATGTAGCTACAAGAGCGGGATACCTCTGAATGGAGGAATACAGCAACAGCCCACATACCTGACAGAGCAGACTGACTATTATGCCCAAGATCTCACACACAAGCCGAGTTGTACGCACCACAACAGATGCATACCCTGGACACACAAATACAGCAATATCAGCTCATGACACATGCACTCCAGACACAGAAACAGGTGCATCAATCACAACCAGCATAGCAGGCACGGGCCCAACAGAACATCATGACCATGACGCATGCAGGCTCCACAATGTCAGCTGTTGTGTGAAAGCTGGGAGGAGCGACTATTGTAGGGAGCAAACCATCTACAGGGATGGGAATGTCATTATATCCACAATAGGACAGCCCATAGACAGACCTGATGTGTTCAATCCTATCTGTTACACCCAACCCGGCTGAGGAACCACGTATAGGGGGTGACTATAGGTGACAAGACTTTTTTCCTTTCTCATTGACACGGGGGCGCCTAGCTCCTGTATAAGGGAGGGGAGATATTCAATGCCAGGCATTGCCATGAATGCAGAGGGATTCTATGAGGCCACTGGTTTGATTCCTTTTACTGACGAATTACAACTTTCTGTGAGAGAAAACAACCTGACCATGCCACTGTTATATTCCCGACAGACACCAGTGAATATAATGGGTAGACACAGGATGAGCCAATTTAACATGACCATTTCATTTACAGACCAAGGGATAGTGTGTTCAATGCCAGGGATTCATTACATGAATGTGAGAGAATTCATCCAAGCTTATTGTGGCCTAAAGGTACAGAATGGGTGCCAGTAGACATTAAACTGTTTTTATATGGGGTAGAAGTGTTAATCACATGGCTCCCAGGAATACAGGGTGGCCTGTTACGCATGCCCAATGAATTTCTATTCAGACCAGAGGTTCCTCTAGATGAGAAAAAATGAAAAGTGATCCCAATAGAACTCGAGGCAGTTATAGTGAGAGATGAGAGGATAGTACTGCATGGGACTGATGATACAGGATGATCATGGAGGACTGTAATGCAGTGGGAGAAGGATACAGGTTGACGGACGTGACAGATGAGGGGTTGTTCCAAGACAATCGATCAGATAACGAGGTGGTGGTTGACATAAGCATTACACATTGGGTGGAAATATATTATAGGGAAGTACTGCAGAGAATGGATGTGTTGTGAAAAATCTGCCACCACCATTTTTCGAGGAAGATTTAGGGCGGATACCCAATGCCTTATGGCCCAATAGTCCCTATGACGTGGGTCTGCTAAAAGGGATAGAAGCATTCAAGATAAATAGCCAGGGGCTATTTTACCAAGGGCAAGACAGTATCCTCTATCAAGGGAGGCAGACAAGGATATTTACGAGATGATCACTGCATTAGTGAAGCAAGGCATTTTGGTACCTTCAGAATCACAGTGCAACACTGCAGTATATCCACTGAAAAAGGCGACAGGAGGATCATGGAATTTTATTCAGGATTTTCACCCATTGTGCCAAATTGTTGAAGCAGAATTCCCTTAACTTCCGAACTCAGAGACCATTTTTTGCAGCATCCCAAAGGAAGCCACGCCCTTCATGGTAATAGACTTGAAGAAAGCCTTCTTTTCTATACCACTCCACCAAAAGTCACAGGACTTAACTTCCTTCCTATACAGAAACCGGACATGGAATCACATGCAACTCCTCCAAAAGGGTACTGTGAGTTACTTCCATCTTTAATAGGGTCCTTTAAATGGATTTAGGCAACATACAGATAGCGAGCACAGGAATACAACAAATGGGCATTTTAATTTGTAGCAAATCAAAGGAACAGTATTGAAATTACTAAGTATATTTGTTGACAGTATTGGCAGAAAAGGGGTATAAGGTGGACAAGGCAAAATTACAATATTGCCAAAGGGAAGTGCTCTACATAGGGCAGTTGATTTCACAAGAAGGGCGAAAAGTGACTCCAGAAAGGGCTGAGGCAATCTGTAGAACACTGATGCCAAAGACAGTGGGCCTCATTAGAAGTATGCCGGTCCTGAACAAGCGTTGGCGGTAGATCCGTAGCGGCACCTTTTCCCGGACCGGCATAATCTGAGTTGCAATGCTTGTAACACTGGCACTGCAAGTGACCCATCGCATCCGGCAACACCGTTGCCGGAATCAGCGGAGAGACACCACAGCCATGCCTGAGATACTGGCATGGCGTTAGTAAGTGCACATTCCGAGCTGCACGAACATGCAATTACCGGCATGGACATGCTGGTAGCAACGTCAAAATGGTGCCGGAAACACCGGCATTGCGGACAACACGTTAAGTAAATTCAGGTGTGTAGAAACATGCCACAGGTCCCCAAAATCATCACAGGTGGTCCCAATGAGCAGTGCTACAGCACAAAAGGACAACTCCCACAACCCACACCCCTTACAACACCACCATGCTAGCAGTAGCAGTACTGGAGCTGGAGGCCATGCCTGCCGGCCTACTACTTGAAGAGGCAGGGAGGCAGAGTGTTAAGACGGATTTCTGAACTCTGTCCTGGTGGCGCAGAAGTTCAGAAGGCCAACCTAATTACTTGGAACAGGGTAACCTCTGGACGAGCCAGACCAATCAAGGTAGCGATCGCGGCGGTCAAGACTAGGTCTCAAGAGGGGTGAGGGTGACTGAAAGCCCGCAATGAGCACACAAAGCAAGATCACTTACAAACTACTCCAAACAGTTGTTATATTAAAAATATATACACATTTATTTCAAGGCCTTTAAAACAATGACCGTAGCGAGAAAATCACAATATAACGATAGTAAACCAACACATAACATACCAACACAATATATATACAAATACGACAGTCTCAAGCGTTAGATGCACGAAATGGGTAGTCCACCTAAAAGGGAAGGAAGACAGGCAGTGCGAAATAATGCTTAGACCCAGTTCGCCTTCAGAGGCACCTAACTAGATGGAAGTCCGAGCCCTGCGAAGAGTGGAGCCTTGTGCTCAAAAGTACCTGCACATGCTGGTGCCAACGGGCAAAAGGAGAAGCTCTTCGAGGGAAATCAGGCAGTTCAGTTTAGTGCACAAAAGAAGAAGAACAAGTTCCGCGACTCAAGCGCAGCCTCCACAGTGGGCAGAAGCAGAGCGCGAGTACGGACAAGGGTGCTGTTTGACACAGCGGGGAAAAGCAATGGGCTCCTGCAGGAGGGCGACCAGATCCTAGCTATGCTACTCACCGGTCCCCGATGCAAGCAGACCCAGGCTTCTCCGCGTCCGTTTCAGTAGCTGGCAGGTTCAGGGGAGCAGGGAACGCCTCGTCGTCGTGTTGAGTAAAAAGACATCCCAATCGAAGAAACCCACACAGTTCGTTACCACAGCAGGGCAACGGAGCGGCCGTGTGTATTTGAGCCAAATGTACACTACTCACTTCCGACCTGGGAACGCCAAGTGTACGAAGCGTGTGAGAGTGACCAGGACTCGAAATACTACACAACCTGGCGGCGGTTACAGAGCAAGACTCCCGTGTAAGATGGTCAGTCAGCTGGATGGCCCAGAGACGCTTCCGAAGGCTTACTGGCAGGAGATGGTGAAGATGCCGAGAATAGCTGTTCCCGCTATTCCAAGGGACGAAGCACCAGTACAGGCCTTCTGGTTCGATCAAAGGTGAAAAGGGTTTCACAAGGCGACAGCAGTGTAGAGGAGAAGTCCTTCAGCGGGTCACCAGCGATTCCTCGGTCCAGCCTCTTGGTTGCAGGATACTTGGCTCCTGTATTCCTTCGTTCGTGAGAACTCAGAAGATCGACATGGTAGTGGTGTTTCCAGCCCCCTCTTATCACGGTTCCCTTTGTGCCAAAACGGAGGGGACCCAATGGGAGATCCGCTCATCAACACTCACACCATTCGTGGACCAATCACGGACCACGGTGGTCCCAGGCATTCACACCACCCTAGACTCTCTGGCACCCAGGATGTGTATTGGGACCAGACATCCCAGCCCACATCCTGGAGGCACACACAAGACATGTAGAAGCCCGCGAAAGCATCCGTGTTTCGCGGGAAAGTACATGCCCAAATAAGGAAGTCCCCGGGTCGGCTCGACCTGGGGAAGGTGAAGGGAGCAAGACGGTCAGCGGACAGGACAAAGGAGCCTCGTGGTCTGGCCATTTTGGGAGCCAGGCCACCATTTTGGGTTAAGCGCGAAAAACGCGCTTAGAACGCCAAAAGGAGCTCAAAACACAAGAAAACGATCGCTGCCACCATTCCCGTCCCTGAATCACTTGCACCGATCAGATACAATCCTAAACGAGTATCTAGGGCCTGTAGAAGGCTAGAGACCCAAGAGAGCTGTAACTTAGCTTACAGTGCCCTCTTGTGTAATGTTGCACGAAAGCTGCAACATGATAAAAGAAACTACGGGAAACAGCGTTCCCCGGTACTGACTGTCTTAAGGGCATGTCAGTTTCCCCGTAAGAAAGGAGCGAAAGCCCAGAGGAGTGCGGCAGAAGGCTGCACTTCTCTGGCAAAGTCAAGAACAAGGTGAAAAACAACAGCAAAAAGTTTAGGGGTTGCCACATGGAAGGAAAATTACCTACAATTACGAAATCTTTCCTAACACTCGCCCCTCCCAGACTATGGACAGGGGGAACTAATCCACCCCTGGATGAGTCTCTTGTTCAGGTCGGTTAAACATTCTGGACAACCCATCAGCATTGCTATGTTGGACACCTGGCCTATGCTCAATAGTGAAGTCGAAGCCTTGTAGACTTATGGACCACCTAAGCAACTTTGGATTCTCCCCCTTCATGTTCATTAGCCACTTTAAAAGCTTATGGTCAGTTTGCACAGCGAAGTGGGTCCCATAGAGGTAGGGCCTCAGCTTCCTTAGGGCCCACACAACAGAGAAACATTCTTTCTCTACCGTGGACCATCTGAGCTCTCTGTCCTTAAGCTGGCGGCTAATAAAACCAATAGGGTGTTCCTTACCCTTCTCATCTACTTGTGATAGTACAGCTCCTATCCCAGTGTCAGAGGCGTCCGTCTGCACGATAAAAGGTCTTTGATAATCAGGGGCCCTGAGGACAAGGAGTCTTTTAAGCCATTGAAGGACTTCTCACACTCGTCGGTCCAAGTTACCTTCTTGGGTTTCTTCGGAGTTGTGAGGGCAGTCAGAGGGGCAGCTATGGTGCCATAGTCTGCCACAAAATTGCGGTAATACCCCGTGAGTCCTAAGAAGGCTCTCACTTGGGTTTGCGTAGTGGGGGTAGGCCAGTCTTGTACTGCTTGTACTTTACTGGGAAGAGGCTGTATCCTCCCTCCACCTACTTCATGTCCAAGGTAAACCACTGAGTCTTGTCCAATCTGGCATTTACTAGCCTTTATGGTCAGGTGTGCTTTCTGAAGAGCCTGGAGCACAATCCCGAGGTGTTTCACATGGTCTTCCCAGGTGGCACTGAAAACTGCTTTATCGTCCAGATATGCAAGACAGAATTCGTCCAACCCATTCAACACATGATTCACAAGCCTCTGGAAAGTGGCAGGTGCATTCTTCAACCCGAACGGCATTACCCGGAATTGGTAAAGGCCGTCTGGAGTAGAAAATGCTGTCTTCTCCTTGGCATGTTCTGCTAAAGCTATTTGCCAATAGCCAGCAGTGAGGTCAAACGTGCTGAGGTACTTGGAGGCACCCAAAGTATCCACCAGCTCATCTGTTCGAGGCAAGGGGTGAGCTTCTGTCTTGGTGACAGCATTCAGAGCCCTGTAATCCACGCAGAACCTCAATTCAGAAGTGCCTGCCTTTGGAACCAAAACCACAGGGCTGGACCAAGGACTACTAGAGGGTTCAATCACCCCAAGGTCTAACATCTTGTTGACCTCGGTCTTAATATAAGACCGTACTTTGTCTGTCATGATCTCTGCTTCCAAAAGGTCAGGGTTTTCCCAACTCCCTTGGAAGCAGGTCCATAACCCAGGTTCCGAGTGCCAACCAGTCCCAATTGGGACCTTTTGGACCCAGTCCTGGCGCCAGTGGCACCAGGCTCATAAATATGTCCAGTCCCAGCGCTGGAAGCGCCGGGCTCATAATGCTTGGGTGGACTTACCTGCAGCAGACCATGCTGCTTACTTGCCTGCCAGTTGAGCCTCTGATCCTCTTCTGTTTGGAACTACTTTTCCTGTTGGGTGGGGCAGGAGCCACTCCCTAGATTCAGAACACTGGAACTCTTCTCGAAAGCAGGAACTCTTTTCTTACCTAGGCGTGGCTGTGGAAGGAGACACCTAAGCACTACAGGAGGCTATTTAAACCACACCCGATGGATGAATCTTGCTTTGCGTTATTCTGCATCCTCTGCAACAGAACGCTCATCATGTCTTCTGCATCTGATCCTGGGCCTAAGGAAAAAGGCTTACCATCCTGAATCCAGTCTTCAGCAACACCTATAAAGACAAGAAAGAACAGGTTAGCATTACGGTCTTCAGTGACAGCTCTTCACTTACCTGGTCCATCGGCTGTCACCAACGCCTCGCGCTGCATTCCGGCATCTGAAAGACAAAGGCTTACCTACTCTTCGTGCGCTCCGGAGGTCTTCACACTGCATTCCGGCATCTGAAAGACAAAAGCTTACCAACTCTTCGCACGCTCCGGCGGCCTTCGGCGCTGCATCCCGCATCTGAAAGACAAAACAAGGTGCGTTTAAAGACATTGGGGAACTTTAATACTCACGTGCCATTACTCCTTTCCACATCTAACCCAGTGGGTATTCCGGCACCCTGCAGCCGCTCCGAACTTGTACCTGCAAAATAAAAAGACAGTTAGAGCGCATCGTGAAGCAGGCAACAAGCGCTTACTTACGTGCTTCCAGGCGCTTCTACTCATCACACGGGCTCCATCTTCAACTCACTTCAGCCCGTCATCCGCCATCGCCGGAACCCTGCAAAACAAGAAACATCATTACTAAAGACTTTAAAGACATTAGAATTACTCGAAACTTACCGTTCGTGCAGTAAACGACGGACAGCAGTCCTCTGAAGTCAAGAGGCCTGCTCCCCTTATCCAGTGAAGAAACTGGTTACAGCACCCTGCCCCGAGGCAGATGGAGAGCACGGCGTTCACTTACCTAAGGTGAGAGCGTTAACCTTTGGGGTTCTACAGGAGAAGAGAAAGGGAAGAAGAGAGAGACATTCAATAACCCAGTTCCTTAATCCCATATTTTCTATCTGCAGACATCTTACCCTTCGAGTAAGACATACAGTGCACAGAGGACCAGCCCAAAGAGCCAGCCGTGTGTTACACATCACCTTTGAAGATACGGTATACGCCCAGTCAAGACCGGCGCCTCTACGGGAATCAGGTGAGCGTTACATTGTCTGACATCCTGTATCCCCTACTTTTGGTAGGTACACTGTCTCCTGTGTCAATGTTATGTTTGCACCAAGGTGTCAAACCAGGCGACTGTGAAAACAGGGGGGAAAACTGCCTAAGCAAACTTTTCACCTCAGCCTGCTGATCAGAAGTCAGGTGAGGGGCCACTCGGACACCCTCAATGGAGCTATCTGAAGGACCGCTTTGGAACAGGTCGGGGAGAGGTTCAGACTCCTCTTCCTCAACGTCTGAAGCCAGTAGCAGTGCTGCGATTTCGACTCTTGGGACGAAAGCCTTCAGCCTATTCACGTGAAACACTTTTGGAGCCTGTCCAGGCCTTCCAAGGTCCACTAAATAGTTAACCTCACCCAGGGGCTCCACCACTGTGTAAGGGCCTGACCATTTGTCCTGTAAAGCTCAAGGCCTTATGGGATTCATGATCAGGACTTGCTGACCAGGTGTAAAGTTGATGAGGGAAGCTTTCTGGTCGTACCAATGTTTCGCCAGCGCTTGTCCTGCCTTCAATTTATCACTAGCCAAGCCCATCAGAAGTACCATCCGTTTTCTGAGCCCTAGCACATAATCAACTACGTTGGTAGTAACAGGGGGAGTGGGCATCTCCCATCCCTCTTTGACGATGGCTAAGGATCCCCGTACGGGATGACCGAACAGAAGTTCGAAGGGGCTGAAGCCAACACCCTCCTGTGGTACCTCTCGGTAGGTAAACAATAAGCATGGTAAAAGAAGATCCCATTTTCTTCTCTGAGGTTCCTCCAGAGCCCCAATCATGCTCTTTAACGTTCTGTTGAAACGTTCCACCAGACCATTGGTCTGGGGGTGGTATGCAGAAGAGAACTTGTAGGTGACCCCACATTCTTTCCACATAGCCTGCATATACTTCGACATAAAGTTGCTGCCACGATCCGACACAACTTCTTTAGGGAATCCAACCCTAGTAAATATGCCAAGTAAAGCTTTTGCAACTGACTTGGCAGTTACAGTTTTCAATGGGATGGCCTCAGGATATCTGGTTGCATGGTCGACCAGCACCAGGATAAACCTATTGCCCGAGGATGTTTGCGGGTCAAGGGGACCAACGATGTCGATCCCTACCCTTTCAAATGGTACCCCCACAACTGGGAGCGGTACCAACGGAGCTTGGATTGTCGCGCCAACCTTACCAGACAACTGGCAGGAGGCACAACTCCTGCAGTGACTTTCTACTTGCACCCCCATCTTGGGCCAGTAGAAGTGCATGGATAACCTTTGCTTGGTCCTCTTCATACCAAGGTGACCAGCAAGGGGAACTTCATGCGCCAACTGCAGGAGGAAGGGCCTAACAGCAAGGTGAACCACCAACCTCCTATGGTCTCCTTCTGTAGACTCTGTGGGCTCACTATACAGGAGTCCACCTTCCCAATAAATCCTATGCGTCCCAGGAGGTTCACCCTCAAGCTGGGAGCAGGCCTGTCTCCTTAGGCCTTCCAGAGATGGGCACTCACGTTGGCCTTTACTGAATTCGTCCCTATCAGGACCTCCTTCAACTAACAAGTCTTTTAGTTCAGGATGATCGTTGGGGTCAAATACTTCAGGCATCGCCACCTCCTCGTCAGGCCCGGGCGATTGACCAACTTCCTCCACCGCAGTGGTAGGCGAGCTCGGGGGAATATTCTCTTTCCCTCGTCTTGACTTGTCGACTCCTTTCGCCTTGGGTTTCCCCTTCGGCTGGGGCAGCGTATTGGTCTTGGCCAATGCTGCCCGTGCTTGAGACCTTGGTAGGGTCTTTCGGCAGTGTCTCCTACGAGCCCTAAAGCTCTGAGATCATTACCTAACAAGACCTTTCCTGGGATGTTTCTCTGAATGCTCACTGGAATCCTGACTGCTGTACCATTTAAAGTAAGATTTACAGGTATTACTGGGAACATACGGAGTGGGCCGTCAGCCAACTTAGTGGGCATCAGAGTAGCTCTGGCAACTTCCTCTGAGTCTACCAACGTAGAATCCACTACAGTGCGACTGCACCCACTATCCCTAAGAGCTGGAGTATCTACTCCATTGATCAACACACTGGCCCTCATTACGACCCTGGCGGAAAGTGACTGACCGGACCGCCACAGCGTAAATAGCGTTTCCGCCATTGCACGAAGGAGCAAAGTGCGGCCCATTCCGACCCATCGGGCACGAGCACCACGCCACGGCGGAAGTGCAAAGTCCGCGATGGCGGAAATGACCCCAAAACGGCCCACACCGCCGCCGTACGGCGCCCTAGGTGCAATACCGCCACCCCTCTTAGCGGTCACCGCAGTGTGCGCCTACCGGAAAGTACGGTGACCGGAAATATACGGAAACGGAAGTAAAAACATGGGCCCGGAACGGGAAACATCCCGCCGTACACCTATAAAACCACTAAAACCACACAACCACTAAAATCACTACCCTGAAACACACCCCAACCCGTCACCCACCCTAGCGAAACCAAGAAAAATGGGAAAAGTAGCGAAGAAAGCGTGCGACCGCAAGCGGCAGGTCCACTTCTCCCGTGAGGAACTCACCGTGCTAACAGAGACCCTCCAGGAGAATGCTGCCGTCGTCTTCTCCACGCAAATGACCAGAACGGCACTTGCAAACAAGAAGACCATATGGGCTCTGGTGGCACAGCGGGTAAGTGCGGTGGGGACCGCACCCCGCACCCCACAGCAATGCCGCAAGCGATGGGACGACCTGCGGATACGCGTCCGCAGCATACTCTCTGCCAACCGCAACATTGCCACAGCCACCGGGGGAGGACCTGAATCACCCATCAAGTTGACCCCCTGGGAAGAAATCTGTGCCTCCACCATCGGAATGGAGAGCATAGAGGGAGTCGGAGGGATGGAGAAAGGAGTGCAGACATCCGAAGATTCAGGTAGGTGGGCCCGATAAAACAATGCCAAATCCACACAGTCCATCCATGTGAAGTACCATGCGTCCACATAGTGCAACAGAAACACATGTCCAGGAGAACGTCCACACACATCGGCCTGATAGCGCACGTTAAAACCCACAATAAATACATAAATAATTAAAAACCCCTAATACACGCACTACACGTGCAGCAGGCACACCCTAACTGCAGGCTGCCAAACAACTGCACCCTCACTCCACACACAAATTAAAGCACCTCCAAGGCCCCGACCCAAATCACCCTCAGGTACCACCCCAAAGCATGTGATACAATGCCATTCCAATTCCCACAGACCCATCAATAACCCTCGCCCTCCTTTACTCCACCACAGGGTCCGATCCAAACGACGAGCTACAGGACACCCCTACCAGCACACCTGCAAAGAGGGCCAAGACCAACGGCCAAAGACCCTCCACCTCAGCTGCACGCATCAAGACACGGCAGCAGCACAAATCAGGTGGCAGCACAGAGGAGGGAACATCAACAGGCACCCCAGCAGCCAGCATGCCCACAACACCACCACCACAGGTCCCCCCAATGGATGCCACAGAAGGCACTGCCTCTGGTGGCAGCAGCACCATAGGTGACACCCCATTGATGGCAGCATGCTCGGACACAGAAAACGGGGATGTCGAAGTCAGATCCATCCATGACCTGTCCCAATCCCCCTGTCTGTCCCATCCCGTACAACATGAGGATACCACGCAGGGGCACCCACAAGACGACGACTGGCCATCCCCCACAAGCCCTGTGGCAAGGCAACATGAGGACAACAGCCCCTCTGTGGCACCCCCGCAAATGGCCATGGCCCAGCAGAGGCAACAGTCCCTCGACCAGTTAATCGTACAACAGCAGCAACTGGCCACACTCCTCAAGGACCATGCCGATGAATGTGGGGGCACTAAGGCAGACATAGAAACATCAACTGAGACACTTAGGGCAGAAATGGAGAGAGGTACAGAGACGCTAAGGGCACAAATGGAGAGTAGCACCGAGAGCCTGAGAGTCCAAATGGAGAGAAGCACCGAGAGCCTGAGGGGGGAACTGCATGCGACATCCAAAGACGTATGTGCCGAACTTGCCGCAGTGCGCCGTGTGCTCACTGAGCTCTCGCAAACCCTTAGGGACATGCATGGACGTGAGCAGGCAGACACATCATCCGTTGCAAGTTCCGTCCAGGGCAGCCCCCAACGTAGATCTGGAAGGAACCTGCGCTCCACAGGCAGGGGTGCCCCTGATACCCGCAGAGGGGGCTTGCAATAGCGACAGCCCACTGACAATGAGCATCTTTGGACACTGGTGTTCGGGGGGGAGGTAGGAGGGTGGAGGGGGTGTGTTGGGCTCACTTGGGTGGCGGGTCGATAGGGTGTTCAACATGACATCACATATGCCATAAAAAGTGCACGATCAACCAATGAGATGTGTGGACATTGATCTTTGTGTACTAGGCCATCATAGGCGTACAGTCCATATTGTGCATGTCCCAGACACACGCAGTGCCACGAGTCCCGTGTCCATGTATCAGCCACCAGGCGTGAGTGCTAGAAGCATACATCAATGAGATGCTGACGAATGTCACGGGCCTCCGGTGCCTCGCAGACTCCATGAGGTGCTGCCACATCCCCACCCTCATCATGACCATCATCAGGTGCTTGCAGTTCTGCGTCAGGGGGCATGGGCACATTTCTACGTACGCACATGTTGTGGAGCATGACACATGCCATGACCATCTTTGCAACCTTCTCATGGCGGTACAGGAGTGCCCCGCCAGACCTGCTGAGGCAGCGGAAACGAGTCTTCAGTAGGCCGAATGCCTGTTCAATGACTACACGGGTACGTGAGTGGGCATGGTTGTAGTCCTCCTCATGCTGGTCCCGTGGGTTCCGGACTGGTGTGAGGAGCCATCTCTTCAGTGGATATCCAGCATCACCTGTATGTGGACGAGAAACGTATGATGTGGAATGCCATTGATACGTACGCACACCCCCCCCCCCTTCCTGCCAGGTCATTGCCAATTCACATACCCCACATAATCATGCATGTAATGAGACTCACCGAGTAGCCAGGATCTGTTCCCTGCGTGTCGCTCCATGTAGCGTGGTATTGTAGAGTTCCTCAAGACCATAGAATCATGGGTTGATCCAGGGAATCGGGCACAACAATGTGTAATGATCCTGTTGGAGTCACACACCATTTGTACATTCAGGGAATGAAATTGTTTTCGGTTGCGGTACTGGGCCTCCATGGCATGTGGGACGACCAATTCCACATGGGTGCAGTCGATGGCACCAATGCAACCCGGTATGCCGGCAAGTGCATGGAATCCCACTTTTGTGTTGGTAATTTCCTGCTCCGAGCGTGGTAGAGAGATGTAGTCGTCTGCGTGCTGCAGGAGGGCATCGAGCACTTGCAATAGTGTCCGTGAGAACAGTGGCTGAGAAATGCCATGCAACTGTCCGACTGTGTGCTGGTAGGTGCCTGTGGCCAGGAAGTGGAGTACAGACACCACCTTCAGTAGGGGTGGGATGGCGGTTGGGCTATCTATCATGCTGACAAGGTCAGCCTGTGTCATGTCTACAATGGCGGCTATGGTGTCCCGGTCCAGACGGTAGAGGGTGTGGATCTGCTCATCAGTGAGGTTGAACGGATGTGCTCGGAGGCGTGGGATTGCGGGCTGCCTGCGTGGTGGTAGTGGCTGTGCTGGTGGGCCTTGCTGGCCCTGCCTTGGCCTCCTCCTCCTCCTGCGTCTCCTCCGTGCGGCTGGTTGTAGTTGGTGTTCGTCTTCTTCTTGGAGTTGGAGCACTTGCAGTGCTATCAGGTCCCCCAGGGCCAACATCGGGAGTCCTGCCGGTAGCATTTCGGTGTGGTTGTGGGAGGAGACTGGCTGTGCAATTTATGTGTTTTCAGGCTGTATGGCCTCCACCTGTGGTGATTAATTCCACCTGTGCAAACTGCTCTCCCCTTTGGCCGAGCACGTCCCGCGCACAACGCTGCAATTCGGGGAATGGCATCTTGCTATTGCAATCATGTATTTGTACCCGATGGCCGTGTAAGATTGGTTGATATGTTCATTCTGCTGTGGTCCCATTGTTTCACATACTATCTGTGCAGTCGCGAACAGACTTGTGAAGGGTCAGTGGAACGTAGTACTCGAGTAACGGTGGGCCCTCATGCATCACTGTACCGAGTTGCAACGACGGGCGGGGCGTCCCATTTGTGGGTGAAGGCAGTTGCCATTTTCACACACAGCCGCACTCGATGGAATAATTAGTGATTTCAAACGGCCACAGATGCCTTTTCGACGTGATGTTGCAAATGAGGAATTCGAAGGGCGGCGCTTTCGGTTTCCAGCTAGCGGCGAGGAGATGCCCACAGGTCTGACTGCAAATATAACGTTCTATTGTTCAATGTCCTTGAGACAGGGCCCATGGCGAGGAAGCAATGATTGATATGAATAGTTTGGGATGCGCAATAGCTACGTGGGCGATGAGGCCGGCCGTTCCCAAATACATGTTACTTCACAACACTGGAATCACGGGCTGGGGCACTGTGGATTTTGCAGGCTGCATAACGCACAGACTCAATGGATGTTTCTAATGTTATGTGAGTAATTATTCAGGCGTTTTGATCCCGGGATGAGGGAATGATGAATGGATGCATGGGCAGGTGATTTGATACAGAGTTTGCCATGTACAGGGCTTCTTGGGATCTATCCGCCTCCCCTACGCTATGTGATGCAGGGCTGCCATAGTGGGACCATCGTCTATCTGGCCTTGTTGAGCCCTCCCTGTCTCGACGCGCCCTCAGACACTTGTGTCCATGCACGTTAACATTCCCATCTGATGGATTCTGTTTTGACAGTCGCATGCACAGGTACACTCGTTTGTGATGGTGTTTGCACCTCGATATAGATGGTTATGAGTCGCAAGTGGTTTTGGGGTGGTGATGATCCTTTGGAGTGGGCTAGCATGCATATGGCTGTGGATTTCGTGTGATCATTGAAGTGAGTTGTTGGAATGTAGTTCTGATGGCCATTCTGTTCTTTTTCTTTTCTTTTGGTTGACAGGTATCTCCTCCCCTTTTGCCACTGCCATCTGTATGCCACTCCTGCAGATGGCTTTTACTCCCGACACCTGCTGCTTCGTGTTAATCAGTGGAGCAGCATTACGATCTTATGGGACGATCGCCAATGGCCCACATGCCCTTACGCAGTACTGGTGGCTCGGAGCAACATTTCGGCCTTTCAGCTGGACTAGTGCCTCCCCATTGGGACGGCCCTGCGGTTCTGTGCGCTTCCATGTTGCCTTTTCGTACGTGAATGTGGCTCTGTGTACCATGGGGGAACAGGGCGACACACAAGTAGTGGCTGGTCATTTCTTGCGGATGCAGCCCACAATGGTGATTGGTGTTTTGGAGTTCATGGCCTGATGGCTGTATGGGCTTGGTGACTTTGATGTGCATTAAATTTCTATTCTGATTTGGCCCGTGTAGCGTTTTTCTTTGCAAGTGATGTGGCATATGCCTATTTGGGGGGCGATGTATTGTGAGGAGATCTGCATTGGGTTCCAGCTTCGGAGTTTAGTTGCGTGGTACTGTACTGGGCGCGTTTGCCTACTAAGCCCGTGAGGTCAGGGATGGGGGCTGCCAATATGACAGTTTGAATGTTGTCATGCTCAGGGGCGGGGGATTGGGTTTTGTGTAACAGATGCCGGTCAGCCAGGTGGACTGGTGGAATGATGTGATTCTCGGAATATTGCTGGTCACAGGTGCCTGTGTTTGCGTGCGTTTCTTGGTGGGGGACTGTGGTCATGTCCATTGGGATGGCTTCTGTATTCGTGCCATCTGTGCCCTGCAGCTCCCATTGGCCCCTCTTGTGTTTCTTTTGTTCGTTGCCATGCATGGGTGACTTGTACATTTCAATGGTTGCATTGTGACTTCATTGCACCTACGGGGAGTTGTACTTTGTGGGCAGGGAGCGGTGTACAGGCACTCAGTGGGGCCGTTTACGGTTGATTCGCGATGCCGTACTTCTCACCATGGCGGAATGGTACATTACGCCATGCCTGATGGCGTTAGGTACATGTCCGCTAGGGTCGGAATTGGCGTACCCTTGCGCCATGGTGGTGTTTGCGGTTTCGCATGGCGCGCATGGCGCGCACGCGCGTGCTTGGTGCAGTTAGCGTTGGCGTTCACTACGGTGTCGCTAATGGCTTCGTACTTTGCGGTGACGGGTCATAGTCGCACCGAGCGCTATTCGATGGCGGTATTGCATTTCCGCCATCGTTTTCCGATTTCCGCAAGGGTCGTAATGAGGGCCACTGTCTTTAAAGTAGTGCTTGGTATTATCCGGAATCCTAGCATAAGCCTCTGCGACTTTAGGCTCCCAGGAACCCAGGGAAACTAAAACTACCTCAGCCTCTATCCCGCTGGGAAATGAGTCTGAGGAGAAGGATGCTCCTGTAATCTCTTCTTCCTCGTAGGAGGAGAAGGCCAGATTAGCGGAGTGGACCCCCAAAGGTCTAACCTTACACCGGGGATCCCCCTTCACGTGGTCAGTTGCTCCACAAGCAAAACAAGATCCATTAGGTCTGTTTACATAGGGAGGCTTATTGTAACCAGATTTCTGTTTCGGAGGCTGACCTCCACTACCCTGTGAGTTCTCTTGTGTCTTACCCTTATTTTTCTTTTTGTGGCCCTTATGAGAAGATTTATCAGATTCTCCACCCTCCATATCTTTGGACTGTTTCCCTTCCTCCTGCTTACCAGGATGAGTTTTGTCCTTATGGGACACTCGATGTGAGACCCATAAGTCTGCTGCAATGGCCAGCTTCTTAGGATCTATCTCCTTTGAATCGGCCAAATGCTGCTTAAGCTCCGGGGAAGAAGATGCAAAAATGTGTTCCAGCATGACAAGATTTATCATGCCTTCGAAGGTAGAAACCTTATAACCTTCGACCCAGCCAGTTAAGTTTTTCAAGGATTCAGTGACATAAGATACCCAAGTACCACCTTCCTTTTTCTTATACTCTCTGAAACGTTTCAAATATTGGGCCGGAGTCTTCCCAAACTTTAAAATGAGAGTTTGCTTTAACATTGCGAAATCAGCTCGCTCAGCCTTCGACATTTCCATAATGGCACTACAGCCAGAATGGGGCAGTCTGCTGAGTAACCAGGCAATCTTATCAGCATTGTCAACTTGTTGAACTTCGCATGCATACTCAAACGCATTCAGCCAGTCCATAATGTCATTCCTTTCTTCATACACACTGAGCAGATCTTTCGGAAACCGTGGATGAGAGGAAGCCCCGGACCCATTTGCAAACTGAAGCTTGGCCAGTTCCAACTGGTGATCCCTGTCTTTTTGTTTTTCTGCCTGTTCGATTTTTAGTTTGGCTATGCTGAATTCAAGCTCCTGCTGCCAAAACCGTAGCTCTTGCTTCTTGAATTCAAGCATAGCCTCCCCATCAGCACTGGCAGAGGAAACATTAGACATCTCGTCCTCCCTGTCCTCGTGGTCGCGATGGATCAGTGCAGCGGCAGAACCGTCGGTTCTACCAGTGAGAGCAGCCCCACCATCTTCCGCACTGTCCTCAGAAGTTATAGCGTCAAGCTGCGCTTCTTGCCACGCCACGATTCTTTGGATCATTTCCAATTTCGTGCCTTGAGAGGAAACACCTCTCTCCGCACACATCTTTTTCAATGTTTCTGATTTGGAAGCATTTAAAGTTAACAAGGTATTTGTTTCCATACTGTTAGATAGGACTATGGCCTTTTTAAAGTTATACTACAACAATTCACTACGTGTCCTGGTTGGAATAACCTGAAATGCCTTAGTTCGTGCGCAACACTGGATACCTTCAGTCGTATCCCACCGCTGTACACCAATTTGTTAAGACGGATTTCTGAACTCTGTCCTGGTGGCGCAGAAGTTCAGAAGGCCAACCCAATTACTTGGAACAGGGTAACCTCTGGACGAGCCAGACCAATCAAGGTAGCGATCGCGGCGGTCAAGACTAGGTCTCAAGAGGGGTGAGGGTGACTGAAAGCCCGCAATGAGCACACAAAGCAAGATCACTTACAAACTACTCCAAACAGTTGTTATATTACAAATATATACACATTTATTTCAAGGCCTTTAAAACAATGACCGTAGCGAGAAAATCACAATATAACGATAGTAAACCAACACATACCATACCAACACAATATATATACAAATACGACAGTCTCAAGCGTTAGATGCACGAAATGGGTAGTCCACCTAAAAGGGAAGGAAGACAGGCAGTGCGAAATAATGCTTAGACCCAGTTCGCCTTCAGAGGCACCTAACTAGATGGAAGTCCGAGCCCTGCGAAGAGTGGAGCCTTGTGCTCAAAAGTACCTGCACATGCTGGTGCCAACGGGCAAAAGGAGAAGCTCTTCGAGGGAAATCAGGCAGTTCAGTTTAGTGCACAAAAGAAGAAGAACAAGTTCCGCGACTCAAGCGCAGCCTCCACAGTGGGCAGAAGCAGAGCGTGAGTACGGACAAGGGTGCTGTTTGACACAGCGGGGAAAAGCAATGGGCTCCTGCAGGAGGGCGACCAGATCCTAGCTATGCTACTCACCGGTCCCTGATGCAAGCAGACCCAGGCTTCTCCGCGTCCGTTTCAGTAGCTGGCAGGTTCAGGAGAGCAGGGAACACCTCGTCGTCGTGTTGAGTAAAAAGACGTCCCAATCGAAGAAACCCGCACAGTTCGTTACCACAGCAGGGCAACGGAGCGGCCGTGTGTATTTGAGCCAAATGTACACTACTCACTTCTGACCTGGGAACACCAAGTGTACGAAGCGTGTGAGAGTGACCAGGACGCGAAATACTACACAACCTGGCGGCGGTTACAGAGCAAGACTCCCGTGTAAGCTGGTCAGTCAGCTGGATGGCCCAGAGACGCTTCCGAAGGCTTACTGGTAGGAGATGGTGAAGATGCCGAGAATAGCTGTTCCCGCTATTCTAAGGGACGAAGCACCAGTACAGGCCTTCTGGTTCGATCAAAGGTGAAAAGGGTTTCACAAGGCGACAGCAGTGTAGAGGAGAAGTCCTTCAGCGGGTCACCAGCGATTCCTCGGTCCAGCCTCTTGGTTGCAGGATACTTGGCTCCTGTATTCCTTCGTTCGTGCGAACTCAGGAGATCGACATGGTAGTGGTGTTTCCAGCCCCCTCTTATCCACGGTTCCCTTCGCGCCAAAACGGAGGGGACCCAATAGGAGATCCGCTCATCAACACTCACACCATTCGTGGACCAATCACGGACCACGGTGGTCCCAGGCATTCACACCACCCTAGACTCTCTGGCACCCAGGATGTGTATTGGGACCAGACATCCCAGCCCACATCCTGGAGGCACACACAAGCCCGCGAAAGCATCCGTGTTTCGCGGGAAAGTACATGCCCAAATAAGGAAGGCCCCGGGTCGGCTCGACCTGGGGAAGGTGAAGGGAGCAAGACGGTCAGCGGACAGGACAAAGGAGCCTCGTGGTCTGGCCATTTTGGGAGCCAGGCCACCATTTTGGGTTAAGCGCGAAAAACGCGCTTAGAACGCCAAAAGGAGCTCAAAACACAAGAAAACGATCGCTGCCACCATTCCCGTCCCTGAATCACTTGCACCGATCAGATACAATCCTAAACGAGTATCTAGGGCCTGTAGAAGGCTAGAGACCCAAGAGAGCTGTAACTTAGCTTACAGTGCCCTCTTGTGTCATGTTGCACGAAAGCTGCAACATGATAAAAGAAACTACGGGAAACAGCGTTCCCCGGTACCGACTGTCTTAAGGGCATGTCAGTTTCCCCGTAAGAAAGGAGCGAAAGCCCAGAGGAGTGCGGCAGAAGGCTGCACTTCTCTGGCAAAGTCAAGAACAAGGTGAAAAACAACAGCAAAAAGTTTAGGGGTTGCCACATGGACGGAAAATTACCTACAATTACGAAATCTTTCCTAACACAGAGGATGCAGCGGAGGCGCTTGAGGAGAAGGAGGACCATCATGGCCCAGCAAAACCCCAATGTCCAGCAGGTTCCAGCCAGCAGGCAGCCACCAATTCCATACTTAAGGGCCACACCTTTCAACCTGAGCCGAAGCCAGAGCCACACCCTGTACCAGCTAGACACGAACACCATTGGGGTCATTACGGCCCAGGAGGTAAGTACACCAACTTTACCACCATGGTGTAAACGACGTTTACACCATGGTGGATGGCGGATTTACCACCCCATTCCAAGGTGAGTGGGGCGGTAAATCCCCATTTCCCATTTACCCTCCCCCATTCCCATTTTTGCCCCATAGGGCATAATGGGAGTGGGGAAGGCGCTAATTACGGCACCGTAAATTACGGTGCCGTAATTAGCACCAAGGCGGTTTAGCGCCATGGATTTTAACGGCTGCTAGAAGCAGCCGTTAAAATTGGAATCAGGCGTTAAGGGTTAACGACAGCGTTAACCCTTAACGCCTGAGTTGTAATGAGGCCCCATCACTTCAATAGTGGACCATGACAACTTGGTCAGCCTCATAAATATCCGCACAGCCATCCCCCCTTGCTCAAGGTAGTGTCTGTGCCACACCTCCTAGCCACAGGCACATTCCAGCACACTGTGGGTGAGCTGCATAGGATATCGCAACCCTGTTTTTCACGTGTCCTGTTCCAGGTCATTGATGCCCTTCTGCATCACGTTAGAGAACACATCAGCCTACCCGGGACTGCTGATCAGTTTAATGGCACAAAAATAGCCTTCCATGCCCTTGCAGGCATGCCAAACTTCATAGGTGCTTTGGACTGCACACATGTGGAGCTGGTGGACAGGCATGCTGTGGAGTCAGTGTACTGCAACAGAAAACCTTATCATTCACTGAACATGCAGATGATGTGTGATACCTGCCACCTCATCACCCATTGCTGCACCAGATTTCCTGGTTCAACCCACGACTCCATGGTGCTGCGCAACTACACGCTGCCTCGGTACATGGCACGTCACAGTGGACAACGTACATGGATGAGGGATGAGTGTAACAACAAGGCTATGTGCACTGTTGAATTTGCGAGGGGGCAGAAAACACCATAGTTTACCTGGCTGCTGGGTGAGTCTAACTACAAAAGCATCTGCACTGTTGAATTTGGGGGCGGGGGTAGAGAACACCATAGCTTACCTGGCTGCTGGGTGAGACCAACTACAAGGGCATATGTACTGTTGGATTATGGGCATGTATAGCACCCATCACCAGTGGCTGCGCACAGTGTATGCATCAATACATTATTTCTCTATTTCTATGCGCTCATACAATTACAAAAACACCATGAAAGCGCACAGAGGTCGGATAGGGTGGTTAAAGGGGAAGGTAGACCACGAATAAGAGCAATTATCATTAATTGCAAGAATAGTACAATTAAAGATACAAAAGGGAAGGGGAGATAAACCTACTTTGGGTTGTGAGTGCATTAAACGTGCAAGTGTACAGGTGGTACTCAAAGTGCAACACAGTAATAGCATGCCTGAGTGCAAGGCTTTGACAGGTGTGTCTCAATTTAGGGAAAATACCCAGTGCATGCATGATAACATCAATTCTGTACAGCATTAAACAAAAGAACTACATGTACCAGAATGCCCCCACACCAAAGTGACAAAAAAAAGCACAAACACAGTCAAGCAAACCCACAACACCTGATGCACAGACAGCGAATACTTATGCTACCACCCACATGAAACCATTTGCCTGCACAACAATTGGCCAGGTCTCCTGCCTGTTAGAACTGCACGGTCACACATGCAGCTCATTTGAAATCTAAATGTTTTCTAGTACATATGTCAGGTTTTGTTTCATGGACATATTGGTATTATTGTATTGTAAGACAATAATGAAACATGCACCAGTTACATTTGTGTCAGTTGCACTAAAAGGGTCAGAGGCCATGTTGTCTGTGAATGGGCCATGTGAATGCTACTGCACACTACACACCCAACACACATTCGCACAATGTGCATTTCTGGTACCCGAAATAGGAGATATGCTAGCTATACTGCATTTTGCATGTGCAGGTGTGTCTTCTCAAATGAACACTATACAGCCTATGCCAACATGATATGAGCAGAAGTATGACATTGTACACTTTCTGTTGCTCCCGCACAGGTGATGCTGGTTATCCCCTGATGCCATGGTTGATGACCCCGTGAGGCAACCACACAACATCCACAAGCAGGCATACAACCGTGCCCATGTACGTACTTGGTGCACCATTGAACAGACATTTGGCCTGTTAAAGGCGAGGTTCCGGTGCCTGAGCAGATCAAGGGGGGGCACTAATGTACAGCCCTGAAAAGGTGGGAAAGATAGTGCTTGCCTGTGCCATGTTGCACAACATGTGTACCAGGCGCAACATCCCACTGCCCCCTGACATGGTCATGCACCCACCAAAGGCTGAGGACGACAGTGATGACAAGCTGGCAATTGCACAGCGCTGTGATGGCATGGATGAACGTATACACTACTACTTCTAATCACCTGTCATACACGCGGCACAGGCCAGCTAGCGCATTGGGCACTGCACATAAATAAAATCACACACTAAAAAATCAATGTCCAGTCATGATTTTTTCCAACACCAACTATAATTTGTGATAAGAAAATATATACAAATATGAAATGACTCCCAATACTAAACTCCCCAACTATCCCTCCCATCTTCCTCTCCCCAACTATCCCTAATGTACATTACCATGATTCACAGACAGGGCACGTATGCGTCAATGACCTATTTGCGTCCCCTTTTTGGCTCCGGTGTGCGTCTGTGTGCTGAGCGGGACAGCCGCATGGAACGCCGCCTTGGGCTGCTCTGCACAGAACTACCAGGTGTTGTACTTATTGATGGTGCGGGGGGTAGTGCCATGGGCTGCCGGTCCAGGAAAGGCTGGAGCAACATGGACATTGTTTTGGCGATGGACATCACGCTGTTCCCCTCCTTATCCTCTGTGACATCTGGACAATGGCACGTGTGCAGCGACCAAGTGCACATGCCTTACGTCTTCCACTGGCCTGCACGCTCTCCAGCATGAGCTGGGCCTCCTGAAGGTACTGCTGCACCAGGGATGTGAGTGCATCCTGCCGTTGCTAAATCCTGGTGAGGCGGCCTTCAATATCCCTCTCACTGGGGAAGAGGGGGCGTTGGGGGCTAACTGAGCCCATGGGGCTGAAGAGAAGGGGCTCCTCAATGCTCTGGTCTGTCGTGTCTCCAGTTTCCAGACCACCCTCATCCGCTGTGCCATCTCCAAAGCATGTATGTGCACGGCCTTGTGGCAGTGGTTGTGGTGGTGGCACTGCTGCCTCTGGGGCTGCCAGGGTGGGTGCAGTTAGTGAGGCCTGAGGTGGCAATGCAGGAGGAACCACGGGGTCCTGTGGTGGCAGTGCTGGAGGAACCACAGGGGCCTGCAGTGGCAGTGCCCGAGGGACCATGGGGGCCGGCGGTGGCAGTGCCCGGGGGACCATGGGGGCCTGCTGTGGCAGTGCTGGAGGGTCCACGGAGACCTGTTGCTGGACGGATGCAGCAGGGGTTGCAGTTGCACGTCTGCCTGTCGAGGCTGTGGGGTCCTGGGTTGAGGTGGTGGTCCTTCAGCATCGACACCTCATGCTCCTTGATGTGCTGGGATGGGCATCCTCATTGCCAGATCATGTGCCTGAGGGATTCAGAAAGGCAGGGAGTCAGTGATGAGCGTGGATTGATGAGGCAGACATTAATGCTTTTGCTTTTTGATGACTGTGCTGTGTCAGGGACATGGCGGGGGACATGGCATGGTGCACACATGCTTGTGTTATGGATAGTGTGGATGTGTGATGTATCTACATGGTGTGTGGTGTGCTGGAGATACTGTCGTGGTGTACTGGACATTTCTGGGTAGGGTGTTAGGTGTGTGGCACACATGCTCTGTGATGTTGTGTTGGGGAGGATTGTGCCATGGATGGGGTCCCCATGTGCCTGCTGCCTGTCGCACTTACAGGGGTCAGTGGAAATTTGTGCTCATGGGTCGGTCTGGCTGGGACGAGGGAGTAACATGTTTCCTTGGTGTGTGACGCTGGTCATTTGTGGGTGGTGTAGGTGCTTGGCACTGACATGACTGTGCCTGGGCTACCAATTTGGCTGTGGCATGGGGATGTGTGTCTGAGTGCCAGCAGGAGCATGCCATGTTGGCGATACAGGGTGCCTGTGCTAGGTTCTATGTGTGATTGGTGGGGTATGAGTGAGGTTTGGGGTGAAGGTGTATGTTGTTGTGTGCAACCAGATTGCAGGCTGGAGGGCCGGCAGGGCTGTATTGGTGTTGTGCACAACACACTTGACGTATTTTGCAGCTGTGGTGTGTGCAGGGTGGACAGGGAGGTTGATGTGACATTGGGGCTACATGTACTCACCAGCCTCCTCGGATGTCATGGCTACGGCCATGGCTGCACCAACACCTCCTATGGACTCTAAGTGCCACACACTGCTGCACCTCTCCTCCCAGGGCTGCAGATGGATGGGGATGCGCTGCTGCCACCTGTGGCCATACCCTGGCTGCGCTGGGCTGACAGGATGTTGTGCACCCTCAAGAGCAGGTCATCCCACCTTTTGTGGCAGCCACGCACAGTGCAATGGGTTGTGCCAACTGCTGTTACTTTCTTGGCAACCTCCTCCCAGATGGTCTTCTTTCGGAGCAGTGCCTGCCTGCATTGGTTGGTGAAGAACAGTTGGTGTGCATGTTGGACAATGGTGTCCGCCAACATGTTTCGCTCCGCCTCGCTGAAGCGTGGCTTGCTCCTCTGGGTTGCATAGCCTCTTGGTGTCATCTTGCTTTTTCAAAATCTGTGCTCAGGATTTGGGCATGTATCCTGTGCTCTCGGGATTGCAATGGAGTGTGTTTTTTTTTATTAATGGCCGCCGGTCGATTTCCTGTTCCTGAGATCACTGTATTTCTGGTCATGGTAATTGCAGCACCGTTGTTGCCGGTGCCGGTGTTGGCCTTTTGGGGAGGGCTGTTGGAATTACTGGCATGCCAGTGACACCGTATCCAGCATGCCAGAATGCGTGTGCATGCCGACACAGCATCAACCGGTGTTTCCGGCAGCTGGAGTTCATGGACACAGTTGTACCGGCATCCCAGTAATTAGGATTTCTTACCGGCAAACTCGTAATAAGGTCCAATGAGAGAAATGCAGCAGTTTCGTGGCCTTTGCAATTATTGCAGAGCATGGGTGTTTGACTATAGCACATACACAAGACCCTTGTTGAGCGTGCGTAGGGAGGCACAGAGAGGGAATGGTAAGATGGTGTGGACACATGAAATGACAGAGGTCTTCGAAGAGCTGAAGAAAGCGATATGCACAGCTCCAGTACTAGAGATCCCATACTATCACAACAAATGTTATTTGTTCTCACACTCCAATGGAGTAGTGATGACTGTGGTGCTCACACAGAAGACTACCCTAGGGCACAAGCCATTAGCTTATTATGGCGGATGTTTAGACCCAGTGATGAGTGGGCATTACCCTTGTGAGCAAGCTCTGGCTGCTGCCACATTCACGGTAGAGAAGTCAGCAAGTAGTAGCCTGGGGTGCAGCACCACACTTTACGTGGAGCATTCCCCTCTTTGCAATTCTTGAAAGACCCAAGAGTATGCTGACCACACAGTGAGCCTCTGCATATGAGTTAATTATCTCAAGCCCAGCAATCAAGGTAGTGAGGTGCAGGATTGTCAATCTGGTGAAATTTTAGCTGAGCCAATAGAAGAGGGAGTCTATGTACACGACTGTACTACATACATGAAGCAATATGACGACCCACCGAAGGTGTGGGAGAAGCTACTTGAGGGGGAGGGGGGAGAAGTGCTTTATATTGACAGGTCATTGACAATAGATCAGACAGCAGGAAGAAAGGAATACGGGAACAGCAGTGGTCAAACTAAAGGCAGACAGTACAGCAGAAGTAATAGCCAGGGTGAAATTGCCTTCACATTTATTCGGTGCAAGCAGAAGAATGATTGGCTCTCATAATGGCATTAGAAGCACGCAGGGACCAGGAAATACCAGTGTATTCAGATTCGGCCTACGTGACGTCTAAAGTACACTCTGGGCTGTCACGATGGCAGAAGAGGGGCTTTCCACGTGCTGACAGCACACCAGTGCAACACTCACCCCTACTGTACAGACTCATAGATGTGCTTGAACTATCAGCAGCCATAGCGGTCGTAAAGTGCCAGGCCCACACGAGGGGGGAGGACGCAGTCTCCTGGGCAACAAAGCAGCAGACGCAGAAGCAAAGCGGGCAGCATATTTATCAGGGATAACAGACTTCGATACCCCATCACACACGTGTATATGTGTATTCAATATGATTCTAAGGGAAGGCTATAATACATTACCAGCCACACAGATAATGTAGTTTCAGGGAAGAGCTCCAACAGAGGAGAAAGACTTATGGGTGAGAAGGGGATGTTCAATATCTCCAAAAGTTGCTCTGTGGCAACAGGAAAGCACAGGCAAGCTAGTACTCCCAATAGCATTATTGCGGATTGGGATAATGCAGTTGCATGAGTGCACTCATATGGGTTAAGAGGTACTTTCTGCTCACATTGGGGAAGATTGGTTCTGTCCTAATATGTCTGAGCATGTAGCAGTATTTGTGGAAAGCTGTGTCACTTGTAAGAAATTCACTGCAGGGCATACTTTGTGTAGTGAGGGGAGCCATACCTTGCCCAATCGGGCCTTGTCAACATCTCCACATTGACTATGTTGATATGATCCAGGTGTGTCATGGCCAATCGAAACTGTACGCACCCCTATGCCCTATACCCTGGATGGCTTCGTTGGTTTCCCTTAGCACTCTTCTCATTGCACAATCAGCCCAGGTCTGACCACCCCAACACCCCATGAGGTGGTAACAGGATGGTGCATGCGACTGACCCTGGCACCTCCCACTTGAGCATAGACAGATGCAAATGCAGCCTCTGATGTTTTTGGAAATGAAATGTACAATGGCTAATGCGTCTTTTATTTGTCGTCAACTGCAGAGGGAGAGGTCCAAGAACAGTGATGAAGATATCATCCCAGTCACAAGTGAAAACCTCCTCAAGCAACCACTACTTTACCAGGGGGATACAGTCCTACTCTGGAATTTCATACAACCCTGGTTTAAACCCAGGTTTGAGGGCCCCTATACTGTAGAGCAAGCAACAGAGCATGCAGTGAAACTGAACGGGAAAAATGAGTGGAACTACATTGGAGACATTAAGCCCTGCTGAGGTGAAACCTCTTCCCGTCTAAGAGAAGACGATTTGATGCGAGGAGAAGACAAAGAAGAAGAACAGCAACCGCTGATAACAAAGTCTAGAGCAAGAGAGTTAGGGAAGGACAATATGCACACCTAGAATAGGCACAATACCTTTTTCTTGCAATCGGTATTCGTCAAAAAAGTAAGGACAGTTCAAGCTATGTGGTGCTTAGTAGATGTAACCCATTTCAGGAATGCTTCATCCGCTTTGTGATATGGACAGAAAATGAACAAATGATTCCTCCACAATTGTGTTTTCATGCTTTTCTGTGCCCACATCTACCCACAATTGATCTGTGGAAACCTGACTATCATTACTCTGCTTGGTGATTTGGGAATCTGTATGGTGTGGGAGCAATTGTTCTTCACAGCACTCGCCCAATACTATGGACATAGAGCTTAATCTAACATACACAAACACAACAATAATGCATTTCTCTAGGTTTTCAGGTGAGTTACACAGACCCTCGGATCAACGCAAAGAAACACTCAAGAATAAAAACATGGGCAATATAACTTGTAATATCGTTATAATGTTTTGTGACTTCTTCTGTCTCTAACTCTTTACACTTCTTGCTTTACGAAGGTTGTTTCCCCAAGCGCAAGCTTTGACCCTTACTAACGTCAGCCTGTTCCATGCTGTTACGGAAACCATATCTAGGCAGGCAACAAGCACTGCTAAAGAAGTAAAGAGAGTTAGGTGCAGTGCAGAAGCAGATTGCAACCAGGTAAATTCCTACATAACTGATTTGGCCCGTATATCAAACATGTGGTATGGCCAAAGTGGGGAAACAAACAACAAAAGAGAACTGTTATGTTAGCTCTCTCATCCCCTATTCCATAAGTGCATCCAGAACATTTGTGCCAACTGAAATTCCAGTTGCAAGTGCACAATGCCTCATGCATTTATCGCAATGCACCACAAGAGTACGATTTCAAGGGAAGCGTGCCACACTAAAGTGGATATCCAAGAAGACATTCCCGTATGAAGACAACTATATAAAGAGTCGAGAAATGATGGACGATTACTGAAATGCAGATAAGAGCATAGAATATATTACACAGGGTCAACGTAAAAGGGAAGTACAGTGACACAGAAGAGTTACAGTGTCCCAAGACAGGAGCCAAAGAAATAGGAGGAATGCCAGGATGCTGGGAAAGGCCACAGATGCTGGTGTATAGAGAAGTATACATGACAGATGGATGCAAAGAAGGAGTTGTTGGGAGCAAAGCATGTGCTTTCTTAACAGTTCCAGTGGAAGTTGTACAGCAAGAAAATGACAAGTGCCTGAAGGAATGGGAAGCAAATGCCAAACTACTCACATGGGTAGAAAATGAAACCAGGCCCATGCCCATCATACCACTCAAGGGAGCAGCTTTATGTTTCCAGAATGATGGCAAAGTAAAGGTTGGAGAAAATATATAATGTAGGCAGATTTCAAGGATACCAGGCATGAAGGTCAGAACAGCAGTACTGATGGACCACCTGCAGCGCCCTCCCAATTGGGGAGAGATCTGTTCACTTGAACATTTGAACATCCTAGCATTGGTATTGCCGCAGAAAGACATACAAATTGAAGGGTTCCCGAAAATGGAGACCAACAAGAGGAAGAAGAGATCTGTAGGGTTGACCAGAGTGAAAAGGGGGAACTATACCTCATCAGATATGGGAAAGGCATTGAATGCAATACTACCAGAGCACAGGCTGTTCAGCAGAACTGAGATGTTCTTTGCACCATCGTTCCAGCAGTAATGGCAAACACGAAAGCCAAATGGCTCCAGATTACGCGATGGGAGCTGATGTAGACAAACTCAACCGTGCAGGGGTTCAGCGGCATCAAGGTAGAGCTGAGAGCAGTAAGACTAATGGTCCTCCTGAACAGATACATTCTAGCTCTCCTCACAGCCATGGAGGAAGGCGTTTGCACCAAAATCGGGTCTTCCTACTGTACATTTGTTCCTGCTTATGACAAAGGCAGCAGGGCGCTAAGAGAGGCCATCACCCGACTCTCAGAAATGCACACAAAAATGGAGGCAGAAATGAAAAATGTCAGAAAAGACGAAGAGTGGCTGTCTTACATATTCTCATGGATACCAACATGGATGGCCAATGGACAAAGTACTGGCAGCAGCTTTGATATTATGGTTGCTGACATTTTGTATCATCAGGATAATCATCACGCAGTGTAGAAAGACAGCTATGAAGACTTTAGGGATGAAAGTGCTGATAGACATAGAAACTGAAGAAGAAGAAACAAAAACAGCAAATGTACTGAAATCACAACTGACGAAGTGTCCCCTGTTCCAGGCAGGAGCGATGTTCCAGAATCCCTGCAGCACCCGTGACTATTGGGGAAAATGGTTATGGTGCAATCCTAATGGGAACTGCAGCTACGTGACGGAGCCTGGATGACCATGCAAAATATTATGGACATCTTGGAGGGATAACAAAGGTTTGGATCCAAAACTGCAGATAAACCAAAAGTATGGTAAGAATGGTAAAGGTAGGTGATTGACAGGTCGACCAGGGGGGGGGGGGTTGTAGATGGGGGCCAAATATAACCCTCAGGCCTCCCACACGACCCTCAGCACGAAGGCAGAGAAACAACAGATGTACTTTACTTCTAGGCCCATCACCGCAATTTTCAATGTATCGCAGGTGTGAGAAGCGTTATTCGCTCAGAGAGCCATTCAGACCATACCCAATCGATGACTTGGACGATATGGAAATCACATCGATCGAGCATGACGACTGACTGCAAAGCCAGAAATCAATGACACCATCAATGACATTACGGTGTAAGTGCATTATACATTAAGTACATATTCTACCATTCATGAAGTTACACGTACATGCACTAGTTTATTGTATATAGGCACAAAGCACATGCGTATGACTCACGTAGGTAGAGGACGGATACACATACATCTCTCTATATATCCACATCATTTGCCAAAGCTGAAGAGTTCATATATTTAGCTTGCACATACTTGACTGATATTAACATGGAGAAGCCATAGGGAATGATATAGAAGCTATAGGTCTCTGAAATGGATGGCAAAAGAGAGAAAGGCTTCGAGCACATGGAAAAGCAGACATGATCGCTGCAGCCAGAGGCAAGCAGAAACAAGGCATTCAGCCAAGGACAAGTAGAGACAGAAAAGTTCCAGTAACCAAGACAATGAGCCACCTGCAGAAAATCAGGGTAAAATTCTCATAATTACAAGCAGGGCGGCTTCATTTCGTAGTCTTGTCACACATGACCCAGCCGAACAGGACAATGCCAATTCAGTCAAGGTAGATGAAGAGGACTGTTCCCATGGAGCTAGAAGGGAAAAAGACTACAGGTGTTGCCCACAAGCTGCTAACTGACTGCACCCTCCCAGGCCTAGGTGATCAGAGATTGCAACATTAGGGAACACTTTGCACATCCATGTTCATTCCCAATGCCTTGAAAAGGTACACTCAGTCTGGTAACTGTCCAGGATCCCAGGGAAGGGAGGACACATTCTGACAATCCAGATTCACCTTTCACAAAGGGATAATATGTTCTAAGGGCCAATGGTCTCTCTGCGGCCCTGCAAAGCTATAGATTGATAGTAGTAGATGTGGTACTAGGAGGGGTCCCTAGACATGGCTATGAAATTGTAGAACTAACACATATAGTTCCCATTTGTATCCTACCCAAACTGACCAATGTGAATGTGTGATAGGTTTCTGGGAGGGACCTGGATTTATGACATCACATTTGGATAAAACCGGGTGACACATGCTTGGAAGTCGAGAGCTCCAGAGGACACTTATTTTCTGGTGTGATCCCTGTCATTTTGTTTGATGATAAAAGCCAGTAACTTTGACCCATGGCTGAGTCTTCTGTTCTTGTGGCGGGCAGACTATGATGCGCCCAAGTCTTCTCTGCCAATAAATGAGATTACTGCTAGAGACTCCCATTAACCTTTACAAATCACTGCTATAGTGGCTGGAAAAGATTAACAGGTGCCGGGACATTTAAAAACATCACACTTGGAGAGAAGGAAATACTTCTCCCAACGTCGGTCGGGACACCAAAGAAAAGCAGGCTGCAGTGCAGAGCAGCAAAGCTGCTGGAGGTGTTGTTGTGGAAGTCTGCAAGTGGAAGGCTTTCTGCGCTTGTGCCACGGACAGCAGGAGCTGTCAGGTGAAGGAGGCAAAGCGTGAACCAGAGAGCATACGGGACACCCTCCCAGCAAGCAGCAGTGAGAATGGTGAGACACGAAGAGCGCCAGAGCAGCCTACGGAAACCAGTGAGCCCAGAGAGTGAGGTTGGGATGGCAGGGTGCTTCATGGCAGATGTCACGTACCATTTGATGAACCTGGTAAGCCCAAACAAGGGAGCTGGGATACCGGGGTGATTGAGAAAAAAACCTAGAGAAATGAAGAGGGGTCGCTGACCCAATATATGAAAAGTATAATTAAAGAATCTTGGAACTATATAAAAGAAGGTCATTACTGAAGAGAAGTGCGAGTCTGGGACCCACACCCAAATACTGAATATATTAAGAAAGTCCTGGCAGGGGTGGCACTGTTGAGCAGCCCAAGATGGCTGCTTAGCTTTACAGCTCCGTGCACAGCCAACACATATTCTCATGAATGGCGGCTCCTGAAACTCCACTGCCTTGAGATTCAGCACATGTGAAGGCAACAACACTGGGCGTCTACGGACTGAAAATTGGGGAGAATGAAACATCTCTGCTGCAGTTCGGTACATTTGCGCCACTGACAGCCTTATGAGTCTGAGACATCTGGGACACTACGTAGTGCTGGACACGTCGTGTAATCCACACGCCCTCTCCACCTTGGGCGGTTTGGCTCTGGAACTGGTGTCTGCATCATCTGCCTTTGGCCGAAGGACAATATTCCCACCCTGGGACTCCCGCACCTCCCTAACCCGCAGCTGGAGACAGATCGCTGCTCCTCTCCCCTGGTGGACCCACGCCAGTGTGCGGCTTGCGCCCCTGGCTTCCCCCTGTCTCCATCCGTGCTGGGGGACAGAGGAGCATGGTCTGCCCTCTGCCCTCGGGGCCGGCTCGGACCTGCGAGCACTAGTGCTGGGCGGCTGCCAGGCGGATCCGCTTATGCTGGTCCTGTGCAGGACGCTCCTCCATGCCTCCCAGATCAAGCCGCGGCCTGGGGCTGTGCCTCCACCCCAACTTTCCCACACCATCCCGATCCACGGCTTGGACCGGCCGCCGCCCCTCCCCCCCTTGAGGACCTGAACTGGGGTGCGCTCCGCTCCCCCGGGCTCCCCCATCTCCATCTGCACCGGGGGTCCAGAGTGCAGGGTCTGCCTTCCCCTCTGCTTTTCCCCCGGACCGGCCCCAAACTTTTGACCGCCTGTACTGAGCGGCCCCGTGGACAGCCACTCCTGTTGGGCCAGTGACGGGCTCTCTCTGCCGCTTCCCAACGCAAACCGTGACGGTATGCTCGCCTCTCACCTTAGGTGCCTGGGGAGTGGAGCTTGTAACTGGGCCCCCACGACACTCACCGGCTCTGTTGAAAGAAACCACTCACCGAGCCTGCTGCGGCTAGCCCATCACCAATGCCCTCACGTTGGACAGACACCACCCGCATTACTACGGTAACATCTCGGATTGCGTCAGACTGAAAGATCCCAGAATTCGGCCTCCCTATAAGCCCTGGACCAACACTGTGATTTGAATATCTGCTAGGGCGTGATCCCGCTCGAGGTGTGTGGTTGTTTGACGCTTAGAAAAACTGTTGACTACTACACTTACTTATCATAGCTCACCACTGGTGAAGTGCTAGGGCAATCCCCAAAACCTGCTTGGGTACTCTCTGAAACACCGAACTTACATGTTCCCACATCTGCCGAACTAACCTAGCCCTGAGGGTCTACAATGTAAAAATCATCAGCTCAATTCTCCCTCTTCTGACTTCTGTGTGGCTCCCTCACGCAGTTTACATCGTGATCAGACCTGTTAAGACTGTCCTCTGTGGCTTGTCGGCCTGCACCCCACCCCTTTCCAGCGTGCCTACCCTCGGCAGACTTGTCCTTTGCAATAGCAGGCTACACCTAGAACACAACTGAAAGGGATCCTAACCCATTGATTGTTCACCCAGCTACCCCACCCTGGGAATTTTTTGGCTGAGTCTAAGCCGCTTCAACGTCATACATTACTGCGCCCGGTGGCAACCACTGGGGGCGCATCAAGCAACTGTCCAGCAGATACCGGCTCTCAACATACTGCACATGGAGCTTAGACTCTACACACCACGCCGGCCTACCACACTACACACTAAGCCCCATCCCCAGCTCGGATCTCAAACTTTTCTCATTCCGGATTTAAGATGCTGCAAACAGAAACACCGCCCTCTAAGCTACAACACTGTAAGACTCCATATCTGCACTAATTGCAAGGAGTACACAGCTCCCGCCAGCTGCTTCGGTATTATCCCATATCCACGATGTCCAATAGATCCCGCGGCACAGGTAAAACTGGCGCCATGGAAAATTCACAAAAGCCACCACTAGGCCTGAACAAGGACCGCTTGCTACCTGTCAGGGCAACACAGATATCCAGTTGGATCCCCCAGGCCCTGACCTAGCAACTATGATGGAAACCATGGCCAAAAACGTTTCCTCCTTTCATGAAAAACTGGATGACATAAAAGCCAATGTCGCGTCGCTCAGATCCAAGCTGGACCAACACGGTTGTAGGATTACGGAGGCAAAATCCAGGATCAGTACCAACGAGGACGGCATCATCATGCTGCAAAACATTGTGTCTACCTTAGTTCGTGACATGAAACTAGTCAAAGCCAAATGTGATGATTTGGAGTCCAGATCTCAAAGAAATAACATTAGCATCATCGGGGTCCTGGAGGATGCGCTTAAGGGCCGGCTCGAACTGGCAACTGAAAATCTGCTCAAGGACCTATTGGGCGGCCCAGATCTGTCCCCCTTCTTCACAGTCGAATGAGCCCATAGAGTGCTGACCCCTCGTCCTAAACCTGCTGACTTCCCGAAACCAATTATAGCAAAGATTTAAGCTATCGGGACAGAGATCAAATACTCCAACTGGCGCAAGAAAAGGGCGAACTCAGACTAGAGGCGCAGACCATCAGAATATCCCCGGATTTCTCCACAGGTGTGCAACAGGAGTGCTGACAATTCATCAGGGTCAAAAAATTGCTTAGAGAAAGAAACATCACTTACGCCATACTATTTCCAGCTCGCCTGAAATTCACTGTTAATAATAAACTGTTCTTCTTCACAATACCAGATGAGGCGGTGAAGTTCATTGAAGCACATATTCCACTGCACGCCCCCACCGACAACCTAATGGAGAATGACTGAACTTGACTGGGCTCCTCTGGTGTTGAATACGATGTCTTCAGATATCTTCGTGATGTTCCCTTGTGCCCACCCATTCTCGCACACATGTGTTGCCCATTTGCTTGATTCTTCTACCCTGCTCCCCCCTCACCCCACTCAAGCCTACTTCTGCAGGAGTCTGTCCTGATGCATTCTGGTTTCACCATCACCGTCTTGTGGACAATGCTGGATTTGACTTTTATGGACTTCATTCATTCATGGTGTGTCACCCTTTCTTAACTCTCAGGCTGAACTTCTTTTGAATCTTGTACTCATGGTGGTCCTGAATCATGCTGTTCCCATCTTCATCTTGTATCCTGCCTTGCAACATTATGTGTTACTACTGACTTCTGCAATTATATTCACTCTCCCCTCTTGCTTCTCCACTCTTTTGACTGCTAACTCTCTGTTCTCTCCTCCTTTCCCTTCTCCCTTTTCCTATCTCCTCCCCTTACTTTCTTCTATGCACTTACTCTATCAGAATTGTCCCTGGACCTAGTATGATAGCAACCTCACCTGTCTCCTCCTCCCTCCCCTTACTGGTTTTTTCCTCCCCAACCCCCCTCCAGCACTATCTGAAATGTCGTCAGGCCTAATATGATAGTCACTTGTTTTGTTCCTCCCCTACCTTCCTGCACCCCTCTCCCTCACCTCTTGTTTTTTTTCTGGCTCTACCAGGAATGTCGTCAGGCCTAGTACGGTAGTCGCCTGTCTGTTTCCATTTCCTTCCCACTTTCCCCCCTCCCTTCCTTATCTATGTGTTAGCTCTTGCACTATCTGAAATGTCGTCAGGCCGAGTACGATAGTTAATTTCACATCCTTACTGTTCATGGCCTGTAAGAATGTCATTGTTTTTTCCCTTGTTCCCTCCCAAGCCTTGAAGCGCTTTGAAACACATTGTGTATAGACGCTATATAAATAAACGATCATATCATATCAAGCCCGTACATCCTATGTGTACTTAGATCCTTTGTCATACTCTGCTCAACTATGTTACTGTTTCTAATCTGCTCCTGTGCCTGGCCACCTTCATTATGACAGATCATATTGCTTTTGCCATGTTACCTGCTTATAACACACATAATGCGGTTGTCCACCAATTCCATCTCAAGCCTCTATACTAACGTCACCCTATACCTGTGCCTAGTCCTCTCTAGATATGCAACCCAGAGATGGGGCCTGGAGGCTCCTTATCTGTGTGATGTGGAGAGATGGCTGATCGCCAAGATACCTGTTTGAAATGTAACGGAATCTTTTGGTTCCTTAACAAGTTGGCTGCACGGCAGCGGCACACCCTGCTGCGACTGCAATGTTTGTTGTTGTGCTCCTGGTGCACATGTGCCCCTGTTGGGCTGCTGTAAGGGTTAAGCCAAGTTGGGGATGGCTCACCCTCGGGAGCCAGGTTGGGACACGCAGTGAGGGGGGAAGGGTGGGATGAGGGATTTTGCAAAATGGCAAAGAGTGTGTGGCACTGCACGCGATGAGTACTCAAAGCTGCCTTAACATCGATAACCATTGGCGTATAGGCATTCGTACATACTGGGATGTTCACTGAGACACTAGAGTGGCTATTCAAATTATGTCATGGAATGTTAGGGGAATAAGCAACTTCTCTAAGGTTCGTAAAATTATTGCATATGCACAAAGACATGGAGTGAAGGTCCTTCTATTACAAGAGACACACACCCTCAGTCATCTGGCATCTTGCTTGGCACCCTCCTAGGGCCCGAATAGGTTCTATACTACATACTCTACGCAGTCTAGGGGAGTGCTGATGCTACTGCATAGGTCTGTGAAGTTTACGTTGAAAAAGAGCCTCATCGACCCCGAGGGGAGATATGTTATCCTTCATTGCATACTGTCAGGCCGTGAGTGCCTGCTAGTGAACACATATGGCCCCAATGTCAGTGCCCCTGAATTCTATGATAGGGTGTCCTTCATCCTGATGGGATATGTTGGGGTGCCTATTATCTGGAGGTGGGGGACATGAATCTTATACTTTTTAGACAGGACCGGTACAGTGGCTAGAGCTCATTCATGAGCAGCTAGGGGTCTACTTTCCCACATGATGTCCCTGGGATTGTGGGATGTCTGGAGGACACTTCCTCCTCAATTACGTGAATACACCTTCTACTCCTCTGTCCACAATGGTTGCTCCAGAACAGACCTGTTTATGACCACGTGCGACCTAATCGGCAAAGATAAAGATGCTAATATCCTGAACCGCACTCTGTCTGACCATGCACTGTGTTTGGAACTCTGGTCCTTCCTTCCCCCTCGCAATGCCTGGTGCTTCAAATCCAAAGCACTATGTGATGTGGTGTTCAAAGCTGAGATCCTGTCAGACATAAGGATCTTCTTTGAAACCAATCCACAGCAGGACACTACTCTCGGGGTTCGATGGGAGGCTTTTAAGGTTTACATCAGGGGCATGGCCATCTCACGGGAGGCGGGTGCCTTAAAAACCATCAGGAATGACCTACAACGCTCTGTGACTAAACTCAAGGATTTGGAACGCAAATGTGTGACGGATACTACGCCGTCCAAACTGGAGACATTTGAATCTCATGCCATGCGAGAGGTAAGGTATCTCACACGACCAATTGCAGCAAGTAAGTATGGTGAGGGCGAAAGACCCGGGAGAACACTGGCTAGACTAGTAAGAGCAGAGGGGATAAGACTCATATTGAATGCATCAAGGAGACACAAGGGGCTCCACAGTGGTCCGACCAACAATTGCTTTCGACTCTGCATAATCGGTTTACTGGAAAAGGCAGAAGGCCCCAGCACAGAACTCTTTCTGGAACAATGGCTTACAGACCTATTTGAACCAGACACCTTCTCGAAATTCTTTCCTATTGAAAGGTCTCACCGAGTGCCAACATGCAGACCAGTGCCAGGTGCCCCTCCACGCACGATTATAGCTAAGCTCCTGAATTACAGGGATCGGGACGCTGTGCTCCAACGAGCACGAGCCAAGGGCACAATAACGCACAACGGTTCCAGAATAGCCTTCTTCCCTGACTACACGAGAGAAGTGCAGAAAGCCAGACAGTCATTTGACCAATTAAAAAAACGATTGCAAGCAATGGTTGTCAAATATGGACCGCTTTTCCCGGCTCAGTTAAAGATATACCATAAGGGCACCACAGTCCACTTCAGTGACCCCAAAGAAGCATGGCGATGGGCCGAGCAGCACATCGATGGCGACTGGTCAACTGCGCATAGAAACAGAGAACAGCGGGGTCGAATGGACAGGAGAATGCCCCCACCGCGTCCACAACCACCAGATCCGGAACATCCGGGAGAGGAGCAAGAATAGTGCTTACAGGACCTGAATAGACACAATTGCATGATCTAAAAGAGTTTTCTCACATGTAACGACCACTACGACTAAAACGGCGCACCAGTGTTCCAGTTCAACGGAGAGTCCCTGACACTGGCGCCCCCCCCTCAGAGTTTCACTTCCGTCTCCCCTCCGCTTCCCTCTTCCTCCCCCCACCCCCCTTACAGGGAAAGCAACTGCTTATCTGTTCCGGATGTGAAAATCAGGTACCTGGGCAGGAGGTGAACGAGAGTGAGAAGGGTGAAAAGAATTGGTTAATGGTTATCGGGTTAGCTCTCTAGTTTCGACAGTGAGTTCAGTTTTGTTATATTGGACGACAGATGCTTCAAGTTGGGTGGAGTATGGGGAGGGGGATTCAAAGTTTTAGCATTAAAAGCCACACCAGCCTAACCACGTATGGCACAAAGCTCTCTTCACGAACAAGATACATCATATCAATGAGTAAACATGCCCCTTCAAAAAATCCCCCCACATATGATCACGACAAACCCCTAATCACGATGTTAGAATACAACATACCCCCAGATGTTCAACACGTGCTGACACCATTTATGTTCATTTCAGATGGCAGGGACTCCCAATGGGAATAGAAATAGAACCATCTGAGTAATGACATGGAATGTGAACGGGCTTGGTAACAGTATCAAAAGGCGTTTGGTCCTACAACTGTTGAACCGTCACTCTCCGGACGTAGCGTTCCTTACAGAAACGCACCTAGCTGTCACAAACTGTACTCTATTTAGGCGCTCTAATTAGCGGCTAATTACCGGCTGGCATTACACGCTGGGTTCACTCGTGCAGCACTCTTCAAGATGATAGCCCTCCCCCGCTTTATTTACATATTGCAAAATGCTTCATTACCCATAGCGCCTGGTGAATTTCATAAAATAGACCAAACACTTAGGAAACTGCTATGGAACGAGGGTCACCCACGCTTAGCACTTACTACCCTACAAAGATCCATATGGGAGGGTGGGATTGGACTCCCACGTATACAAACCTACTATTGGGCCAGCCAAATGGCAATAGTGAATGATAAACTTCACGGAGATACTACATTACCGCATAATAGAACGCAAGTCCCAGTTTTACATGAAAGACCCATCATGAACTACCTCTATAGTAAAAAAGACCGGCTGGCTGTCCCATCCATGCTAACACACATAATGCAAATACGGACAGATACACATAAATGCTTAGGGTGGGATAAAAATCTAACTCCGGTGCAACCACTATGGAACAATAAACACCTCCCGGAGGTGAACAAACTACCCAAATGGCCCTCTTGGTAACAACTTGGCATATCCAAAATCGGTGATGTGGTGAAAGAGAATACAATAATACCGTTCACAGATCTAGTCACCAGTTTTAATCTCCCCCTGAATGAAAAGTTTCACTACACGCAACTTAAACACGCATTACAGGTCCACCTCCCCGACATGACTGACATGCCGGACTATACCCCACTAGTGCGCAACCTATTTCCAGAAATGATCAAACATAAAGTTACGTCAACGCTGTACAGTGCCATAACCTCTTTTGCCACCACTAAACTGTTAGGCCTGAAGACTAAATGGGAGAGGGATGTGGGTGCCACACTCCCGGAGGAATGGGTAACCGCACTGATGTTTCCCAGAGAATCTGCCATTTCATCCAGGCTCAGGCTAATCCAACTGGAGATACTGCACAGAATATACTATCCAAGGGTAGCATTATTCAGATGGGGGAAGATCACCCACCCATCCTGTTTAAGATGCAAGAGAGTGGAAGGCTCCTTCTTTCACATTTGTGGGAATGTACGGTTATTCAGCAATACTGGCAGCAGTGCTGCAATGAACTGTCACGGGTAATGGGCAAAGTGATTCATAGAAACCCGAAACAATTATTATTGGGGATAGAGACGGTGAACTGTCACAATATGAAAAATTGTTTATATCCACCACCACTGCATTGCTAAAAAGGAATATAGCGCAACTGTGGGGCTCTGAATCGCCACCGAACTATGCGCAATGGACCACAGACGTGGACATTTGTATTGCAATGGAAAAGAGAGTTTACACGGCTAGAGGGTGTCTCGAGAATGCCCAGAAAATATGGCAAAAATGGGAAGATACACACTGAAGGGATGTTTGTACTAGAGAACCGAACTGTCATCTTGGACATGGGGTGGGAGCCAAGTTTACGAGACACTGCTGTAATAATCTGTACCTAGGCGTGTAATGCAACCATATTAAGTCGCAGTCATGGTGTGAAACCGAGGTTTAGCGGGTAGGTGTGGTTATTGTTGCCTCGCACTGCGAGGGTGTATGTTTTATGTTATTAAAAACACAATAAAATGTTTAATGAAAAAAAAACAATTGCTTTCAACATTCTCACAGTTCTATGCTGACTTGTATGCTCAACGACAGGTACACAATACACAGGATATCCTAGACCTGCTAGATCGAATCCCCATGTCTCTTGTGTCCCAATCCACTCGCAAGCAGCTAGATTCACCTATAATGCTAGACGATATATTCACGGCCATCACGGACCTCCCCCGAGGCAAGGCCCCCGGCCCAGAAGGGCTCATCTCAGAGTTCTACCAAGAACACGTTGCCATCCTTGCTCCTAGATTGCTAGAGTTATGGGACGAGCCACTCCGCTTCTCCATTCTTCTCCTGTCAATGCGCGAGGCAATTATAACAGTTCTCCTCAAACCAGGTAAACCTAGTGATGAATGCGGATCCTATAGGCCCCTCTCGCTCATGAACGTAGACACAAAAATACTTGCTAAGACCCTAGCCAATAGATTCCTCCCAATTATGCCATACCTCATCCACGATGATCAAAGTGGTTTCGTCCATGGGCACTCTACGTCTCTCAATATAAGAAGGCTCTTCAATGTCCTCTCGAGGATAGACCAAGGTATTGAGGTGGTTCCGGTCACACTCGGCGAACAAAAGGCCTTCGACATGGTCTCGTGGCAATATATCTGGGCGGTCCTGGAAAAAATGGGGATCGGCCCTAAAATGATCCAATACATCAAGATACTTTACAATTGCCCCACCGCCAGAGTCCTGATCAACTCATTGACCTCTCACTCCTTCGAGCTGCAAAGGGGTACACGCCAGGGCTGTCCCTTTTCACCCATTCTTTTTGCACTAGTTATCGAGCAAATGGCAGACTATGTCAGGGCAAGACATTCCCGCAAGGCCATACGCCTAGCTGAGTCCCCTGATATAATATCGTTATATGCAGACGATGTCCTACTGTATGTAAGAGACCCATCTACACATCTCGATCCCATATTGAGAGACATAATCAAGGTAGGTACCTTCTCTGGCTTCACCATCAACTACACGAAATCTGAGATCTTCCCTCTCACCTCCGTAACTCGGCAGCCAAACTGTGAATATCCCCTCTACTGGTCCCCTGACAGTATCAGATACCTGGGAGTTCATGTGGCACTATCCAGATCTGCTCTAATCACTGGTAATTATACCACTGTTGCGAAATACTTTGAATCTAAGGTGACCAAATGGCGTACCCTGCCACTCTCCTTGGCTGGCAGACTCGCCCTGATTAAAATGGTCCTGGTCCCCAAACTGCTATACATATTCGGGAATGTACTGCTTTGGGCGGGGAAGAAATACTTTGAGAAACTACATGCAATGGGCTCTCAATTCCTGTGGCATGCGTGAGCTTTCCGTAAGAAGTGGCAACACATGGCCCTGCCTTATGAGAAAAGGGGATTCGCAGCTCCTGACCTGGCCCTATACTGGACAGCGGCCCAGGCACAATTTGCCACACATTGGTATAAATACCCCACGGCTCTCCCCATGTCAGGCTGGAACAATTGGCAACACCCAAGGTCGACTCCATGACCCTGATCCTTCAACACAAATACATAACCGTATCCCCGGCTGACCCTATTGCGTCCACCCTGTTGGCGTGGCGGCGCCTCCTTGACCTTGCATCAACTCCCTGCCCCTATTACAAATGGCTTCCCATATGGCGCTTTCCTGGGCTGGAACCTACCCACGACAAACGCCTTTCACAACATTGGTCAAACCGCGTGTTGACAGACCTTTTTCCAGAGGGACAGTTCATCACCCCTCAGACGTGGCGCCCCGGGCCACACAGGCTCGGCCCTGGAAATGTTGCAGTATTACAGACCCCGTGCTGCATTCCGCGGTATGTAGTCATCATTTCCAGAGGAACCTCCAGATACCCCCGAGCTATAATACATTGCCAACTCCGGTAATAGTAGAAGTATAGTCTCCTCTCTATATAAAACCTTACTAACGAAACTCCCGGATTCGACTCCTAAGGTCCGGAATGCTTGGGCCGAACAACTCGGTCTGGATATCACAGATACGTTGTGGAAGAAAATGTGTTCCCATACAAGAAAGGTGTCCCTGAACGTTAGATACTGCTGCATGCAGTACAAGATATTGAATAGAGTGTACCACACCCCTCATAGACTGACTAGGTTCGCAGGTGGCCGTTTACAGGCCTGCCCGAGATGCCGGGCCAAGCACGCTGACCATACACATATGTTCTGGTCGTGCTCTGCATTGAATGAATTTTGGGGAGATGTACTGGGTGCACTGTCTGAGATTGTGGATACGGTAATCGATCCAGATCCAATGGCGTTGTTATTTGGGGTCTAGAAGGGTGATGAGTTAAAGAAAATGGCTAGATTTCTGAATGTGGGGAGCATGGTGGCCAAAAAATGCATACTGGAGTGCTGGAAGAAATCATCCCCCCCTACTTTCAAGATGTGGCTCACAGCCCTCACATGGACACAAACATGTGAAGAGGAATACATAGTCACCTTACCTACACAGTCTCGCCCCAGGAATATCTGGACTGCCTTCTGCAGCTATCTTAACAAAGAGTCCGATGTGGCCCCATCCTCTAATACGACTCCGTCCCCATGAACAAGTTGTAAGCTATTGCTATGATTGAATACCCATTACTCAAAGTGAATGTTGCCTGTAACTGCGATGGTTTAAGTTCTACTATGTACGTCTGGAATGATATATTGGGCCTCATTACGACCCTGGCGGAACGGGTTAAACGGCGCCGTAAAAGGGTGCGGCGCCGTTCAACCCGTTCCGCCACATTACGAGGTCCCCTCGCGGGACACGTTAAGCACGCCTGGGAAAACCAGGCGTGCATACCGGGTCCCGCGAGGGGAAGAGGGAGCAAACAACGGGCCATCTCGTAATGGCCCGTTGTTTACACCCTCTCCCATTCCCATTCAGCCCTATCGGGGCTGAAATGGGAATGGGGATGAACCGTGTCCGTGTTCTCGAGTGAGGAATTACGGAAACGGATGCGGTTTTGCCGGCAGCCATGCCGCCAATAGCGGCATGGCTACCGGCATACCTCATAATGAGGCCCATTGTCTTTTTTTAAATGCTCAGCATGTGTAACTGCCTTAACTCTGCCAATAAAAATAAAAGTAAAAAAAAAAGGAAAGTCCTGACAGGAGTGTAAACCAGGCATACAGCAAGTATGGGACCTGCACCCAATCAAGTATGCTGAACTTGGAAAGGGTGGGAGGCAGTACCCCAAAGGTGTGGAATCTAGTTTCTCTCCCCTTTTGCAGGTGAAGTCTTTGAACTGTGCTAAAGTCAAGAAAGCTCAGGGAAAGGGGCATATCCCTTGAGCCTGTGAATCATGAAACTGTGAAGTCTGTAAACTGTGAAAAAGCTAGGAAAGTTCAGGGGCACAGGCATACTCCTTGAACCTGTAAATTGTGGAACTGAAAATCTCAAGGGAAGAGTCATACCTCTTTAGATTGTGGAATGGAATAACATAAAAGGAGATCAAGAGAGAAATATCTTGAGTTGATGAACTGTGTAAACTGGAAGAAACTCAGGGGATTGCCATCCCCCTTGAGATTGTGCAGTATGGTAATGTGAAAGTGAAGAACATTGAAAACAGAGAAATCCAGGGGAAGGAAAGAACCCCTTTAACTGGTAGAACCTTTTGTTTCTTTTACACTTTGGGACTTTATGTTGGGACGTTGGAAAGGAGCTGCAGGTGATCAGCTCAAAGACATTATTCCCTTCACATTATATTGAGTTTAGTGTGTGAGGGTCAGGTTCGGATTTTAGAGAGGGAACTTGTTGTTGTGGACCTTCTTTTCTTTTAGTTTAATGATTTGTATTGATTAATTAAGCATACAAATTCATAACAGCAACCATTAATATATAATGAACATGAGAAATAATTAAATAAATACAATCGAGCCAATATAAACAACAGGTAGGTGGTTTGTGAAGGTCACTGATAAATGTGCGTAATAAATATAAAGAATCATTGTCATACAATGGACACATACAAGAGACCACACAAAACAAGAGGGAAGATACAAGAGGAAAGGGGATGGAAAGGTGCAAAGTAAATGGTCTCATAAGCTTCTAAATTCATCATATTCCAGATACACAGAATAAAATATGGAGAGATATGTAAAATAATAATGTAATGAAACATTTTCTATGAACCATGAGCCGACATATTGTGATAGTCTACATAGTTAATGAAAGGGGCCTATTTCAGGTTATAATTTGGCAATATATCCAAGTAGGAAGTGATTCAATGTTCAATTATGTGAGTATGACAAACGTTGTTCCACTAGTTCTTGCAGGAGATATTTTGAAGTTGCTTCCAACTAGTGGTAACGAGTTTGATGGCGATAGCTCTAAGAAGATCGTACAAAGTGGAGGACGGGAGAAATATCTTTCCCTTAACTGCAATTCTGCCAAGAAAAACATTAGCAAAGGAAAGAGGAATCTGTACTTTAAAAATGTTCATTATGTATTTCCAAACCTCCTGCCACAACCAAAAAAACATGAGGACAGTCAAAGAACATATGTTTGTACAAACCAGGGCTATTTCCACAAGACCAACAATTTCCATCAGAGCGACATGAGATTTTGAAAGTTTTAAATGGGTAATAAAGGCTGTATGCCTGAAAAATAAAAGGTTTTGGGTAATGTTGGCCAAAGTAGAGACTTTCCTGATTCTAGACCATAACAAAGACCATGTGTTATCATCAAAGGTAGTGCAACAATCGGTTTCCCATTGAGTTTGGATAGTCCATTTGACATTGATGGTTCTACAGGTTCCAACAGTTTATAAAGTTTGGCAGCCTTGACATCAGGAGCGGTGGAGAGCAACTGTAACTTCATGGTGTCAGGTGATAAAACAGTATTATCATGAGCCTGAAGACCGTCAAAGCATTCATTAACCAATTTGTTGTAGAAAGTCAAATATGATAGAGGTAGAGCGAAAGTTCTCCTAAAATCCTGAAATGATGTTATGGCATGAATCTGGATAGTTTGGGCTATATATCTCATACCCTTGGTGAGCCAGACCTTCCGGAAACATATTCTGTTATTGACAGTGACTGATTTATTACACCACAGATAAAGTGAGAGCTCCTGGGAGGGGGATTTAATTGAAGAAAAATTCTTAGGGCAGATCTAGATGCTTTAATGGGGTCAGAGAGGATGGAGGCTGCATGATGAAAGAGGAAAATGGTGTCTACAATGTCATGAGGATGTGCCATTTGTTTTTCAAGTTTACACCAGGATGGGAGGTCATCAGAGTCTAACAGGGTGTACCAGAAGCTAGTCTGCTTAAGTAGGAAAGCATGGTGATATTTTCTGAAGTCAGGAAAGGGTACTTCTCCCTGTTCAAAGGGGGTTTTGAGTTTGTTAAGTGCAATTCTTTTAGATTGACCTTTGCCCCAAAGAGAATTGAGTAGAATGGAGTTAATGGATTTGAAATAAGAGGTGGGAAGAGGAACGGGAAGCATTTGTAACATATATAAAATGATGGGGGAAAGGATCATCTTGATGGTGTTGAGACGTCCCCACCAGGAAAGATATAGAGGGGACCAGGTGGAGGTAAGTTCGGATAGCCTATTGAGTAAAATGTCAGTATTGATTTTAATAAATACTGTTAATAGTGGAAGCAAACTGTATACCTAAGTATTTAGAGGAGTTAGCAAACTATTTGAAACCAAAAATGTCTAATTCATGTTTAAGACAAAGGGAATTCAGGGGCAGTAACTCTGATTTGTCTCTGTTGAGTTTATTACCCCATACTGCCGAAAACTCTTGTAGTACAGCTAAAAAGTGTGGAAGGTGTTGTTTAGGGTTCTTTGACAGGATAAGAATATCATCAGCATATGCAGCGACTTTAGTTTCATAATTACCGAAAGAAATAACAGGGAGATTTTTGTTTTGCCTAATGTGTTCTAAGAGAGGTTCAATAGGTAGCACGTATAGAATATGGGAAAAGGGACAACCATGTCTGGTACCTCTTTGTAACGAGAAAAATGATGAGGTTTGACCATTGATGAATATGGAGGATTTTGGGTTTGAGTAAAGAGGTTTTACTAGAGAGATGAAGCATACGCCACACCCATGCCATTTTAGAGCATGGCATATAAAATCCCAATTAACTCGATCAAAGGCCCTTTCGGCATCTAGTGCAATGGCGGCATAACCCTATTTGTCATTTTTATCTCTGGCAGTAATGTGTAAGGCGTTCAGTAAAAGCCTGTGTTGGCTGAGATGTTACTACCTTTTACATATCCTACTTGATCAGGTTTAATCAATTTAGAAAGGTGAGATTCTATTAGCTAATATTTTGGCAAAGATTTTACTTTCTACATTAATAAGGGAAATGGGCCTATAGTTTTTAGGGAAATCAAGATCTTTTCCTGATTTAGGAAATAGAATAAGAAGGGCTTCAGAAAAAGTGCTGGCTGAAAATCCTTTGGACATGAAAGAGGAAAATAGGGTTTTAAGTCTGGGGGTAAGCTGACGCTAAAATTGACAATAACATTCTGTAGAAATGCCTTCGATCCTGGGGCTTTGCCTCTACTTAGCCCTTTGATGGCTTGGTTAATATCATTAGTTGTATGTTCTGCCTCGAGATCTGGAAGATCAGTTATAGGGTAGGAGCTTCTATGAATACCACTAAAAAAGGTTAGAAAGATTGGCTTCTGGAATAATAGAATCTGGGGAGTATAAATCAGAATAGTATTTCTTGAAGTTTTCAATGATGCCTGAAGGATCAGTAATTACAGTTCCTAAGGTATTTTTGATACTAGCAATACGTGTTTCTTCTTTGTTTGCTTTGAGATAGGAAGCAAGGGCCCTACCCGCCTTATTCGAAGTTTGATAGATTTTGGATTTATACTTTAATATAGTGCCATAGGCTTGTTCTGCAAGTTTTTTGTTAATTTGAAAATGTAGGGAGAGGACGGTACAGAGATCTAAATTGAAAGAGGAAAGATGAACATTGTTTTTCAGCCTTAGTAAGAAGCAAGTAAAGATTGTCAAGGTCTTTTATGTATTGTTTCTTTTTCATGCTGGAATAAGCAATGATGTGAACTGGAGAACTTCCAGCCCTTTAAGATGGGTCAGCAATATATGAGAGGAATGGGGATGCATAGGTTACCCAAACATCAATAAACGAAACGACTCAGGAAGTTGGCAAAAAGATAACTGTTTTAATATCAATTATCTAAAGAGTACAACGAACGTCATTAGACTTTTTCATAGCAAGGTCTCAACGAACTTTATAAAAAAGCACAGTTTTATGCTAAAATCTCATCATAGGTGACGTACAACCTGCGTATTACTAACGTCATCCTACATGGCAAACTACAAAAACCTACTAAAGAGAGTGATAGGGTCTAAGGGAACATCGAAGTATCTAATCCATACTTGTCTAATGGACATGAGAAAGGTGATAGGTTTCTTAACATCAGGTGGGGCAACTAAGCCCTTCCCTCAAAACAGAGCACTATTAACATCACTAAATACACAACATCCTATTGTCTACAAAATTATAGGACCCCTAATCATGCGATCCTCTATCATTGGTTGGCTTCTAACCTCTGTCAGCATTCTTCAGCCCACGCTAGCCGCACGCAGGCCAAGCGTCCAGGTGCTGGTGAGTTAGTCTTAAACATCCCCTTCACACCAATTAGAACATCATCCATCATCACCTCAGTGGTCGGTTGTCAATTAGGGCCTTTGAACTTGTCCTTGGGAGTGTTCTTTTGCTCTGGAGTATACAGGGGAGTGAAGGCGCGCTCTGCCCTCGTGCGTAGGTGTGACCATAATGCTCATCCAACTCCTTCTCCCCATGTGACTGAAGACCACGAAATTTAGCTTTCAGTGTATTAAAATGTTATTTTCTAATATACCTCTGATGTCTTCTTTGCTCTCTCCAAGCTTCTGAACAGGAGGTTCATTCCTTCACAAGATTGTAACTCATTTCTGTTCTTCTCCGCCGGATACGACCTTGGCTTCTTGGCTCATTCAAGCTCACCTTTCTGAAATTCGCTTGTAATACATTTTTTTCTAACTGCTCCATGCTGAAAAAAGTGGCCTTTCTCCATTAGCTCAGCTCTACTTATAGTTCGTAGTGCAACTATCCCATCTTTACTCATTCCTGTGTACCCATACATTGGCCCTTGCCGCAATCTATTCACTATAAAACTAGCCTCATGAAAACTTTGTTTGGTTGTGTTACTAGTGTACACATGTGAACTGGCCTAATATCTTCATTGTTTCTGTAGCATAAGCCTCTTCATCTTGAGCCCAAGATGTTGCTCATCTTTGATACTTTCTTGATGCCTTATAGAATATCTGCATCCTCTCATCTCTACATCTCTTCTATATACGTCAACTCGACTCTGTGTGACATTACCAATCTGCTTCCTTATTCAGGCGTTCTGCTTCTTCTGGTATTTCGTTTAAACAGCCATCATACTGTCTTGAATGCAGGTATGGTTTTCTCAACTGTAACATTGCTTCCAGGATTTCCTTTGGCATATGTCACATACTCTGGTTTCCAACATATAGGCATTCTGGGTAAAGTGGTTGAGGTGGGGGTACTTAGCTCCTTCTCAACACTTCCCCCTCTAGGCGATTCATTTACCACTATCTCTTTCTCCTTTATATCCAAACATCTTTATCTGAAGAAATGCTTTTTAGGGACCCATATCTTTATAAACCCCTCAGGCATCCAACTGTCTTCACATGCTCATCCTTGTTCCCGGTCATAAGCATGCACTGTCCTTTTAGACTGCAGTAGATCCATCTTCTCACATACTTTTAATGGTATTTTGGATAATGGAATTTCGTTCCCTCAGGTGCATGAATACTGGCCTTCACAAAGTCTCTGATTGCCTCATCTGTCAAGTCCTTAGCCTTCCATCCTGATTCGACATCGATCATGATCTTCATCCCTATGGCTTTCTTTGCTGTCTTCCTGCATTCTAAGATTATTATCTTGATCACACAGAATCCTAGCAACACTAACAGTATCAGTGCTCCAAGAAACTTGAACATATCTGCCATCCATTGAGGAATCCAAGAAAAGAGTGTTCCAAACCAGCTATCATCAGCAATATCTCCTACTTCCTCTATCATCTGGCCATGTAGTTTTGTCAGCATTTCTATGGCTTCTGTCAAGGTGCCTTTCTAGTTCTCAGGAGAAGGTATGAATGCGCAATATGATTCTCCAATTTTTGCACAAACGCCTCCATCCATAGCTGTAATCATATCCAAAACGTATCTGTTCTGAAGAGTCATCAGTCTTACAGCTCTCAGTTCTTCCTTGATAGCATTGAATCCCTTTATGGTCGTGTTAATTGTCTGCAGCAATTCCTATCTGGTAATCTGCAGCCATTTGGTATTTGCTTCAACCTGGATTCTCGGCATGAAGATCATCGGGATTACTGACGACGTCTGGCTGAACAGTCTGTGCTCATATGGAATAGAGACAAAAGCTTCTATTGATTTTGCTGAAAAATAGTTCCGTCTCTTCATTCTACTTATCAGCTCTACAGATCTCTTCTTCCTCAGGTGAGCATCTGCTTTCGGGAAACTGTCAATGTTAAAATTACTTTTTGGAAACACTGTTGCTGGAACATGAACATTCACCAGTGAACACTTTCCTCCACAATCCTTGGGTAGCTTGCCCAATCGTGACCCATGATCATTGCTGTCCCAATGTTCATTCCTGGTACATCAAAGATTCGCCCACAGTTCTGATTCTCTCCAACTTTTCTTGTACCATTGTTTTTGAAACACAGTTTTGACTTTTCCAGAGGCACTATCTGCAAGAGTCCTCCTTTGTCTTCAACCCAGGTCAGTAGTTTAGCAAGTCTTGGCCATAATGGCTTACATCCATTTTGCACTAGGTCAACCGTTTCTTTATAGAACCCAATGATAACCCAGGCTCTGCAAATAACCACTCCTTCTTCCCATCCATCTGGAGATAGCACTGATCCCAGAATCTGCATCTGCCCTCTGTTCTTCCATCTACGAACTTCTTCTGCAGATTTCCCAGAAACCTCAAGTTTTCAGTTTGCTTCTCGTCTGATTTCTGCTCCCTTCATTACAGGTTTATCGTATCTGATCACAAGGTTCTTCATCTGTGCCTTATTTCTTGGCTTTGTGTCTTGCACACAGTCATCTTCATCTGGATCTGTCCATTCAGTTGCCCATTTGAAATAGGCATCTCGGCCCATGAACTGGCCTCTTGTTCTGCAGAGCGCTATGTGTGACAGAAAATGAGCTGTCTGAACGTCTATTTCAATATCTATAAAGATCTTGGACTTCCCCATACTATAAAGCAGGAGTGCACATACAAAGCATTCCTCCTTTGATGTTCTTCTTCCTACATATGCTGATACCAAATGTTATTCCCCAAATGCGCTGTACTGTCCAGATAGTTATTCAGCTCATAATCCTTCTCCTTAGTATTTCCTTTTGGTCTTGCTTTTTCCATATGAGCCTCTATTATCAAATCATGAAGCATTTCAGCATAACTCTTCCTTCGTGGACCACCCAATGGAGCATTTGACAGTGGACTGGGTGCGTTAACATGTGCTATCTGTGGAGGGGAATATGCAAAAAGCCTCTCCCTATCCTGCTGTTTTTGTCTAACAGCAGCAAGTGATGGCCACATAACATCTGCAAAAACCTCCATTCATGTTCTCTCTACAACTACAAAGGGTAACTTAGGTTCAATTATCACAGGATCAGGTGCTCTCCTGGGTACTTTTATAGTGGGAACAATCACATGAATTTCTGCTGCCTGGTAGTGCCAAGTTTGCATCCTCTTCCTCTCTTAAAGGAGGATACACCAGAGATTTTACCTCATTTGTCTCTACATAATATGCCATTCGTACCGCAAGTGACAGCAGTACCACTATGCATAAAACACAGGTGTACATTACACACATATATGAAAGACGACAGCAACAGCTTTTCACACATCATGGACGTCTCTCGTGGTTCTCCATGATAAAGTTTCTTCTGATGCTGCCCATTTTGCTCTTGAAGGAAAACACTTTTAATGGGGCAACATCATGCAACACGACCCCGAATCTGCTGAATCGGGTCAAAAAGTTCCTCAATCAGCTTCAGCTGGCTGGATTACTTCAATTATGTACACCAGGTCCCAATTATCACCTCAAATCTGTCTAATATCAGACGACATGAAGATCCTTTTCAGCATGAAACAAATATCCTTAATCAGCAGACTATTGGCTCTTCTACCTCAACAGGTTTCATTCAATACTCCTTGGTATCTCAGAATGCACATTCACTTCGGTTATGATGTCTCTCAATGTTTCTCTGATCTCTCAAGAATGTTCAGACGTCAATACGTTGTCCAACAGCATATGCAAAGTCATCAATTATCAAGAAGAATATTTGAAGAATCAGTATAAGCTCTTTATCCGGTGGCATGGCATTTGTGTTTCCCCACTAACTCAGGAACCCTCAGAATCTGTTCAGTGATGCTGCAGCTATTTCTCGTTTTTGACCATTCTCTTGACTCTGCAGGAATTTTCGATCACCAAAGTTCTTCTCTTTTTTAGCGAAAGATGAGCACACAAAGTGAACAGAAAAACTTGCCGGAATGTTCCCTACAATGTTTTCATTGGGCACCACCATAGGCACCTCCAGAGAGAATTTCAGTGAAAAACGAATGGAGATACTGCTCCCTTTTCCAATTATCAAAACAGGAACTATATACCTGGCCTCCTTGCCTTCGAGATCAAGACTTAGGCATGTCTGAGTCCAATGTCAACAAGCTCCTGTGGCTCAAGATCCTATAACTTCCCTTAACTCTCTTATTTTTCAGTGACTAAAATAGTGTCTCGAAACAAGCAACAGTAAAATGAACTCCTTGCCTTTACTTGACTGCTTCTGCGTCCTTCTTCCTCATCATACATCTAGTGTGCACATGCTGAGGTTTTTCCCCCGATGCTTCCGATTGTTACTTTTGCTGCGGGTGGGGGTGAAGGGGATTCTTCAATGGATGTCTTTACGTCTTCATGGATGGCTAGCTCTGTGCATTTGTTTTGCACCTCGGCTGCAGGCGAAGTCACATCCCTCCCTAATGGATGGCTAGTTGAAGCAAAGCTCACTCGCTACTCTTCTTAGTGAGGTTTTGCAAAGTTCATGACCTGATGTCTGGTGAAAAATTTGGGAAGACAAAGTCCTTTAATTTATCCACATAAGGAACACACGTAGCTCCTTTCCTAAAAATTCTATTTCTGCTTGGGCATCACTTCTAAGTCTAGCTGGAGGTGTGTTGGGCGTCCTCATCCGCCTCCCTGTCACTCTCTCCTTGCGAGATAGGATGGTGGTCCATACCTGGCCAATTACTTATCTCATACAATGCCAGTGATAGACAATGCAACCCAGCCTTTCTTTCATAATCAATTCCTATTTGGCTATTCTCTCCTTAAGCAGGCTGTTGAGTCTCTTCCTAACTCTGTCTGCTCGTGACACGCCAATGAAACCTTGTTGTATACTGAACAACAAGCTTATCCGTACAAAGGCGTCATTAAATGAAAAATAAGGGTCATTATCTTGTTTCACTACTTTACATAATTCTCATCTAAAAATACTTTTTGAACATCTAATTTCACTACACAGGTGGTGTTTGGGCGTGTATACACAGTCCATCTTCAGTACACCTTGAGAAAGGACATACTTCTATAATCATATACCCAGGTTTAACTATCGATTTAGCAATATCGGCATGGATACTAAAAAGGTTTCCCTATTTCAAAAATAACTCTCCTAGCAGTGCGCGACATGTGCCCAGCAGTAAACTTTTTAACATACGGTGCACTTTACTTTACAAAATGCAACGTGTTCTACTTTATTCAAACCAAACCATTGCATGCACTCGTTGCGGTGTGGTTCTTTTCTATTGACGTGCACAAGGCAGTGTAGCTATCCTATCAGCACCCTTAATAACGCTGCATACATCACTGGTGTACCAGTGCTGTCTCGTCGCCACAATGCCTCGGAAAGGCTTAAATACACCCTTTCTGCATTCACCAATCCTTTTTTATCTTGGAGCTTTTCCTTCTATATTTCTACTGACTAAATCTTCATATTTTTGACATAAGCAATTTTTCAAATATATTCATTTATCATTACCACTCTTTCATTCATATCCATCCTGTCCACACAATCATAACAAAGCTCCCAATAATACAATTCGCTTTGTTTCCTTATTTTTACTGTATAATACTAAACATGAAATGACATCTGCTCCTTTCAGCGTAAACTACGCATTTCCCCCTACTGCAATGGCTACTGGGAGTCACAGTGCTCACTCCTATGGGTCTATTCAATAACGCTGCGTGCTGCATTGGAGTGCCACCTGCTCGGAGGTCGCCCCTCCTTCTCCAACGTGCTAGTTCTGCATACACTATTGACGTCACATAGGCAGAGTCACTATACACCATTAATTCCTGGTCTGCACGATTTCTCTAGCGCAACAATTGGGAGGACTAATTCAGCAGCCTGTGTCAAAAAGTGAGACAGTAGTCATACACTTGTCAATACTCCAAACGTCTCGATTAGTTGTGTGCTTTACCCCAGCAGTACCTGTATCTCTAAGTCTATTACCTTGATCATTCTTGAAGTACCGTAAATAAAGAGAATCTCCCCCACTACCAATATCTCTTCCTTTACCCTCAAGGGTTCATTATAAAATCTCTCAAAACACAAACAACCATGAACCTGCTCAGTTTCTGACAGTGTTTACTGCTGAACCCATGGCAGAATTCTCTTTTCTATGTCTGACTATTTGATCGCCAGTTTTAACACAATGCCCTCATAGGCAGTAGCCCTTGGAGACACCAACATACCCTCAGATCTTCCTAAACAGAAAAACCACTACATGTTCAATACATTACGTCACAAATTAATCTTATCACCGTACTGTCAGCCCTCATAATGGCATAACCGACGGCTGTTATCTTTAGTCGCAAGGGGAATGACCCCTCATGACTGGGTCCACAAAATCCCCCTGTGATGTGCATGAGGCCCACCCAAATATACATCTCTGCATGTGCACATTTTTATCATATCAGTTCCATTTGCATATAGCAAAAAAGGACATTCCTCAGTATAGTTTAATCATCCTTGAACTGGAGTTTACTCAATGTTCCTTCTTTCATTCGTCAAAGCCCCTCATATCTCCTCAGATTTATTCAACAAGCCTGTGTCCACAATAAAACTGGCATTCTCCGCCATGTCTTAATCAAAATATTCTGGGTGCTCTCATGTAAGCATCATTTGCCCAAGGACTCATTTTTATTTGCTCTTACCCACTTAAATAATACTTATCCTAAGATTGCTTCGCCATCCTTTTCATTATCTCTTAAACAATTCCTTATTAGTAACTTCAGTCAATCTGTCACCCTCCCTAAAGGTAATGATCATGCCCCATTGACTGTTATTTCAGTCAACTTCTATTACGCATGACTAATCCCTTTTTATACTATAGCCGCATACAACATTAAAAGGAAAAAAGGCTCGGCCTTCTCTCTTAATCATAAATACCTTTTATCTTAGTACAAAACTATCAGGTATTCTCGCAACCTTACCCATTAAGACCTGTCAATCATGTTAACAAAATGCGCACTTCATAGTGAAAAAAGTCCTGTTTTTTAAAGACATCCCTTGTGTGCCCTCTCGTCCCATAAATGCCATAATAAACTCACTCATGCTCAAACAGTGTAGTCCTAATATAAAAAACATACCATACTCGAATTAGTGAAACGAAATCATCATGTTCAACTTTTCTGTTACTAAATCTCAATCTATGATACTAATAAGTGTCTATCTCGACTATCCCTGTGGCACGGACATGTCACACTCTCCTATAGAGACTGCCAATTCTTCAGTAAATGGAACTCTCCTTACAGCTCCTATAAAGTCTTACGTATTTCTGACATTTCCAAACATCAAAATGTCCCCTCTCGTGTGCATGCGCGCGTTAAATCAGTGTGTTTCTTAAAAAGAACGAAAAGGTTTTACCTCCCAAGTCAACGGTGACACCCCCCTCATTCTAAGAATCATTAAGTGTCCTGTACTTATGCTCTACTGCACCTGCATGGGTGACTGCCGTGGCTACCTTTATATCTACGTCATTGCCATCTGTTTTTTGTAAAGCCTTGTAGTATCCTCGGCGCTCGCTTTTGCTGCAATGTCTGATCCTGAGCACACCCATTTCCATTTCTGCTGCGAATATGCACGCAAGCTTGTCGTCCCCCCTCTCACCATAGGGTTGCCCTTTTTCGATTGTTCCAGCCGCGTCAAAGATCTTTGATGCCCGAGAGATAGGGTGGCCTGGACTCAATCACTTAACTCCCTTGTTTTTCCAACAATACACCATCAGGACCACCTGTATTTTTGACCTCTTCCTAACAAAAAGGCTTCCATATCTTCGCCTAACTTATCCTATCTTTAGTATGTGTAACTTGTCTCCTCTTTGTTTTTCTTCCAAGTCTGTCTGTCTAAAGACAGCTCTCTGGGCTCAAAACTGTATGTGCCTCCCCTTCTATCGCCAACTGCATACCTTTAAATCGATCATTCGTATCCTTCCCTTTGTCTCCCTTCCTTAAATGTTCTTGTGGTCGAGTGTTTGAGCACAATCTGACCACCCATCCTTCATCCTGTATGGGCGCCGACCCTTCAGTCCTTATCCTTTCGTTTTCTTCTATCTCTTTATTTCTCATCTCATGTTTGAGAATACACTTGTCCTATCGCTCTTCTCCTTATCGTGTCTCTCCCTGTGCTTTGGGATCTTGGAGATTACATCTTTTTCAGGAACTTTGTTCGCTCATCGCCACTTTACGCAAGCGACTCATGCGTCAGGTTACTTATACCTTGTTGTTACCTTAAGCCCTCTCACTGAGCACAGCCCTTCATCTTTCTTACTATCGCTGTCTACGTCAGGCGTGGCGGGTGGAGCAGAAGGCTCTTCACTCGCCTCTTTGCATACGTTAAGTATCCTATCCATAGGAGGCGGCTCTTCTCTCTCCTCGTTCATTTTTCCCAGAGCTCTAAGCTCGCTAGTTGCTTATCTAACTTCATCCCATATATGCAGCATGCAACCATGTCGTCATATACTGCAAAAACCCTTTACAATCCCTCTGATGATCATGGCATGATCATTCTGTCTGTGGTCTCTTTACCCCTTCTGCACTACACTATTTAAACTTGAGTGTATGGTTGCAGCAATGTATAAACGGAGCAATGCTCCTCACTGTTGACTCGTCATTCTTGACAGTCAATACTCACCTGTGCAGTTTGCAATTTAATAAAAATAATGCGTTTTTAAAAAAAGACATAGTATGAGCTTGCACCAATCATTGCATGTTCCAATCCTTTCTACGTTACATTTTCTTCTTTTACTTTATTTTGCCACTAAGCACCATCAATGCAATATCATAAATAAACAATTTTCATTCACTTTCTCATGTTCTAATTTCTTTATCTATAAATGTCTCCTTTAGTTTTCCACCATTTACATACTCACATAAAAAGAACAGTCAAACAGACATACTTGACCGGTCACACATATTCTATATTTCAAGACTCATCCTCTTTATACCCCTAAAAAATACTCCGGTTGAGTGTGATCTGCCCTCTTTACACTTTTCTTTAAAACAAGTTTGTTTTCTACATCACCCTTAATAGGGCTTTAGGGACCAGATCCTCCTGAGGTTCTTTAAGACTCAGGAGAACTGGGCGTATCCCACTGTGACAATCCTCGTCTCACAGAGTCTGTTGCTGTCACGACCCTTGCCTAAAACCCCCCCTGGCAAACCCATTGGCCAGGTGGAGTCAGGACTCGGGCCGCTAGAGCCTGGCATCCTCTTCAAAAGCCCTCATGGGGCCAGTCCTGGCGCCTATGGCGCCAGGCTCATACACCATGAAAAACAATGTGCTTGGGAACTACTTTATTGTATTGTCAGCCAACATGGAGGCATCCACATAGCTTGGTTCCTAAGAACCAAGCTATGCTGTCTAGTGTTTTGGGGTTGGCAGCCTAGGGACCAATTTACCTGGAATATTTTGTTGGGGCTATTTAAACCACACCCGAGCAAGACAACACGCTTCGCGTTACTTTGCAGCTTGCAACATGACGCTCACCGTGTCCAGCTATTCCCTCGAACCTCAGAGAAGCAGAACCTGCAAGGAGACAAAAGGAACATCATTAGCAGCAGCATCTTACCTGCAGTCTTAATCTTTAAACACTCGCAGCTACTGAGAACAGCTTCCTCGAATATGCACGCTTCCCGGACAGAACGACTTTAAAGAGGAAGATAGAGGCAACATTAAACAAAGCAGTAGAGACATTTACAAATTAAAAACTGCTCAAAAGGCTTACCTGGCTGGTCGCTTCTTGGCTGGCACCACTCCGGACATTCCACTCGCGCTGAAGAACACTGCGACCTACAAGGAAGGAAAACACAGGTTAGCAAAGGCAAGACTTCGCAGCGCTGCGCATAGCGCTTACTTACCGCGTCATAGCGCTCTTAATGCGCCATCATTTACCAGTGGGGCTCAACCATAGCCAGTTCGCCACGCTGAAGCTCCGCATACCTAAGGGAGAAAAAAAAGAGACATTTTAAACACAGAAAGGCATGCAGGATAGCAACAAAACTAAAGAACAGCAATAAGACCTACCTGAACAATATCAAACGGGCCGGCGTCAGTGAAGTAACTGGACCGCACTCGCCCATGAAAGACAACGCGCCCCTGCAAAGAAGGCAGGACGGAGAGACCGTAGACCACATCAGGGCAAAGCTGAGAAGCATACCAGCGAGTAACCCGGCTGGGCGGCGTCCCTGTGGATACCAGGTGAGCGTAACAGAAGTTGAAGCCACCACCATAACAAATACACCTGGGCGCCATGGAGACATCAGAAATGGACCAATTGGCCCAATTACTAGCAGAGCTTCGTGCTTAGGTTCATTCTGCCGACAAGAGACTAATGCCCTCCGGAGAGACCTAATAGTGACCAAAGAACACACTGAAGAGATTAGCAGGCAATACTCACAATCACAGGCAGGACAGACGCCTCTACCTGGAAGCAATCCAACGATGCAAAACCCTGCCATACCACTCAACCGGTACAGATCACGTTACTTGGAAGAGTGCCCCTGGCACCATCAGAAAGGTTCTCAGGCGACCCACAGAAGTATGCAGCATTCATCAATCAGTGCCGCCTTCATTTTCTTTGTAGGCCTGGAGCATTTCCAAACGACCAAGCTCGGGTAGCTTTTGTCTTATCATACCTGAGTGGTAGTGCAGCAGATTGGTCGGTGCCGTTGGTAACCCATGACGATCCTCTATTACATGACTTTGGGGGGTTCCAGAGGGAAATGGAAAAACGTTTTGCTCGCCATACCCAGGAACAAGCAGTAGACAATGAACTCTTGTCCCTCCGACAGAGGAATCAGGACTTGTTAACGTACATTGCTACCTTCAACAGACTGGTTGCTGAAGCTAGGTGGCCAGAAAACAAAAAGAACCACATTATTCTATCGAGTCTTACGAGGTGAATTAAAGGACATCTTAGCCCAGGTGGTTGATCCATCCAGAGACTGTGCAGAATTCATAAATCTGGTTGTGCAGCTAGACCACCGGTTGCAGGACCGAAAGGCAGACGAGTCTAAGACGGACCCTCGGACCGTGTATGTTTGACCAAGGGAAAACACACCCCGTGTACCTGAAAATGCTGTAGAACCCATGCAGATTGGAGGGATACGGCCTCCATTAACAAAACAAGAGCGGGACAAAAGAAGACAACAGCTTTGTTGTATTGTGGGAAACTAGGACAATTCCTGAAGGACTGTCCAGTAAAACCCCCAAGAAGAACAGTCGGGCCACAGAGAAGGATGAAGCTAAGGAATCGGAAAACTACCAAGCTCGACAAACGTAGGGGTAAGTTTGTCGAGTCAGAAGAAAGAGTTCTGACCTCGCACTTTGCAATAAAGTGATCTTAATTAACCACCAACAGTCGTCAAGAATGCATGCCGTTGAAGCATACATCGATAGCGGAGCAGTTGGACATTATATTGATCAAGAACTGGCAGCAGAGATGGGGCTTCCTTTGTGTTCTAAGCCAACTATGGACAAGGTAACCACCGTGGATGGGACAGAAATCGCTTCCAGACCAGTAACCCAGTGCAAAGCCAGGGTAACCTTGCTGTGCCAGGACGGACATCGGGAGTCTATTTCATTCGATCTCATCAAGGCACCTCAGTTCAGGCTAATACTAGGGATGCCATGGTTGGTTGCTCACAACCCTTTGATAGACGGGGGGCATGAAAATTAACCTTCCCCGGTGACTGCTGCCCTGCCTGCTATTACCAAGAGGAGAAACCCAATGTCTGTATCCCTATGACTCCCGGAGCGACAGTATCAACCCTGGGAGCAACTAATACCTTGCCAAGTGAATACCATGATTTCCAGGATGTTTTCCGAAAGGACCAAGCCAATACATTGCCAACGCAAAGGCCCTATGACTGTCTGATCGACCTTGTTCCTGGTGCACAAATCCCTTGCGGCAGGATCTACGCTCGCACAGAACCAGAAAACCTTCATTTGAAATCCTATTTAGACCAGTACCTTGCAAACGGATTTATCCGTCCTTCAAAGTCCCCCTCAGCCAGTCCTTTGTTCTTCGTACCGAAAAAGGAAGGAGACTTGAGAACCTGTATTGACTACCGCACATTGAACCAGATCACCGTGAAGAACCGCTACCCCTTGCCACTTATTCCTGAGATGCTAGACTGTCAGGTTCCATAGTAAATAGGTGGTAATTAAAGAATTATTATCCTTATGTTCTTTGTTTATTTCACTGTTAGGTTTAAAAACTAAATATAGTCCTTTCACTGTTAAAATGGTTGGGCCTTAACTTCCATATTCAGAGTACTGCAGATACCCCAAGCCAAGATGGAGGGTAGAGGCAGGAGTTCTGATTGGGTGGCAGGTTGACAATGGTGTGACTCCCAACATTCTAAACTGCCTTTCATTAGTTTAGTTTCCTGAGCTGGTCATGTTTCTGTTTATCTCCTATGTTTTGGGCCTTGGAAAACTCTTAAGAAAATATCTTCAACACTAAAAGAAAAAGAAACAACTCATTCAAGTTACATCTACTCTAAAGAAATTAATTTTCCCTGTGGAAGAAAATGCTGAGAGGTCTTCTAAAGCAAAAAATAAGCTAAGTACTTTTTATGTAATTAATCTAAATGAACTGCCAAAGTTAGCCTTATCTTCTGTTATTTTCTCCTCTGAAGTGCAAGGATTAAAAGACGTCGTGTTGTGAAGCCAGTGTTTTTACATGGCAAACTCATTCATCAGAGATTAAGTCATGAAAACATGATATTTAAAGGCTATTAAAGTTAATGACTGCACAGGCAACCTTGTTTTTTAAAAGCAGCACCAAGAAGGATATTTATTTTTGAGCCAAGGTATTTTTAACAAAGAGGAAAATATATAAGACTTGTTTACCATATTATATGAGGAATCTTCCAAATGCATCTCATTACATGCAAAGACGTTTTTGAGGAATAACTTTACTTTAAAACTGCACTCAACATTAAATGGCATTTCCTTTGGTTGTTGAACTATTTCCATAAAGAGAGGTAAATGAAATGGAATGAACTGATTAAGGAAATAGTATCATTTTAAGGAAAACAAAAGATTATTTCTGTGTTTTCAACTATTTTTTCAAGTGTGCTTCAGTCAAAAGACTCATCTTCTTGAGACATTCTGGAGTTTGTGTTCACAGTTTTATTGACATTGTTTGGAAACACATTTTCTTTTCTTCAAGTTCATTTATTTCCACAAGGAACCTCCATCAGTTTAGTCACTTGTAATGACATTCAGTTCATTGGTTTTCAGCAGCACAGTTATGAAACATGACCACCAAAGTTTGCTTTTAGGGTAAAAGAGTTGGAGTTATTTCAAAACTAAAAAAAATATATAGAAATAATTATCATCCTCTGGGCTTTTTGCAGAGGGTATTCAGGTAGGATTGTTGATATTCATAAAATAATAGTTGTTTAGTTTTGTAATATTATTTAATGCTTAACAATTTTCATTCATGCAGAGACCGGATGAAGATAGAAGATCCAGTGTCTGATTTGTTATTTTATCCACTGTCCCCCCTTCCCGCCAGGGGTGTCTAGTACTCAGCTGTTCAGTTTAGTTGTGAGCTAGACATCTTAGTGGGATCGTGGGACTCAGAGGCTCCTGCGTTGGATGTGGATATTACCAGCCTGACAGAATGAAAGGCCCAAGTAGTTAACTTCGCCTGAGCTGCTGAGACCACTTCCCAGAATAATTATGGAAGCCTTGGGGGATATGATTAAGGAGTTGAGGGAAGAATTAAGGGTTTCTATAAATGAGAATGTCCTTTTAAATAAAAAGATTGAGGAGTTAAATATTAAGGTAACACATATTCAGGAAATGTCAGAAGAAAGGTTGGTAGGTAGGAGAGAAGAACAGATTTTGGAACCTCCAGTTCTGGAAAGGGAAGGTTCTAGACAGAGAGGAGATTCTGGGTTAGGAGCAATTGGAGGTTTAAAGTCTTTAATTTTACCGGTGCCTCTGGCACCACCTGAACGTTTTTCTGGTGAAGCTAAAAGATTTCAAACATTTTTCACTCAATGTGAATTACATTTTTTAAGTAGGCCGGAAGTGTTTTCTTCTGATATGTCAAAGATAACATTTATGATATCTTATCTTTCAGGGGAGGCTGCTAGTTGGGCAGGAGTGTTGGTTAAACAAAAAGATTTAGCTTTGTATGATTTTAAATTATTTAAGGAGGAGTTCAGTAAGTTATTTGATAAACGTCAGGAATCCTTACAAGTTGATGGTGAACTGCTTGAGTTAAAACAGGGGAATCGAGAGTTAGTAAGTTATATTACCCAATTTAAGACTCTAGTTGTTGAAAGTAACTGGCCAGAAGAGAAGAGAGCATCCCTTTTTTACAGAGGTTTAAGGGATGAATTGAAAGACGCCTTGTCTGGGGTGGTAAATAGATCAACTTCTTGTGACGCCTTGATGGATTTAGTTGTACAGTTAGATTTTCGCCTCTATGAAAGAAGATTGGAGCGTAGGAGGGGAGACAATAAACAAGAGAATAAATCTAATCCTAGATTTGATAGACCTAGGCTGGAGTTTGTAAATAGAGATTTTAGGTCAAAAAATTCAGAAAGTTCAGGAAGAATTAGAGGACCTCTTTCTAAGGAGGAAAGAGATAGGCGAAGAAATAATAATCTCTGTCTTTATTGCGGAAGGAGTGGACATTTTCTTGGGAACTGCCCTTACACTCCAAAGAAAGTACAAAATCCTGACGGCAAGAATCATCAAGTAGCCAATACTCTTCAGGCGGCAGTTCCTCACATAACAATTAATGTATCCTTGATTTTTGAAAAGAAATTGGTGGGTAGTGGTCCTGTGATTATTGATTCAGGAGCAACTGGGAATTTTATGGATTGGGGAGTAGCAAAGAGTTTAGGTATTCCCTTAGTGAAGAAGGTTTTATCTGAGCAGGTTAGTTCAGTGGATGGATCAGAATTAACTTCAGGACCAATCACACATGAAACTTCTCCCTTACTAATGATTATGGCAGGGAACCATGGAGAGGGGTTGATTTTCGAGATTATCGATGCTCCACAATTGAAGATTATTGTAGGCATGCCCTGGCTTACACATCATAATCCTTTGATTGATTGGGGTAGAAGGGTGATTGAATTAAATTCCAATTTTTGTAAGGAACATTGTTTTGAAGGTAAATCCCTTGAAGATACTCAGATTGATGATGTTAAGGGTGCAAGGTTCTTAGGAGAGGTTGGAGCTCTTTTTCACTCTCATACTATTGGAGCTGTTATGGGAGAGTTACCTGATTGCTACAAAGAATTCAGTAATGTCTTTGATGAGGTAGTGGCAGGTGGTCTTCCTCCTCATAGACCATTTGATTGTAAGATAGAACTTGAACCAGGAGCCACTTTACCTTGTAGCAGGGTTTATGCACTTACTGAAAAGGAAAACGATTACCTTAAGGAGTATTTAACTGAAAATTTAGCAAAGGGTTTCATTAGACATTCCAAGTCCCCGGTGGCATCTCCTTTATTTTTTGTGCCTAAAAAAGAGGGAACATTGAGGACTTGTATTGATTATAGAGCTCTAAATAAGGTACCCATCAAAAACAGATATCCACTTCCTTTAATTTCAGTTATGTTAGATCAGATACAAGGAGCTGAAATATTTTCTAAATTGGATTTGAGAGGTGCTTATCATCTTGTTAGAGTAAAAGAGGGAGATGAATGGAAGACAGCTTTCAAGACTAAGTATGGATTATTTGAATATTTAGTGATGCCTTTCGGATTATGTAATGCCCCAGCTTCATTTCAGTTTTTTATTAATGAAGTTCTACGTGAGTTTCTGGACATTTTTGTTGTACTCTACATCGATGATATTTTGATTTATTCACAAGATTTGAAACAACATCAAAGTCATGTAAAATTGGTCCTACAAAAATTGAGAGAAAACCATTTATTTGCAAAATTGGAAAAAAGCCAATTTCATACTTCTTCAGTTGAATTCCTTGGTTTTGTGATTACTCCTGGTGGGTTGGAGATGGATTTAAAGAAGATTAAGGCTGTCAAAGACTGGCCATCTCCGACTAAAGTTAAGGAGGTGCAGAGTTTTTTGGGCTTTGCCAATTTTTATAGGAGATTTATCGAAGGATTCTCTCAAATCATTACTCCTATTACTAAACTTCATAAGAAAGGAGTAAAATTCATTTGGAGTGAAGAAGCTGAAGAGGCTTTTCAGGTTTTGAAAGATCGTTTCATTACAGGACCTGTGCTTTTACATCCTGATCCTTCTAAGCCTTTTTTTGTTGAGGCAGACGCCTACAATCTGGCTATGGGAGCGGTTTTATCTCAAAGGCATGAAAACACTGGACAATTGCATCCAGTTGCTTATTTTTCCAACAAAAATTTCTTCAGCTGAAATCAATTATACCATCATGGATCGTGAGCTTTTAGCGATCAAGGCAGCATTTGAGGAATGGCGCCATTATTTAAATGGAGCTAGACACACTGTGACAGTTTTGACTGATCACCGAAATCTTTTATTTTTAAAATCAGCTAAAACTTTAACACCCAGACAATTAAGATGGTCATTATTCTTTTCAGATTATGATTTTGTAATTACTTTTAAACCTGGAAGTCAAAATGGAAAGGCAGATGCTTTGTCTCGTCAGTTTCCTGGTAGTGAACAATTGAAGGAGATTGATCAACAACCTGTGATTTCCTCTGAACATTTTATTGTGGCGGGAGTTTTTGATGAAGGAAGTTTTTCTAAAGAAATTCAAGACTGTATGACTTCTGAACAAATGGATGAATGGGTGAGACAGGACCCAGTGAGAAAAATTAAAAATGGTTTACCGTATTTCGACACTAGATTATATCTTCCTTCAGAGAAGCTCCGTGAAAACATTTTGATTGATTGTCATGAATCAAAACTCTCAGGTCATCCAGGGTTTAGAAAAACTTTAGAGTTGGTCAGGAGGGAATTTTGGTGGGATACAATGAGAAGTGACATTTTAAACTTTGTTAAGACTTGTGAGACTTGTATTATAGCCAAGTCACATGTGGGTAAACCAATGGGTTTATTAGAACCTCTTCCAATTCCGCCGCATCCGTGGCATACTATTTCTATGGATTTTATAGTTGATCTCCCTAAGGATCAGGGTTGTTCTACAATTTTGGTTGTTGTTGATTTACTTACTAAAGAAAGTCATTTTATTCCAATTAAAGGGGAAGTTACTGCAGAAAGTTTGGCACAGCATTTTTCTCGAGGCATTGTTCGGCTGCATGGTTTACCTAGTCAGGTGATTTCCGATAGAGGTTCTCAGTTTATTTCAAAATTTTGGAGGGCCTTTTGTAGAAGTCTTGGTGTGGAAGTTAAATTAACATCTGGATATCATCCCGAGACTAATGGTCAAGTGGAACGTGTTAATCAAGAGTTGGAAAAGTACTTAAGATGTTACTTGCAAGCAGGAGACAGTTGGGTAGATCTAATTTGGATAGCAGAATTTGCATATAATAATTCTATGAAGGATTCTACTTCTATGTCACCTTTTTTCTGTAGTCGTGGTTTCCATCCTCGTTTCCTTAGAGAACAGATAGAGAAAGACATTGGTAGTCCAGCAGTTGAGATTAGATTACAGACTATGAAGGAAAATTTGGTACGAGCAGTCAAGGCACTTCAATTGAGTAAGGCTAGTTATAAGAGATTTGCCGATGTTAAACGCAAGCCTGGGCCAGAATTTTGTGTTGGGAATAAAGTCTGGTTGTCTACCAAGAATTTGAAAATCAAGGGTCGAACTAAATTTAGTCTAAGATTTATAGGTCCTTTTGAGATTGAGACAGTTGCAGTTAGATTGAAACTTCCCGAAAATTTAAAAGTACATCCAACATTTCACATTAGTCAGTTAAAACCATTTGTTGATGGAACTAGATTAGGAGTTCCTCCTAGTCCAGTTTTAGTGGAGAATCAATCTGAAGAATTTGAGGTCAGAGCAATTTTGGACTCTAGAAGAAGTCGTGGAAAACTTCAGTATTTAATAGACTGGAAAGGTGTTGGGCCTGAGGAACGCTCTTGGGAATTTGCTAGTGATGTCCATGCTCCAATTTTTGTCGCCAAATTTCATAGGAAGTATCCTTTCAAGCCTGGTCCGGGAGGGAGGGCTTGGAGAGGGGGTACTGTCAGGTTCCATAGTAAATAGGTGGTAATTAAAGAATTATTATCCTTATGTTCTTTGTTTATTTCATTGTTAGGTTTAAAAACTAAATATAGTCCTTTCACTGTTAAAATGGTTGGGCCTTAACTTCCATATTCAGAGTACTGCAGATACCCCAAGCCAAGATGGAGGGCAGAGGCAGGAGTTCTGATTGGGTGGCAGGTTGACAATGGTGTGACTCCCAACATTCTAAACTGCCTTTCATTAGTTTAGTTTCCTGAGCTGGTCATGTTTCTGTTTATCTCCTATGTTTTGGGCCTTGGAAAACTCTTAAGAAAATATCTTCAACACTAAAAGAAAAAGAAACAACTCATTCAAGTTACATCTACTCTAAAGAAATTAATTTTCCCTGTGGAAGAAAATGCTGAGAGGTCTTCTAAAGCAAAAAATAAGCTAAGTACTTTTTATGTAATTAATCTAAATGAACTGCCAAAGTTAGCCTTATCTTCTGTTATTTTCTCCTCTGAAGTGCAAGGATTAAAAGACGTTGTGTTGTGAAGCCAGTGTTTTTACATGGCAAACTCATTCATCAGAGATTAAGTCATGAAAACATGATATTTAAAGGCTATTAAAGTTAATGACTGCACAGGCAACCTTGTTTTTTAAAAGCAGCACCAAGAAGGATATTTATTTTTGAGCCAAGGTATTTTTAACAAAGAGGAAAATATATAAGACTTGTTTACCATATTATATGAGGAATCTTCCAAATGCATCTCATTACATGCAAAGACGTTTTTGAGGAATAACTTTACTTTAAAACTGCACTCAACATTAAATGGTATTTCCTTTGGTTGTTGAACTATTTCCATAAAGAGAGGTAAATGAAATGGAATGAACTGATTAAGGAAATAGTATCATTTTAAGGAAAACAAAAGATTATTTCTGTGTTTTCAACTATTTTTTCAAGTGTGCTTCATTCAAAAGACTCATCTTCTTGAGACATTCTGGAGTTTGTGTTCACAGTTTTATTGACATTGTTTGGAAACACATTTTCTTTTCTTCAAGTTCATTTATTTCCACAAGGAACCTCCATCAGTTTAGTCACTTGTAATGACATTCAGTTCATTGGTTTTCAGCAGCACAGTTATGAAACATGACCACCAAAGTTTGCTTTTAGGGTAAAAGAGTTGAAGTTATTTCAAAACTAAAAAAAATATATAGAAATAATTATCATCCTCTGGGCTTTTTGCAGAGGGTATTCAGGTAGGATTGTTGATATTCATAAAATAATAGTTGTTTAGTTTTGTAATATTATTTAATGCTTAACAATTTTCATTCATGCAGAGACCGGATGAAGATAGAAGATCCAGTGTCTGATTTGTTATTTTATCCACTTTTCCCCCTTCCCCCCAGGGGTGTCTAGTACTCAGCTGTTCAGTTTAGTTGTGAGCTAGACATCTTAGTGGGATCGTGGGACTCAGCAGCTCCTGCGTTGGATGTGGATATTACCAGCCTGACATAGACCAAGTTAAAGATGCCCAGATTTATACCAAATTGGACCTTCGAGAACGTACCACCTGCGAGCGAGTCAGAAAGGACATGAATGGAAAACCGCCTTCCGTACTAAGTACGGCTTGTTTGAATATCAAGTCATGCCCTTCGGGTTATGCAACGCTCCTGCGGCATTCCAGTATTTCATGAATGACGTCTTAAGAGAGTTAATTGATGTGTGTGCCTTAGTGTACATAGACGACATCTTAGTATACTCAGCCTCGGAACAAGATCATGTCAGGCACGTTCGTTCCGTCCTCACCAAGGTGCGTCAATATCACTTGTTTGCAAAGCTTGAAAAATGCTTTTTTCACATCACCGAAGTAGAATTTCTTGGTTTTATCCTTACCCCAGGAGGCATCGGAATGGACGTGCACAAGGTAGATGCCATTCTGAAATGGCCTTCACTGACGTCTCTGAAAGGGGTACAAAGCATGCAGGGCTTTGCGAACTTCGACCTCCGGTACATCCCAGACTTCTCTCAGGTTGTGCACCCAATCACAGTACTATTACGAAAAAACAATAAAAAGTTTGCTTGGACCGAAGAAGCAGAAGAAGCCTTTCAGGAACTTAAACGAAGGTTTACCTCTGCTCCAATCCTGCGACATCCTCGTCCAGACCTCCCTTATGTCGTTGAAACTGATGCATCCAGTCTCGCAATGGGGGCTGTCCTTTCACAGAGAGACCCGGAAACCAGCCAGCTACATCCTGTGGCCTTCTGGTCGAAAAAGTTCTCACCTCCAGAGATTAATTATGCCATCACGCACAAGGAACTCCTGGCTATCAAATCCGCCTTTAAAGCCTGGAGGCACTACCTTCTGGGGGCCAGACACACCATTACAGTCATCACAGACCACCGAAACCTGCAATATCTCAAAACAGCCAAGGCCCAGTCCTCGCGCCAATTAGGGTGGGCCCTTTTCTTTGCCGAATATGAATATGTAATCACATTTCGACCAGGAGTCAGAAACTGTTACGCTGACCTGGTTCCCACAGGGGCGTCGATCGGACCCGGACAGCTGCGGTCTCCACCCGCGTGATGCGTAGTGAAGAGAGGACAGTCTGGACTGGCCCGCCTAATCTTGTCTGCTGGACTCGTAGAAGTATTCTCCTGCAAGTGGAGAAAGGGATTTAGCCACCTGTGGACTTTAGTGATGGCCCCCCAACTGTTCTCGTTCTCCCCACTAATCACCTCCGATATCCTCTCTTGGTAACCTCACCTTATGTTTTTAAATGATGAGCTCTCCATCCTGCATGGCATGCAGGGGCGCGTAGATACCAGTTACTTCACTGGTTTGAAGGTACTGGAGGAGTTCCGGAGGAATATTGACTCCAGTGTCTATAAAGTTCAAAGAGTTCAATATGTCCGATGTTCACTCTTGTTCCATTCCCTCGTTAGGTTGCAGCTGGGTCCAAAAGAATATTGCCTGGAGGCAGCTGATGGCGTTCAGGTAAGAGTCTGTATTACCAAACACTGTCCGGTGAAAGTTGCATGAGTTTAACTTGCTGTTTTCTCTCCCTTTATAGGTGCGGCATAGATGCGGTGCAGGCAAACCGTATGCTACCTGTAATGCCAATACTAGTACACACGGATCAAAGCGGGTTTATTCCCCAAAGATCCACCGCCCTATACTTGCGTAGGCTATTCGGCATAATGTCACAGATTAATCCAAGTAAACAAGCATTGGCGATATCCCTTGACGCCGAGAAAGCGTTTGATTCGGTTTCCTGGGAGTATCTCTTTCTGGTATTGAAGGCATTTGGGGTGGGCCCGCATTTCATTCAATATGTCAAACTGCTTTACACAGCCCCATGCGCAAAAGTATACACGAATAGAACTATGTCTAGACTGTTTGAGCTGGGCAGGGGTACCAGACAGGGGTGCCCCTTCTCCCCTATCCTCTTTGCCCTGACAATTGAACCCATGGCAGCGGCGATAAGGTTGAGACATGACAATAGGGGAATAATGCTGAAAGGCACCACCCAAATAATATCTTTATATGCGGATGACACTTTACTCTATGTCCGGGAACCCGAAAAAAACTTAGTCCCCATCATGACAGACATCAACGAATTTGCAGAATACTCGGGGTATATGGTAAACAGTGCCAAATCAGATGTGTTCCCACTTACCCCTTCAACAAAATGCCCAGCTCAAATGTGTGGCCTCAAGTGGTCTGAGCACCACATCAGATACCTTAGGGTCCTGGTTTCTTGCAATAAACAATCATTATACACTGATAATCATGAACAGGCTCTGCAAACACTTACTACCAAACTGCAGATCTGGAGGTGTCTCCCAATCTCATTACACGGCAGAATTGCCATTCTTAAAATGATTGTACTCCCGAAACTACTATACTTATTTGTAAATATCCCTATATGGCCGGGGAGGGAGTTTTTCACTAGACTTCGATCCATGGTGGTGACCTTTCTCTGGAATGGGAAGACGGCCAGAATCAGCTGGGAGAAAATGACAGAACCATACGTGAAAGGGGGAATAGCCGCACCAGACTTTGAGCTCTACTACACGGTGGCACAGGCACAATTTGCGAAGTACTGGTACGATGAATTTGACAACTCCCCTCATACGCGAATAGGAGAATACACCACTGTGCCCACCAATATCAGGTCGGTGATTTTCAACACTAGGCATAGAGACTCTTGCGTATTTGACCCTGTGAGCTGCACGGTGAAAGCCTGGGGAGCTATATACAAAAAACTGAAGATAGAGATCCCATATAACCCTGACATCCCCCCCACATTCGATACAGGTTCACAAGGGTCATGGGAGGTGGACAGCTCAGGACACTACAGTATTACCGAATGAGATCCGCATATCAATCGCACTGGCCATCATTTCCAGATGAACCCCCGTCCCACCCGTGCATACAGCTGGTCACAACACAGGGTGGGCTGGGAATTTCTAGACTCTACAAGATAATACAGACTCACTCCTGCATGATAAACCAGGTAAAGGAGAAATGGGAAGCAGATATGAAAATGTCAATAACAGAAGACAAGTGGGCAAGATACTGCGCGCTCACGAAAAGAGTTTCCCTCAATGCAGGTCTGCGTCAAATACAGTTCAAAATCCTAAACAGACTGCAATACACCCCGGCCAGGATAGCTACATTTACGCCTGACGACCCAGGCAAGTGCCCTAAGTGTGGGACCCCGGCAGCGGGATCCTACCATATGTACTGGGAATGCCCAGCTGTTGCGCGGTTCTGGGAAAGGGTTGCAAATATGCTAGCTGAAATTACACAGATCCACCCACACTTGACCCCACAAATTACTTGTTTGGTGATATTGGTAAATGTTCTGAAAAACTGAGAAGGCTGTTTAATGTGTCATGTGTCATAGCCAAAAGATGCATACTGAAGGCATGGAAAAGCCCGACTGCCCCACCATAGACACTTTCCTGCGTGAGTTAACCTACGTAAACGAGTGTGAGGAGCAATATGTACTGACCCAACCAAGCATGTGTAGACCAAAGGACATTTGGGGCCCCTTCAGGACATACCTCTGTGATATGCTTTCAGACACCGAATCAGCCAATTAAATGACAACTGTTAATCATTTGAAGAAAATATTGTTATCCATGCGACTGTAAACTGTGTTCACTGTGTGCCAATGTAACTGTTGAGACCATCAATAAAAATATGTTTAAAAAAATAAAAGAAAAGTGAACCAGTCGGAAGCTGTGTCGCAAGTAGGCCCACCTCAACACCCACGAAGGACTACATTCCCCTGTGAGTACCACACGTCACGATGGGTGAGGAGGGAGAGCAAGAGGGTGCCATGGCCCCGGTACCACGCAGGATGCACAGTACTTTGGCTCCCATGCCCGAATTCGATACCACGGGCCCTCCATCCAAATTAGGACCAAAATGGCTCCTGTGGGTCAAAAAATTAGAAATGTTTTTCAGAGCCTCGGGGGAAACGGAGGATGAGGCGAAGATAGCCATCATGGTATACTCGGCAGGGACGGAGGTCCACAGGATATATGACTCGCTCACCATCCCAGTAGTCACATATGACGCAGTAAAACAAGCGCTCAGAGACCACTTCCTTCCCATGGCTAACGTAGACTTCGACAGGTTTGTCATGAGCGCCGAAAAGCAACTGGAAGAAGAGTCGCTAGATCAGTTTTGTGCTAGGCCAAGGCACCTAGCAAGCTCCTGCCGGTGGGCGAATGAAGAAGAAATTATCAGTAATCAGCTGCTGCAAGGGTGCAGTTCCGGGAAGCTGAGGAGACAAGTCCTGAGAGAACTGGGGCTGACGCTGCAGCAGATTCTGGACACGGGGAGAGCCTACGAACTTGCTGAGGCCAGGGGGTGAAGATGGACGCAGCCACGCACTCGAGAAAGGAGGAAGAGGCATTTGCGATCGGACGTTCGGGTCCAGGGAGAGCGAGGTGGGCACCAAGAAGTGGGGAGGGCTCCACGACTCCAAGCACTTCTCCCTCATGCTCCTACTGCGGGTATGACCTGCCGCACTTGGGCGAGTGCCCAGCCAAATCAAGAGTATGTGGCTGGTGTGGCACACCAGGACACTATGCTAGGGTGTGCAGGGCAGCGATACCAGTAGCAGCCTCTAGGGGACCAGAGAGAGCTGGCAGAAGCAACGCTCGGAGAGTGAGGGGTGTATCGGCTGTCGAACAGGGTATGCACGATCTTAACATCGCGGAAGAGGAAGAAGAGGACATTTTCTTCATCTCCAGCATTGCCAAGGGTCCTGGCGAAAGTCGACAACCGAAATGTACAGTACCCATCAGAGAAGTCCATACTCCGGTCCTCATAGACACCTGGGCTTCTGTCTGTGTGTTAGCTACCGAACACTACAATGCACTGCCGGGCCCGCCAAGTTTGACTGAGTCCACTGCGCGGATATACGCATTTGGAGGAGATGCACCCCTTCCCATCCAAGGAGTGTTTGTGGATCCAGTATCTCATGAACAGAACAGAATCAAAGCACAGGTCTTCGTCACCAGCGTAAGCCCATATTCCCTTTTAAGTTGTGCTGTGTCAGAAGCGCTGAAAATTGTGCATTTCACCTTGGCGGTCTATCATGCCGATCTGGAATGTCTGCTGCAACGCTTTGAGACGATTTTCGACGGCATAGGGAAACTTAAGGCCGTCCCCATACGTTTGCACATCGACGGATCAGTGAGACCGACAGCGCTCAAGCATCGCCGCATCCCATTTCATCTGCGGGCTCAGGTAGAAAAAGAGCTACAGTCACTGGTTGACTTAGATATCATAGAAAAAGTGAAGGACCCACCCCGTGGGTCTCCCCAATTGTGGTTGCCTCGAAGCCCAAACAGCCGGGCGCTGTACGCATATGTGTGGATATGAGGCTACCCAATATAGCAATCAAGAGAGAACGCCACCTTACGCCCACCCTAGACGACATTGTTGGCAAACTTCAGGGAGCGAAGGTCTTCTCGAAACTGGACTTGAGATCTGGTTATCACCAGCTAGAGCTCCACCCCGAGTCAAGGTATATTACCACTTTTACAACTCACGAGGGGCTGTACCAGTACAAAAGGCTCAGTTTTGGGGTCTCATCCGCCGCAGAGGTCTTCCAAAATGCCATCAGGGGGGGCCTGTCAGGACTCAAGGGGGTCATAAACATGTCGGACGACATCCTGGTCTTTACACGTTCGGAGGCAGAACATTTAAAGCGCCTGGAAAACACTCTCGAGAGACTTTGCAACCTGGGTCTGACTCTGCACAAAGAAAAGTGCGAATTCTTGAAAGACATGCTGGAATTCTTTGGATTCATATTCCACGCTGGGGGCATCTCCCCAGATCCCAAAAAGGTGAAAGACATTCGAGAAGCAGCGCCGCCAACATCCCCAGCAGAAATAAGAAGCTTCCTGGGGATGGTCAACTATTGTGGACGTTTCATTCATGACCTAGCCTCCTTGTCGGAACCCCTGAGGGCTCTGACTAGAAACGACATGGCATGGACCTGGACCGGAAATGAACAGAGGGCATTCACGGCCATCAAGAATGCCCTGTCCGGACAAGAGACCATGGCCTATTTCAATCTGGACCGCGAGTCGGAGATCGTGTTCGATGCCAGCCCGGTGGGGCTGGGCGCAGTCCTCATGCAAGCAGACCATCAGGGGATCATGCGACCGATTGCCTACGCAAGCAAGGTGCTCACCGAGACGGAGAGGAGATACTCTCAGATTGAACGTGAGGCCTTGGCCATATTGTGGGGGTGCAAACACTTCCGGATCTACATCCTAGGGAAGCCAGTTGTCGTGGTGACAGATCACAAACCTCTCATTCCGATTCTGTCAGGCACATCGTCCAAACCCCCACCTCGCATAGAAAGATGGATGCTTTCGCTCATGGAATATGGGGTCAGGCTACTCTACTGACCAGGGACACACAACCCGGCAGACTATTTGTCCTGCCATCCGGGTACCGGTCGACCCAGAAACTCGCAGGAAGTGGCTGGCTGCATAGAGGCGCTACACCTGGTGGTGGAGTCGGCGCTGCCTGTTGCCCTAGCGCGCCACGAGATTGCAGATGAATCCAACACAGATGAGGCATTCATCGTAACAAAAGAAGCCGTAGCCAGTGGGGAGTGGCGGGAAGTCCTCCAGAACAACTCCCGGAGGAACGTAGGAGCGCAGAGGGACCTACAGGCACTCTGGAAGGCGCGCCATGAGCTGTCGGTTGCAGATGACGGTCTCCTGCTGAGGGGCCACCAGATCGTGATACCAAGAACTCTGGTGAATAAAGTCCTGCAGCTCGCCCACAAAGGCCACCAGGGGATGGCCAAGACGAAAGCATGGTTCAGGTTGAAGGTCTGGTTTCCTGATCTGGAAAGCAGGGTTGAAGAATTCGTTAGGGCCTGCATTCCCTGCCAGGCAGCAAGTCCCGTGGAGAGGGGGCCGCCTATTCAGGCAATGGAGCGGAGTGACCGCCCGTGGGGGAAGGTGCATGCCGATTTCAGGTCTACGGGCAGAGGAACACACTTCCTGGTGGTGACAGACCAGTGGTCGCGATATCCAGAGGTGGAGCTGATCGAATCCACGGCCAGCGACCACACCATCTTAGCCATGGTGTAGATGTTCGCCACCCATGGTTTTCCCCTGGAGATCTGCTCGGACAACGGAGCACCGTTCAAAGGACAGCAATTTACTCGCTACTGTGAGGAAAGGAGGATAAAACATCGCAAAGTCACCCCCCTGTGGCCAAGAGCGAACGAAGAAGTTGAACGCTTCATGCGAACGCTCAACAAAGTGTTCCGCATATCGATGAACGGGGGGGGAAGAGCTCCGACGCAACCTATTTGACTTCCTCCGAGAATACCGCACGATGCCGCACCAGTCCACGGGAGTCGCCCCTGCGGAAGCCCTTTTCAGCCGGGTTCCAAGAGGACTATTACCTGAAGTGGAAGGACGACGTCCGGGAGAGATCGATAACAATCACGTGCGAACGGAGAGGGCCGCTCAGAACGAGAGAGAGACAATACGGCGAGGATTGCCAGAAAAAGAGATTGCAGTGGGAGACATTGTGCTAGTGCGGAATCGGAGACTTGAAGGAAAGATGTCACTGCCCTACGAAACACAACCACTGGGAGTGACGCACGTCAAGGGGTCCATAGTCACAGCCGCAAATACACGAGGGACAGTCACCCGGAACATATCGTTTTTCAAGCGGATCGGTTCGGCGAACACGGAAGAAAGCGCCACGCAAGGTCCAGGTCCGGATGAAGAAGTGCCACAAGGAAACGATGGACCGCCAGAGACTCCTGGGACACCAGAGATGCCCAATGTTGAGGCACGCAGGTACCCGAGCTGGGCAGGGCGCAAGCCGCCGCAGAGGTTCCAAGACTTTATCATGGACCCTGCCTCGTAACCTGTGACACACTGTCAGGTGCAGTTTAAATAGAACACTGTTAATTCTAATGTTTGATAATGTTTGTTGTTTAAGGGAAAAGGGAGGGATGTTGCGTAGTGAGTATGCCAATGTACGCATGCGCGGGCGGGATCGAGGCTTGCGCATGCGCAGTTAATAATAAAGACGGCCCGCTGGCAGTTGCCGCCGGGGACCTGAGCAAGTCACACGTCTCCGGTGTGGCTCATTGTGCGAGTGTGTGAGTGCACGTGTGAATGACGGCGGGTACCCCTGGCACACCCCTACCAACATAACAAGCGTTACGCTGCTGGATGCAGAATAACACGAAGCCTGAGCTGCTGTTCGGGCGTGGTTTAAATAGCCTGCAAAGTAGTCCCAGGTAAGAAGATCCCCAGAACCACACCCGAGTAAAAAATAGTCCCTGTAATAAAATAGTCCCATCCAGGCCTCACGTTGGCTTGGACTCATTTGCAGCATGGTCTGCATAAGGTAAGTAAAGCCTATGAGCCTGGCGCCTATGGCGCCAGGACTGATTTCTATGATGAGCCTGGCGCCTAAGGCTCCAGGACTGAATCCAAATCGCCCCCAGCCAGGGCTGTTGGGGTTTTAATGAGTATCTGGATGCCTGCTCCCGGGGCTGATGGACTCGATCCGGATGCCCGGGGGTAGGCATCATGACAGAAACGGAAAGGCGGATGCCTTATCTCGCATGGGCATAGATAAAATAGTATATATAACTCCGGACCCAGTGCCTATTATACCTGAAGACAAACTCTTGGTTATCACGACAGCCTTAACACAAGCAGAACTACGAAAAGAAATCCAACGGACAATGAATCCTGATGCCTACCTCGCATGGCAAACTCGAGGAGAACAATATATCATCAAGGACCATCTACCCTTTTTTAGGGATCGCCTATATGTTCCCAAGAAGGAATTACAACAGCATATTATTTCAAACTATCATGATTCACTGATCGAAGGGCATCCTGGGATCGCCAAAACCCTAGCTAAGGTGAAAGAGAACTTTTGGTGGCCTACCTGGCGTAAGGACATCATTCAGTATATTCAGTCCTGCGGTGTCTGCGCACAAAATAAATCACAGAAACAAAAACCATCTGGTCTCCTACAACCATTGGACATTCCTCCAGTTCCATGGCACACTCTTTCCCTGGACTTCATCACTGATCTACCTCCAAGCCAAGGGTTCAACACCATCCTTGTAGTTGTGGACTTATTCTCGAAGATGGCCCATTTTATTCCTCTCAAAGGCCGCCCAGACGCAGCCACTTTAGCAAAAGTGTTCCAGGAGGGTTTGGCTGAGCTACATGGCTTCCCTTCAGTTCTGGTCTTTGATGGAAGCAGCCAGTTTGTTTCAAACTTCTGGAAAAAAATGTGTGCAATGGCGCAGATCGACGTTCGGCTATCTACCAGTCACCATCCCCAAACGGACGGCCAAACCGAGAGAACCAATCAGACACTCGAGCAATATTTACGGTGCATGCTGCACCACGAACAAAGGAATTAGAAAGACCTACTATGGGTAGCCGAATATGCATATAACAATTCTTTGCATTCAAGCACAGGACAAACACCCTTCTATACCCTTTATGGCAGACATCCACATACCTCTGAACTAGACCTTACAGCCAGCTTGGAAATGCCAGCGGTAAAGACTCTACACACAACCATTACTCAGGCTTTCAAAAGGGCAAAGGAACACCTTATTCATGCCAAAGAAAAACAAAAGAGATTTGCCGACCAACACCGGAAAAAGGCCCCTGATTATCAAGTAGGAGACAAAGTTTGGTTAGCCGCTAAATTGATACCCATCAAGAGAAGCTGGACATTTCATCCCAGATTCATAGGACCCTATACCATTAAGGCAATTATCAACCCAGCAGCCGTGAAACTGGATTTACCACCTAATCTACACATCCACCCGGTATTCCATGTGTCCCTCCTGAAACCAATGCAACCCGGCACACGGATTGGAACACCACCTAAGCTCATACTTGTTGACGGAGAACCAGAATTCGAAGTCAAAGATATCTTGGACTCTAAATACTCTAGGACCAAGCTATATTATCTTGTCGATTGGAAAGGATTTGGACCACAAGACAGATCCTGGGAGCCCAGTGAGAATATCCACGCACCACGTCTAATTAGGAAATTCCATCGGAACTTCCCAACCAAACCTGGGCCAGACAGAAGAAACACCATGGGAGGGGCCTTAGGGGGGAGTGCTGTCACGACCCTCGCCCAAAATGCCCCCTGGCAAACCCATTGGCCAGGTGGAGTCAGGACTAGGGCCTCTAGAGCCTGGCATCCTCTTCAAAATCCCTCATGGGGCCAGTCCTGGCGCCTGTGGCGCCAGGCTCATACACCATGAAAAACAATGTGCTTGGGAACTACTTTGTTGTATTGTCAGCCAACATGGAGGCATCCACATAGCTTGGTTCTTAAGAACCAAGCTATACGGTCTAGTGTTTAGGGTGTGGCGGCTAGGGACTACTTTACCTGGACTATTTTGTTGGGGCTATTTAAACCACACCCGAGCAAGACAACACGCTTCGCGTTACTTTGCAGCTTGCAACGTGACGCTCACCATGTCCAGCTATTCCCTCGAACCTCATAGAAGCAGAACCTGCAAGGAGACAAAAGGAACATCATTAGCAGCAGCATCTTACTTGCAGTCTTTATCTTTAAACACTCGCAGCTACTGAGAACAGCTTCCTCGAATCTGCACGCCTCCCGGACAGAATGACCTGAAAGAGGAAGATAGGGGCAACATTAAAGAAAGCAGTAAAGACATTTACAAATTACAAACTGCTCAAAAGGCTTACCTGGCTGGTCGCCTCTCGGCTGGCACCACTCTGGACATTCCACTCACGCTGAAGAACACCGCGACCTACAAGGAAGGAAAACACAAGTTAGCAAAGGCAAGACTGCAGCGCTGCGCATCGCGCTTACTTACCGCATCATAGCGCTCTTAATGCGCCATCATTTACCAGCAGGGCTCAACCATAGCCAGTCCGCCTCGCTGAAGCTCTGCATACCTAAGGGAGAAAAAAAAGATACATTTTAAACAAAGAAAGGCATGCAGGATAGCAACAAAACTAAAGAACAGCAATAAGACCTACCTGAACAATATCAAATGGGCCGGCGTCAGTGAAGTAACTGGACCGCACTCGCCCATGAAAGACAACGCGCCCCTGCAAAGAAGGCAGGACGGAGAGCACACCTAATTCTACCACAAGGCAGAACCTTCCCGCAGACCACATCAGGGCAAAGCTGAGAAGCATACCAGCGAGTAACCCGGCTGGGTGGCGTCCCTGTGGATACCAGGTGAGCGTAACAGTTTCTTGACGCTAATTCGTCTCAAGTCAACTGTCTTAAATAACTCAACACTCTCATCGTCTTGAGTCAATTATCCCCATTAAACTCGACGCTCATCGTCTCGAGTTGACCATCCCTTTCCAACCCACTGTTACTCATTTTTCCCCTTAACACTCTCCTTTCCCACATACTTTTTTGCCATCTTGCTCAATTTGTACTCACCATTCATACGTTCGGCTTACGACCCTTGGGATCGCAATGCCTCCTTCTGCGGCCGCTCCAATCTTCTGTCCATTCAGCTTCCTGTAGATGCTAGGAGGGGATTCCGTACAAACCGGGGGACCCGTCACACCCATGCTTGTACAAGCCTTCACTTATTCTAAACCGCTTTCCACAGAGAGCTTCACGTCCTTTCAGCTGAATGGCAGAGCTTGTTCGATATTGCCGGGGACCCCAAAGTTTACTTATCTCGATGGAAATCTACCCATCCTCTCCGCTACCACGTGAACTGGAGAACTTCCAGTCCTTAAAGATGGGTCAGCAATACATTTGAGAGGAATGGGGATGCAGAGGTTACTCAAACATCAATAAACGAAATGACTCAGGAAGTTGGCAAAAAGATAACTGGTTTAATATCAATTATCTAATTTGAAAATGTAGGGAGAGGATGGTACAGAGATCTAAATTGAAAGAGGAAAGATAACATTGTTTTTCAGCCTTAGTAAGAAGCAAGTAAAGATTGTCAAGGTCTTTTATGTATTGTTTCTTTTTCATGCTGGAATAGGCAATGTTGTGAACTGGAGAACTTCCAGCCCTTTAAGATGGGTCAGCAATATATTTGAGAGGAATGGGGATGCATAAGTTACTCAAACATCAATAAACGAAATGACTCAGGAAGTTAGCAAAAAGATAACTGGTTTAATATCAATCATCTAATTTGAAAATGTAGGGAGAGGACGGTACAGAGATCTAAATTGAAAGAGGAAAGATAACATTGTTTTTCAGCCTTAGTAAGAAGCAAGTAAGATCTTTTATGTATTGTTTCTTTTTCATGCTGGAATAGGCAATGATGTGAACTGGAGAACTTCCAGCCCTTTAAGATGGGTCAGCAATATATTTGAGAGGAATGGGGATGCATATGTTACTCAAACATCAATAAACGAAACGACTCAGGAAGTTGGCAAAAAGATAACTGTTTTAATATCAATTATCTAAAGAGCACAACCAACGTCATCGGACGTATCATAGCAAGGTCTCCACAAACTTTTTTTAAAAAGCACACTTCTATACTAAAATCTCATCATAGGTGACGTACAACCTGCGTATTACTAATGTCATCCTACATGGCAAACTACAAAAACCTACTAAAGAGAGTGATAGGGTCTAAGGGAACATCGAAGTATATAATCCATACTCGTCTAATGGTTGTGAGAAAAGTGATAGGTTTCTTAACATCAGGTGGGGCAACTAAGCCCTTCCCTCAAAACAGATCACTATGAACATCACTAAATACACAACATCCTATTGGCTAAGAAATTATAGTACCCCTATTCATGCGATCCTTTATCATTGGTTGGCTTCTAACCTCTGTCAGCATCCTTCAGCCCACGCTAGCCGCACGCAGGCCAATCATCCAGGTGCTGGTGAGTTAGTATTAAACATCCGCTTCCCACCAATTAGAACATCATCCATCATCACCTCAGTGGTCGGTTGTCAATTAGGGCCTTTGAACTTGTCCTTGGGAGTGTTCTTTTTCTCTGGAAGATACAGGGGAGTAGAGGCGCTCCCTGCCCTCGTGCGTAGGTGTGACCATCATGCTCGTCCATCTCCTTCTCCCCACATGGCTGAAGACCACGGAATTGAGTTTTCAGTGTATTAAAATGCTATTTTCTAATAGACCTCTGACGTCTTCTTTGTTCTCTCCAAAGCTTCTGAACAGGAGGTTCATTCCTTCACAAGATTGTAACTAATTTCTGTTCTCTCAGCCGGATACGACCTTGGCTTCTTGGCTCATTCAAGCTCGCCTTTCTGAAATTCACTTGTAATCCATTTGTTTTCTAACTGTGCCATGCTGAAAAACGTGGCCTTTCTCCTTTCACTCAGCTCTGCTTATAGTTCATAGTGGAACCATCCATTCTTTACTCATTCTTATGTATCCATACATTGGCGCTTGCCGCAATCTATTCACTATAAGGCTAGCCTCATGAAAACATTGTCTGCTTGAGTTACTTTGCATTTGTACACGTGTGAACTGGCTTAATATCGTCATCATTTCTGTAGCATAAGCCTCTTCATCTTGAGCCCAAGATGTTGCTCATCTTTGATACTTTCTTAATGACTTATAGAATATCCGCATTTTCTCGTCTCTACATCTCTTCTATATATGTCAACTCAACTCTGTGTGACATTATCAATCTGCTTCCTCATTCTAGCAATCTGCTTCCTCATTCAAGCATCCTGCTTCTTCTGGGATTTCGTTTGAACAGCCATCGTACTATCTTGAATGCAGGTATGGTTTTCTCAATGGGAATCTTGGTTCCATGATTTCCTTTGGCATCTGTCGTTTCAATTGTTCTGCATGTCAAACACTCTGGTTTCCAACATATAGGCATTCTGGGTAAAGTGGTTGAGGTGGGGGGTACTTGGCTCCTTCTCTACAGATCTGTCCGCTAAGGGCAGCTTTAAAGGAATCCCAATTATTACTTACAGAAGTGTCATTGTCAGAGTTGTCTTCAAAACATTGATGTTGGAATGAAAGTAGTGATTGGAGGAACTTCTTATCCTGAAGGAGAGAGTTGTTGAATCTCCATCTAGAGGATGGACTCTTAATATCAGTGAGATCTAATGTAGTGATAAAAGGAGCATGGGCTGAGATAATAATAATATTTGAGATGTGAGAGTCTGTAATGGAATTCGTAAGAGATTTGGTAGTAAATATGTAGTCGAGGTGTGAGAGGGTATCATGGGTAAGTGAATGGAATGTATAGTCTAAATCCACTGGATGTGCCAGTCTCCAGGTATCAATAAGACCTGTCTCAGCAAGACATTGCTTAAAGGCTTTGTGGGACTTGAAGTTTTTGAATTAACATTTGGATTTTCTATCCAGGAAGGGGTCAAAGACATGGTTCAGGCCCCACCTAGTATAAGTTGGATGCAAGAATAATCTGTTTGATAGAGAACCACAAATCCGGATCAGGAAGGGTAGGACCATGGATGTACATGATTGTGATGATGTCAGATCCAATATGCAATTTAACCCAGGCCCATCTACCCATGGTGTCAGCATCCTGACCCACAATCTTATATGATAGTTTTTTACTGATCAGAATAGCCACTCCATTCCTCTTACCCCAGCTGCATTTGCTATTACATCCTTTACCCTGAAGGGGCCCCTAGGGGACCCTGGCATAGTGGAAACAAGGCAAATCACCACACACAAACTGACACGCCAGACACAAGGTTGTATTCCCAAAAGCTAGGGTTTATTGCAAAGCAAATAGTCTCAGTTGGCCAACTCGGTCTCACGCCCCGCGACGTGTGTCTCCAGACCTCGAGGGATGCAAGAGAGCAAATAACGTACATCAGTTACATATATACAAAATAGACAGTCATGACATGTTCATTACGCCCATTGTACAGTTTCTTTGAACTGGGTCTGATGATTGACAATTTCGACGAATATGACACCTTCAAACATCTATTTTAGACTCAACATTGTGAGTCTAGAGACATATTTCTTTGTTGAACAGAACACAGTGCTTCTGTTCTTGCAGCAAGTTGCGTACGGGGGAAGAGTCGCATTCCAGGCCTTGCTATCTCCTATTTGCTATTCGTGTCCTGGGAGTCAGCTCGCTCTGCTGGGCTTAGGAAAGGGGGGCCGTAAGAAAAGCATACTTCAAGCCTTTAGCTGTTTCTTTCTAGCATTTCTACCATATTAACGAGACTGGCTGGCATCAGTGAAATGATTAAATGCTGTGTTGCTCTCCTCCAAGGCTATATGCGGGAGGGGATTGGGCATTCCTCTCTGGGGCTGCCTACGTTATGTTTCAACGAATAACTCCCAGCCTCGCAGCCTTGCTCTTTCGCTTTGAACAACAAAGTAATCAGTGAAGCAGAATAAGCCTTCGGCTAAGCAGTTTTGAACAAAAAGCAATGAGCAAACGTTAGTGAACAAAATGGCGATTCTAGCTACATCAAAATATCTGCACATTGGTCAATCTTATGAGTCTGCATTTCTGACGTTTAGTGCATGAGACGGTTGGTCGTCGGTCAATATGATACATTGCCATTGGTCGTGAGAGGTATCTATTTTTTCTACACTGACAACCCAAATGTATTTGAGTTTCATAGCTTCTGGGATGGAGAGATGGGTTTCTTGCAAGCATGCAATGGAGGGATTAATCTTGTTCAGATGGAGATAATTTTATATCTCTTAATTGGGTGATTACAGCCTTTAATATTCAATGTTACACATCTAAACACCATTATGATTTACAGAAATTGTTAATATAGATGAATTAAGAAACCTTAGGGTAAAACAAACCATTAAGCATTGTAAGCAAGGTAAGCAAGGTAATAACTACATCAATCTGTGCCAGCATATGATAGAATAGCCTATGCACCACCATAATGTAAGGATGACCACGAAAAGAAGACACAAAGGGGACATGGGAAGGGAAAGGTAAACTTTACCAGAAGGATGGAGAAAAGGGAAAAATAAGCCAGGTGTTGAAGCACATAACAGTGATTATACACAAAGGATTAGAGATGTGAAAGGGATAAAGTACAGTTAGGATTGAGAAAGAGGAGTTGGAGCAGATGACACCAACAAGGCAAGAACAGCCCTGAGAGAAAATGGGTACTCTAGTGGGTACATTTTAAAAACTGCAGCATAACGTGGTATAACAAAAATAGTCAGGTTCCAGATGTTGATGGGATGATGGGCAGAGATGTGTCCATGTTTTCGGTTTTAAGAGAGCAGAGGAATGCCTTGAGATCTGCAGGTTCATCAAAAATCAAAGTACAGACATCAAAGGTTACCTTAAAGGAGCACAGAGGATATAGTCTGTACCTGATTTTGAGCTGTTTAAGGAAGGGCGGTAGGAGAGAAATTACTTCCTACGTTGGCCTTTCTTCTTGGTGACATCCTGTGAAATGTAGATCCTGTTACTCTGCCAAATTAGAGAGTTCTTCTCTTTGGTTTTTGATATAATGAGCTGTAATTGGGTATATTCCAGTAAGCAAAAATCATAGTACGCGAATAACATTGCAATGGTGGTGAACTTCTGACAGGGCCAATGCGGTGTGCACATTGAATATTGATGGGTATTTCTTTAGGTATATGTAGTACAGCTGAAAGTAGATTTTGAAGAAATGAGATGGCATCATTCCCCTCACATCCCTCCGGAAGCCCTTTAATGCGAAGGTTATTACGCTTGCTTCTGTTTTTTTAAATCTTTGTTATATTTTTGAAGGTCTTTAACAGATTTGTTTTTTCTTTATTGTTTTGGTTTATACAAACCTTTACAAAATTTCAAGTACCAAATTCATTACCGTAAATAAATAACAGTAACATTAGTTTTAAATCACATTCAAAACTCGAATCTGATTGTATTACATTTTCAGTTAACTTTTGCCAAAGCAGCTACAGCTCTACTTTAGGTGTTAATTCTGCTTTATCATAGAGTACCCAATTTAATGTAAACTTCAAATTAGCTTTAACACGAGTAATAAACTCCGCTTTATAATGAGCAGAGATTTTGTTTTGTTTGGTAGATCTCTCTCTGCTACGTTCATACTAAGAGACAGATGTTTAGCAGAAATGTATTTACCCTTATTTTCAGGGCTACAGAATTTCCATGCAACATTTTTGCACCATAGTTTGTCTCTATCAACATTTGAAAGGTCACTTACCAAGTCCGAAAATGATTCTATTCAGTTTTGCAATAAATTTGGGTAGATCAAAAGCAGATGCATCAGAGATTCCGTCATACCAATTTGCTTACAAAGCCTGCATTGATTATTCTCCGACTCGCTTATGCCACAAATTGCCAATATCTCATTTGTATTCAAGACATTAAATCTAAAACGCATGGTCAGATTCCTAAAAGACAGTGAGGGGTATTTAACTAGATACTCCTCTGGCTTCGGAGTCCATTTCCAGAACGAGATTACTTGGCGAAAAGCTTGGTGTTTTACACAATTGTGTTGTTTTCAAGCCAATCAGAAGCTTTTATGATCTCCTTAACCTTTCCTGGATTACTTAACAGGGTCTGCAGCGACAACCCCAAATTAATCTTTTTTTTTTCTCACAGGTCATTTTCAAAACATGCATAAAGTTACCCTTCGTATCTTCTTTGATACAATAGTATAGTGAATCCCTCTCAGCCACCATACACTTCCTTAGCAGGGAAAGATTTTTAGTGTACATAATACAGGTTATAGATTGCGGATCATTTCTAATGGGATGCACTTTGGAACAAAAAATAGGATTTTGTGCCAAATCATAGCTTCCAGTTGCCTCAGAAAAGGAAATATTGATTCCGGAAATAATTCCATACTGTATGTTATTCTAGGGATAACTTTTAGACGGTAGAATTGACTACATGGGGCTAGTGTAAATTTGCCAAATTTTCTTTCTATTGCCCTGATTTGATTCAAAGATTCTTTGGCTATCAACAAAAGATTTTTTTTTTTAGAAGTACACACGAACTAGAACTTGAGAATACATATCCTAGGAATCTTCACATCTTTTGACTCTTTATTTTTGCACCACTGCAACCCTAGGAGAAAGATGAGATCACACGTTTCCCGCCAGTTTGAAACATAATGGTTTTGCTTGGATTGATTTTTAATTTCCTTTCATCAATGAAATTGCCAAAGGCCATTATCAATCAGGCCTATTTTGGTGCAATCAAACAGAAGAAAGTTGTCTGCATAAGCGACCCATCTAATAGTGATCCAAACTATCTTTGGAACACTGAGACCACTCATATTTAGTGTCTTACCTGCTTGTGATACATATACGTTAAATAGGGTGGCCGCTAGTCTGCACCCTTGCTTCAAACCATTAGAAGTAGTTATTATATTTGACAGTAGCCCTGTATTGTGTAGCCTCACCCTCATCACTGTTTTCAGATTACAAGTAAATGATCACATCTAACAACCCATTTTCAATCCCTAAGGATGATAATGTTTTCCATAAGGTTGGTCTGTCTACAAGGTCAAACGCCAAGGTCAAGTCCATCGATGCAATGTACAGCTGTTCCAGTAATTTGAGTTTGGCTAAGCTCAATAGTTGTGAGATAAGAAGACCACCCACATCGCTCCCTATTAACCTGTGGAATCCTATCTGTCTACAATCTATCATCCATCCATAATGTAAGTTTTTCCAAAACAATGGCGGCAAAAACTTTAGGCTCAACATTCAACAGGGTGATGGAGCGATAGTTTTTCGGGCAGAGTCTAGTCCCCTTCTTAAATAGCAGCAGTAGATACAACATTTTCCATGAATCAGGTGTCTTTTTTTTGTTACAGATGTCCCAGAAAAGTAAGTGTAGCAATTTAGACCACATAATGGCATGACTCTTTAAATTTACAAATGACGGGTTATTGGGCTCTGGAGTAGACATAGATTTTGCTTTCTTAATTAGTCTTAGAATGTTAGAGACTGAGAAGTCCACTGACCACACAACCTCTGTGTCATATTTAGGTACCCAGACCACTGATGATTTCTTATATAAGGCACCAAAGTATTCGGACCAAACTGAGGAGTCGATAGGATTGGTCTGTAGCTGATGTTGAGCAGTTTGTAAACTATTTATAATAGATCAATACATACGTGAATTAGAACCCCACATTGCTTGAATCAATATTTCACTGTCGTTTCGTGCGATTGAGGATTTATTACTTTTGATCCAGTTTTTATATATTTGTTTGCATTGTTTGATCTTAAGTTTTGCCTCCAAGAACCTGGATTCGCTTTTCACTATACCCCTAATAACTTTCTTAAGAGTTGCTTTTGCATTTTTTATGCCTTGAACACGTGTGCTTATGGACTTTGCTCTCACCTTGTTTTACAGATACAAGTGCCTTGCTCCGTGTTAGTGTACGTTCTAGATATTCCTTGAACAAATCCACAGAATATGTAGCACGTTTCATTTCGTAAGAGGAGCATACATAATCTTGAGTCAACATACAATTAAATTGTGCAATTTTACCGGGGTCCACTTCACATGCCTCCAATTGCTACTGGCTTCAATCTGCATCTGAAAATGTATATCCTCTTCGGTGTCCTTCTTCCAGGGTAAATCGAAACAAAGCATGGCATGGTCCCTATACACTGAATTAATTACTTTGAGGTTGTTGCATATCATTGTGTCGTAGGCACTTACAAATATGTAATCTATGATAGAAGTAACCCCACGAGCTTGCCATCTGGGTATGCTATTAAATATGGGTTTCAGTCCCCAGCTCTTACCAAAATCTAACCACTGGCTTCTCTTTTGCTCGACACCTTTGAGGGTGCCGACCTAAAAGCAGCCAGGGTCAGCTGCATTTAATCTTTTGTTATGTTGCATTCAGCATTTAAATCCCCCACAAGTATAATGGACCCCTGTGGATGTATAGCAAGCCATTCAACAATCCGTGAATTGAAGCACTGAAAAAGCTCCTCCAACAGGCCAACATTCGCTAAGCATGTGTTCCAATAAATGTTAAATATCAGAATGTGAGCATTACCATCTTTAGTTACCAATTGAAAACTGGCAGAAATAGCACAATCCATAACAAAAGAGTTGGACTCAACTGTAATTCTATTATCGTTTCTATATGCTAGGGCAAGACCGCGACTTGGTCTGCCCCTATTCCCTTTTTTTGTTGGCAGACAGATTATATTATAACCGTCCATAAACAGATTGCTTGTGGTCCAGGTCTCTTGAAACAATATAAAATCAAACCTTTCCAGTGTAGCACATTCTTCTGTATACCGGTTCAATTGCTTATGACCCTTGTGTTCCAGGATACCAGTTGAAAATGAGACTCTTTGCTAAAGGGGTTTATGTGCTAAAGGGGTTTATGTACCTGTTTTAGTTGTTCTATTGATTCACGCAGTGATAGGGCATCACCATTCCTGCATATCTTTTAGGTATGACTTTGCTTCATTTAGCACCTGCACCCCTTCATAGTTTTACCTTCCATACCTTCAGTGGGTTTGTATCTCAGATTGTCTTTTTTTAGCGTATGAATCTTTGAAGGGTACTATAGCAAACCCCTTTTTTTGCAGTAAGCCTACTCTTTTTAGAAGGAGAGCTGTCACCAGGGGAGAAGTGATTAGCCTTACATAATCATAGCAGTGATTGTGTATAAAGTCCACCAGTTGTATATCAGAGGATGTCATCAGGCTTAGTTCTTGAATGTCACCAAACAGGCTTAGAATGTATGGTCTATTAAGAGCTCTGGGTCCCCCACCTTCAAATACATAATAAAGGACTAGGCTAGGGTCGCTGGGAAAGGCCGGGGCCCTAAGGTGTTCTGTTGGAACCTCAGCATGAATGGAACTGGTCGACTTAAATAGACACTGTTAGACACATTCCTACCTTGATCACATCCTGCCTTGGACCCTCCCAATGAGACATTTGACCCCTGTGTATTGCTCTCGATTTCAGAGATTCCTTTGTGTTCCTGAGAGGGATTATCATCTTCCTCATCTTGTGGAGGAGTTGGAGATTCCTTGGCCAGATTGTCAATCTGCCCATTTAGCAATTTCTTATTCAGAATATTTTCGATGATGGTCTTCAAGGATTGTTCTGTTAACCCCACCAGTGGCTATCAGTGCTTGATTCTTGCCACAGTGGGACATTATAAAAACTATAAAAGAACTTCGGCAGGATGACCATTTTAGTGAGGGACATTCAGGCTGATTGTGGCAAGGAAAGGAGAATCCATGATGCCACTCTACGTTCAAGTTCAAGTTTCGTTAAAGCGGTCATGTAGTTCTCCTCAAGCAAATCTAGTGAAAATGTGGTGATGTGTATACCCAAATGTCGATTGCCCAGTGGGCATCATCTAAAGTCGATTCCTACCTCACCTTGTGAAACCATGGGGGTCAAGGGAAACACCTCCGATTTGGACCAGTTTATCTTCAGACCAGAAACATCCCCAAATTGTTGGATGGCCCGAACGACAGGAGTAAGGTTGGCCCTAGAATGTTTAATGTACAACAACATGTCGTCTGCATACAGTGATATAATGGAGGGTTGAGGGTGGATCCTGACCCTGTGATGGATATGGTAATCCCTAAGAAAACATGAGAGGTTCAATGGCTAGGGTAAAAAGGATATGTGACAGGGGGCGTCCATGTCTTGTGCCTCGGGATAGGGTAATGTACTCTGATAGAGTTATTTTGTGTATATCGCTGCTTGAGGCACCTCATATAGCAGTCAAACTTTCCTCCAGTAGGACAGGCCCAGGCCAGAGCGTTTCAGGACTTCGAATAAGAAATGCCATTCTACTGAGTCAAAAGCCTCTTTTTGGCATCCTGGGCGGCCACCACTAGAGGAATATCCGCGTTTACGTTATGTATAAGCGTGAATAGCCGCCTCAAATTGTTTTGTGTGGACCTACCAGGGATAAAGCCCACCTGGTCAGGTAATACCCGCTTGGGCATATATGGGAGGATCCGGTAGGCTAGGATTTTGGCTGAAATGTTATTATCGTGTTGATTAAGGACAGGGGTCTGTATGAGGAGCACTTTATTGGGTCCTTATCCTGTTTCAGCAATACAGTCACAATAGTCGATCTGGTGGACTCAGGCAGAACTCCCTGGGATAATGCTTCACCATGCAAGCAGAGTAAGTGGGGGGTTAGTAATTCAGCATACTCTTTGTATAATTCTATAGTGATCCTGTCTGTTCCGGGGGCCTTCCCGTCGGGTGAAGAGAGGATAGTTTTCCATATTTCTGCCTCCGGAGGAGGTTTGTTGAGCTTTTCCCCCCAGTGCAGGATCTATCCACCCAGCGCGACCTGGTCCAGATACGGATTTATGGAATCAAGTCCTACTTGTAGTTGGGATGTATACAGGTTTTTCTAATAGTGGGTGAATATCTCGTTAATTTGCAAGGGGTGCCTAGTTGAGGATCCTTTAGGGCGTTCGATGTCTCCGATATCCTCGGGTTAGCGTTCCCATTTAATCACCCATGAAAAAGTGTGGCTCGGACGGTCCCCCTCCCCTTAAGCGGTCGCCCTAATCAGGAATCTTTCCTCCTGGTCCATAAGGAGATGCAGAATCTCTCGAATAGAGGAGGAATCCCCCGCCCCCAGCTGTATTTCAAGGTCTTCCAACTCCTGCTGTGAACTGGAGATGGGTCTGCGGATGGACTTGAGTACCCCCACCTTCTCTGGATATGCAGCAGCCCCGAATAAACACTTTGAAGGCCTCCCACACTATCCTAGCATCAGGGACAGACCCCACATTGTTCTCAAAAAAGTTTTAGATGTCCTGTCTGATGTTTTCCCGGAAGCGAGCATCCTCAAAAGCCCAGGCCCTAAAGGGCCAGCACATGAATTTCTGGGGTTCTGGAGTAAAAGTGAATAGGACCCTCGCTGGGGAGTGGTCCGACAGGCAGCGGGCAGGATCTGGGCTTCTGTTGCCACCTGTAGGAGGTTTAATGGGGTGGAGCACCCTACAGACATCATATAGTCTGTGGTATTCGGCAACCTCAAGCCATGTTGTCGCCGCTTTACGTAGTATGGACTGATGTGTTGTAAATCTACCCATGTGCAGCGTCAGTGCTAAATTAAAGTCGCCTGCCCAAATGATGTCGTTGTCTTCAATCTGTGTAGGTGGTTGGCCTGCTAATATTACCTCTTCACTGTGCCGCAATATTATTCGAGTGAAAAGGAACGTGGTCATTCATACATAACAACGTCACCAATCAACCTCCGAACCGGCTGAAATGTGCAATCTGCAGTACTATCCCAGCTAATGCTTAGTCACAAAACTCTCTCATGCTAGCCGCTGGATTGAGACTTACCGAATGCATTAGATGGACACGGACCTCTCTACTGACTCCTGCGCTCTTGTGGTGATCAGAGAACGGACTACAGATGCCGGATATATATAGTCTTGTGACTTCATTAGGAAGACTCATTAAATCCGCTGCTTTAGATGGTGGCTATTTTTAAGTGTCACATCATGTCTGTAACTCAAAGTTAGAGGCGGACAACTGATGAGCCTACCAATCTTCTTAATAGAAAATAAGAACGAACAGCAAAAATGAACAGCCACTACACTATGTACACCTGGGTCTAGAATCCTCACGGGAAACTGGGCGTATAACTCATACCCATACAGTAGGGCTTTACTAAGAGGTAGCATCTGCCATTAAATCACCAAGTCTAATTGCTCATTTAAACCGGTTAGGTGACTTTTTGTAAGAAAAATTAAATTTCATTTCTTCTTTCAGCAGGGCTTTTTTATCCACATTAGTATTCTTGGATGTGCGCACTTTTTTTTTTAAGGATTGTCCACTTCAGTTCTTCGCACCCATGATTGCTTGATAAAAAGTGCCCCGCCATCGGAGCTGTTACAATTTGGTTCCTGATGCAACTCTTGTGTTCACTAATGCAAATTGTAATTTTACGTCCTGTTTTTCCGATATACAGTTTCAGGCATGGGCACCAAATGGCATACACAACGCCACTTGTGTTACAATTAGTGAACACCTTCTGTTGCCAAGGTCTAACCAGGCCGATATCTACACTAGTGCTCCTTTTCGTGAGTGCACAGAACTTGCACAGACCACAAGGAGCATGGCCCCCTGGTTTGCCCATGCCCCATTGATCAGTAATAGTCTGTTGTGCACTTGACATTTCACGGATATCATTCAGAGTCACCATTTCTTTCAGATTGTGTCCACGTTTAAAAGCGCATATGGGGATCGGGATACGATTTTTACCTTTAATCAAAATGTGCCAATTCTTTTTAATAATTCTCACCATCTTATTAGAAAGCGGGTTGAAGGTACTTACAAATACCAGTCCGTCGGGACTCTGTGGAAGGAGTTTATTCTTGTACTCTTTTCAAAGATCGCTTAACAATCTTCCTCGGGTAACCTCTGAGGATACGACTATTACTTAATAGGTCAGCTACCTCTAGAATAACATGTATGTTGGTAGTCTTAGGCTTCAATCTGAGAAATTGCCCCAATGGCAAATTAGCATTTTAGGATGGAAGCTGTCGTAAGTCAATAATGAGTTACGGTCTGTTGACTTGTGAAAAGGTTTAATTTCCAAAGCATTAGTGTTGGAATTCGCCAGGATCGGCAGGTCTAAAAAGTCGATCTTGTGCCTATTATGATTGATGGTAAAATGGTAAATTTCAGAAAGGCAATGATCCCATTCAGCCAATCAATAAAAGACATTAATTCAGTTTCATCTCTGTGCCATATCATTAGCACATCATTGATGTATCTCTTCCATTAAGTTTGTTGTTGTTGAAATCTATTGGTGTCGCTGAAGATACTCATTCGCTCAACACAATCAACATAAAGGTTGGCCAATTTAGGGGCCATTGCTGACTCCATGACCGTACTGTGAATTTAATGATAATACTCATTGTTAAATTTGAAATAATTTTCAGTTAGAGACATCATGGTGTACCACAATATGAAAGAGTTAGGTGTAATGCCTGGTTCCCTTTTAGCAAAAAGTAATTCCTCTATCATGTCAAGTGTAGCCACCTTGACATGATAGGGGAATCTTCGTATACAAAGATACGATATCTAAGGTGACCAGTGTATCCTCTTTCTCATCAAACAGAACATTTTCAATGAGGTTGATGACACTCGTAGAATCTTGTATATACGAGGCCATCTCGTTCACATATCCCTTCAAAAATGAATCGGCAAACTATGCCAGGGGTCCTAACAATAAGTTCGTCCCAGATACAATCGGTCTTCCCGGAGGATTCACCAAAGTCTTGTGTACCTTAGGTAAGATGTAATATTGAGGTACACTCTGGTCCCTTTTGACCAAGTATTCGGCTTCTTTAGAGATAATCAATTTTCTTGCTTTCGCCTTATCAACTTTGTTAGTTATAAGAGATTTTAGATGTGCAGTCGGGTCACACATGAGTGGTTTATAAAATGTTGTGTCTGCCAATTGTCTATTACACTCTGTTATGTAATCAACCTGATTCAGCAAGACAATGGCACCGCCATTGTCTGCACTTCTAATCACTATTGATTTGCTGTTCTTTAATGTACTAATGGCCTGTCGTCGTAACTTCGAACAATTTTGAAAAAGTTTTCCAGTGTCAGATTGTTCCATGCGTTCTAACTCCAGAAGAACTCTTCGTTCAAATACGATGGACTCTGGACTGTGGCTAGTGACCGGAGGCCAAAAATTGGAAGGGTTGTGGAGACCACTATTGCTCTGTTCCATTTCAAAAGTATTTTCCTTGAAATATTGTTTCAAATGGATCTTTCTAAAGAGGTTCTGGACTTCTAGACGGGAACTGAAGTGATCATAGGATGAAGCTGGGACAAACCCAAAACCCTTCCCCAATACTGACTTCTCATCCTCGGTTGGTGCATAAGAGGATAGGTTTATCAGTAGGCTGTGTTGCTCCTTGTCACACGGGGCCCATAGTCCCCTGCTGCCATGTCCTTGTCTAAAAAACCGGCCGCTGGGCCTCTGCCGCATTGTGCCTGGCAGTAGTTCTGTGGTCTTCGCCGGTTATTACCGTTACCCTGTCCTCTACCAGAACCACGTCTTTGTGTCCTAAAATTAGGATCATTTAAGGTACCATCATCATCTGAGTTGTGAGAGCTGTATGAGGTATTGGTGAAACGAACACTCTTCTTGTTAGCTCTTGGGGCCCCATCATAATGTTGGTCCAGTACATGCCCATCTTGGGTATAACGGAAAGCCTTCTCATGCTTATAATCTGCTATGCCCTTTTGTTAGTCTTCTAATCCTGTCTCTCACTGTAGACTCCTTAAAATCATTAATTTCTTTGAGGCTCTCATCGAGTCTCTTCACAAAAGCCTCGAGTGGGACCAACTTCTTAATTTCCTCTTCTTATTTGGCTAGATCAAGACCTTGTTTCTCAGTCATTTCTTTTGCGGCATCACTCATATTGTCACCACCCCCCTGTCAAAACGCCCTAACTTCCCCGACAAAACCTGCATCGATGGAAAGACATCCCCCACCCCGCCCCCGCCACAAACCAGAACCTACATGCCTAATCCCTTCCCTCCCCCAAATAACAAACCAAAAACTATGATCTACAAAGCCTGCAGTTGCTGTGAAAACGGGATTCTGTTGGCAGCCGAGTGGCACTGGGCAGCTCAGGCTCCAATCAAACAGTATGATACCATCCTGAAATGTTCGAGTTCCAGCTACTGTGCTTGATCGCTCCCAGCAGATTTGGCCATGGTTCTAAGGTGGTGAGCCACCGTGGTCCGGCAACCCCATTGCGAAATGTTCCACAGCCGCCGGTGTCATGAAGAACGTGGCTTTGCCCATGTGGAGGACACAGAGTTTGGCTGGGAATATCATTGCATACCGAACGTTCTTCCACCTTAGGATATTCTTCGCCGTCTGGAAGGTCCTCCTCTGTTTCTGTACCCAGGGACTGAAATCTCGGAATAATCGGATCGTGGCAGACCCCCGGCAGAGCTCACCCTTTTCCCTGGCCGCCCTGAGCATAACATCTGTCGCGATAGTTGAAAATGCGTTTGATAATAGGGCACTCAGGGAGGCCGGGTGGTGGCCTGGAAGACAAGGAGCGATGAGCCCTTTCCACGAGGAACATCTCGGGGAGGGAGGGAGGGGTTTGGCCAGCACTTCCATGAGGATTTTTTCAATATATAGTTCCATGTTTGTGATAGGGGTGGACTCCGGGATACCAAGCATACAGACGTTGTTGCGCCACAACCTCCCCTGAAGGTTGTCATTTTTTACTGCCATTTTCTTGACAGTTTGTTGTAGAAGGGAGACCTCTCTCTGCAGGGCAGATACCTTGCAAAAAGGAGGAGAAAGAGTCAAAGGCTACCCCTATTCATAGACGCACTGTAGATGCGTTAGAGCGGCAGCATAGCCTAGGTTTAGCAAATACTAGCCCAAAAAAGATCACGGAGAGAAGGGGGGCGGGGGATCATGAATCCAAAAAAGGTTTTAATTAATGACTAGACGAACATCTAAAAAGGCCAAGAAAACAAAACGGCCTAAGCGGAACAGTTAAGAAGCAACATAAGTAACATAAGTGACTACACATTTCGTGTGGGTTAGTAGCAATATGTACTGCATTTTCATGTGCTACTAAAGGGTAGTTGTACGCAATTATTGTCGAAACAAAGCAATAGGTGTTTCTGTTTCAGAACAATGTAGCCAACAGGTGTTGCGTTGTAGAGACAAAATGTCTGAAGGAACCGAACTGTCGTCACAACACTGTTGATGGAAGGAGGTATTGAAATATACCTAGAAGGAGAGATGAGATGGTGTGTGTCAGAAAAAAGTGATCTGAGAATTGAATTGCTCATAGCTAAAGGAGCGTGCTGCAGTTCGTGGACCTACCTTATTTTAGTAAGGTGTCAATTTTGATCAAACGCTGACTTCAGTACTGGCAGGGTTTGTAAGTAAAAGGATGCAGCAGTAGCTCGGATCTAAGTAAAAGCTCGGTGTTAGTCCAGAGAGATTTAATCATTGTGCTAGGTGAGACGACAAGTGGCAAGGACATGGGACCTACCTTAGGGTAACAAGGTGGATTTCCAGTCGGGTAGTGGTTATTAGTCGCGTAGTTCATTAGATAACTGCGCTGGGTTTATTTGTGAAGTATCGAGGGAACATGGCAGGAGCAGCTTAGTTCCTATAAAAAGATAGATTACACGGTCAATGACTTAGTGGATGGCTGCGAGGCTCAGTGGTGATAAAGGGCAGCAAGAGGTATGGCTGCGTGGTCAGAGGTGACTATAGAAGGCTGTGTGCCCTGGTGGTAAGGCAATGTAAGGCACCAAGGTATATTGAGGAGGGGTTCAGTGGAGAAATTGTGCAGCAAAAGTATCTGGATGGCTGCGTGCTGTCATCTATTTGTTACTGAGCGAGGGTCAACACTTGCTCCGCCAGGATATGTGCAATTTGGCTTCCATACCCAATTTAATGGTAAGAGTATAAATAGTGTAAAAATGAGATTCTGCAACATTATAAGAGCTGGTTGATAGCACATAGGCAGTATGCTGCTTCTTTGAGATAGCAAAAGATGTTGTGGACTACACAGAACATAATTACTATATTTTTGTCACTAGTATCAGCTAATTTGAATAGACAAAATAAGATCCAATGCAACCTGATTTCACAATCAGCTTATGTTTCCTATTTACACAATCTATACGATACTAGACCACTCAAACATCTGTTTCCAGAAATCCACAGAGTAAAAAATGCCAGCTTTAGATGTGAAAGGCTACTTTGATGAGGAACTGGGCTGCATTATAAAAAAGTAAAAACGTTCATGTGCTCCAGACCCGGATGGCTTACCTAATTTGGTACTGAAAGCGCATCCAGACTTCTAGGCAGATCTTTACATTTTGGATTCACTAATATTACTCGCTTCAAGTAGTAAATACCTGGGAAAACTCCTTAATAGTCCCCATCTACAAAAATGGCTTGAGGACTTTACCTCAAAACTACTGCCACATAGCACGCTTGGACACCACGAGTAAAAGGTTTCGCTCCTTTTTGCCTAAGGATTTGGAAAAATGGATACAGGAACATAACATTCTACCAATTTATCAGATGGGATTACTACCAGGTATGAATATCTCTGTCAATGGTTTACTATTGAATATTGTGAATGTGGGGGTGGTCAGGAAAGGTCCCAATGATAAAGAGGTGTTAATGTTGCGTGCGCCATATTTGTGACTGGGGGTGCGGTAAAACGGGCATAAGGTTGAAATTTTATATATGTATCCGGTGTAGTTAAATGTGAATGGGATGTGTTACTTGGTTACTTTGTGTTCAAGTTGATACATATTAGGTTTGCACACATGTAGAAAGATAAATACAAAAACCGTTAAATATAAAACATGATCCAGATATTGTATGCTATACAGTGCCTAGAAGACGCCAACAAGGAGAGTTTCATAATGCACATGCAAGGAAGGGGTCTGGTCATAGAGAACCCACAGTGAAGAAAATACGACAGTTATTAAACATGCATGCACACTAATGTACATACACAGGGAATACATAAATCTACATGTAGTGGGTTTTCTTATAAATTGATTAAACCTCAGCAGTCAGGGTTTCGCAAGGTGAATTTTAAGTGACTTTGAGAAACTGTTTTTGCAAAGTTTCAGAGGCCAGAGGAAGGGTAAATGAGTAATTACAACTTTAGCAGATGGTCAGCTCAGCTAACAAACTGGCATTGGTTTATGGCCTGGCAGTATTGCAGAAAGCTGATCTAATCTCGTCTAAGTGCATGAGAGCTTGCAGAGGGGCCAGGCATTTATTTTGACTAACAAAGTAAAGGATGCCTGAAGCCAGGGTTGTCTGATACTCTGTGTATTTTGATTGTTTCAGGATGTGCTGAGCGTGCTGAAATGGTAGTCAGTGGATTAGAATGTTTCAATGACACCAAAGCAGGGGTGGGTGAATGTATTATCACAGTTCAAAGGGAACCTGTTTATTCTGCACTCTTGCATGTTGTTTGAAGTATCCGTGCAAACCAGATGCAAATTACATTTAGGATTAAGAGATCTCAGACCAGCTGGGAGTTGTAATGAATTAATGCTTGTATGTGAATGTATAACTGTATGATAAAGTCATGACCTACCACAGACGAATCCTAAAAAAGGGTGTGTTCTAAACATGAGCTGAGGATGGTAGTTAAGATAACGCCCACCAATGAGAATGGGGGAATTGGAGAAAGATGGGATTTCTTTGTGTAGGTTTTAACCAATCACGTGTGGGTGGTAGATTGTAACAAATTAGATGGGAGCGTTTTAACTGTTTCAACAATGGATATAATGTGTCAACTCACATCCCGAAACAGCCCTTTCCATGCTCCACTCTGCTATCTCTCATACTCTTGTTGTTCTTGCCCCTGTCATGACGATCCACCTGAAGTCGAACACCAAGTGCAACTCTTTGTATGACTGAGACCTCGTCACCCTTAAATGCAAATGCAGGGTGGCTGAGAGGAAATGGCATGCTTCCTGTGCATCCTCTGAAAAACCGGCCTGCCACCTGCTCCAAAGGCAATACCGGCTCTCTGTCCGCACCAAGAAGAGAGCCCACATCCAAGCCCACGTCTCTGCGGCATCCAACAGCTTGGACAAACTCTTTAAAATCTGCAAGGAGCTGGCCAATCCTGCTGCAGGCTCTACCACTCCTGACCCCTCCCAGGCCCTCTGCACGGCCCTGAGTCTCATTTCATCTATAAAACTCAGGACATCCTGTCCTCTCTCTTCCTCTCCCTCTCCTCCCACTACTCTCTGCTCTTCCTGTGGCCCCCCTGTGGCCACCTCTCCTCCCTCCTTCTGGTTTATAGTGATAATGTTGAAAAAAAATGTTGAAAACAATAATGTCGAAAACCTATACGTATAACGAAAAGAGTCAATTTTTAGAAAAAAAAATGTCAATTAGCACTATCAATAAATACATAAACAAGAAGAGTATCATTTACTAGGGGGGGTCCCCTCACCCAACACCCCCCGGCCACCCCCTCCCCCCACCCCCCTCTCACACCTAATACTCAACACATTTTAATTATATATATATTTTTTTTTTTCAGAAAAAATGTAGAAAAAATTCGACATTATTGGTTTTCGACATTATTGGTTTCGACTTTTTTTTTTCCGACATTTTGACTTTCGACATTATTTCATTCTACATTATGACTGACCACCCCTCCTTCTCTGCCTTTCCTCTGTTCTTCTCCGATGAGGTTTCTAGACAAGTCCAATCTATGCAATCTTGTCAAAACAGGTTCTAGGTTCTCCCCAGTTCTTTCAAAACCATCAAGGACCACATTGACACCCTTGCTCCTGCCCGGGCTGACTTCTGCAACCACTCCTTGGCCACTGGAACCTTCCCATCCCCCCTGAAGTACTCTCTTGTGCACCCTCTTTTCAAGATTCTCTCAGTCGACCCCTCCTACCTGGCTAACTATCGCCCAATCTCCATCACTCCTTTCCTGAGAAAACTTCTGGAAAAGCTGGCTATCTCCCAGCTTAATCTTCATACTGAATCTGTTCTCTCCATGACCATCAGTCTGGCTTCAGAGCACCCAGAAGCACGGAAACTGCTCTCCTGAACATCCACGAAGACTTGCTCTCCAACCTCGATACTAATACCCCCCTTTGTCCTCTTCTTACTCGATCTCTCTTCTGCCTTTGACACAGTCAACCATGCCATCCTGCTCAACCGGCTCTGTGATAACCTGGGTATCACTGATCAGACCCTGGCCTGGCTGACCTCTTTCCTCTTTGATCGACCCTCCCAGGTCCAACTAGGGTCCTTCCTCTCCTCTATCTCTCTCTACCTGTGGTGTTCCCCAGGGGTCTAATCTCTCTCCCTGGCTGTTCAACCAATACCTGGCACCTCTTGCCCACCGCATTGCCACTCTCTGCCCTAACTTTCAGTGCTATGCGGATGACAGCTCATTTTCAAGCTCCCTTCTGCCAACTCTTATCCTTCTCTCATCTCTGACTGTCTCTCTGCTATCCAGGAGTGGTGTGCTACCAACAATCTCTGGCTTAATGCCAGTAAGACAGAGATTCCCCTCATCGGCACACCTGCTCCCTCATTTCCCGTCACTCACTGGCCGGCCTCCCTTGGCCCTCTTCCTGCTCCCACCTTTGAGGCTAAGAAACTCAGGGTCATCTTCGACTCCACGCTCTCCTTTTCACGTCACATCTCTTCCATCTCTAAGAAGTCACACTACCAACTGCACCTCCTCAGGAGGTATTCTTCCTTTCCTCTCCTTCCTCCAGAAGCTCACCGTCTCCAGAGCTCTGGTCCTCTCTACGCTGGACTATTGCAACAGCCTCTTTCAAATCTACCTGCTTCTACTCTCCGCTCTCTGCAACTCATCCAGAACAGGACTGCAAGACTTGTCCTTAGCCTCAAGCACAGGGATTGTATCTCTCAATCACTGAAATCTCTGCACTGGCTCCCAGTGGCTGCGAGGATTAAGTTCAAGACCCTCTGCATTGTCCACAATGCCTTTTGGGGCCTGGGGCCTCAATATCTCTGTCTTCGTAAATATCTTCCTACTGGAGCTCTTCACTCCTCCGCCTCCAACTCCCACTGGGGCAGCCTCCCTGCCCCTCTGAAACTTGAGAACCATCTCTGGTTCTGAAAGTACCTCAAGACTTTCCTCTTTGCTTCTGCCTTCTCTCTTCCTCTCCCCTGCTGAATTCCTGGCTGAAACTGAAACTGCACTGGTCGCCTGGCTACCCTCTGATCTTGGGCCCAGGTGGTCCCCTCCCCACCAGTTACACACCTGCACTGCCCCCCCGGCAAGCCTTGCACTTTGATCTGTATCTGTAACCCTACAGTTCCCCTACCAGCACTTGGATACCTGCTGTCTGCACTTATGCTTGCAATTTCCACCAGCTGGCCACACCTCTTTTATTGTTTGATCCCATGTACTGCACTGCCCCCTCCCCTTGCACTTTTCCCCAGCCCCATCCCCATCCCCTACACGTGCGCAATCTCAATGTCACCTGATCTAGTAAGATTGTTGTCTGTCTGCCTTGAAACACTTGTGTATAGGCACCTTATAAATGCCATATCAACATGTGTGGTTCAGGGAGACTTGGGTTAGTTTGACTCCAAAGGGTCATCTAGCTCCTCCCGGCCGTTTGTACAATAAACTTGCTTTATGTACAAAACGTCAACTCGCTTAAGAGGTGGGCCTATTCTGGGTTAAGGTGATTGGAGGCCCGCCCCTACACGAAGCACGAGAAAGGAAAACAATCTATGTAGCTTCATTGTATCTCAACACAGCTTTCGACAAGATTGATCATGCTAGATTATGCCAAAACCTTGTTAAGTGCGGGATGCGCAGATGCCTGCTAAAAAATGATTTTACGCCACCCATTCAAACAATAAAAGGGCTGAGGCAGCTGTGCGTATAGGCCCAGAGGTCATTTAATAATTATCTAGCCAACTTTGATATAAATAGTACCAAAAATTATCCAACTAAACCTGGTAGAAATTCTTGGTTCAGCATTATTGGTTCATCTGAAGTCTTGGATAGAGAAAAGGAATATTTTAAATCATTTACAAGCTGGGTTTTGGGCACATATCGGCACTATTGATCAATGCCCAAGGTTGGTCTTATTACGTGATAAATATGTAACCCTAAGAAATATTTGACTATATGTAACATTTATTGATCTAAAAACAACTTTCGACAATGTTCCCAGGGTGTTGTTGTGGAGCCCCTTGTGTGATATGGGGATCCCAACAGCACTCCTTAAGACAACAAAGTTTATATACAGGGAACAAAGCTGTAGTGAGATGGAGTGCTGATGGGAGGGTTATCAAGAAAATAACAATCCAAATGAGTGTTCGCCAAGGATGTGTATTGGCCCCCAAGCTGTTTTGTCTTTTTATTAACGGTATAATTGATGAATTTACCATGTGATGCACCAACTCTTGACTGGAGAAAATGGTCCAATTTTAATGTTTGCAGAAGACGTGGTACTCCAATCTTTGACACTGCAAGGTTTGGGAAAACAATAGTTAGCGTTTGATGAGTTTTGCAATACAGGCTTTCCTTTGTATAGGTGTGGACGGGGCTTTCTAGCAGTCACCCCAATTATCAGCAGAGAACACTTGGGCCCATCAAAGACTCCCCACCACAAGAACAGAAGACTCAGCCATGGGCAAAGTTACTGTCATTTATTAGCAAACAAAATGACAGGGATCACACCAGAAAAAAGTATCCTCCAGAGCTCTCATCTTCTAAGCATGTGTCACCCAGTTTTATCACAGAGAGACGTCACAAATCCAGGTTCCATCCCAGAAACATATCACACATTTACATTGGTCAGTTTGGGTTGGCTATATATGTGAGCAATATGGTTTAGTTCTGCTATTGGATATCCATATCTAGTGGCTCCTCCTAGGACTACCTCTACTAGTATCAATCTACAATGCTGCAGAGCCGCAGAGAGACCACTGGCCCTTGCAACAAATGATATCACCACGTGAAAGGTGAATCTGTATTGGGCAGGATGTGTCCTCCCATCCCTGTGACCCTGGACGATTATCAATTGAGTGTACCTTTTCAAGGCAATGGGAATGAACATGGAGGTGGGAAGTGTTCCCTAATGTTGACATCTATGAGCACCTCAGCCTGGGAGAGTGCATTCAGTTAGCAGCTTGTGGGTAACACTTGTAGCTTTTTCCCCCCTCTGGTTCGATGGGAACAGTCCTCTTCATCTACCTTGGTTGAATGGGCATTGTCCTGTTCGACTGGGTCACGCGTGTGGAAATCACAAAATGAAAACTGTCCTGCTTGTAATTATGAGGATTTTAGCCTGATTTTCTGCAGGTGGCTCATTGTCTTGGTAACTGGAACTTTCAGCCTCCACTTGTCCTTGGCTGGGTGCCTTGTTCCAGCTCACCTCTGGCTGCAGCAAACAAGTCAGCTTTTCCACGTACCTGAAGCCGGTCTCTCCCCTTTTCTACTTGTTTCAGAGACCTATAGCTTCCAAACCATTCCCTATGGCTTTCTCTATGTTAATAGCAGTCAAGCATGTGCAAGCTAAATATATGAACTCTTTGCATCTTGCGGTTTCAGCTTTGGCAAAAGGTATGAATAAATAGAAATATGTATGTGTGTTCGTTCTCTACCTACATGGTCATAAGCATGTGCTTTGTGCCTATATGCAACAAACTAGTGCATGTTTGTGTAACTTCATGAATGGATGAACATGTAATTCATCTATAATGCGGCTACGTTGTGATGTCAGTGATATCATTAGTCTCTGGTTTTGCAGTTAATCAACTTGCTCGAATGATGTCATTTCCATGTCGTCCAAATCATCGATTCAATATGGTCTGAACAGTGGTCTGAGAGAATGGGGCTTCTCAATTCTGCGATACATCGAAGATCACTGTGATGGGCCTAAAAGTGAGGCACATCTGTCGGTTCCCTGCCTTCGTGTTGTCATGTGGGGGACAAGAGGGTTAGATTTGCCCCCCCCCATCTACACCATAAATGTGAAGACAATGATTTTTAGGAAAAACGCTAAAGGGGTGAAAATACCCAGTCTAACTCTTAAAGAGGAATGTGTTGAGCAGGTAAATGAGTACAATTATTTGGGTGTTTCATTTGTAGACAAATGCAATTAGGCATCCCAAATTACTAAGGCAGATAGCACACTTAATCAAAGCACTTTATGGGGCAGAGTTTTGAGGAACGAATGGCAGTAGACAAAGTGAAAATAAACTTACTGAAAACTTGCTGTGGCTCCCTAGGAGTACTCCCAATATACCTGTTTTCCTAGAGGTTATTGTGCAGAGAATTGGCCCCTTATGCAAGTGAATACCCCTATTTGACTGGGTCAGCGTAGGGTCTTCTCCAGGGCTGCACTTGAATATTTCTTTTTTTAAATACTTTATTGAAATTTTTCAATAGAAAACAGAGAAAGAAAAATATAATTTAACACTTTACCAATCATTAAATAAAAATGAAAACAGTAAACATGAGTAAATTACAATGCAAGTTTTATACTAAATTTACAAGGAGCACGTTGCTCAGAAGATTGAGAATGGAAAAAAGTAGACAAAGAAGGGGAGGTAAAGAAGATAAGTGGTAGGAGGCGAAAAAGAAAAAAAGACAGGGGGACCTGAGGGATATCACACATACAAGTAATTGAATGTATTCCAAATTTCCAAGATGTTTATCTAATCTTTTCAATCGTTGATAACTCGTCTTCTCTCTGCTCCATAGAATAGTCAGATCTTGTAACCAGCCGTCAATTGTCGGCTTGTTGTCACTATTCCAACAATTTAGGATCTGTTTTTTTGCTCTCAGAAGCGCCCTATAAGCCCAAAAAAGTTGATCAATGTATAATTGGATATCCCCTGGAAATAATCCTAACACACACAGACTAGGGCCGCGGGGAAGTGACTGATCTAGTACAAGCTCCATTCGACTCAAGACCTCATCCCAAAAACTCACAACCTTTACACAAGACCAAAACATGTGCGAATAACTACCAATTTCTTTCTTGCAGTTTCAACATGTGTCTGTTTGCAGAAGCTTGCATAGCTTCACTCTCAAAGCAGTCCAGCAAATACTATGTGTAATTCTCTGTTGAGTGAACTTCAGGTTCAGGTCAACTTTATATCTGGATGGTCCTGCACAGATTCAGCCCGAATCCCTTTCAAGTATTATAAAACCCAACTCCAGAGACCAAAAAGCTTTTCCATGTTCCGAAGGAGTACTTTACTATTATTTTTGTAAACCATAAACAATAAAAAAAAAATGTAAAAAAGGAAATTACGCACCTGTGTCAGCATTTTATAAATGGAGGAGGCCGGGAGCGGGGAGCTCTTGGAGAGGTGGATTAACAGAGTGATTATCACACAATAAGGCATTTAAAGGCACTAATGCTTTGACAATTACTTCACAGAGGGTTTGATGGCGACCAAACTCGGAGGGTCTCAACTTATATTTCAATTTAAGGAAATCAAAAGAGAGCATTGAAGCACCGTCATGCACTTGTCCCAGGTGCCAGACTCCAGCAGGCTGCCAGGAGCGCCACGATAGAGTGCGGTTATTAAAGCGTAGCACCGGGTTCCACCAAATCGAGGATAGGCCTAAGCACATTCTTCTTTATACTTACCCAATTCAGGGAACCAGCATCTTCTCTGAACCAAAAGTGAAAGGTACGCAAGGAGAATGCTCTACGATAGGATACAATGTTGGGGAAACCGAAAACCACCCAAGCGCACCGGCTTAATAAGCACGTCCATTGGAATCTTAGCTCTCTTCCCCCTCTCCCCACAGAAGATTTCGTAGAGCTCTGTTTATGTCTGGAACCAGGTCTCCCGTCAAGGGTAAAGCCAACATACTGAAACAAAAGAGTAATTTTGGAAGCAGGGGGTCATTTTAATAACATGTATCTTGCCCCACAATGTAAGATTTATTCTTTTCCATGTTAAGCATAACGTCATTATCTCTGTAACCTTGCTTCGAACATTGATTGCAAACAAGCAATTTATGTGCCTACTTATTTGTATGCCTAGGTACCGGAATTCATTATCCGCCAGGCTTTCCCACCTCACTTCAAAGAGACCTCTGTGGCACGAGTTTGAGATTGGAAAGACTATCGTTTTGGATACATTTACTTTGTAATCCAAAACTTTGCCGAAATGTATCAGAGTTGAAATTAGTTCCTTGAATGATGGTTCAGTATCCGAGATCAAAGCAAGGTGGTCATCTGCATAAAGGAGAACCTTAGAAATGCTATCACCCACTTTGATACCCTTTATATTGGTTCCCTAATTGCAATTGCCAGGGGCTCCATAAAGAGCAAAAAAAAGCAGAGACAAGGGGCACCCCTGCCTAGCTCCTCGACTAATTCAAAAACTATCCAACAAGCATCCATTCACTGTAACTCTAGCTATCACATCTTTATATAGAGCGTTAAATAATTTCAGAAAGCAAGGCCCACAATTCATTTTAGTCAGTACTTGCCGCAGGTAAGCCCCACTAACTGCTTTTTCCGCATCAACGCTGACAGCGGCATAGGGTAATAGTGACTCACGCTTCAAAGATATAAAATCAAAAAGTTCTCTTAAATTGTCATAACTGTTTCTACCCATGATGAACCACGTTTGATTTTGATGTACTAGTCTCGGGAGCAAAGGATTGATCCTCACTGCAAAGATCTTAGCCAAGAGCATGATATCCGCGTTCAAAAGAGATTGGTCTATAATTACTGCAACATGATTGACTCTTACCTGGCTTTGGGATCACGGATATTACTGCAACCCACATGGAGTCGGCCACTTGCTCTGTAGCAATGATCTCCCTGAAGAGATTTACTATGAATAACGCCAATGGGGTACAAATTGTTGTCTAAAACTCGACTGGAAAGCCGTCAGGACCTGGACATTTACCAGTAGACAATAGATTCCTGCAATGTGATTTCATTGTCCAAGCAATTAATATCAGCATTGCTTAGTTTCAGAATAGAATACTTGTCCGAAAAACTTGATATCTTACTCACTCTCGCATTTTCCTCGCCACAGTACAAGGATGTGTAGAATTTTTTTAACTCATAAATATCTTAATTTTCTCTCAAGGGCGGCCCATTGTCCACCGATATAGATAATAGTTGCCTGTCACATTCCTTGCCTCTCAATCGTCTAGCCAACAGTGCCCCAGCTTTATCCCCCCTTTCCCAAAATACTTGCCCAGTATAATATACGTCTGTTTCACCCTTCTTATGAGTTGTACACAGCATTGCAGACAAAGACGTATCATAGGGGTGGTATTATGGGCTTCTACATTGCGCTTATAAGCAGATTCTGCCTCTATATACTGTGCTTCAATCTTCTTTTTTTTATATGAAGCGTAACTAATTATTTTACCGCGTAGATGCGCCTTCACACACATCAACACTTATAAAAAAACAAAATGTTAGCACTTATCTGCTTATCAAAGTCTTCGTCAGACAGTAGTCGGGTATCAAATCTCCATTTTCTACACTACTTCACATCTCCCATGGATTTGCCAAGTTCCAGAAAAAGACGAGCATGATCAGAAATCGGTCTCTTCAATCCTTGGAGATTTCACAGTATCATAAAGCTCTCTGTTCACTACGAAGTAATCAATCCGAGACGAAGTGGCGTGTGGACTAGAATAGAAACTGTACTGCCTCCTGTCTGGATTTATAACACGCCATATGTCGTGTAAATCCCAGGTTTGCATGAACTGCCGTACACCCTTTCTAGCATTGTCTTCCGCGCAGGAACGCAATAGCTCCGATTCATCTAATACTTTGTCCGGGATGGTGTTAAAGAATAAGTAGAGTCAGAGGCGCGCATTTCCGTGAAAGCAGTTCTAGAAAGAGCAGTTGTTCCAGGAAGGACTACTGGTTTACCCAACGATGGGGTCACTGACTTTGAAAACTCCAAGCAGGTCTGGAAAGAGCAGTTGTTCCAGGAAGGACTACTGGTTTACCCAACAACGGTGTCACTGACTTTGAAAACTCCAAGCAGGTCTGGAAAGAGCAGTTGTTCCAGGAAGGACTACTGGTTTACCCAACAACGGGGTCACTGACTTTGAAAACTCCAAGCAGTTCTGGAAACAGCAGTTGTTGCAGGTGAGGTGGGGAATTGGCGGGTAATCCAAGTGAATCAAGTGTTCTTCTTGCTTTACTAGTGATTTCACATGAGTTACGTGCTACTAAAGATCGCAAATTTAGGTTAGAACACAAGCTCTTTTAAATTACCGTGGGTGGCACTTTGCATCTACACATTAAACGTGACTTGTGTAGTGCATTGGCGTCCTTGACAGGCAATTGTTAATCATACAATGCCAGGCCTGCACACTTTGAACCTCGGACATGCCGCTCCTCATAAAAAATGCTTCTCATTTCAACAATGGCTTGCAGATTACACCGAAACGCTCCAGCCATAAAATAAGTTTGAATTCACTTCAGAAGACTCGCCATCTAGGAAATGGATCCGACATTCGAAAATTGTATTCCATTGGAAACCCGCAGACTAATAATATTGTGTTATTATCCAAACCTGGTGCAGGCGCTCGAGGAGCCGTAAACTTACCAGATGTGGATCTAGCGACACCTCCTGATTCAATCGTAGAAGGAGGTTTTTCATTAGATTCAGTAATCACAGACATGGGAGAGCAGGTGTGTGTTCAGGACAATGGAATTGTGGCAATGGCACAAGTTCATTTGGCTCAGTCCTCTGCATCAAATCTTTTGGACAATAACTCCGCGCACGAATATGTGAGGGTTATGACTAGTAAGTCCTCGCCACATTTGGCACGGAATCAGACAGACTCTCCATCTGGCCCCTTGCAAAATTCGGGGACAACCAAACAGCCCCTTTATTAGTTATTTCACCTGGCAAAGAAGTGCCACACGTGAATTTGTGCCAGCCCCAACCCGACGAGCACTTAAGTGGTAGCCTTTCTCAATCCCCTGTTATGTTTTCAGCCTCAAGCAAGGACTCTTCAGTCCTCTACATTTAATTCACTGAGCCTACACCCAGGCGCTCGGGTCTCCCCATATCAGCATACGAAGATTCTATGCCCTCTGTTGTGTTAAACAGAGCAGAGATACCACTACAAGCCATGAATACTGCCCTATAGTCTTTGGCTGAACTTTATGAGTGTCTTAACACTAGATTATCTGAGCTATCAAATATGCTCAAGCAACTGTTGCAGAGACCTTTTGACAGAGTCTCAAGCAGTTCAAGGGGGCGCAGTCCATCTCGGATGTGTGCTCGTGTCGTACATGGAGTGGAAGAGAGCATATACGAAATAATGAGTGGTGGGGGGGGGGGCAAATTCCCCTGGGTCTTTAAATCACCCAATATTGGAGGAGTCTACCAGTTGCTCCTCCAAGAGCAGGGATGCTAGTCAACAGACCTGCCATAGTTGCCCTAGTGCGGGGCATCAAATGTGGAAACAAGTAGTTAGTGGAGTAGTAATGTCCCAAGATGGCAGTGATAGTGAAGCCATCTGGGCAATTCCAGATGCAAATGCGATTTTGGTTGACAATGAAGGTGACCAAAGTCTCTACAATTTATTTCAAAAATCCCCAAAAAATAAAAAACCACAAAAGCAGACGAGTGTTAAAAAAAGTAAAAATATTAAATTAACAGCGTCAGCCAAACACAATTCATAAAGAAGATTATCCTGCACTTGCGTGGGGTTTCTAACTTGTTGACATAACGTTGCTGCCTGAGCGCGGACCCTTTAAAGTACTTACACGGCATTGCGAGCATTCTGCTCTTGCCGTCCCACGTTTCCTGGAGGAGGCGTGGCTTTTTGCGGTCACGTGGAAGATCACGTGACCCCTCAGGGAAACTTAAACTGCTGTGAGGCGCCAGAGCGCTGATAATCCTGCACTTGCGTGGGGTTTCTAACTTGTGGACATAACGTTGCTGCCTGAGCGCGGACCCTTTAAAGTACTTACACGGCATTGCGAGCATTCTGCTCTTGCCGTCCCACGTTTCCTGGAGGAGGCATGGCTTTTTGCGGTCACGTGGAAGATCACGTGACCCCTCAGGGAAACTTAAACTGCTGTGAGGCGCCAGAGCGCTGATAATCCTGCACTTGCGTGGGGTTTCTAACTTGTGGACATAACGTTGCTGCCTGAGCGCTGACCCTTTAAAGTACTTACACGGCATTGCGAGCATTCTGCTCTTGCCGTCCCACGTTTCCTGGAGGAGGCGTGGCTTTTTGCGGTCACGTGGAAGATCACGTGACCCCTCAGGGAAACAAACTGCTGTGAGGCGCCGGAGCGCTGATAATCCTGCACTTGCGTGGGGTTTCTAACTTGTGGACATAACGTTGCTGCCTGAGGGCGGACCCTTTAAAGTACTTACACGGCATTGCGAGCATTCTGCTCTTGCCGTCCCACGTTTCCTGGAGGAGGCGTGGCTTTTTGCGGTCACGTGGAAGATCACGTGACCCCTCAGGGAAACTTAAACTACTGCGACGCACCCTTGCGGCGTTAAGCCCGTCAGGGGTAAAGGGCGCCGGCTGTTATTACGGCTGTTATATGCGTGGAGTGCGCTAAAAGAACAATCAATACTCAGGACTAGAAGTAAGCTAACTGTCCTGTCCCTAACCAAAAATTTGTATGAAATTGTTTATTCCCAGGTTTTTACTCACTTCCTTATTAATTGATGGTACTGGCTGCCCATTATATAGACCTGTCCTTTATTGATCACTGAAATCACTATAAGCTCAATAGGGGCTGCGAAGGCTCTCACTTCTTCCCTGTTAAGTATTAATAGGTGCAGTGTATTTGCACTACTGACTTGGCTGAGCCCTGGCCATATATATTGAAGACTCCGATGGAGTAGGACTGATTTAATATTTCTATTTGTTAGATCGTATGGTGATGTGACTTTTTAAGGATAAATAATATATAATACTAATTTCATTGTATCCTTTTTTATATTCCATTTGTATATATTTCCCCCCCTGTGCTATATTAATATGGCCCCAAGTACACGCTCTCACAATCTGAGATCTAAAAAGGGGAAGAATAACATATCTACACCAAATACCAAATTAGCCACTCAGAAGACTGGTAATGGGAAAAAATCTAAGAAGGGTGGTAAGAATGAACCTACTGGCGATGGTAAAGGTGTATTAGAACAACCTAAAATACTTAGTTTCCTAACTATAAAAGAAAAAGTAATGGTATCTGATAAAATAGAACCTCTCCCTCCCCTTTAATAGCTCCATGATAGATAATAATTCGCTATTGACACTAGTACATAACTTTAGGCGACAATCTATAGGAATAGGTACTAATCTGGAAACTTCTGTAGTTGAAGATACCGATATGAATAACATAATCGGGTCTAACTTGTCAGTCTCCCCAGACTTGAATAAATTTGTACACAGAGAAGATGAATCTAATTCGTGTGATGAGTCATCTCACTCTAGGGGAAACCTTTCTGAAATTGTTGATAACAGCAATAGAAGTAGGGGGAGTGAAAACCCACTGAAATCAGGTGAGAAATTAGACGCCCTAACTACCATGATGGATGTCCTCTTGACTATTTGCACTAATTTGCTTAAAGAACAGAGTGACACAAAATCATTGGTACTACAGAATATTGATAATATCAGATCACTTGGGATTATGATAGAGGAATACTGTGGCAATGATTTTAATAAGGGGAAAAGGCATACCATGGAGTCAAATGACGTTATAGGAGATTTGAGTGAGTTGGTACTGGCAGTTGAAAAAGAAAATGAGAATACCATGACACAGCCTAATACCTCCCATACGGAACAACTCAATCCTAGGGAAAACCTGGCTGAAGAGATCAATACTAGTGCGAGTGAGATAGAAATAAGGTTAGCCCAAGGCTCTAAGAGGCGCACTAGGCGAAATAGAAAAAAAAATAAAAATAATTCTCGCAATAGGATGGTGATAGCCAAGATTAAAGCGAATAAAACTGTGAAAAGAAATTCTATGGCTCTTGCTAACACCGCCCCATTAGATTCTGAATGTGTAGAAGTAGGGAACCACTATGAAATCTTGGAATACCAGAAGAAATCGGATGAAAGGAAAAAAGTGGAAATTAAAAGTAAGGGGCTAGAAAACTGGTTAAAGGGTAAGGATGATACTATTGAGGAAAGTGAACTTGAGGACATGGCATCTACAGAAAATAACTTTAAATATGTTGAAATCCCATATAATAATAACACCATGCCTCTTACTAAAAGGGAGAGGGAAATTTATACTAAAGAGATGGAACGACAGGCTATGTATAGTAAGCAAAAAACAAGCAGGGTAAACACTGTGGGAAATAATGAAGAACCCCTACTTACAGTGGGGAAAAGTATTAAAATCACAGAAAAATCCTGCACAGATAAAAGCCCATTCCTAAACCGGGCCTGGTTACTTAATAAACTGTCACAGATTCCGCAGCTACAAAATATTAATTCAGGGGATATTGAATCTATTATCCTTCCTGAATATGGAAGCTGGGAAAACTGGGTTATTGTCCAATTTAGATCTGCGGTTTTTGTTGACCTCATAAGAGAATACTCTGATGGAGTATGGGGCAATAACTATGAAATTGTGATATGCCACTCTGCTATTCATAATGATAGGAATAACAAAAACACGGAAGGGGTGGGAGTTCCTTCTACTATTATGGAACCAAGAAATATAAATGCACAAGTTAACATTTTGGAGGCAAATACCATAAATCAGAATTGAGATAAGGTATGTACTAAAACATTTAATCTCCTCTCTTGGAATAGTAGAGGTTTTAAATCTCTACTACACAAGGAAGGTATTCAATTGCTGTTGGAGAGTGACATCTTTGCTTTACAAGAAACTTGGGTAACTGGGGAAATCTTACTAGACGGATATAGTATTTGGAACAAAGCTGCCCATAAAGGTGAAAAAGGCAGGCCTTATGGAGGGCTATGTATCGGGGTAAAAAATCATCTCTCATTTAAACAGTATGAAATGCATGGGAATCTACCTAATGTTATGTGTGCTATTATAGATAGGGGAAATCAACTAGGGAATTTCCTTCTTATTAACATCTACTCCCAACCGGGGCGGGAAGATATTCAAGAGATTGGGGAGTATATTAACCACACTATTGAAAGTTGGATCCAGGAATCTCCTGAGTCCGATATTTGTATAGTGGGTGATTTTAATGCCCATTGTGATTCCGCCGTAAGGGAGATGAATAGGCGCAAAGAATTGTGGGATGAAACGGCCATTATTGCATCTTTGGAAACTAAAGAGGGTAACCTGGCGGACGGTCTAAATACACAGACTATGCAGGGTTGTCGGTGGATGAACCTTATGGCTAGCTGGGATCTCGAATATCTAGAACCGAATATAGGGCCAGGTGTGGGGATAACTTGGACTAATGGGAAGGTAGGCTATAGGTTAGACTATATGTTTGTAAACAAAAAACTAAGCCTGTCCACTATCTCTTTTGAACATATCGATACCACTCTGAGTGATCATACACCCATTAGGGGTGTATTTACTAAGGGTTTGGAAAAGAAATGTTGGGATGTGAGTAATGTGATGAACATACAATTTTCAGCTGGCGGAAATAGGATCACTTGGTCGGACAAAAATGTAACCATTTTTAATGAGCTGTTTGATCGATTACCCATTGATGGGCAAGATATTGCATTGAATGGTCTTAATCCGATAACAAATCTGCTGGGTATAATACGGAGGTCAAACAGCAAGCTTATTGTGAAAAACATAAGGGGTAAACATCACTCCCACAAATATGATCAAATGATCTATGATAGAAAAAAAGAAATGTTGGGTGAGATTAGCAAACTTAAGCAGACATGTGACTTGGATGAAGGAGATAAGTAAGAGAATTAGAAACATAAAGACTCAGTACAAAAATTGGATTAAGGATTATAAGTATAACACCAACAATGCCTATTGGAGGTGTTTATATAAGATATGTAAAACCCATGATTCAAAATTTTTTTTCTATATAGACAATTCCTGATGGACGGGGATTGTAGGGAAAATACAAATGTGAGTCAAGATGCATGGAAGCAATATATTACCGACTTCTACTTCAAGACTAGTGACATGTCTGCTAATCCCACTGGGATAAATCTATATGAACAAGACACTATCCCCTTTGGTATCCTGGATATTAAGAAAGTGATCTCTAAAATGAAATCCTCACGTGCTCCAGGCCCGGATGGGCTGGCTAATGCTGTCATTAAACAAAACCCTATGAAATGGGCAGTGATTTTGTTCCAGCTTTTTTCCGGTATATGGGAGACAGGCCGCATACCGGATAGCTGGAGGAAAGCAATAGTGGTCCCTATTTTTAAAAAGGGGGATAGAAAACTGCCCGATAACTATAGATTGTTGGCCATGGCAGATAGTAGCTGCAAGATCTTCTGCTCCCTTTTAGTGGAGAGTTTAAATAACTGGATAGAGGAAAAGGGACTTCTGTCCGCCCTCCAAACTGGCTTTCGTAAAGGATACAGTACCCTTGATAACCTAACAATGCTGAATTACATCATAGCAGGGTCAAAGGATAAGGGGGAAAAACTGTATGTGTGTTTCGTAGATTATTCGAAAGCCTTTGATAGTGTCAATAGGGGGCTTCTGTGGAAGAAATTAAGTGAGAAAAATATTTGCCCCAAAATTTTGCACTTTTTGAAGGAAATGTATAGGGATACCACTGTTTCCATCTGTTTGGGCAAAGGAGGGATGATATCTCCAGATATCGCTACTAACACTGGACTGAAGCAGGGATGTGTGACATCTCCTATACTGTACAATCTGTATGTCTCAGATATGTGGGAAAGTTTTTCTACTATAAATAATTTCCCACCAATAGTAGCGGGAAAACCCATTTGTGGCCTTATGTATGCAGATGACACCGTCCTTTTGGATAAAACGCCAGTAGGGTTGCAAAGAATGCTGAATGGATTATTATTGTACTCTGAAGAGAATAACCTAAGTATTAATATTAATAAAACTAAGGTAATGGTATTTGGAGCAACCAATTTAGAAAAGAAAAAACTTTCCTCTAGATGGCAGATAAATTCTATAAAATTGGAGGTTGTGGAGGCCTACCCTTATTTGGGGATGCCCATTCTGAGCAATCCCTGCATACATTTTTTCCAAGAGGCGGTAAGTCTAAAAATATTAAAGAAATGTAAAGTCATAAGAAATTATATTACCAGTAAAGGTGGCCACTCTATAGAAGGTTTGCTTGAGATATATAAAAGTTGTATTATTCCTGGAATTCTGTATGCGCTGGAAACAGTAGAAAGCAAATATCTGAGTAAACTGCACCTACTTGAAGGGAAGATTTGGAGACCGGCCTTAGGACTCCCCAATTCGGTACCAATACAAGCAATAAGATGCGAATTGGGGCTTATATCCCTCTCGACCCTGTGGAAAATAGAATGCTGCAAACTCTATTTAAGAATAATATTGGGGGATGGGGGTGAAGGAAACTTGCTCAACCTTATAGGTCTAAATAAAAGTGAATGCAGTTTTAAGAATTCCTATTTTTTAAACCTACAAAAAATAGTACTATCATTTCTAGAAGTCCTAGGATATAATGTAAATATGGGAAAAGATAATTTAATGTACATCAAGAAAAACCTTAAAGATAAGGCTTTTATTTGGGATTTGTGCGAAAATCAATCCTATTTACACAAAAAGTCTAGATATTCCATTTATGCTCTTCAAGGCCTCAAGCCTGCCACACCAAGACAGTATCTGCTTAACACGGGAAATAAAGCTATGAGAAGATTCATTCTACAATTACGTTTGAACACTCTCCCGTGTAATGAAATTATCGGGGTAAGAACAAAAATCCCCCGTGCAGAAAGACTGTGTAGACACTGTAACATAGAGGTGGAGACAGCAAGACATATTTTAACCCTATGCCCTAATCTAAAGGAATACTACAATAAAGGGTATTCAAATTTGGTAGGGGATATGCGAAGAATTGAATCGGACCAATTTTGGCCAGTCATTTATGACGGAGAAATCAAGGTCTTCATTGGGGCAGCCTTTAATATCTGGAAGCGAGCAATGTGATGTATTTTGTAATGTGTTTTTAGAACTTAGATTGTAAACAAGATTTGATTATAAACTCGTTGGTTAATGTTTTTATGTGTAATATGTAATTACGTATGGTTGATGTAATAATTCTGTAGTGTATAAGGTTTTAATTAACCAAAAACACTTTAATTCAATAAAAAAAAAAAAAAATAAATAAAGAAGATTGCTTTACCCAAACCTACCTCACAAAAAGCAAGTCAGGCGGTCATAAATAAATATAATAAAATGACACGCAATAACATAAAACCCTCGAGTCAGATTGACCCCATGACATCTAAAGCTTTGCAGGGTGGCCACCTGGAACATGAGCCTCTGGACTCGCTGCTTGAAGCACTAAAGACACATCCAACCACTGCAAAGGCAACTTTTCCATCACTGCCTGACAAGGTAATACCTCATAAAGAATATCCGCAGGCTCAACCTACTCTGAGTGAAAGAGATTCCGCCACAATCAATTTAAACATTTTTAGAAATCTACCTCAGAATCAGGATCAACAAGCACAAACTGATCAATCCCCTCCTGTTGCTAAAATTTAGCTACAACCCTGGAGGCTAGACGAGAACAAATAGCGAGATCAGTGGATTTATTTATGTCCTCACTCCCCGCTGCATCAAAAAGGGTGTCCACAGGGTCAATAGGGCCGTTACTGGCAGGAGTGGTGGAGGCCTTGCCACATCAGAATGATTTGATGTCTCAATCACATTCAAAGAACATCAAAAGCACTCTCAATACTCAACATACATGGCAATCGCGGAAACAAAGTAAACAAGCAACAAATCCCACATACCATTTAATTTTGCAATGTAGAGGAAAACCTCCAACAGACCAAATGTTCTTAGCATCATGGACGAAATAGTGAAACTGGAGGATCTGTGCTCCAGTGACATTGATGTTATTGAGTTCATTGATGACAACAATCCGAGCATTGTAAGATTATGGATGTCATCAGGTATAGTGAGAAACCTGATCTGGCAGGCTAGGGAGGAACTATATAACTTGGGGTTCTTAGTGAGCAAACAAGTAAATACGGAGTATGAATCCCGGCCACAGCGGTTTGGCCCTGCAAGTAATCATAAACAAGGTTTGCTTCAAACCCAAAACATCAAATTCACTTGTTATCAAGACGTCCCGAATGTTAGGGGCTCTTTAGAAAGTGAGAATTAACAGCGAACTTTGGGGAACTTATCCAAATACACATTTGTCTTGTGGAATACCAGAGGCCATAAACATCTTACGTACTTACAAGATTTGACATCATAGCACTTCAGGAGGTATGGTTACTCAGGCCTCCGGTCTGGGAGCACTATACGGTTGCACTTATTCCAGCTCAACAACCAACTCGAGGGAGACCCATGGCTGGGTTATTGGTTGCTGTCAGGGTGGCCGCAGGATTGACACTAACCCCATGGTTCTCCCCAAACATGTTTATTCAAGTGGTCAAAATTAAGTCTGGGGATGGGTTGTATGTCTTGCTAAATGTGTACTGGAATTATGCTGGAATAAGTGACGGTGTTTTCTTGAAAGACATTGAGCAAGCTCTAATATCTATAGAAATGAATTCTACTATCCAGTACATTATCCTAGCAGGGGATTTGAACATTATGTGTATTGAGAATAACAATGCTCCAATATCACAAGTTTCGCTGGAAGTCTCTAATGAAACTAATGAACCTATTTATGGCAAATGGTGCCATTACGGGGGACATTCCGCCAAGCCATAAATGGCTAGAGGAAAGCAAATAGCCTTCATTGACTACATATATACAAGTACAAATCTATTTGCAGTTGCAGAATCATTCTGTGTAAGAGCTCAAATCTCCAGCGATCATGACCTGCTAGAATTAACCTGGCCTTGTGGCAAGAGAGACAACGTGACCTTGGCATCGAGTCTTAACAACCTGTGTGCATCTAATGCAAGACATCGCTTTCGGTGGACCCCAGTGTCCTTGAATGACTTTACGTCTCAGCTATCAATGTCCATGCTTCCCTTTGGTTTGGGGCAGTCGGTAGAGAGTGGGCTATATGTCACCATACTGCAAAAGTATAAACACCAGACATACAAGACAAAAGGTAAAGAAGTCACTCACCTACATGCATACGATCGTGAGCTAATACTTTAAAAAAGCCCAATATTGAGCCAGCAGATGACTAGTGTTGAGAAACAAATTACCATCCACACAAAATAATTTTAAAATCTTAAGAAACAACTACAGAAATTGGGTAAGAAACAGACTAGCCATGCTCTATCAACATGGTTCAGAAGTCACGCTGCACTCCTTGGCAACTAAAAACTCTGCTCAAATATGGGGACTTCTAAATAAGGCCCGAGGAATAAGCCAGATGCAAATCCAAATCAATGCAGTCCCTGAGGTGGTTTGGGTCACATACTACGAAACTTTATATGCAGACATGAATTTGGCTCACATTTATAAACACAAGACTCAAGCTGGTTTATATAGCTTTGCATTTGATACAGAGGACATCCTACTGCAGATTCACAAACTAAGCACTGATTATCGAATTGGATGATGAAATCAAATCCAGAGGCCTGGGCTATAATTCTAACTCTAATATTCGAACAGGTTATGCTTACAGGGAAAATTCCAGCATCATGGAAAAAATCAGTGGTTATCCCTCTACAAGAAGGGTGACAGACAAGCACCACAAAATTAAAGACCAGTTACATTGCTGGATGTGCCAGGCAAGTTGGTTGCCAGGCTCCTTCTCAGACATTTTTCTGCATGGGTTAATGATTCCAAATTGGCAGACCCATTCCAAACAGGATTCCTTTCGGGAATTGGAACTACAGTGAATTTAATAGCCTTGCATGCAATACAGCAACAGGAGAGGGAAAGACAACAGGCTCTTTACTTCACATTTATACATTTCCAAGCTGCCTTTGACTCTGTGTCAAGGGAGTTGCTCATGGCCAAGTTGGAGAGGGCTCGATGTCCTCCACCAGTGCTGCATTGGATAAATCAATTTCATACCAACACGTCAATACAGATAAGACTCAATGAATGGAAATCTGTCGGCCCCCATTAGCACCTTTCGGGGACTGAAACAATGCTGTGTATTGGCCTCCGCTGTCTTCAACTTTTTAATTTCAGACATAGCCCCCTTTTTTACAAAAATAATATCAGATCCACCAAGATTGAATGGTCATAATATCCCTTGGTTGTTTGATGCTGACGACCTGGTGTTGTTGGCTAAAACTCCCAGGGGATTACGAGCATTGCTAACTCAACTGGGACTATATGCCAAAAGCAACTTTCTCACCATGAATAAGAGCAAATGCAGGGTCTTGATTCATAACAGTTCCCGTCTTAAACAGAACGGTTGCTTAAAATGGCCACTGCAGGACGATAACATCGCAGTGACACATGAATATAAATATTTGGGGCTGAATACGAACAATCATCCAACTGACAAGCCCTACTATGCTGAAGGGCAAGCAAAGATGAGGGCATTATTCTAGCAAAGTATGGCAAATTTTCCTTGAACCCTGCCATTATATATTACAAACAAAAGGCCATCCCGACTGTAACATATGGCGCAGAGTCAAGATCTTGGCAGGGAGACATTTTCTGGTCTTGATTGAAAGGCCTCTTTTGGCATAGAGTTTTGCATTTGCCCAAGTGTTTCCCAATATGTTGTATTAGACAAGAACTGGGGTTAATATCTTTAAATGCAATCTACAAATGGAAAATTATCTCTTTCTACCGGAAATGCCCGTTAGTTCAGGAGAGCAACTCAATCATGTATATTATTGCAACCTACATTGTTGGGCCAAGTCACAAGAAGATGCAGATATGGCTGCTGAAGGTTCAGCAGTTTATGGAAGAAGCTGCTATATCTGAAATCCTTTTAAAGGTTAACCCAGATGGTGCTAAGCTTAAACTGTACAGATGGGATTGGATATCAACTAGGGAACAGTGTCGAAAGGTCGAGTCCCTTGGTGAATATCATTTTGTCCACTAGAAAGTGAATACAAGCAAATCTTATTTGGTCAAATTTCCAAACGCAAGGGCAAGAAATGGCTTTTTAAGATTTAGGATGAACCTGTGGCACACACGTAATGTATTGGCCCTATGAAAGATCATTGCTAAAAAAAGATGATTAGTGTAGATTCTGCAAAGAGCGAGATAAATCTGAAACTTTGAAACCTCTTTTAGTTGAATGCTATGGGTTGCTGGAAATAAGAACAGCATGCTTTTTTCATTTTTTTTTAAACATAATCACCTAGTAACAATAGAATCTTTATGGTATATCCTTGTGAATTGTACAGGCGTTTCTATGCAATTAGCGGTTTTAAACTTTTTAAGAATGATTAACTTGACAGAGGATCCACAAAGTATTAGTTTACAATAACCTCATCAAAATATGTTGTTGTGATGCTGTATACTTCTTTTTATGTATTTATATATTTTTTTGCAACGTGAAACAGAATTGTCACTATGGGAACATTTCATGTTGTATATTGATTTTTCTCTTCGATTGCACAATTGAAGTTTGTAAACAATTGATCTGCTATAATTTGAAAAGTTGACTTGTTCAGCTGTATCAAATAAAAAATAAATAAGTAGAGACCAGAACATGGCAGAAGGGCTGCAAAAAGAGAGCAAATAACCGGCCAGCCCTATATTCCGTCAGCACCAACAAGTAAAAGCAAAACTTATTTAAATATTCAATCAGAAGATTTTCTATCCCAGGAGGGAGGTTGTTCTCTGTCATGGATGAGATGCCTTAGGGATGCTTTGAATTCATTGGGTTTTAGTGAGTGCTGGAAAGTATCCAAACTGATAGGTCATGTGGTAAACAAAACAGATCAAGGAAGCTCTTCCATATTGCGAAACAAGTGGGACCCCGGTCGATAACTTAAGTAGCGACAGAGGAAGGAAATATTGGGAGCCAAAACCGAGCCTTGGATATGACAGTTATTTGCACATTGCGTCCCCAACATTTGAGGACTCTAGCTCAACCTCGGTTGGTTGTGCTACCTTTAGCTGAACTTCGGAACAGATGAACTGTGAGCACTCAAAAAAATGTCTCGCGTGTTCAAATGAAATCGAGAATGTAATGCACTTTTTTATTTTGCCCCTCATAGTATCATTTAAGGAAGAGATCTTATGCCACTATTTAGGCGCAGATCAGTCATAACTGAACAAAGCCCTAGCATTGTGTGTTAATTCAAAAGATGATTTAGCTGTGCATTCGGTGGTCAATTATCTCACGAGTGCATGGAGGGCAAGATCACGTATTACTTAAATATAGAGTTCCATCTAGTAATAGGGGTGACAATTTGGTGTCATGAATTTACTAGTCGGTCTGCATTTAAGAGTTTACCAGCATACCAGTCCTATGCCAGTGCAGGGTATATTGATTTTATATTATGTACTTTTTATAATCTGCGTTTGAATTTTTTTTCATCTGATTTAACGGGATATTATGATATTTTTTAACTAAGGTTTTAAAATCATAACCTTGATTAATGTATTTTGTAAATTAATCTCATTAATGAATTACACATTTTGTTTGATTTGTATTTCTAATATATTTATGGTCTGCTGACCAAAATAAAGTTAAACTGAGTGATATTCTTGGGTATCCTATGTTGACAACTATGGCATAATGGATTGCACACAGATCGGATTACAGAGAAATTGCGATATGATTTGGGAGTACTCACTAGCTAATGACTTGGCCATTAATCCATCAGAATCATACATTATGCAATTCACCCGACAGATGCAGGAGTATGCACTACAAGTGGCACATACATGGCAACCATCTATTGATCCTTAAAGAGGCAGTCTTTTTGGGACCGAATATAAATACTTCTCTGGCTACCACTTATTTTTATGAAGAAAAAAGGAATACTTTGGTAATGCAACAAAAAATTGCTTAGTAAGAGCAAGGCAGCTATTCATCTTCTCCACTAGTTCAGTTATACCTTCAGAAGCTAAGGCCAGCCCTTCTTTCTGGTATTGTTATATTACCTGGTTTGTGTCAAAGGTTTCTAGACAAATGAGAAGGGCTCAGTTTAGCGTTGCTTTCTACAACTTCCAAAGTTTTTGCCAAAACAAGCCATTAGGGCAGAAATTGAATTACCATCATTATTCACATTGTCTGCCTTAAGAAGATTAAAACCGTGTGTGTGCATTTTGCAAGCACCAAATGATAACCTATTGGCACAGTTCAGAGAACGCGTGACTATTGGTAGGAGCTTTTTCTTGGTAATTTTTAAGGATGATTGTGATCGTTGTGATCCAATATGATTTGGAGCCCCTAAAATTAAAAGTGCTTGATTTCTCCTCTGTGAACTAGAAAGTCCTACACTCCGATTGGCTTACCAAAAAGATTTCCCAGACGACCCAGTTTGAGGCTCTTCATGAAATGAAGGTCAAATCGTCTCCTCCCTAATGGGGTGTTAGGAGTAGGGCAAGATTTAGAGAGATTGCTCAGGGTTTGTAGAACTGCTAACAACGTAGAAACTCTGATGCATGTATGCATTAAGTGTCCAATCCCAGAGCAATCTTAGAACATTTAATTTTGGTCAATTTGTTTACGATGCTCTTGACAAATGAATTTTGGGAGCAACTGCGGATAGGCAGACAGGTCTCATTAATTTTAGCTTTGTGCAGATCTTTAACCATTGTCTTGACTGATATTAGCAAATGTTGATTTCATTTGTTTTTATTAAAATAATGATGTCTTGTTAAAAACATTGTGTGTGAAAGGTTTTAACAAACCAAAGGCGCAATTAAAACAAAAATCAATGATGGTAGTTTGTGATGGGCCAAATCCTAGGATTAAGGGTTTATTATCCCAGATAGCTCAATAAGGAGTCGTGGTCTGAGGATTTGGACTGTGAAATAGAAGTCTCAGGTGTTACTGTATTTTGTGATTTGCTACATGTTGCCTTCTCTTGGGAACCTGAACATTCAGATTAATATCCAGCAGAGAATGTATTTCCCGTAATTATATTCATATCAAATAAGACTTGCTAAATCCCCAACCCCATAAGCTGTCACCTTCCCCCTACCCCACCCAAGAGGGCTGAAAAGTCAAAAGTGAAGAAATTAGGGCAGAATGGAACGTTGGCTCACATATTTTCTGGATTAACCTAGGTTGCTGACATGTTTAACTAGGGTTGGGATATTACTCAAGAGTACAATGAAATGAGACAACCCTCCCAAGAATGTTTGAAAATGCTGTAGAGAGCAGTTATCCAATTATGGCAAACCTCGGCACTGGAGGAGAAAGTAGCAAACTCAGTTCTCTTGCTTGCTATGAAATCTATAATTTCACCCTAAAGGCTCCTTACCCCTTATCTCTTACCCCTTTACTCCTTACCCGGATATGAATGTAAATGACAGAAGCACTTTTCGGAAGTGAAATATTCCTAATGCAAACTTGGAACTATGGGTACTGCATGGAAATGTCCTCTGTAAACGGTCACTTTACTGAAGACATCCATCATATCTGGGGCCCTCATTATAAAAAGGTCCTTAACAGTAAAAAGAAACTGTGGTATTTAGAAATCCAGCACCTCCTTTTTAACCAATGCCAGATTAGGAATCTGATGGAATAGCATACAGGATCAGCACTGCTGTATTATGAGAAAAGAATGTGGTGGGTCAGAAGAAGGACACCAACTCTGATGAGACATTCCACTGTTAACTTTATTCAAGAAAAATAATAATGCCCATCTTTCCCCATACACTGAGGTGTCTCTACCTAACAAAAGCTAGCTAAGGTGCTAGTCAGTCATCCGTGAATGTCTTAAAACTAAACTGTCCACCGTCCAAAACAAATCCTGTCTGACCCTACCACTACCTTACTAACTTGTCATATGTCCTAGCTCCTCCAATCAACTGAACACCATCGCCCAGCCTGCTGAGAAGATTCCCCCCTGGGGGGTTAATTAAATGTAGCAATGTAAACTCTGCACTTGCTCCATTGGAAGCCTATGTGAATCTGCATTTTTCTATGATGGTGTATCATGAGATTAATCCATTCATTATTCATTCATTTGTACATGCATTCATTTTGAATTCATCTAGAATAGGCTATGTTTGAGCACTATAGTTTTGCTCTAAGCTATTCTGGTTCAATATATGCTGAGAGCCATGTTATTATGTATACTTTTCATTTATAGCACAATATAGTGTGCTTTTAGGTGCTAGAGACCTGCGGTGTGTCTGTCCATCTATGAATTCGGCTTCTTGCTGAGCGAGGAGAGTGAATTGTTTTCGCAAGCACACAGTGAGAGAATGTTTTGATGACAGCAGCTTTTCAATTCACTAATAACACTTTTATTCATGCACAGGAAGGCATGATGCAAACACTACTATAATGCTATAATGCCACTACAATGCTAATAACAATGCATGCCTAATAACAAATACAGCCTAATAATTTGCATGTGTCAGCATTCAGTATTCCTCTCCAATCCACACCACACTCTCTGACAATCCCCGTCTGATTTCCCCTTCTATCAAACCAAAAACTCTGTGTGAGTGTCTGTCCTAATTCCCCATTGCACGTGTCTTATTCAGATCAATTAGGCTTCATACTCAATCAGCAATACTCCCCACTGAATGTGCGAGCTTCCCAATCTCGAATGTGTCCCACCTCTCTCCTCTCCAGCTCCCTTGCAGCCAGCCAGTCAGGGCCTCTCTCCTTGGCCTCTCGGTGGTCTGTTCTCCAGCCAAAGCTCCCTGCTAGAATGCTTCCCCAAGCTGCATGTCAGCTGATTCTCCAAAAGCCTCTCTGCCAAAACGCCTCTCAATGCCACCGCCAATGCCACACCAAAAGTCTTCCTCAATGGCACCACTTCCTTTCATTCCCAAACGCCTCTCTCTCTCATACCCAGGCAACTACTGCTTATTTCAGGCTCCCAGTTATAGTGTCAAATGAGGAACAAGTTACTTACCTGTAACTGTTCTCCAGCATGGGTCTGGCTTGGATTCACATGCTCATGAATATTCCCCGTCAGGCCGGGAATCCTCGGTATAGAAAATAATCAGTATTAGTTTCGTTTCTGATCTGTCTTTCTTAGTAGTAACCAATCACTGGTCTCTGGGTCATACTGCCCCCAGCCAATGACTGCCCTCTCCCTAAACCCCGCCTCCGGGAGCCATCCTCAGATTTGGTAGCACGTAAAGTGGCAGTATGACCAAGTGAAGAGCCGCAGAGGGGTAGGCGGGAGGGTTCACATGTGAATCCATGCCAGACCCATGCTGGAGAACAACAGTTACAGGTAAGTAACTTGTTCCTTCTCCAGCATGGGGTCTGGCATGGATTCACATGCTCATGAATAAGAGAATACATAGCAGTACACACATGCACAACCACGGGAGGTGGCAACAGGCTCAACATTAAGCAATACAACAACTCAACATTAAGCAACTCTTACCTCCTCACCAGGCTCACCTTAGGCGAACAGGTTGCGCAGCACTGCTTGGCCGACCTTGGACTCCTCCCTGGAGTCCCGATCGACGCAGTAGAATCTTGTGAAGGTGTGCGTCGACCTCCACGTCGCAGCCCTGCAGATGTCCAGCAGGGGCACACCAGACAGGAACGCCGTGGTAGCAGAGATCGCTCTGGTCGAATGGGCTCTCGGACGGCCGGGCAGCTGTCGGTTTGCCAACCGGTGACAGTGCATGATGCAGCCGGAGAGCCGACTGGAAATGGAAGTCTTCGAGAGAGCCTTCCCTTGATTCACAGTCCCAAAGTTCACAAACAGTTGCGACGTCTTCCGAAAACTCTTCGTGTGGTCCACGTAGAACTTCAGCGCTCTAGCTACATCCAGCGAGTACAAAGTCCTCTCAGCCGGCGAAGAAGGCGACGGGAAGAAAACTGGCAACACCAAGGGCTCGTTGAGGTGGAAGTCCGACAGCACCTTGGGCATAAAGGATGGGTGTGTCCGCAGCACCACCCTCGTGTCATGAAAAGTCATGTATGGAGGCTTGCAAGATAGGGCCTGGATCTCTCCCACTCGTCGTGCGGAGGTGATGGCCACGAGGAAAGCTGTCTTCCATGACAGGAACTTCAAAGGCGCTGAATGCATAGGCTCGAATGGGGCCCCCATGAGCTTGGTCAGCACCACATTAAGCTCCCACGCCGGGGCAGGAGCCTTCACCGGCGGGAATGATCGGAATAGTCCCTTCATGAATTCTTTCACCAGGCGATGAGACCACAAGGACGCCCGTCCCGTCGTCCTGGTATATCGGGAGATTGCAGCCAGATGTATTTTGATGGAGGCGTGAGCCAGTCCAGCTTTGGCCAGCGACAGTAGGTACGGCAGTACTTGAGGGGCCGTAATCCGCAGAGGATTAATCTTCTGTGCACAGCACCAGACAGAGAACCTCTTCCATTCATGTCCGTAGCACTTGAGAGTTGAGGACGCCCTGGCCTTTGCAAGAACCTCTCTGCAGTCGGCCGGGATGTCGTACCCTCCAAACTCTAGTGCTGCAGGAGCCAGGCCTGCAAGTTCAGCGACTCCGGGTTGTGGTGAAGAATGGCGCCACCTTCTCTGGAGAGAAGGTCTGCGTCCGTCGGCAGCTTGACTGGTGGGGACGTTGACAAGTCCAGAAGGTCAGGGAACCAGATCTGCCTCGCCCACGCCGGTGCGGCGAGGATCATCCTGCACCGGGACCTCTTGAGCTTGTTGATGAGCCGGAGCAGCAACGGCAACGGAGGGAACGCATAAAGAAATAGGCCGTCCCAGGGGAACGAGAAAGCATCGCCCATGCTCCTCGGCTGGGGGAACCTGCTGGCAAACCTCCGGCACTTGGAATTCGTCGCCGTCGAAAAGAGATCGATTTGGGGTTCGCCCCATCGTCAGAAGAGTCGATCCACTTGATCCCGGCGTATTTCCCACTCGTGGTACGAGCGCAGCTCCCTGCTGAGTGAGTCGGTGATCGTGTTTTTTTATTATTGCCAGATGAAGAGGCACCAGAAACATCCCTTCGGCGACGGCCCAATGCCACAGATCCTGGGCTTCCCTGGATAGGGCCGGGGACCTGGTTCCGCCCTGCTTCCGGATGTAGAACATCGTGGTGGTGTTGTCGGTGAAGATCCTCACCACCTTGCCCTTGAGGGACGGAAGAAAGGACCTGAGGGCCCACAACACAGCGCGGAGCTCCAAGATGTTGATGTGGAGAGCCTTCTCCTCCGGGAGCCAAAGGCCTCTCGCGTGAAGATCTCCAGAGTGTGCTCCCCAACCTTCCAGGGAGGCATCCGTCGTCACCGTCGCCTGGTGAGCTGGGGTCTGAAAGTCCGTGCCCGCCGACAGATGGGCGCGGGTACTCCACCACCGGATCGCCTGACGGAACGTCTCGTTGAGAGGGATCCTGTCCTCGAAGCTGCCCGTCGACTGGATCCAGCGGGCGTCGAGGAACTCCTGTAAGGGTCTCATCCGAAGCCTGCAAAGGCGCACCAGATAAATGCAGGAGGACATCATCCCGAGGAGGGAATTGATAGATCTTACCCTGGCCATGTCCGTGGCCAGCAGACGCTGCACTTTGCCCAGAATGGTCCTGGTCCTTTCCTCCGATGGCGAGGCCAGCCGTGCCACTGTGTCGAGCTTGGCTTCCAGAAACAGGGCGACTTGCGACGGAACCAGGTGGGATTTTGGAAAGTTGATGGAGAATCCCAGGTCTGTGAGCAGCTGGACGGTCTTCGCAGTGTGCTCCACGGCGAGCTCCCTTGTCTTTGCCCGGATGAGCCAGTCGTCCAGGTAGGGGTAGACGTGGACAGTGCCGCCCTTGGACCACGAACCTGAGGAACTTTCGGTGTCTTTTTAGAATGGGGATGTGGAAGTATGCATCCTCCAAGTCCAATGACGACAGGAAATCGCCCTCCTCCAGCTGTCCCAGCACATGCTGGAGGGTGACCATACGGAACTTCTGTGCCTTGATGTACTTGTTCAGTCGTCAAAGGTCCAGGATGGGGCGCCATCCTCCTGTCTTCTTTTTTACGAGGAAGTACCTTGAGTAAACTCCGGAGCCCCAAAGCCTCTTTGGGACGAGCTTGATGGCACCCTTCTTGAGCATCGTCCTTACTTCCAACAGTAGTTGAGGGAGGTGATTTTCCTTCCTGGCCATGGGTGGAACGCGAGGGCACTTCTTCTGAAACTAGAGGGCGTGCCCTTGGCCCAGGGCGTCCAGCACCCAACGGTCGGTGGAGATGGACTCCTTCACGCTGACAAACCTCGCCAGCTGGCCTCCCACTGGGGTGCTTCGGCGGGGGCCCGACCCCACGGTCGGTTCAATCTTGTTGGGAGGCCGCCTTGCCTCCTTGACCTCCTTGTCGACGACGACGGGCACCACCTGACTTGCCGCGTCCCCTGTTGGCTTCCTGGGACGAAGATCTTGTCGCTTGGCGGTAAGTGGAGGAGCCACTGCCGGATCCCTTGGAGGCACCTTGTCTGCCTCCGGAGCTCCGAAAGGACAGCCGTCGTTGTTGGGAGCACTCCCAGTGCCCAGGCAGTCTCTGTCTGTCTTGATGGCCTGAAGGGACTCATCAACCGCCTTCCCAAACAGGTTGTTCCCGTCGAAGGGCATGTCCAAAACCTTGGTTTGTACGTCCTGGCGGAAATCTGTGGCCTTGAGCCATCCTCGTCGTCTCAAGCAAACGCCGTTGCCCAACTGACGGAAACCGGTGTCGGCGATGTCCGTTGCCACCGTGATGGCGTGGTCTGAAGCAATCACCCCCTCCTGTAGGATTTCAAGGGCCTCAGCCCTTTTGGCGTCCGGAAGGAAGTCTAACAGAGGGGCGATTTTGAACCACAACTCCCTGTCGTAGCGGGCTACGATAGCCAGGGTGTTGCCGCCTTGATAGTCGTCCCATCGTGTCCAACTTCCTGCCCTCGCCGTCCGGCGGGGAAGTTGATGTCGATGCCCCCCCAGCTTTCTTCTTTGCCGCCGCCGAGACGACCGAATCCGGGGTAGGTTGTGCCCGAAGGCACAAGGGGGCAGCGTCGGGACCCGGTACTTCTTCCCGTACCGGTCCCTCTTTGCCGGCGCCGTGGCAGGGTTCTTGAGGAGGGCGAGCCCCTCATCCCAGATGTCATAAAGAAGCAGTACGGCAAGGACTGTCTTCCTTTTAGCCTCGCGCCGTTGGTATAGGAACCCTTCTTTCTTCTTTTCTTCTGGGCAGAGCTGGAAAAGCTTGGATGCCCTGGAAATCATGGCATGAAAGGATCCAATCTCGTAGGGCGGGGACGCCCGAGCAGGGGGCGACGGGGGAAACGTCCCGTCATCGCCTCCGTCGTCATCTGTACCTGTCGTAGCCGTGTCTGTGCCTGTATCATCCCCGTGGGTAGTAGACCGGGGGGAAGGCAGAGCAGGCCGCAGAGGTGGGAGAAGTTGTAACGCTCACCTGATTCCCGTAGAGGCGCCGGTCTTGACTGGGCGTATACCGTATCTTCAAAGGTGATGTGTAACACACGGCTGGGTCTTTGGGCTGGACCTCTGTGCACTGTATGTCTGGCTCGAAGGGTAAGATGTCTGCAGATAGAAAATGTGGGATTAATGAACTGGGTTATTGAATGTCTCTCTCTTCTTCCCTTTCTCTTCTCCTGTAGAACCCCAAAGGTTAACGCTCTCACCTTGGGTAAGTGAACGCCGTGCTCTCCATCTGCCTCGAGGCAGGGTGCCGTAACCAGTTTCTTCACTGGATAAGGGGAGCAGGCCTCTTGACTTCAGAGGACTGCTGTCCGTCGTTTACTGCACGAACGGTAAGTATCGAGTAATTCTAATGTCTTTAAAGTCTTTAGTAATGATGTCTCTTGTTTTGCAGGGTTCCGGCGATGGCGGATGGCGGGCTGAAGTGAGTTGAAGATGGAGCCCGTGTGATGAATAGAAGCGCCTGGAAGCACGTAAGTAAGCGCTTGTTGCCTGCTTCACGATGCGCTCTAACTGTCTTTTTATTTTGCAGGTACAAGTTCGGGGCGGCTGCAGGGTGCCGGAATACCCACTGGGTTAGATGTGGAAAGGAGTAATGGCACGTGAGTATTAAAGTTCCCCAATGTCTTTAAACGCACCATTTTGTCTTTCAGATGCGGGATGCAGCGCCGAAGGCCTCCGGAGCGTGCGAAGAGTTGGTAAGATTTTGTCTTTCAGATGCCGGAATGCAGTGTGAAGACCTCCGGAGCGCACGAAGAGTAGGTAAGCCTTTGTCTTTCAGATGCCGGAATGCAGCGCGAGGCGTTGGTGACAGCCGATGGACCAGGTAAGTGAAGAGCTGTCACTGAAGACCGTAATGCTAACCTGTTCTTTCTTGTCTTTATAGGTGTTGCTGAAGACTGGATTCAGAATGGTAAGCCTTTTTCCTTAGGCCCAGGATCAGATGCAGAAGACACGATGAGCGTTCTGCTGCTGAGAATGCAGAATAACGCAAAGCAAGATTCATCCATCGGGTGTGGTTTAAATAGCCTCCTGTAGTGCTTAGGTGTCTCCTTCCACAGCCACGCCTAGGTAAGAAAAGAGTTCCTGCTTTCCAGAAGAGTTCCAGTGTTCTGAATCTAGGGAGTGGCTCCTGCCCCACCCAACAGGAAAAGTAGTTCCAAACAGAAGAGGATCAGAGACTCAACTGGCAGGCAAGTAAGCAGCATGGTCTGCTGCAGGTAAGTCCACCCAAGCATTATGAGCCCGGCGCTTCCAGCGCTGGGACTGGGCATATTTATGAGCCTGGTGCCACTGGCGCCAGGACTGGGTCCAAAAGGTCCCAATTGGGACTGGTTGGCACTCGGAACCTGGGTTATGGATCTGCTTCCAAGGGAGTTGGGAAAACCCTGACCTTTTGGAAGCAGAGATCATGACAGTACCCCCCCTCAAGGCCCCTCCCAAACCGGGCTTCTCCGGGGGTTTCGGCTTGTCAGGAAATGTTCGGTGAAATCTTTTGATTAGGCGAGGAGCGTGGACATATTCAGCAGGTTCCCAGGATCTCTCTTGGGGGCCGTAGCCTTTCCAGTCAATTAGGTAGAATAGTTTAGATTTGGAGATCTTAGAGTCCAGAATGCTTTTGACTTCAAACTCGAGTTCTCCATCAACTAGGATAGGTTTTGGAGATTTGGTTAGTCGGGTTTGAGGTTGCACGGGTTTTAATAGAGAGACGTGGAAGACCGGATGTATCTTCATGTGCGGGGGCAAGTCCAATTTGACCGCTACTGGGTTTACTATGGTAGTGATGGAATAGGGACCAAGGTATCTCGGGTTGAATGTGCGTGGCCCATTTAGAGGTAGATATTTGGTGGATAACCAGACTTGATCCCCTACTTGATATTGAGGGGCTTCCTTCCGATGTTGATCTGCTCCTTTCTTGTATTGTTCTTTAGCCCTTTGAAGGTGAGAAACAGCTTCCTTAAAGGCTTGGGTGATTGTAGAATGCAGGTAGTCTACTGCTGGTGTTTCAAGATCTTGGAGGGGATCCAACTCCGAGGTTCGAGGGTGACTGCCGTACAAAAGAAAAAACGGGGTTTTCCCAGTTCCCGAATGGACAGAGTTATTGTAGGCATATTCGGCTATCCAAAGGATGTTTTTCCAAGTTTTTTCAGTTTGTTGCAGCATGCAGCGTAAATACTGTTCCAGAGTTTGATTGGTCCTCTCGGTTTGTCCGTCGGTCTGAGGGTGGTGACTGGTCGATAGTATCACATCAATTTGAGCCGACCGACAGCAACTTCGCCAAAAATGAGAAATAAATTGACTACCTCGATCCGAAATTAGAACCGAAGGAAAACCGTGCAGTCAGACGATGTTTTCGAGAAATTCTCGGGCCAGAGTTGCTGCTGTTGGCAAGCCTTTGAGCGGAATGAAATGCGCCATCTTGGAGAATAAGTCCACGATTACTAGAATCGTATTGTATCCGGAGCATGGAGGTAGATCGGTGATGAAGTCCATAGAAAGCGTATGCCAAGGGCGAGGTGGAATGTCAATAGGGCCTAAGAGGCCTGCTGGTCTTTCCTTTTGACTCTTGTTTTGGGCGCATACTCCACAGGACATTATAAAGTCTCTGATATCTTTTTTCCAAGACGGCCACCAGAAGTAGCGCTTGATCTTTTCTGAGGTCTTGGCCATACCGGGATGTCCTTCCATTAAAGAATCGTGATAACAAGAGATTACTTTTTTCTGTAAATCTGTGCTGGGTAGGTATAATCGTTCTTGGAAATACAATAAGTTGTCCTTTACTGCAAAGTCCTTTCCCTGCAGATGCCAATTCTGTATGTCTGCTGGAGTTACAAGTTGCCTGGCTTTATCCTTAACTTCCTCTATGGATTCTGTGGCGATTACACCCAGAATTCTTTGTTTGGGAAAGATTGGTACAGGTTTAGGGTTGATCAAGTGTTCTTCCACTCCCATCCGAGAAAGGGCATCAGCTTTACCGTTTTTTGTACCAGGTCGATAGGTAATTATGAAGTCAAACTCGGCAAAGAATAATGCCCAACGGAGTTGTCTAGAGGATTGGGCTTTTGCGGTTTTCAAATATTGCAGGTTTCGGTGATCCGTAATCACAGTAACGGTGTGTCGGCCCCCAGCAGATAATGCCGCCAAGCCTTAAAGGCAGACTTGATAGCCAGAAGTTCCTTGTCAGTAATCGTGTAATTGATTTCAGGAGGCGAGAATTTGCGGGACCAAAATGCCACGGGATGCAACTGATTGGTTACCGGGTCCTTTTGTGATAGAACTGCCCCCATGGCAAGGCTTGAAGCATCAGTTTCCACGATGTAGGGGAGTTCGGGGCGAGGGTGTTTTAAGATTGGTGCAGAGATAAATTTAGTCTTCAAATCCTGGAAAGCTTGTTCCGCCTCGGTAGACCATTCAAAACGTTTGTTTTTCTTTAACAAGGCAGCGATGGGCTGGACTATTCTAGAGAATTGGGGGATAAACCTGCGGTAAAAGTTAGCGAAGCCTAACATGCTTTGCACACCTTTTACGGAGGATGGTGATGGCCATTTGAGAACTGCATCGACCTTCTTTGAATCCATACGCACTCCGCCAGGTGATAATATGAATCCCAAGAATTCAACTGCAGTCACGTTGAAAACACATTTTTCCAACTTAGCGAAAAGTTTGTGTTGACACAATCTTTCGAGGACCATTTTCACGTGTTTCCGATGTTCAGATTCCGATGAAGAATAAACGAGGATGTCGTCAATGTAAACAACAACACACACATCTATGAGCTCTCTGAGGACATCGTTCATAAAATATTGAAAGGCGGCCGGGGCATTACAAAGTCCGAAGGGCATGACCTGATATTCAAATAGCCCATACTTGGTGCGGAAGGCCGTCTTCCATTCATCGCCCTCTTTTACTCGTACCAAGTGGTAAGCTCCTCTAAGATCCAGCTTTGTATATATGCATGCTTTTCTGACTTGGTCCAGGAGTTCAGGGATCAAAGGTAACGGATATCTATTCTTAACGGTGATCTGGTTCAGGGAGCGATAATCTATACAAGTTCTAAGGTCTCCTTCCTTTTTTGGAACGAAGAACAAAGCTGAAGAAGCAGGGGACTTGGAAGGACGAATAAACCCATTTGCCAGGTATTGATCCAGGTATTGTCGAAGGTGAAGGTTCTCAGGCTCGGTGAGGGCATAAATTCTACTACAAGGAGGAGTAGATCCAGGTATCAGGTCGATCTGGCAGTCATAAGACCTATGAGGAGGTAGAGAGTTTGCCTGATCCTTCCGGAAAACATCTTGGTATTCTAGGTATTCGGGAGGTAACTGGGGAGTCTCTGAAGAAATTGCTGCCAGTGCAACACCAGGTGGAGGGTGACAAGTAGAGACACATTCTGGAAACTGGACCGTTCTTGCTCGCCAATCGATCAGAGGATTGTGTTTCTCTAACCAAGGTATTCCTAGAATAATCTGAAACTGAGGGGCCTTGATCACATCGAACACGATCTTCTCATGGTGTCCATCTTGACTTACTAGCGTCACTTCTTGAGTGGTATGCGTTACTGGCCCGGAGGCTATCTCCGTACCATCCACCGTAGTAATGACGTCCTTTACAGCCTTGGGACAAAGAGTTAGATTCATCCTCAAAACCATTTCATGATCCACATAATTGCCGATGGCACCGCTGTCGACGTAAGCTTCAATTGCATGTAATCGATCCGGATTATCAGGGCTGATGAGGACCATAGGTATCACGAAATGCGAGGTCACGGAACTGGTTTTCACGCTCGGCAAGAGGACCTCTATTCTTGTCGGGCGAGGTCGTTTCCCTGCTCAGAGTTTGCAACTTTGGTAACTGCAGCTCCTACTGCCTTCTTGGCAGGTTTCACCGGACAGTCTCGAAGAAAGTTCCCTGAGTTTCCGCAATAGAGGCATAATTGCAACTGTTTTCTCTTTTCCCGCTCCTTTTGTGTTAGAGGACCTTTCAGACCCCCTATTTGCATGGGTTCCCCGGAGTCTACTCCTTTGGAAGGAGTTGGCGGTTTGGAAAATACTCGAGCATCAAACTTGGAACGATCGGCCTTCCTGTTCTGCAGTCTGTGATCTATTTGAACGACTAAGTCTATATAGTCCGAACAATCTTGTGGGGGATTCACTACTTGGGCTAACACATCTTTGAGCTCTCCGCGTAGACCTCTATAAAACAGCGTAATCCTTTTGTCCTCAGGCCAGTGAGTTTCCACTATCAGTCTGTTGAAAGACGCAATATAAGCCAAAAGGTCTTGATTACCTTGTCGCAACCAAAGAAGCTCATTGTCCAAGGCCTGCCCCTGTGAATGTCTTGCGAACAGTTTTTCCATACTGAGCTGAAAAGCTTGAAAATCATGGAGGACCGGATCATCTTGATTTACTAGAGGGATCGACCAATCTGCCGCATTGCCACTAAGGTACGAAAGCACGAAAGCTACTTTAGCTTGATCAGTTGGAAAGGCTGCTGGCTGGCATAAGAAATGCAACATGCACTGATTGATAAATACTGCAAACCTCTTTGGGTCACCAGAAAATCGTTCGGGCGGAGCCAGAGGTACATTCCCAGGTAGGTTGATCTGCACTGGATTCATAGAGGATGTAGAAGGAAGATTTCCCCCAGATGCGGGTAACAGGGTCTGTCCGGCTTGTGACTGTAGCAATTGTCTAGCGAGATCATCTGTTCGCTCCTTGGAAATAATCAGTTCCCTTCTTAGAGCGCTCGTTTCCTGACGGGCTGCATGCACTTCTGCCCTTAGTTCCCCAAGTAACTGGGCTAGCTGGTCGGTATCCGAGGTTTCCATAGCGCCTGGACGGGAGTTTTGTGGTAGGCTTTGCGTTCTGCAACGCTCACCTGATTCCCGTAGAGGCGCCGGTCTTGACTGGGCGTATACCGTATCTTCAAAGGTGATGTGTAACACACGGCTGGCTCTTTGGGCTGGACCTCTGTGCACTGTATGTCTGGCTCGATGTGTAAGATGTCTGCAGATAGAAAATGTGGGATTAATGAACTGGGTTATTGAATGTCTCTCTCTTCTTCCCTTTCTCTTCTCCTGTAGAACCCCAAAGGTTAACGCTCTCACCTTGGGTAAGTGAACGCCGTGCTCTCCATCTGCCTCGAGGCAGGGTGCCGTAACCAGTTTCTTCACTGGATAAGGGGAGCAGGCCTCTTGACTTCAGAGGACTGCTGTCCGTCGTTTACTGCACAAACGGTAAGTTTCGAGTAATTCTAATGTCTTTAAAGTCTTTAGTAATGATGTCTCTTGTTTTGCAGGGTTCCGGCGATGGCGGATGGCGGGCTGAAGTGAGTTGAAGATGGAGCCCGTGTGATGAATAGAAGCGCCTGGAAGCACGTAAGTAAGCGCTTGTTGCCTGCTTCACGATGCGCTCTAACTGTCTTTTTATTTTGCAGGTACAAGTTCGGGGCGGCTGCAGGGTGCCGGAATACCCACTGGGTTAGATGTGGAAAGGAGTAATGGCACGTGAGTATTAAAGTTCCCCAATGTCTTTAAACGCACCTTGCTTTGTCTTTCAGATGCGGGATGCAGCGCCGAAGGCCTCCGGAGCGTGCGAAGAGTTGGTAAGATTTTGTCTTTCAGATGCCGGAATGCAGTGTGAAGACCTCCGGAGCGCACGAAGAGTAGGTAAGCCTTTGTCTTTCAGATGCCGGAATGCAGCGCGAGGCGTTGGTGACAGCCGATGGACCAGGTAAGTGAAGAGCTGTCACTGAAGACCGTAATGCTAACCTGTTCTTTCTTGTCTTTATAGGTGTTGCTGAAGACTGGATTCAGAATGGTAAACCTTTTTCCTTAGGCCCAGGATCAGATGCAGAAGACACGATGAGCGTTCTGCTGCTGAGAATGCAGAATAACGCAAAGCAAGATTCATCCATCGGGTGTGGTTTAAATAGCCTCCTGTAGTGCTTAGGTGTCTCCTTCCACAGCCACGCCTAGGTAAGAAAAGAGTTCCTGCTTTCCAGAAGAGTTCCAGTGTTCTGAATCTAGGGAGTGGCTCCTGCCCCACCCAACAGGAAAAGTAGTTCCAAACAGAAGAGGATCAGAGACTCAACTGGCAGGCAAGTAAGCAGCATGGTCTGCTGCAGGTAAGTCCACCCAAGCATTATGAGCCCGGCGCTTCCAGCGCTGGGACTGGGCATATTTATGAGCCTGGTGCCACTGGCGCCAGGACCGGGTCCAAAAGGTCCCAATTGGGACTGGTTGGCACTCGGAACCTGGGTTATGGATCTGCTTCCAAGGGAGTTGGGAAAACCCTGACCTTTTGGAAGCAGAGATCATGACAGAAGTGGCGTAGGATGCATCGTCCTCCTCTTATGCAGTGGACTCTCCGAAGGTCCTGGCTCCGGTTCCCCCGTCGAGTCTGGCTCAGGTACCTCCGTCGGGGGGAAGGGGCAACCTTGTCCTTATCTCCGAGCCTAAGGACTGAATTGCTGACAAAATGGCCACCGAGGTGTCCTGCGGCGCCGGAAACGACAGGCGCGAGGGCTCTTGAGGAGCCTTGTCGGCGACACCGTCGCTCTCGTCGTCGCCCTCATCGGGATCCCTCCCGATGGGCTGGGCCTCTTCCACGGCTTCGTTGAGCTCTTCTTCAGAGGTCGTGTCCGTATCCACGATGGCCACCAGCCCCTCCCCCACCTTTTCCAACGAGGACTTCGTGGGGGTCTTCTCAATGGGTTTGAAAGACTACTCCCTCCGTGGTGGCAGGGAGACTCTGGGTCCTGAGGGCGCCTCCACTGGTGTAGCCTCCACAGGCTGAGCCAGGGCCGCGGCAACATCCTCAATTGAGGTCTTAGCAGGGTGAATTAAGGCCATCGTCACCTTCTGGACGCATGGGCCTTCACCTTGGGGGGAGGGTCCGAGCCTCGCTCCCCCTATGCCGGAATCTTCGAGATCGACCGGGGCCTCTCCAGAAGCTTCGCCGGGTTCTCGGACTTCCTCTTACCTGAGCCAGAGTGTTGGCTCGTGGTTGATGGCGCCGGGGAGGATGCGCCCTGCCTGGCAGCCAAGGAGCCCGACCGTTCGGCGCCCCCGGTGCCCGCGGACTCGCAGTGCTTAGCCTTTTGTTGGGCCCTCGTCGTCGGGGCACCCTCACAGGACTTAGAAGACCGCTCTGACTTCTTTTTCTTCTTCTCGCCTGACGGGCTCTTCCCTTCCAGCCAGTTGGAGAGACAGAGGTGGCGATCCTTCATGGTCCACTCCGACATGTTCCCACAAAACGCACAGTCCTTCTCCTTGTGCGTCTTGTCCTCATGGAGACAGAGGAATAACGAATGCTTGTCCTCCTTGAAAACATTCTGAAGCTGGCATCCAGGGCAGGTCCTGAACAGCTTCCCGGGCGTCGAGCTTCCTTTCTCCTGGGCCATGTCCGGGGTAGGCCTCGGAACTTCTGGAAACCACCAAAAGCGTAACTCGACGAAATCTTCACCCTCGAGGGGCGTAGAAAACTCCGAAACGGATCCCCGTTGATCGGATGTAGAAACGGTGGAGCTTGAGGCTCTATTTAACCGAAAAATTAGAAAAATCTCCTGAAAAAGCGCGAAAACGCAGCAAAAGCTCGAGAGCTAAAGCACGAGGACTCCCAACACTTGAACGTGCAGTAACAATCTGAGGATGGCTGCCGGAGGCGGGGCTTAGGGAGAGGGCAGTCATTGGCTGGGAGCAGTATGACCCAGAGACCAGTGATTGGTTACTACTAAGAAAGACAGATCAGAAACAAAACTGATACTGATTTTTTTCTATACCGAGGATTCCCGGCCTGACGACGGGGAATATTCATGAGGATGTGAATCCATGCCAGACCCCATGCTGGAGAACATACACTTTCTCCATGGTTACATCCTCTCTTAGCTAAGATTCACTCTCTTTCTGTCAGAAAAGCATTTCTCTAGCCAAGCGCCTGAAAGTCTGTGTACGCACGTCTTGTTCTGTACTATTCCAGTGTGTTCTGTCACCATGACATTGTACATCATATCTTGTACATGCTATCTGTGTTACGAAACCATCCTCCCATTTCTCTCCATTCACTGTCGGCTCTTAGCAAGCTAAAAATCCCTTTTTCTCTCCATGCATGTCTTTGTGCAAAGCACCTCGCTCCCTGCATGCCCCCACGTTCCTGTCTGCGAGCAACCCAGGGCCTGATAAGCCAGCTTCCCTTCTCCTTCTACTCGGGCAAGAGTCACTGTCTTATCTCTGTCTGGCAATAAACTGTTTACACATTCCATCGCTCACAGTGTAACTCAAAACAATCTTCGCATACCGTGGCGCTGCTCTTCTGTGGCTCAATGGCTTCAGAATGCCAGCTACATGCTCTCTATAGTGCCTAACGCATTCACTCACAAACCAAGTGCTATACCATGGCTCAATGCATACTTTTAAGTGCACACTCATGCGTGTGTCTAAATGCATACATAATAACATGTCTTTTTAAACATGTCTCTACAAGGCACTTCAAATATAACAGAGCCTCCTTCTCTAGCAAACCAAATGGCTGAATAATATGAATAACTAATCAGAATGAAATGATGGATAAAGGAATACCTAATTGAGTAATGAATTACTAATGATAACATACCAGGCCTCTTCATATAATATCTGGTTTTACAATTGCTATGCATAAAACAGTGGCTTTTATTATTGCTAATGTAAGTGAGTGTGGGGTTTTCTGTTGAGTAGATTCAGACGGCAGTAGATGGCGAGGGGAGTAGTAGTGTGTTGGGGAGCTGCTATGAGAGAGAGCTAGGTAGAGGGAAGGAAGCCGTCTCATGAGGAGACAGAGTGAGCACAGTCCTAGAGAACTAACTGTGAGGGAGAGAGCATTGCTAGGAGAAGCCGTGAGGGTTGGGATTACTAAATGCACTCAATGCTTAGCTTGCTTATGTAGTGATTAGTGACATTAGGCCATGCAGAATGCAGTGGCATGAATAGAGATGCAATTTTGCTTTGAAATGAACTGATTTCCCGTGTCTTTGTGATTTTGCCATTCTGGTTTTGTTTACATGGTATCACAGTGCAACATTTCTAGTTTCACACCTATAGGGCGAATGCAGAGTTGGATAAGGGAGCTGGCAAGAACTATGTTATACCCGTGTCTGCCCTGGCACCCACCTGGGGAGAGGAACTATTGAATGTCATCCCCAACCAGGCAATGCTACCAATGCCATTAATGTAACCCATGGTGACAATGATGCGAATATACAGAGTATTCAGGATGGTGATGCCCGGCAAGACATTCGGTAAGGCTGTACATTGGAACAATAGCGCAGATGCACATAACAGCCCAATGTGTCAGGTGCTGTGATATCGAGAGTAAACAAAGGGGGCAAGGCTCTGGGAGACAAAGATACCGGTAGGGGCCAACGTTTGATAATTGCATCTAAGAACGACGATCCAGAAACAGAACAGTAGTTTGCTTAGCATCCGATATTCCCCCAAGCAATCACTTTGGGCAATTGGATATTGTTGATAATGCAGTACAAGAGCCGCGAGAACCATTGGAACTTTTGGACCAAAACAGGAGGTAAAAAAGCAATGTCCAATACTATACTAGTAAAACCAAAATCTGATAACTGTACTTCAAATAAGATAAGACCAACAGACACAAACAGACACAGAGATAAGTCTAACAGTTTATTCGCTTCAAGCCAACCCAGATTCAACACGACAATAACTCTTGAGAAGTGGGCAATTTATAGAAAAGGAAATCTCGTCTTTTATGCAACCCAGTTTACATGAGTTCTGCTGCGAGTGCCATGTCATAGATCGTTTACAACTCCCCATGTATAGGGTTTTCTGTGAAAACATACATTTACCAATGATTTCATGCTTGTACATTCTAACTTTCTGTCCTTACAAGACAATAGACTGTTCTCACTGAAAGGAGACATTCCTACCAAATTATCTTTATTTTCATGACCAAGGGTTACTGTGCAGCGGTGTGTCTTGCCGTTTATTTAGGATAACCCTTTCTTGGTACAAACAGAACATCTCCTGTGTCATAAATTATTCTTACTATTAGTACGTGCATTTGCAAGACCCACTCAATTAACAGCGACAGACGAGAAGGCATCCCGTATATCTGATCTGGCTGGTCCGGGATGTTCAAGACCCAAGGCTGTATAAACAATGAGCTCATTCTTTGCAACATTTCTGTGTGGCTCAGCATTTCTTGTGCGCTGAACATATTCCTTCCAGCTCCAAATAGGAGATTGTAAAATGGAGTGAGTGCATGAAACAAAAATGGAGGAGCTTAAGGCCAACCTGAATAAATGCATTTTCACATACTTGGCACCTTGCCGACCTCCACAATTGTTCCTTCAGGAAATCAGATGAGTCACCGTTCAGGCTCTAATCGTATTTGCAGTTGGCATGCTGATCTGAAGGAAGTCCTGGATGAAATTACTGAAGCTATATATAAATATTCAAGATCAGACCCGCATATAGATACCTGGCTGCTGGCATATCACCGGGGTTAAGATACAATAAACTAACATTACATCAACACACCGAAAGAAGGAAAATCCATCAGCGCTGTGTATTTAAGACAGCTGCTATGAGAGTCGGGAAGCCCTGGTAAATAAATCTAATCATTGGTTACGCCACGTCAGGGGTTGCAGATCTACAAGAGGAAATTCTTCAGTGTGAGATCTAGTATGCTTGCAGGCAGTAAAGATTTTATTAAACTGAGTCTGAGCAATGGTTTTTTGGTAGAAGGGCTGCTTTCAATCGAACTTCGATCATACCCACCTGTAGGCTCGACCATCACCCTACCCCTGTATGCTCCTGATAGAGCAAGCTTCCAGAATCTGGATCAGTTAGCGGGTATAAATCCTTCTACACCTAATCAGGCAGTGGAAGATAATGGAGAGAAGGAAGGTCTAGAAGATGTGGACTGACCATCCTTGCCGACAGCCCCTATGCCTCCATTGCCTTCCAATCAACACACCCAATTCCACTCGGCTAAGCATAGAATGTTATGCTGGAAAATGGCAGGCATCCAAAGGGTGATGAAGGACCCGGCCTAGCTCCAATTCATACATGACTTTCACTTGATTTTCCTACAAGAAACATGGGCGGTGGCAGATGTAGAATTACAAGGTTTTAATACTTCTACGATTCCAGCTAAACAAGGAAGACCAAAAGGAGGGCTGCTGATTGGGATTAGCCCGTGCTTAAATCTTTTGTTTACGGACAGACCCACAGGCTCTGATCTACTATGTAGCCACTGTGCGTGTAGATAACACACTGATATTGTTTAATGTTTATAATAGACCATATGGTAATGCACCTCTTGAGAGCCTTAGGCTAATGCAGGAAATAATTTTGAGTTCTGAAAACAGGGCTCCAATTCCACCTTTAGTGCTAGCAATGGGAGACCGGAACCTACAAATAGAGCCTTTGGGAGATGTAGAGGGGTTGTGGGAAGATCTGGATAGTGTCTGGGGTATCCCCCTGCTTGTGAGTGATATACCAACCAGAACCCACATGCGTGCTATTGAGGCAGCCTGTATGCCCTTTGATGCAAATTTGTGAGCCTGTAATGGAAACAGTAAACCAGACCAACCAGCAAAGGCAACTTATGGTGGGCATTCCGGTAGCTCTGGGATCGATTATCTTCTTACTAGCATTAACGATTGGGAAGCTGTAGTTCATTGTGAGGTCTTAAGGCACACAGAAAAGGGACCACTACCTGATTTCTTGTATTATCTGGGAAATGGGAATACATGGAAATAATAATGTGCCCGTAGAGAGCTGTCCCCATTAGATCATACGGTTATGCTAGGAGTTGCATAACCTAGTCCAATATTGAACTATTTTTAAGCCCAGCATACATTCCATTATCAAACCTTTCCTGACCATTTGTTGTGAACAAACCGATTCTAATAAGATAGACGGCTTATAAAGAGTTGGTCAATGTTTTATTTCCCATCTTTACCAAACCAACCAAGATGATAAAGCAACAAACAACGAAGAGTAAAGGTTGGTTTGATGCGGATTGTATCATTGCCAAAAATAGGTTAAAAGATTATCTTAAGAACCCAATGACAGTTAACAAGCAACATTTAAGAAGTTTGAGAAGCCAGTATGAGGACATTCTTCAGGTAAAAAAGGATGAGTTTGCAAAAAGTGAATGAGCAAGTGTGATGCTAGCCTCTAGTTCTGGTGACTGTGACCTTCTGGAAGTTAGTTAAAGGCAAGACATTGAGTGCATCAGGTACCATACAATGTCTAAACTCCTAACATATGGCAGTCACATTTTAGGGAAGTATAAAGGAATACACAAGAAAATCGAATAGAGATTTATCTACACAAAGATAAACAGCCCAGCTAAGGAAGCTGATGTAGTGATAAGGTTTGGGGAGGTCGAGGATGCAAATCGGAGAACTGAGTGCTGGAAAAGCACCAAGTCCTGAGAAAATCCCTATCGACCTCTACAAGGACGAGATTCCAATCTGGGCACCAATTCTTTGCCATGTTTTTAATTCAATTCTTGAAACCGGCAAGATTCCCACAATGTGGAGAGAGGCAGAAATTGGCCCCATTTATAAAAAAAAAAGGGGGACGGGACCTACCCTGGGAATTTTAGCCCTCTCTCTCTGCTAGATTCTGCGGGGAAAGTATTTGCAAAGGTGTTGCTTGTGAATTTACAACAACGGACTAGTGATAGTGATGCTATTCATCATCTACAGGCTGGATTCCAGCACGGTGCGAGCACAGTAGTTCAGTGCTACAGGCTTGGTGAGGAAGGATAGCTGATGGGCAATGTGTTTGTCTTGTAAGCAAGAGAACACAGCGCTACAATCATGTTACAATATCTTTGTCTTGACTGGTATTATGTTATCTTAATCTTGACTGTGCTATGTATGAGCATTTCAATAATGATTCTCATTCACTCTCCTTTCTGGTATCGTTCTATCTTTTTCTGAGCTGACTAGTATGAGCATTCCAATAATGATTCTTATTCACGCTACAGTTTACCCCATCACCTTCTGCTCTTAGGGATAACGTCACTGGCATTTCCAGTAGTTGAGGGAGCAATAAGATCCTGGATTCACATTGTAAACCAACATTACCAAGACTTCTAAATCTAACACATACCCAGTCTTAAATTTAATTTCAGAGTCAGAGGTTATTTCCACTTGATAGTTTTCTGGACACTTTCCAAAGCAAAGTTTACACCAACACAACAAAGTCAACAACCTCCTTCAGTCCCAGATGCAGTACAGAAACAGCTACTATTAAGGTGATGGACAATGCCCTTAAAATCCTTGATGATGGTCATCCTTGCCTCCTGGTTTTCCTCAGCAGCATTCGACACAGTAGACCATCAGACACTCATTGCAATCTACATCACAGCATGGGAATCAGCAAGATCACCCTCAGCTGGCTCAAATTATACCTTTCTAATGACCACCAGTTTGTACAGCTGGACTCCTCCCATCACCTGTAGAGTCCTGCAAGGATCCTTCGCCCCCTACCCCAGTGATCTTCAAACTTTGCATGGAACTGCTCAGCATCCTTCACACACCATCCACATATAGGCAGATGACACACAGCTCTACCTCAAGATATCCTCCATCGAAGACATCCACAGGCTCAAGCCTGCCTTTACGCTTATCCAGTCATGGCTGTCTAGTGCTTACCTGAAGCTCAACCCCTCCAAAACCTAACTGCTGAAACAACACCGAACACCCTGCCATCCAGACCTGGCTCTCTGCTGTGAACCTCGAAGGCTTCACACCCCAGTTGGCCACCCGCGCCAAGTCCCTTGAATTCGAAATCGAAAGACACCTTTCTTTCAAACAGCACATAGCAAGAAAGACACAAATGGCTTGTATCAATTTTCTCTGCTACGTAAAATCAGAACTTCAGATCTGCAATCCACACCTTGGACCGCTCGCACCTGCATGGTGGCAATGCCTTTTTGGAAGGCCTTCTGGCAACTTCCTTGGCACCCCCGAGATGCATCACCTAAAAGGTGATCACCCCACGTTCTCTCACTGAAAAGCTGAGCCTCTCTATAAGTCCATGATCCACCAGAAGAAAGGACATGTGCAGACATGAACTGCGCCGGTGACGGAAGGAAAGAACAAACCAGAAGACAGGCCTTCTCGGTCTATGCCCCAAGACTTTGCAACCACATCCCCATCAACATCAGACTCACCCCCATGCTTGTACAGTTCTGGAAGGAGTTAAAGATCCTCTGCTTCCATGAATGGTTCCTCCCCAACACCTAGGCCAACACACCAGCCACTCCACACCCTGCCCGAGATTGGGCCATCTGCTCCCCACTGTTTCCTACCCTGATTGCTTGTAGATCCCTTGATACCAAACTGCTTGCTGTTAGGCAAGGCTTCTCTTTTAGGCAATTTCCCCTCCATATTCTATCCGCCTTCTCAGGTCAGGAATTCCTTTTTATGGTCATGCATTTGCCCAGGAAAGCTGCCAATCCACCTACTGGTGCCAGTATGTCTAGTGTGCATGTGTGAGTCAGCCCCACAGTGGTCCCCAATTGCACCACTACTGGTGTGCAGGAGTAGTGCAGATCCTATTGGAGGGTTGAGGTTGATCACTCACTTGAATTTGGTATAAGAAGAGGAGTCCTGCAGCCATTCGAGCAAATCAGAAGAGGAGCAACGTATCCTGTGTAGCTGTGCAGACGACAGAAGACACAGAAGTCCTGAAGAGGCCTGGCGACCATTCTTGCTGCTGTTTTGGTGAAGCCCTGCTGGACTACCTGATCTCAGAAGACCCTTACTGGCTCTTCGACCCTTTGGACTGGTGAGACCAACCACTCTTGATGCCTTCTCATGATCCCGCAGCCAGGAGCCTTTGAAAGTGTCCCTGGAACACCAGGCAGACGGACCAGCTCAGTTTTGGGCTACAGTGCAAGAAGTGTCACAGTTCCACATTTTGGTCCGTAACTTCGGGAGTCTCCTTACTGCATAGTTTCAGCATTCCAGCATTGATGCATCCTGTTCTGGAAGGCTTCCTTTGTTTGCGACTAGTGAGATGCCTGCTCTCACCTGTGTGCGGTGACTATCGTTGGAACCGGCCGGCCCCCGTCTGGCAGAGTGTCCTGAAGAGTCCTGCATTGGTACCTGTTGCATTTCTTCACTTGAAAGGGTTGCACTCCGCCCCTGGACCCGACCGGAAACTAGCTTGCACCCACAGCTCCTGGGCATCTTCTACTCCAACAGCGGGAAAACCTACCTCCAGCAACCCCCATTCGAACTGCCAAGTTATTTGGGGAAAATCGGAGTAAGGGCGGTGAGTAGTCATAATACCTACCGGTGCCCCTTTCTCCTCCATTATAAAGTTTATGAATAACTAATTTATTATTCCATTACTTTTTAAACGTTTGTTGAAAAAGCTGCACCCGAAGCTGGGAAAAGTAATTTACTGGCATGTAAATCTCTTTGAACAACTTCTGGAAAAGTCGTCACACCCACAGGAACATTTCCTAACTTTGTCCCAACTTCTAAAGGTACTTTGTGAGCTTTTGGGCACAAGGCCCCATTCAACTTAAGTTTGAACTTATAAATTAGGGCCTCTATTCCTGTGGACTGTTAATACAATTGCCTAAATACTTACCTGTCCTTTCAGTTGTATGGTGAACTGTATGCATTGCATTAACCAACTTTGACTGTATATCTGTTTTATATAGTGTGTGATATTACCTACTTGATTCTTTTTTTATACTGTGTTTTTGGCCGATAATATAGTATTTGAGTACTTCCTAAGTATAATCATGGTATATTTCACTGTGTGGACCTCTGATCCCACTCACCTCCCCAGAGACTTAGCCTTGATCACTCTCCATGCTTACCTTAATTGGGTTTGGCGTAACTCCCAGAGTCCCCTGTTCACTATAACTAGGGTGCCCTCCTAAAATCTGTCCACCAGGCCAGAATTTAGAAGTCCATCTCAACATCCACCCTCCCCAGTTAGCTTCCTGCTCCCTTGCTTCTCCGTTTCCCTCACCATGTTCTTCCCCCTATGATTGTAGAGTGCTCCATTGCTTCCTGAAGCTAGGAATGTGCTCAATGAATACCCCTCATATAATAAAAGCTATGTTTCTCCATTTTAAATCTACAGGTAAGGGCAGGATCACTCACAAGCAAGTCTCATGCACTTCACCTTTTTCCAACCAGTTTTGGCAATTATTTAATGTCATGTTTGAGATGCAAGACTCCTAAGAAGTGAAAACAACTTCTGGCTTAACCCCTCTGAGCATGGAAAAAGGTGAGAATTCCGTATCATTTGCCGAGCATTCAGCTGACCGGTACTTCATTTTCGGAGGAACATAATATGACTTGCATTTATAAAAAGGTTTTGGTGTTATTCAGAGACCAGATACAGCTATGGTATTCAGCTAGTGAAGGGCTGCCCTGATCTTCTCCCACAAATATGATAACTGTGCATACTGGCAAACACTACACTGAAATGTGTATGCCACAGAAAAACGGTTTACTAAATACAGATCCTGGTCCAAACATCTAGGCACCCACGGACACTCCAAGATAACAAGTGGGTAAGTAGTTTTCAAAAACGTTTAATTGGGTGCAACACTGGGCTACGAGACAAGATGTACATTCATGAAAATATTTTTCATTACTGTAAAAATCAGTGATATTTTACAAAATCTTAAAGTTAACACATTTCAACTACAAACGTGAGATTAAAAAAAAAAGAGTTGCCCTACTTTAAACCAAATAATAAAAATACAGAAAATCTCTTCCAGGATGTGAGGTGGCCAACTGTGTCAGGAGGCCTACGAAGAACATCCACATTATGATGTTTGAGCAAAGAAGTGTTCGAAAATACAAAAAACATGGAGGGGGCATGGCCAGCGGCACGCAATGTGGTCACCCGGATTCCTAATGCTGCCATTGCTTTTGTGTTTAATTTCCCCTCATCAAGTCAGATAGCATCCCGGAATCTAGCATCAGAATTCTGAATTGGGTAACCCGGCGGTGGGAGGAGTGTGAGTGCAGCCTTCTGCACGGGTGTGCAGACTGTCTCCCCTTAAGCGAACAAGTGGGGCGTCCCACTAGTGACCGTTGCTTTGTCAAGGCCCGCAAAGCTGGGTGCCAGGCGAGGGCTCGGCGGGGTCCTACGATCCAAGTGGGGGCAGAGGAACAATCCTGTGAGCGACAGCGCTACACGTCAGCAGCCCGGAATCTGTGCGGCACTGCTCCCCGGCAGACCGGCCGCGGACCTACAGGGAGTATCCAAAATCGAGAGCTTGAGGCGGCCTGGAAAAGCTGCAGCTGTGCCCGTGATCCAACGGTGAGCTAGGCATGGTGGGAGTGGAGGAGCCTCCGCTGAAGAAGCAGGAGTGGGCAAGTTGCTGGAGGAATAGTGGGGTACCTGTGGTCTTGCCTGGGCAGAAGCAGAAAGTGAGTCATTGTGGAGACTTGCCACACGCGATCTCGTTGCCGTGAGAGTTCACGTGAGAAGCAACGAGATTCGAGCAAGAAGTGGAGATAGGCAAGAGGAGAAAGTCAGGCCTCGGCGCTCCGCCTGTATGAGGGAAATCAGCCCTCAGGTGAAGACCTTTCACCCATGAAGATCCCGGGTAGCTGGGCGTAATGCCATGGCTGGAGGACAGCCTCGTGAGAGCTACAGCTAACAGAGGATACCAATGTTCCAGCAGCCACGTCTGGCAGTGAAGGCAACTGCCCTGGGCAACAGGAACTGAACTGTGAGTAATGCCCAATCCCCGCTCATGGACCCAACCACTAGCCGTTACCTTGTATGTATCTGGTGCTGAATAAAACCCCTTTCTATCACACGTGCGTCCTGTGATCATTGAAGGCCACTACATAATTGGCGACGAGGACAAGAAATCAACCCTGCAAGAACAATGCAGGGCACCACGCCACCATCGACTTCCTCCAGCCCCCTAGCACGCCACCAATCCCGTGGCAGCAGTGGGACCATTATTCTCCACGTATCTGGAGGCACTGGGAGGTACGGACTATTCCCCAGCCAGAAAGAAGGCCATGCTACTAAACACCAAGGGGGCGGGGGGGTCGAAGGGCAGCGCATCTTTGCAGGACTGAAAGCTGTGCCCACAGCGAACAAGGACAATGAGGATTACCAAGTAGCAGTTGGACGGATCACCAAAAGGTTCTTCAACAAAGAAAACATAGTCCTTCACAGACTAAAACTTTACATGAGGAAACAAGAAGGCAACAAACCGGTCGATGACTACATTACCAGGATGAGAGAATCACCAGCCTTGTGTGGATTCAGGGACAACGTGGAACAAGTCATTAGCAACATGTTTGTGGTCCACACCAATTCCCGCAAAGTCCAAGACAAGTTCATATAAAACAAAGAACTGGACCTGGATAAAGCCATACTAATCACAAGGGCCGAAGAGGAGAACTCGAGCAGGCGCAGAGGGGTGAATGGGCCGTCGTCCACACCCGAAATGGCTGCTGTGCAATGGAAAGGGCTTAGAAAGAGACAGCCGCGAGAAGCCGCCAGGGAGAAAGGACCAAAGTGGAGAGACGCGCCCAAGTGCTATAGATGTGCCAGCACTAAAAACCTGGCGAACGATCGAGATTGCCCTGCAGGGAACAAAGAATGCTACAAGTGCAAGATTTGGCCACGTAGCCTTAGCCTGCACATAGCAGGAGAAGAACTTCCCCCACATTGATGGAGAAAGGAGTACGAGCGATGAAGAAGATTTGTACAATAAGCCAATGGTGATCATGGTTAACTCACCTTGTGCAAGGAGGGAAAACCCCATTGCGTTGTGAGAGTTGATGGAATGGAAACACTCGTCATGGCCGATATAGGGTCCGACCTGACCCTCCTCCCCATTCAGACGTACAAAAACATGATCGGATGCAACCTAGTCGAGATCAGAAGCACCAAGCAAAAGCACACCCTCTTCGGGGGAACCACCGTAGACCTATTAGGATACACCAAAGCCAAACTAGAATTCAAGGATAGGTGCACTACAACGAAAGTATACTTGTCGACCGAGGGTTCCGCTGTACTGGGATGGGACGATCAGCATACATTGAGCATCTTATTAGACCCCAGCACTGCTGAACAAGTGCTGTTGGTCTACTCAGGAGGACTGCTGAACCTCAAAAACGCATTCCCCAACACCCAGGAAAATAAAAAACTATGTGCACAAATTTCGCCTTAAACCAAATGCAGTACCAGTCAAACACAAGGTCAGGCCCGTACCAGCGACGGCAAGAGTGGCACTCTAGTCCCAGCTTCAGAAAATTTTCAAGGAAGGAATCATTGAGACTGTGGAGTCTTCCGAATGGCTAAGCCCGGTAGACCTCATTAAAAAGAAGTCCTCCAACGAGCTGAGAGTGTTTATAGACCTACACAGCCTCAACCCGGAAGTGGTTATTGACAGTTTTGCCCTGCCCAGCATCAACAAGATCATATTGATGATGAACTAAGCGACAGTATTTACAAAACTTGATATGCGTGATGCCTACCGTCAGATTGATCTACACAAGCCCTCACGCCCACTCACAGCATTCATCACGACATTCGGCACGTTTCAATATACACAAATGCCTTTCGGGTTGTCATCCGCTGCATCAGCATTTCAAAGAACTCCCTGCTGCACGGCATCGACAACGGGTCTTATTTCCAAGACTACATCCTGGTATACGGCAAGGACGCAGAAACCCATGAGAGAGTTCTGGGAGAAGTACCCCGAAAACTACAGAACACAGGAGTTCACCTGCGTCACGAGAAGTGCATATTCGGAGCAGGTAAAGTAGAATACCTGGGTTACCGCATCTCCAAAGAAGGAGTAAGCCCCAAGAAAAACCTTCTACAAGCCATAGTTGATACCCTGTCCCCGACTTCCAAAGATGAACTGCAGTAGTTTCTGGGCCTCGCAGAGTACTATGCTAAATTTGTCCCCAGATTCTCAGAGACCACATCACCTTTGAGTGATCTCCTAAAGAAAGGTGCGGAGTACACATCACAACAAATCGAGGCTTTTGCTGAAATCAAGAAAAAAATCCTGCATGCACCCTGTCTTAAGCTGTTCAATCCCAAATGGGAAACCTACATAAAGATGGACGCCAGTGCATATGGTTTGGGTGCCAGCCGCACCCAAAAGAAGGGCGACACTGAAAATATCTTGGCCTTTGCATCGAAAGCGCTGTCCACCTCTGAAAAAAAAACTACTCCACCGTTGAAAAGGAGATGCTGGCGTGTGCCTGGGCTGTGGAGTATTTCAGGTCGTATGTTTGGGGAACCAAATTCCACCTCGTCGCCGATCACAATCCGCTGGTGCACATGCTCAGCCCTGGCGGCATGAAAACAGTGACACCATGCCTAACCAGAATCGCAGCCAAACTGCAGGAGTACACATATGAGATTACTCACATTGCAGGCTGGAAGAATGCCCAAGTTACTGGATCAAAGCGTACCGAGCACAACATTCCTCAAGGACGAATGTGTCATGGCATCCATAGGAGATCTAAGGAACAAAGACTTCATGGAGATGAGCGAGTCGCATTGGCAGGAGGAAATGGTACGGGACGACGCCCCGGGCAGAGTAGCAGAATGGACCCGCAAAGGATGGCCCAATGAGAGAGCAGTGCCGGAAGGTCTGCAACCGTTCTGGAAAGTTAGCGACGAAATCACAGAGATGGATGGCCTAATAATGAGAGGCGACCAAGTGATTCCCCCCCAAGAGGCATCCAAAAGGTGATATTGTGCAGAGCGCATGCAGATCATCTAGGCAGCAACAGAACACGACGTAGAGTACGCAATGCGTATTGGTGGCCTGGAATGGACCAAGATGTAAGGGCAATGATCGAATGCCATGAATTAACCAACAGTGACAAACAGTGACAAACTATTAAAGGTGAGGCAAGCTCCCACGATACCTACAGAAATACTGCAAGGTGTCTGGCACAAAATAGGGCTATACTTCATTGGCCCGTTGGAAAGCATGTCGAGCGAGGTATGGAGTAGTAATGGTGGACTATATCTCCAAATGGGTTGAAGTCGAATTCGTGCCATACATCAACACGAGCACCGTCATAGAAGTACTCAGCTCCGTCTTCCAAAGAGAAGGCCTTCCCAAGGAGATTGTAATGAACAATGGGGTACAACTAGTTTCCAGGGATATGGAAAGCTTCCTCAAGAAAAACAATATCTGACAGTTGAGAGCAAGCTTATACCACCCACAAGCCAACAGGCTAGTAGAAAGGGCTAACTGCTTCATCACATGAGCACTACAACTGCCATGTGCATCAGGTATTCATCCGTGCAAAATTGTGAAGGACGACGCAGCAGCACATCGCTTGACGGCGAATACCATCACAGGAGTGTCTCCATTTCAATAATTGAGAGGGAGAAGGGCTGCATCCTCGTTGTTACCACTGTGGCTACACAGAGTCAGAGGGGACATCGACATGTTTAAAGTGCCAGAATCAGAGCGCTTTCGGTATGGGCAATTATGACATTGGGTGACTAATGCATTGGTTAGACAGGCAAGGTCCCGTACCCAGATGGGTATTGAACTCAAGGTGCCAGAGAGGCAAAATGGAGCTACTCCACAAATGGATTTCTGATACAATCGAAAACATCTCACCAGAAAAACCATTTACCCCCTCAAGAAAAAGAGCAATAGCAAAATGGTTCATCCCTCCACTAAGCACCACGAAAAGGAACAAGAAGAAGCTGGAATTGGAATGGAGGAAAGATAACGAACAAGATAAGAAATCCCAGTTCCAGAGACAAAACCGATAGTATAAGAATGAAATTCAAAAGGCTACGCAAATGCATTATGACAGAATCACCAATTCTACCAACACACAAAAAGAAATGTTCAACATCATAAACGAAAAGAGAAACCCTCCAGGTTGCGACAACACTCCAATACCCTCACAATACTATGCAACAACCTGGCAGACCATTTAAACTTCAAAACTTCCCAGAAATATCAGTAGAGAAATTTGTCAAGCTGGTAAAACACAGCAAGAAATCAGGATCCCTGCCCCCCTGACATCTACAAATCAATCCTCGCACAAGGAACGCCATCAGAATATTACAGAAATCTCTTGAATCTGTCCCTCTCAACAGGGACTGTACCACGACCCTTCCTATCAGCATATATTAAACCACTTCTAAAAAACACAAGGGGTGACGTGGAAGACCTCTCCAACTACAGACCGATTTCAAACATTCCCTACCCAGCAAAACTCCTAGAAACATATGTATACAAACCAATGCAAGAATATGTAGAAAAACACCAGTTGCTAGACCAAGCACAAGTCGGCTTCAGACCCGCAAGAGGAACAGAATTAGCACTACTATCCATCTGGGACGACCTAAAAACAAACGCACACTCCAACACAACCTCGGCTCTGATTCTGCTTGACCTCGCGGCAGCTTTCGACACAGTAAACCATGACACCCTAATCAAAAGATACGAAGATATTGGGATAACGGACATGGCACTACTCTGGATTAAATAATTCCTAGCAGTCAGAACATAAACTGTATGGGTAAAACCCTTCAAATCGACACCACGAGCTAACGACTGTGGAGTACCACAAGGATCCTCACTATCACCACTATACTTCAACATCTACCAGACTCCGTTAATCAGGATTTTCAAGAAATACAACATTACATGCTACAACTACGCAGACTACAGTCAAATCATCTACAAAATCGAAGATACACAAGCTGATCCCTCAACCCTAGTAGAATGTTCTAAAGAAATCTATGGCTGGATGAACGCCGACAACTTAAAAAATCAACCCAGGAAAGTCAGAAATCATGATTATATCCAAAAACCAAGAGAACACCACCTACATTCCTTGGCCAACGAAACTGGGAACTGTGCCCATACCAATCAAGGTAGTAAAAAACCTGGGAGTCCTAATGGACAATGCTCTAACCTTAGAAGTATAAGTAAACGCAATAATTAAGAAATGCTTCTTCCTCCTTCACTCAACAAGCAGAATCTTACCTTTCCTCTCCTTCACCCACAAAACACTGAATCGTCACCCACATGTCCAGAATTGACTACGCAAACAGCCTCTACCTCGGGATGCCGGAACACCTCCTGAAGAAATTACAACGCATCCAAAATGCAGAAGCTCGACGACTCCTCAAACTATCCAGAAGAGACCACATCACACTCCAGCACTAAAAATACTACATTGGCTACCAAATCAAACATTGTATCACGTTCAAAACCATCTGCATAACACACAGGGCAATCTGTGGACAGGGAGCAGAATTCCTACAAAAGAAAATAATCTACAAGCCAATGAGACTCCTCAGATCAAGCAATGAAATCCGCCTGGAACCAAAACCATATGCCAGGAAAAAACCAGAGGGCTCCTCTTTCTCCCACCTAGCCCCAAAAACCTGGAAAAACTTCCAGAAAGAAATAAACATCAAAGACCACCTACAATTTAGAAAACCTCTACAAACCTGGCTCTTCAACACCTCGGACCCGAATTGAAACAACTAAAACAATCAAAAAGGAAACACAAAGAACAGACTGACGGAATATATGATGTCAGACAACTCCTACACGAAAAGAGAGACGATGTTAGGTGGAACAGAACGCCAGCAACAACCCCATGAGGACAGAATAGCAAACATGCCTAACAGTACCAAAAACCTTACCCACTCAGAAAGGGCATAAGGTAAGGGTGTAGCTCGTAAGCAAATGGATCCGAAAGGACTAGGTTGCAGCAACGACAAACTGGGATAAAAGGGGTGGCCACATACAAAGATGGAAACACAGAGTAGCTGCATTAGCATAATGACGGAGATGAGACAGCCTTATCATGCTGAAACTTAATCACTGAAAGGAAACAACCTTCTCTAAATCACGAAGGACACAATAGGAGTGTGCATTTCTCCTAACAAGGCTACTAACCAACCCCCAAAAAACCACTAAAAACCACTAAAAACCTCACCACATCTCACACTCCTCTCACACTCTAACCAAACACAACCACACTTCTTAAAACTGCAGCAACCTGCACGCACTTCACCACACCAACAAACACACCCCCACACAACAGCACACAACAGACGCAGAACTGAATACCACACCAATATGCTCGGCGAACAGTGTTAACCAAACTGAAGCTGCCAACAGTACTTCACAGCTCCCCTGCTCTGCTCCAAACTTTGTCCTACTAACACGTCTAACCTACCCCCCTTTGTTTCAGATCCGCTAGAGCGCCAGGGGACCACTCCAGTGGTGATAGTGCGCGGTACAAATACCCTTTAACATTAACATGTTATCGACATTATCCAGTGAAAAGTTCCCCTATTTGTTGAGGTGGGAAAAGGAATTGGGCCTAGAAATCCAAGAGGTATCCTGGGTGAAAACTTGGGCTAGAGCGCATAAAAGCCTAAGGTGCATGCTTGTTAAGGAAGGGGCTCTCAAATTGTGTTTCCAACTGTACCAGTCCCTGCAGCTTTTGCATGCCATCCATCCTACTTATTCTGACAGATGCTGGCACTGGTGTGGGCAGCTGGGGGATTTATGCCACACGTGGTGGCACTGCCCCATCATACAGACCTACTAGCTGAAAATCCGGTCCTGTATTAGGGAAATCACAGATGTCCAGCTTCCTATGGCCCTGCTGGTCCTTTCATTAGGTGATGTCCCGGATGATGGCTCTTTCCCTGTGACAGGCCCCAAGCCAACTCACTTGGATCTGCGTAAAAGCACCTAGTTGTATGAATAGCATAACTTTCTTTTCCTCTCCATTCTTCTCCTTCCCTTTTTATTATTAGGTGGCTATGTTAGGCCTCACAGTTGGATGTTTACACAAAATGAAATGTCAATGGTAACTGTTATGAGTTTTATATTGAACTGTACTTTGTATTGTGAACATCGAGATTCCAATAAAAAATATATGTTGAAAAAAAGAACTCAAAAACACACAAAACTGAAAGTACACAACAGAATGTAAACTTCAGATTGTGATCAATGTAATGGTAACAGTGGGAGAAGTTGAATTCTCTGGTTGCAAAAGAAGAAAAGAGAAAATCATAAAAATTAAGGGATAACACATTTATGGATAGAAATTAACTTTAACAAAGGTTTTAGCATTTGGATGATCTGCTAATCTTGTATACTTCTTGTAGATAGTGGCAGGTCTATGATCTTGTATGCAATGCAGTAAGTATGGTGAACATACGAACCCTTCGCTAAAGTATTAAACAAAATACCCGATTGCGATTCACTATGCAGAAAACCATGTTGAAAAGTTGATCTCAAAGAGGTGGCAACACAGCTCTATAAATGTAAGGCTACTCAATGGAGCAAGTCTGGGCACAGACCATGATGTTCATCTAATTACCTAGATTGATTATTTCTGTTCTGAAATACTAATCTACTGTTTTTGTGACTGCGTTCTGGAATATTTTTTTTGGCATAAATATGTTTTGTTATTGTTCTGTAACTTTTATAAGGCGCAACTCGCCCAAAGGCCGTAGTGTGCAGCAAGACACAGGAGAGTCAGAGCCAAAAGGACAACAGTGAGAGAAAGAAGAATCTTATCATTAGAGTTAAAAAGAAATGTTTTAAGAGATCTCTTAAAGCAGAGTACTTCAGAACAGAGGCAAAGAGAAGTAGGGAGTAGATTCTACAGGCGAGGAGCGATGGAGTCGGAGCTGGTACCACCAAAGCGAGTCAGCTTAAATCTGGGTAGCTCGAGTGTTAGAATTGCTGGAGCAAAGTGAGCAGAAAATACAAGACTGCTTAATTTTCTACATCATAACTAGAAATAGTTCTCTTTACTTAAAGCCACCTTTTATGAGCCTTAAATTATGTTATGGCACGTGGTAGGGTCCTTATCTGGATACTCCTCGTTTGACAACATGTTCCTCCAGACTTGCCCCTGATCCAGGGGAGCATTTTTGTTTCACAAATCATCAATGTATCCCCTTTTCACATTCACTTCAATCTTTATTTGTCTAGTGGTCTGCCTTGGACTGAAAGACCTACCGTTTCTCCCCTCCCGCTCCCCCACCCCCCCAAGATAAGAGCAGGTCTACTAGCTGCACCATGGCACAGGAACTACATAGTACTTCATGTTTATGTCATTTAATATCAAGGATATTTGGCTTTTTCGTTTCAGTATAGTGATTGATATTTAGTTCCATTTTCCATTCCTCCCTTCTAGAGCCTAAGGTTACACATTGCATGAAATGCAGTGTGCAAGTTCTTTGAATAAAGTTCTTTGCTTTTTTATAGGTGGTGCCCGGCTACCTTTCTAACTCAGGAAAACGTTCTACCAGCAAACAAACCATCAACAAAATGCAATCATACTGAAACAGCCATTTTTACCGATCACTTGATTTATTCAGTAGATTCACAGAAAATGTTTATGTATTTGACCACACAAATAAAAACAAGAAGTAGAAAGCAGTCCACATATAATCTAAGTGCAATTTTCTTGAGGTCCAGTGTTGCTACTTATACGTCTTCATGTGCCATAAACCATCGTTTAAATAATGAATGTTTTCAATGCCAATTCCTTTGTTGACTTTCTCGCTGTAAAGGGAAAGCAAAATAAAATATATTTTATTGTGGCACCCAGAGCACGGGAGTCGTGTGAAATGTTGTGTGGAAAACAATGTTTAAAAGTAGAGTACTTTAAAAAGGTCTTTGTTCATTAAAAATATACTGTGCACAGAAGGACTATATGCATACGTGGTAAATATATAAAGCAACGTGAAAACATATGCAGGGTTTCCAATAATGACTAGCATATTCAGGAATGGTTTAAAACAATGGAGTTCAATGGAAACCAAATAAAAATGCATACCCACACAAAGAACCTCAATGTGCATAGGGTTTCACTTCATGTGTGCTCTTGCAAGAATTTTTCTCTAAAGTAATTCAGACTATTAGCCTTTTAGTTATCAACCCTGACCGTAAAAAAATATAGAACGCACTATAAACATGTTTTGTATACATATTGCATAGCTAGTGTAATGTGTCTAAACTAGTCACATCTGCTGGTAATAGAGCATTCGTTCAAAGTGTAAATACTATTCATGTTCAATGTAATGCGCTTTTATTCTCACGTTTGTGCAGACTACGGTCTGCTGAATGGTCATTCATCCCACATTGCTTCGAGGCCTTAGAAATGGCAGTAGGTGCCATACAAATCGCAAGCAACAGAACGTGAATAGAAATATTTAATAGCAGACCTAGTGATCACTGGTATCTGGGAACATGCTGCGTATTCCTCCCAGTGCCAGGGCGTTTGCACAAATATTTGCTAAGGGTTTTCTAAATGACACCATGACCTTGTTGGAACCCATTCAACACTGACTCCTTGTGGTTTACCCAGAAGAAAAGTAGATTTATGTTGCGAGTACCCAAGGTTTTGATTGGTACTTCTATTGAAAAAAAGGTTTACATTTACAATTAAGCAATATTTTGTTTTGGACTTCACCATACAGAAACTGAGCCAAGTTAATACACTGAGCCTCCCAACTTCAATACCAAATAATAGTCCGTTTTTCATAGGGGTGGCATCAAATGATATTTGGGCAAGTATGGCAGAATAAGTGTTAACGGTGACCCTTTCCTTCAGGGATGTCCGGATGGTATGGTTATAGCACGAATCCTTATTGCTTGGGCAGCAGACCTCACTGAAAATGTCACATTTAAATTCCAATACGGCACTTCTATTTTGTAGCCACATGTTGAAACCAGTTCTCTTTAATGAACTGATCCTACACATGAATATGTTAAATAAGGGGCTGCACAAAAGCATGGCAACTTACTTGCTACAGAAAGGTAGGTGAGAGAGTGGGCGGGCACGTGCTGGCGAGCGGAGAAGCGGGGAGGGTGCTGGCGAGGAGTGGGCACTGGCAAGGAGCCAGGGCGGGCGTCTTGAGTGTCGAGGTTGTTGTGTAGTTGTTTATCAATGGGAGAAACTGCTACCGACTGATCCTGTGGTCTACCGACTGATCCTGTGGTCTGGCGAGTGGATTACGTAGAGATAGTAATTATCGTCATAGAATGGGTCCAGACTTAAAGGTCCCCTTGAGACCCCGGGTCTTGTGACCCTGAGGAATCATCATAGTGCATGTCCTGGGAGGGGTCTTGGTAGGTTGAGGCAGGGGTGCCTAGAGCAGAGGTGCTAAGCTGTGGCTCAAGATTTTTTTTTTTGGCAGGGGGTGGTGTGCTGAGGCCCCTGTCTGCGAGGCATCTCTAAGGGATAAGGGATGCTAGTTGATCTGGGTGCTTGTCCATCAACTTCAGTGCATCCACCTCACCGCTACTGAATACCTATCACAAAGGATCCACCCTTCCACCTCCACAAGACCAACTAGAACACCCTACGCCAACATGCTCTGTGTGCCCTTGGTAAAAAGAATTAGAGCAGGTGGCTCTAGCTTCCCTTACCACGCACCCTCACATTGGAATGTCTCATCTCCCACCCTCCGAGGCGAGGTATCCCTCATGGCTTTCCGCAAGGCCATGAAAACTGTGCTCTTCACATAATGTGTCCCACAATCAACCACCTATGTATTTTGCAACCTGCACTCTTATCAACTATGCACCCTAATGTATTTTTGTACAAACGTGTAAATGCATCCCAAAGCTGTACCCACTCTGTAACTAAGCTCCCTGCAAGTAACAGCGCCTCGATGCCCATGGGCTGTTTGTGCGCTATACAAATGTAATAAATAAATAAAACTTGACATCCTCTTTAAAAAGTTATTAACCTGTTCAGGAGTATAAACGCATGAATTATGGTTTTTGTGGTGCATAGCCCTTGAGAGAGTGTCTGCAGAAGTGGAGAGCGGGAAGAGATTTACAGCCTGCGTGCTTCTGGAGGAGAAAGGTGTCGACATTTTTGACTTTTTCAGTGACTTTGCTTTAAGCAGGGTATCACCAATACGTTTTTTGATTAACTCCTGCATTTTCGGTGTTTGAAGACGTTGATGCACCTTTCGCCTCGCGAAATGGGGGCCTTATTGTGCGCGGTGTCCGAACCGACCTTGGGGTTCCAGTTTCAGAGACCTGTCATGAGGCAAAAGCGTACGTGATGGCCCAGAGGACAGTAAAGAACCCAAGGCTTTTTATGCAGACACCATGTGGGCCTCGACGCTCAGTGGTTACAGCGAAGTCGGCTGTGGGGTATACGTTTAGTGTTCTTGGACTTGTGTGCTCTGCCCGCCGGGTGTCTTCTCCGTCAGAGCCACCGGCCTGCTTATTGGAGCCGGGGGCCTGCACATGGGGTTCTGATGAACCCCGCTTGCCTTCAGCGTCACTAAAGACACCGATCCTGCCCTCGCTGGAGTCTTCCGTCAGATCGATGGAGGCCTCCGCCTGCATTGCATGAGCGGCCCAGCGTTTAGTACGCCAATCCTTTAGAGTTTTAGGTCAAAAAAGTTTGGAAGATTAGCAAACTTTTTTGGGGTGATCCCTAGTGAGACAATAACTGCACACTCTGTGCATGTCCTTCCATGGGAATTTTCAGTGGCATGTTTGGCAAAATCTAAAGGGAGTTTTGTCCATTATTTATTAAAAGGGCAGATTGGCGAGAAAAAGGGAAAGGGGATGGCAGAATATGCATTCTCTAAAGAGGTCAGTATGAACCTCCTCTGCCCTCTCTCCCTACTGCAAGGGCTGAGGCCTGAAGAGGCGCATGTAGGCCGCGTCTGGTCGATTAGTCAAGCAGTTGACGATGTGGTTGTCTGTCAAATGGCGTTGAGCAGTCCATTAGCCGTCCGGCAAAGGCGAACAATAGGGAAAGAAAGAAGAGGCTAATAGTAAACTTTCAACTAATCAAAGGCATCAGCCTGGAAAAGAGCTCTGCAACTTGCGACCGACTACGATGGCGTAAAGAAACAATCTGAGGGACCTCGATGCGTAAAGGACCATGGGTACATTGCACGTCACACTAGGGAGATTATTACTAACACGCCCCGTCGACGTCCGAAATTCAGTTTTGAAAAACAAATCTAGTGGTAGTCACGGAGCATTACAAGATGTCGGACTATGCAGAGCATGTGATCTAAGCAGATCCACAAGCTCCAGAATATATATATGGGATACATTACTCACCGTAATCGTATTTCTGATGCTTTTATCTGCTTAGATTCACATGCTGTGCATAGGCCGACGTCTAGTGGAAGCTACAGAGTATTGCAGTTTGTTTTTCGAAACTCGAAAAGGGACGTCGAACAGGGCGTGCCAGTAATACTATCCCTAGTGTGACGTCCCCTATACCCATGATCCCTCATGCATGTAGGACCCTCAGATTGTATTTTTCTAACATGAGGTAGCATGAGGAGTAGCGCAAGTACAGAGTATCCAAGCAGATAAGATAGATAAGACCACAAGCATCCATGCGCCTTCTCTCAGAGGGGAGGAAGGGTGGGTGCATGTGAATCTAAGCAGATACAAGCATCAGAAATACGATTACGGTGAGTAATGTATCCCTTCTGATGTTTGTGAAATCTGCTTAGATCACATGCTGTGCATAGATTAGGGAGCAGTGTTAGAAGGAGGTGGTGGGATGTGAGAAGGGTCATGAGCGAATAAAAGTCTTAGAACAGCTTGTCCCACTTGTGTACCTGTCTTGGAACGAGTGTTAATGCAGTAGTGCTGAGTGAAAGTATGTATAGAGCTCCATGTAGCTGCTTTGCAAATACTGTCTAAGGGGACATTTGCAATGAAAGCCAGAGTGGCTCCAATACCTCTTGTGGAGTGGGCCCTGGGCGTAAAAGGCAGTGGGCCTCATTACACAGATGGCGGTGAACCATGGCGCTATTAGCGCCATGGTTCATGCCGGTAAAATACCGGCACCGCCTTGGTGGAAAGGGGAATTACCGCCCCATTCCAAGGTTGGCGGGGCGGTTATTCCCCCTTCCACCATTGCCCTTCCCCATTCCCATTTTTGCCCCATAGGGCTCTATGGGAATGGGGAAGGCGCCAATTACGGTACTGCAAATTGCGGTACCGTAATTAGCTCCACTGGTCCCTTTGCGGGTTGGTTTTTAACGCCTGCAAAAAGCAGGCATTAAATTCCCCAACCCGCAAAGGGACCTCGTAGTAAGGCGGTAAGGATTTACTGGTACCGGTAAACCATTACCACCATCTGTGTAATGAGGCCCAGTGTCTTATTTGAAAGAGAATAGCACAGTTGGATACATCTGACTATACATCTAGAGATGGAATTTTTAGAGATGCAATCTCCTTCTCTGCCTGGCGCTATGGAGACAAACCGTTGATCTGTTTTTCTTAGCGGTCTGGTGTTGTCTACGTAGTAGAGGACCGTCGTCCTCACATCTTGTGTGTGGAGTTTAACCTCAGCAGAGCTTTTGGGTTCCTGAAAGAAAGCCGGCAGCTCAATAGACTGGTTAACATGGAATTTTTAAATGAACTTCGGTGAGAACCCAGGGTGAATTTGTAAAACCAGTTTGTCCTTATGTATAGTAAAGAAAGGATCCTGCACTGAGAGCTTGAATTTCACTGACCCTTCTTATGGAAGTGATGGCTACTAGGAAGGCAGTTTTATAAATCAGGTGTTTGAGACTAGACTTGTGTACTGGCTCGAATGGGGGGTCCCATGATCTTAGAGAGTACCATGTTTAGGTCCCAACCTGGCGGTGGGTTAGAGATTGGACGGTGGAGTCTCTTTACCCCCTCCATAAATGCCTTGACGACAGGTACCTTCCACCATGAGATCTTATTATGGGAAGTGGTGTAAGCTGACAAGGCCGCCAGGTGGACTTTTAGGGAGTTGAACACTAACCCTGCATCAAGTAGGTGGAGAATATAAGTAAGAATGTTAGAGGGAGTACAATCAATGGGATTGATTTGCTTCTTCTGGCACCATATTACGAAACATTTCCATTTATCATAGTAACAGTGCCTAGTGTTTGGTTTTCTTGATTCTTTCAAGATATCAATGCATCTCTGTGGCAGATTGAGATGGCCGAATTCTATGACTTCAGGAGCCATGCTGCCAAGTTCATAGAGTGTGGCTGTGGGTGCACCGTTAGTCCCTCGTGCTGGGAGAGTAGGTTGTACCAGCACAGGAGTTTGATGGGGTCGCACACTGCCACTTTGCGCAGGTGTGGATACCATGGTTGTCTAGCCCACATAGGAGCAACTAGGATGACCGTCATCGGTTCCCTGTGGATCTTGTTCACCACTTTCCTCATCAGAGGGGTTGGTGGAACAGCGTAGGCAAATATCCTTGACCAATTCATCCATAGGGTGTTCCCCATGGAGCCTAGCTGTGGGAACCTGGATGCGAAGTTTGGGCATTGCCTGTTTTCGCATGTGGCAAGTAGGTCTATAGTGGGGAAACCCCACCGAGAGAAGAGGTCTCCTACGACCTCTTTGTGTAGTCACCACTCGTGTTCCTCTGGGAGGGGATCTCTGCTCAGAGGGTCTGCTAGCAAGTTGAGCTCCTCCGGAACATGTTGGGATGACAGGTAAATCTTCAGTTTGAGTGCCCATTTCCAAATTTGCTGGGCAAGCTTGGACAGATTTTGAGAGCGAGTGCCCCCCGGTTTGTTTAAGTAAAACATTGCAGTCGTGCTGTCTTTTAGGATCTGCACTGACTGGTTGGATAGGAGGGGTTTGAATGCCCAAAGCGCTTTGAAGACTGCCAGAAGTTCTAGTAGATTGATGTGGTTCTGAGCCACCGTGTGAGACCAGAGACCCTGAGCTCTGCGGTGAAGGTAGTGAGCTCCCCACACTGCCAAGGAGGCGTCTGTTGTGACAACGGCCTGCATCTATTCATCGTAGAAGGGTTTCCCCTTCGTAAGATTCTCTCTTGTCCACCAGCGAAGACTCTGTACTAGTGTTGGTGAAACGACCACTAGATCGTCCCACTGACCACTTGCCTGAGACCACTGTTTCGCCAACCATTCCTGCATGGGTTGCATGCGCAGGCACGCGTGGGGAACCAGGTAAATGCAGGACGCCATCATGCCTTTGCGCACCCTTATTTGGCGATCGGCTTGATATTGAGCAATTTGCAGCAACGAATTTCAAATTCTTTCCTCTGATGGAAAGGCAAACCCCTCTTGGGTATTTAGGACATCTCCTAGGAACGGTTTTGAGGTACTTGGCACCAGGCTTGATTTTTTCTCGTTGATTGAGAAGCCCAATTGGAAGGGGAGGTCGATGGTTTTTTGGATGTTTAATCTGCAAATTAAGGGGGACTCCCCTGTAATGAGTCAGTCGTCCAGGTAAGGGTGCACTGGGATTGCCTCCTGTGTAGGTGCGCAGGCCACCACCGCCAGAACCTTGGTGAATACCCTTGGAGCCGAGGCTATTCCAAAGGGCAGCCCCTTGAATTGGTAGTGCTGGTAGGCTATTTTGAAACGCAAGAATCTTCTGTGCGCTGGGAACATTGAAATATGACATCTTTCATATCCAATGTTGCCATGTAATCCCCCCCCTTTTTAGTAGAGGAATTACCTCTTGTAGTGTAGTCATGCAGAATTTTTGTGGCTTGACATACTTGTTTGCAAGGCGCAAATCTAATACTGGGCGCATTGTCAGAGAAAGTAGGTTGAATAAATACCCCCGTTTACCTGGTTGACCGGGACGACTTCTATGGCGTCCTTTGCTAGGAGAACGGCGATCTCCTCGAGGAGGATCTTGT